>NC_133536.1:70191137-71391137 GCF_048544455.1 Silene latifolia
CTTGTACTAGTATTGTGGGTGTTAAGCATCGGCATAACCCCGTTCATGATACCTTATTCGACATCTGCTATAGGTCTGGTATTTCTATGGGTAAGGAGGTTGATATCGGTTTGGTTGTCACACATGGTGGATCTCTTCGTCCTGCGGATTTGCTGCTTTATTCCTGGGACAGAGGGAGTGATGTGTGTGTCGATGTGACAGGGTCTTCCCCTTGACTCAGACTGGGATGACCGATGTTGTGCCCGGGCGGGTTGTCGCTGATGCTGCTCAGCGTAAGTGTGCTAAGTATGGGGATTTATGCGCGGAAGCTGGTTATAGTTTCCTTCCCTTCTCTTTCTCTTCGCTTGGAGACCTGGGTTCGTATGCTGTTGCCTTGCTCAAGCGGATCCAGAAATTATCTGTATCTCAGGATGTGGGGGCTCGGGTGGCCGCTAATATTTTTACTAGACTTAGATTTGCTGTTGCTAAGGGGGTGGCGGCCCAGATTGTCTCTCGGCTCCCCACCAATAATAATAATAATAATAATAATAATAATAATAATAATAATAATAATAATAATAATAATAATAATAATAATAATAATAATAATAATAATAATAATAATAATAATAATAATAATAATAATAATAATAATAATACTAATAATAATACTAATAATAATAATAATAATAATAATAATAAGAAGAAGAAGAAGAAGAAGAAGAAGAAGAAGAAGAAGAAGAAGAAGAAGAAGAAGAAGAAGAAGAAGAAGAAGAAGAAGAAGAAGAAGAAGAAGAAGAAGAAGAAGACGAAGAAGAAGAAGAAGAAGATTTTGGATCATATGAGAATGGCACAAGCGTGAGAACGGTGAGAACCCACGTGTCAGCCGTTGGATCTTGTCTGACGCGGCTAATCTAAGGGCTTATAACGCGCTTCTTCGTTAAGCTTTGTCTTTCTTTTATTCTGAAATTTACCTCACGCTTCTTCGTTAAGCTTTCAACCATGGATTCCGACCTTCTTCGTTAAGCTTTCAACTATTTCTCTCTCCTTATTCTCTGTAGAGTTCCATTTTCATATTTCCGTTGGATTTTCTCTTGCCTATTTCATCATGAAGGTATATACTGTTTAGCTTCAAGCTTTTTTCGATTTCGTCCTTAATTTATTTAGTCCGTTTTATGTAACTCTAATGTAACCTAAATTAATGTTTCTTATGTTCATTTTGTCGGATTATTCATTTATTGATGAATTTTGAGTTCAGTATTGTTGTTAAAATCGAAATTTGCGTTTTCATTTGCATGCTATCGGAATTTGTATCTGTCGCATTGTTTGTTGATTTCGTAACTTGCTTATACATTTCGATTTGTTTGTTGTTCTTTAGTTTGACCTAATTTGTGCTTTTATAGGATTTTTGTTGAATTTTAAGTACTTTTAACCTAAGTTGCATCAATTTAAGAACACATGCAAAAGGTCATAATTGCGTGCACATTATTATTGTAGATAATGCAGATTTCAATGAAACTGATAGGACATTTCTTCATGAAACGTGTACAACACAACACAACTCATTAATATTACATGAAAAACTACTTTCAGTTATTGAAAATTGCACACTTTTCCTTTATCATTATTATCACATTTTCATGAGTCAGAATATATGCTTAGTTCATTTAGTTTGAAGAGGTTCGAAACTAGACATATTTTCCCCCAACTGTGTTATCTTTAATATGTACTTGAAGCGCAAAGGCGATCCTGCAACTGTTACACGCCGTATTTCTCCGAGGTTGAACAACCTCAGTCCTACTGTTGATGATCCTACTCCAACGTTCTCCCGTATTACCACCCGGATGTCACCTAAAAGTTTTGTTGATGTCCTTCGACACCTTGATTACAATCAATGGTGTGCTCTGGAAGAGATTGGTTTTTCTTCATTGTTCTGGCTAAGGGTTACAAGGCTTCCTTTACGCCTGGGTTATTAGTTAATTGAGAACTACAACCCGTATTCTGATTTCATCATTCTGTCTGATAAATAGCGCTTTTGTGTGTCTGCTTCTTGTATCCATGATGTTGTTGGCCTCCCAATTGGAGGAAAACCTATTTTACTATCATGTTGTAGTGAGGAAGATGCAGAATGTGACGTGTTTTATGCGCATTGGAAAGCTCAATTTCATGTTGATGGTCAAGTGGATATCAAGACCCTTGCAGAGCACATTATTTGTCATGATGATTACAGTGATCAATTTAAGATTAATTTTGTGGTTCTTGTTGTATCTTTGTTAATGCGAAACAATCAAAAGCCGTTCATCAATCACCATGTACTAAAATCGCTGAGGAATGTGTCTGCCATTGGTAAGCTCGATTGGTGTCAATTTGTCATGGAGAGTTTACTGTTTAACACAAAGGATTGGGTGAAAAAGGGGAATAAGAATCACTTTGGTGGACCTCTCCTGTTTCTAATGGTACAAATCTTCTGTCTTACATCTATTGTTAGTTATTATGGTTTAAAAACCTACCATTTGCCAGTCATAATCCTGCTTTTACTTGCAGGTTGTTTATGTTGACCGTGTTGTCCATGAAAAACGATTCGTAGAAAGAGATTACTATACTCTTTTGAATTGGACATCTGCTGCACTTTTCTCAAGGGAAAAGCAGGAGATAGAAGCTGGTCAGTTTGGTCTTGGTCGTGTAAAAGGTCGACTGATGGAAAGAATTAGATTTTCTCATCCACGTAGAAAAGTGGTTGAAAAAGTACGGAGAATGTTGAGGGATGTTAGTACTGATACAAAATCTCCAATTTCGTACTCGTCTCCGGAGGTATATCCATTGATTCTCGAAATATTCACTATTCCTTTTCAAGATTCACTTTGAAATATTTTCTTTGTTCGATGTGCTTGTTTACATATGCACCTTTTGGATTATTATTCCAAATGTACCTTCATAGCACTAAAGATGTACCTTTAAATTATTGGATATGTTACTATGCTGCTTTCCAAACTGAGATGCGCCTTGGCATTAATTATAATGTCCCTTGTCCAGGAGTTTGCAGATGACTACACTGCTTCAGCAAAGAGAGTCATGGAAGATATGGTTGTGTTAGATGAGAAATACGCGGTTGGGTTGCAATGTTTCCCAGGTGAAGAGTGTATCAAACAGGCCCATTCAGCAACTGAATTTGTATATTTGACATATGGTGGTGGTACCGAAGATGTGTCATGTACACCGCCGTGGGAATCCAGCACACTGGAGGAGGATGAACAGTTTATTGCTGTAGCAAATGCAGCCGAGAAAGCGTACAAATTGAAACTTGCTCGTGCTAAACATAGTGAACAATGTGCTAAGTGGAGAAATTCATCCGTACCTGTCACTGTTGAATTTTCGTTCGATTTAGGGTTAGAGAAAGACTTTGCTGAGAGTGAGGCATGGTTAGCCGCAGCTAAAGGGGTTAAACTGGATCGCCCTGTCACTGGTGAATCTTCTCCACGTGCCAAAAGGGTTCATTTCATGGCAAGTCCTACCTATATACCTCTATCCAGCAACAAGCAACTGTCATCTCGTTTTGATCCGCTGTTTTCTGCTAACCAATATGACACCAATGTGTTAACACCTCTTACTGCGGTGCATCTTCAAGTGGCTGAATATGTTTTCAGTGACTGGGGCGCTAACAATCGTCGGTCCAGGTAATATAAAATGTGAGCTTGTTAAATTAACATTTTGTGAATGTCATTTTCACTGTTTCACACCTGACAAGTAATTTGATATATTTTTCCTTGTTTTCTTTTTTTTTTTTGCTCTAGTGAGTACTTATATTCGTACAAGACTTATTTTGCAACGCGAATGCATTTGTGGTCATTAAAGTCGTCTGAACATGTTTCAAGTGTTGTAATTGATTGGTGGTCATCATATTTGAATTCTAAAGAGGAAGAAAAGAATCTTGGTACTCCGAAGTGGTTTTTTTTACCACGCTTGTGCATGTAAGTACATTTACATACACTCTTTTGAACATATAATCTTAAACGCTGTGTGTAGTATGTATTTTGAAATATTGTACTTTCCTCTTTCGTTACTTTCTCATGCAAACTGTATTAGCGAAACCCAGCCCAGGTTTAAGCGATGAAAATATTTATGAATTGTTCGAGGCTCGTGTAAAAATGGAGTTGCAGTTTTTCCCGGGAATAGACATAACTTCAATCGCACTCGTAAGTTGCTATTGTTCGCTTGAAATACTTTACAATTTTCTTTGCCATTGTTCTATTGTATTTTAAAAACATTGAGTCATACTATTATCCCATAAGTCCATTCTTTTTTTGTTTTATTCCAAGTACTAAACCCGTTTGAACCTCAACTTGTATATACCCATTTTATATTAAAAAAGTTCAGATTAGGTCAAATTAGGATAAATGGCTATTTAACACAATGTTAATGTTATAATTTCTCAATGTACTTTCTAAACATTGTAAATGTACTTTTTCAACATTCATAATGTACAAATTAGGTCAAGTTACAGCAGTTCTAATTGGTCATTGTTGTAATTTCTCAATGTACTTTCTAAACGTTCTAATTAAATGTACTTTTTAAACATTCACAATGTTAATGTTGTAATTTCTCAACGTGGGGAATATCCAATATGCATAAGAGCAGTTGCAACTATATGCACACGTTGGGAGCATAGAACATAAGTCATACTATCATTCCATGTCTGCATTCTCCTTTTGTTTTATTGCAACTGCTTGATTCAACTGCTTGACTCAAAGGCAATTTTCTTTGCGTTTGTATTAAATGAGGTCACTTTATATTGTAACGTACCGTTCTCATTTTATACATGTGCCTCACGATTAGCCAAAATGTACCCTTCCAAGAGTTTGACTGTACTTATAGTTGTACGTCCTTTGTTTTGTAATGTCAGTTTTTTTTCCCAATTATACACGAGAAACACTTCTTCTTATACGTGGTTGACCTGGTGAGGAAGTGTTTCGTCATTCTTGACAACTCACTCTCAGATGAAGACTCTATCAAGAAATATGGTGTATCTCCACTGTTAACAATATGTTTGAATTTGACTCATTCTTGTTGTTCTATTGAATTGGGGCTATTAATTGCGCTTAACACTGCTTTAAAATGTTTTGTCATAGATTTATGCTCTTGGAAGGTTTTTGGGTGAGAACCCAAGAACTTCTGACTTTAGTAACGTTGTGTTGGTTATGGATCCCATTGTTCCAAAACTTAGTTGGAGAAATAACTACAATGTTGATGACTGTGGTATATACACAATGAGATACATGGAAACATTTATGGGATTAATCTCTTGGAAATGTGGCCTAATGAAAAATGATATGAGTGTTGGTTCTTATTTTTAAGAAATTCATGTTCATTGTGTCTTGCCTATCTGGTTAATTGTTGGCTTCTATTTTGCAGCGGAGCATGCTTAAAGTGTTACGATACAAATATCTATGCACATTACTAATGTTCGACCACAACGATTGCCGTGAAACTGTCGATGTTCATGCGAACAAGGGTCATTTCTCTAAACCTAGTGATTACATTTAATGTTCAAATATTATATACGCAGTACGTTATAATTTGTGTCTGATGACACCCATGTTCATGTAGCATGATGTTTTAAATTCTAGTGTACGTTAGTATGTTTAATGATGTCCAATTGCATAAGCAAAATATTCAATTTGTGAACCAATGTTTAGTTGCACCTAATTAAAGTACTTCTTTGTCTATTTTTAGCGTGCTATTTACTTGAACGTTATTATTTCCTTGAATACCGACTTATGATGTACTGAATTAGCAAAATAATATAATGTACATTTCAGGTCTGCTTTTAAATCTCTTTTATAAAACAGTACATACACATTATGAACATACGTAATGAACATTTGAATTAAATTGAAAGCACATTTATTTCTATTATACATTGAAAACAGGAAAATAGGTTTAAAATAACGTCAAAGATCTATCTATAGCGACATCATAATCTAAGTATATGATTGAACTTTTGAAGTTTTCTATCTTATTAAACGATCACATGCATTACAATTTAATTAATGTTTCATGTTCTTTTTAAAATAATTTAATGTACCTTTAAATATAATATAATGTAAATTTTCCAAGCAGTGCTTAATGATATTTTAATTGCACCTAATTATCAGAACATGCACATTATGAATATAGATAATGGACATTTTAATTAAACTGTTTACATACATTACATAATATATACAGTGTAAACAGGAAAACCATTTTAATAAACTGTCAATGATCTATTTTTAATCCCGTCCCCAAAAAAGGGTTCACTCGCCTCCTCTAGGGTGTCTTTTGGTCTTGCGGCTGTATAAACCACACATAAGGGAAAGGGTTTAGGGTTGGATTAGGCGAATCCGCTGTGGCCGCAAGACCAAAAGACACCCTAGAGGGGGCGAGTGAACCCTTTTTGGGGACGGGATTAAAACTAGGGGGCCGGGTATCCTAAAACAAAACGGGAAAGGGTTTAGAGTTGGATTAGGCGGATCGCGGATCCGCCTAATCCAACCCTAAACCCTTTCCCGTTCCGTTTTAGGATACCCGGCCCCCTAGTTTTAATCCCGTCCCCAAAAAGGGTTCACTCGCCCCCCTCTAGGGTGTCTTTTTGTTCTGTGGCCGTTCGTAATCCAACCCTAAACCCTATCCCGTCCCGTTTTAGGATACCCGGCCCTCTAGTTTTAATCTCGTCCACAAAAAAGGGTTCACTCGCCCCCTCTAAGGTGTCTTTTGGTCCTGCGGTTGTTCGAACCACACATAAGGGAAAGGGTTTAGGGTTGGATTAGGCGGATCCGCGGTAGCGGTCTGCCTAATCCAACCCTAAACCCTTTCCCGTCCCGTTTTAGGATACCCATCCCCCTAGTTTTAATACCGTCCCCAAAAAGGGTTCACTCGCCCCCTCTAGGGTGTCTTTTGGTGTTGCGGCCGTTCGAACCACACATAAGGGAATGGGTTTAGGGTTGGATTAGGCGGATCCGCGATAGCGGTCTGCCTAATCCAACCTTAAACCCTTTCCCGTCCCGTTTTAGGATACCCGACCCCCTAGTTCTAATCCCAATTAGAACTGCTGTAACTTGACCTAATTTGTACATTATGAATGTTGAAAAAGTACATTTAGAACTTTTAGAAAGTACATTGAGAAATTATAACATTAACATTGTGTTAAATGGCCATTTATCCTAATTTGACCTAATCTGAAATTTTTAAATATAAAATGGGTATATAAAAGTAGAGGTTCAAACGGGTCACGCAGTTGGAATAAACTAAAAAAAAAAGAATGGACTTATGGCATGATAGTATGACCCAATTTTTTTAAAAAAATACCGCCACTTTAAACTTCTTCTCTTTAACATCTTACTACTTTTCGTTTTCCCTGTCAATTAAATTGTAGCTGCACGTTTTCTCATTCTTAGATCGTTCACTTACTCTTTATCGCTCTCTATCGAAATGAAGGTTTTACTCTTTGCCTTTAATTATTTGCTAAAAACAATTGTTTTACTTTTCATCTGCTTCGAATTTTACATAGTTTCCTTAGCTATTAATGTTCGAAGATGTTCATTATAAATCAGTCCTAATTGAAGGAAATGTAGATTCATATACATACTTAACATACTCATATATGTCTAAATAATTTGTCATAAAATTAAATGTGGATTTTATGCATGCAAACGATATAAAAATAAGATAAGAAAACATTTTCTCACCATAAAGATTTCGGTCATAATGGGCACTAACAAGATCTCCTTCTTGTTAGTTCTTGAGCTTTCCATTAATGGATGAACATTCTTGACTTCAAATTAGAAGCCCTCCAATTAGTAGCACCCAAGACAATCCCTTAATCCCACAAATAAACATGTACTAGATGTTTGTATTGTAGTTTACCTTAAAATCTATTACTAATACTCATATACTACTTCTAGTAATCTTAGTAATTTATATGAACAATTTAGATTAAAATCTCATCCTTTTTGATGAAGATAGAAGAGAGAGAAGAGAGGAAATTCTACATGAACATCTTGCATGTATTATGAATGGTAGTGTATAGAAAAATAAATCAACCAACACTAACAAAAGGAGGGAGTGTCACGGTTGGAATTGGCCAACATTGGCATCATTTCTTTTTCTTTTACTCTTCTCAAAATAGTAGGTGTGTAAGAGGTGTAAGACTAGTAGTAGGTAGGCATCATTATGTTTGTTTTATCAAATAAAATAAAACAACCAAAACCCACTAACACACCCACATTTTCGGTCCATTACTTAAAATGGACTACCATTTTATTTTGTCAATTTGTCATTTGTCACACAATATGTCACATGTAGTATGATACATGTTATTAATCAATTTAATGCATATTTATCACATAAATATCATTTCATGAATTAATTAAATTACATACAACAAATTGACAAGTGATACTTGATCACATAAATAAAATGGGTCATATAGTTATAATTCACAACTTCTTGTAATTATAATTAACCATTCATTCTTATCTTTATTGTTTCTCAAACAATAAATAATTTTAGCAACAAAGCATTTTATTACTAAAATTAAATCTTATTTAATCCCATTACAATAAGATATCAATATTCTCTTTCTCACAAATCGAATTGTTCAATTTTAAGGAATTAATTAATCTGTATCGGTATACAACTAATTAACCTTTTTTTAATTAAGGGAATCGTCCTTTAGGTGTGACCTCAAGGGATCAACTGATCACCACCGTCGCACGACAGTAATGTCAAACTCTAGCCAGCCAATCATTACCGATATGTGTGGACCAGTTGACTATATATATGTAATGTATCATCCCTTCCGTATTCTTGAAATGAGATTTAATAATGATATTTAAATCATGTGATCGCACTATTGTTGAGGACACATTTCCCAACAATCTCCCACTTGTCCTCGACAAGTGTGCGTCACCAATTCTCTTGTCCTATTACTATCTCCCACTCAATGCAAGGTGTCTTTCGGGTCGTACTTGCAAGTGATCATATCGAGAGTGGTTTCCTCGATCTGGAGAATAACTGATTGACCGGATTTATCCACTCTGGATACCTTCCGAGCGTGGCCACGCATTTCCAGTTCATTACTCCTCGAGTGGCCTTGAGATATTGTTTTAACTCTGACAAGGGGATGGACAATTCCTATCGCACTCATTCCCTTCGACTAGCCACAGCCATCATAACCCAAAATATGCCCATTTGACCCCATTTACGAAGGTCGTAGTAACACAAATCAAAGTTAATCTGAAACTGTGCCATCTTAGGTGAATAGTCTTTAGTCAAAAGAATCGACTCATTAGAATACTATAGCAGCTCTCGCCACGACCAGGCTATATAAATTTGCCAGAACTCTATAAGCGGTCACTGCCCGACAAAGTGTTCCTAACAGTCTGCCTATGTGATCGATTAGTCATCTCACATGACTCTATGGCACTTGAACTTGCCATCAATCGCATCACACTCTAGTCACTTCGAGACGTCACCTCATACAAGTGACTATGGGCGAATACAATGCTAATCCGTGTTCACTTTAACGGGGTTCAATGTTGTCTTTACAACCCGTTTGGATGTAACAAAGCATAATAAAAGAGTTTTAAAGTAAAACTCGAACGACAAATGTGATTATCACATATGAATAGTCAATGCCTGATTACTATTTCATGTTCTATAATCTAATTTGATCTTGTATGTAGTTGTTCATTTCAATTCAATTGAAATGACATGACTCATCATGTTTAGCCTTTGAGAAGGCTTTGGTTAGTAGGTTTTATCAATTTCTTTTACCTTACTCAACCCTACTACATATTCGTTTTCCTTTGTAATGTATACATTTGCATCACAACACTTTCTGAGTACGTGTCGAGATCCAATCAAGACATAGGCCCTCTTAGCCTAAGAATAGCTCCCACTGTTTTCACAGTGTGCGGGACTCATCCTCTTGCACATCTCATGATTGCAAGTGTACTCAATTTCCGTTATATATATCTCTCATTGTTCTTTATTGCCTAGAACGATTCTAGAAAATCTACTTCTTATCATAGCCACAATGGTATCTTAACCATCCTAATGTGTTTTGATTATGGTTTTGTCGGAAACCATGCGCAACCTCAATTGTCAATTGTCACTTGTGTAACACCCTTACACAAAATTGCATCATAAACACTTTGCTTTACTTCCTTAATGCTTGTGCAAGCACTTAAGGGTAATCTTTATATACTAGGTAAAGATTACTTAAATTCGATTTTGAAAACAATTCATCATACTCAAAGTATATGAAGTGTTATACATCATTACTCATTTAATTGATCCGCAATGAAGCAAATGGAATCAATTAAGTATGCGTTCAATTTAATTGAACTAGTCATGAATCTTATCAACATAAGACTTCTTACTGACGCTAATATCATGTGGATTTATCTTCATAAATCCGGATATTCAAGATGTATTATAATACTCCAAAAGTCTTAAATCATTCTTGATGATCAATATGTCATCCACATATCGGACTAATTAAAATTTCCGTAACTCCCACTAAACTCCATGTATAAACACAACTTCTCGACTTATCGAGAAATGTTTTATCACATGATCCAAAATGTTGATTCCAACTCATTGATGTCCTACTTAAGACCCTCTCTTAAGTTTCACATTATCTTAGGATTGCAAGAATCTAATAAACTCATGACATGTATTGAATACATTCCTTCTATTGAAGAAGTGGGTTTTAGATTCACTCGCTATGTATTTCATAACCTCATAATGAAACACAATCCCTAAGAAGATCCAAATAGACTTAAGCATTTCAATTAGTGCAAAACCCTTTGCGACCAATCTTGCTTTGAAATCTCTCTTTATTAGTGCAAAACCCTTTGCAACTAATCAAGCCTTGAAATTTCGGATTTTCATGGCTCTAAGCCTTATATTGAGTTGTGACTTAAACACTCTTATGTAAGTCATATGTTTATTACTTTCTAGAAGTAATCAATTTGAATCAAACGATTTCTTTGTAAGTTATAAGCTCTTTACTTTCTTTAAAAGCGACTGAATTCATCATTTTTAACAAGTGACGAATTTAACCTCCTAGGTTTAAAAGAAACAACTTCTTACACAAAACGTCTCATGTAGTCAAGAAAGACCAGTTTCTTGCGACATAACATTCTTTGTGGCTTTCTTTGTGGCTCTTGAATAATTTCTCCCACTCTGTCTTCTAGAAATAAACTTGTATTTTTAGAAAGACAGCTTCACGAGCCGCAAACCCGTCGTACTCGTGTTAATTGAAGAGGGAAAAATGAGCATTTGTTTCTTTGTGAAAACTTACAACCATGGTACCCTTACCATTTCATATCTCATATGATTCGATTTAGTGGAAAAATAATTTAGACAAAAATGATAAAATCCCCAAAAGGATCAAGTAACTCAAAGTAACTTGATTGAAATCCAAACCATATCGAATAGCGTTTGATTTCTTATCTAATCACACATTATTCCATAATGCGTGCTAAGAGAGATAAACTTGTGATACTATATCACATTTCCTTTGGTTTATATCAAAGTCTTCACTTTGATAATCCCATCACGACTAAATCGTGATTCCTTGAACTCTTTGAAATTCTTCAAAGAATTCTCCTTTTACCTTATTAAGTGAACATATTAGCGTCAACTTAAATCGTTGGTAAAAGAAAATGATCAACCTATTTTGGATCGATGGTATACAACCTCGATTTCCTTTTCATCCAAAAGGCATGAGACATCTTGCTTTGAATACAAGATACGCATATACCATTAACAATCTAATGGTTTCAAAAGTACTCGATAACTCTTTGCGTTCATCATTCCAAAATTTTAAGGTTTAATCTTGGGTTACCAATTTGAGTCTTGTATCATCTTCATGATATATCGTTCTAGTTTGGTTTAGAATATTATCACCTTGATAATGGGCTAGCCATATATCAAATCGTGGTGTAAAGGGGCACAAAAGTGAAACCTCTTTTGTATCATAACAAGTTTGTATTCTAATTTAGAGTTTATGTACTTAATAGTCACAATTAAGCATAACTCCAAACCCAAAACTAGATTTAGTACACAATGACTCTATCTCTCAACTTCATTGTTGCTAGTCGTCATATTCTATTCATCCTATGTATCCAACACAATGATGAAAACCTCCACTGGTTTCTAATATTGACGAAGTAGTATTAGCAAAATTTTATGTTTAATCAAATAAACATTTAAAGAAGAAGGTCCCATTAGATGTCCCACAACTAACTTGTTGATTCTTCAATAATTTGGGTTAGTTTCCTTTTTCGTGTCCAACATTTAAGACAATGGAAACTATATCGGTCGGGATTGATAGGTTTAGTATCGTCATTCTCAACAACTTTACCTTTAACATTACCTTGTATCAATTCCATTATTATCTTTACTTCTTGAACCTCGTTCTCATCTTAACGGTTTAAGAGAATGCTCCCACTCATTTCAATGAGTCTTTGCTTTGAGAAGCAAAATTGAATTTATGAAGATTACTCTTCATTTGTTCGTTTTAGTCTTAAAAACTTTCATTGAAGTGGTTGCGTTATTTTGGTCAATTACGAATTCTTGACAAAACTAATTACCAAAACAATTTTATCGCTTCGATGTACTTAATGCATTTAAGTACATGGAAAAACAATCCATTGCAAGTAGATGTGTTAGTCAAGAATCAAAAACCTGTTTGATAATGAATAACTTTAATCTATACTCTTTACAAGAGATCCTTAGCAATGGTTCATTTGAGGTTTTAGAAGCAAACTCATATTTGTCTTTAGTTACGATATTTTAATGGAGATTTGAAACAAAAAACGAAATGATATCGTATATGAAATGTGGTAAAGAAATAGAACAATATGATAACGGAATAGTGGAAAACAAAACATTTATCGTTATATTAATACTTGTAAATAACAAGTAAAGCATTTACATAGTGACCTCTACCCAACTATGATAAATGATTCCAAGATCCAAATTCATATCAACTTGGGCACGGTAGGGCCGATTCATCCCTTATCAATATAACTCGGTGGATTAACTCTTTAATCGATTCTACTTTTAGAACTCTTGGTCGATAAAATTACATTAACATTTATCTTTAGCCCAAAACACATTCGACAAGGGCACGGTAGGGCCGATACATCCCTTATCAAAAACTTTTGTTGAGTTCAATCCAAATTTCGAATAAATGTGTCCATGATCCAAATCCATATCAACTTGGGCACGGTAGGGCCGATACATCCCTTATCAACATGAATTCGGTGGATTAACATTCATCACCCACTTCCCCTACGTAACAAGGTTTGTACCCCGGTAGGGCCGAGTGCACTCCCTCGCGAAATAGGTTTTCATGGTTTCTACTATTTGGTAAGGCTATATCTCAATTGATTGTTTTAGCGAGAGGTCATGTCAATTTATTATCTATCACGTTTTAAGTGAACTAAAGCGGTGAACTACGATAATTCGAATTGACACGGTCGATAAACTCGATAAAATGACAATGCATGTTTAGTTATGGCGATTTAGCAATGCATGTGACATAAAATAAAATGCAAGCATAAAATAAATAAATCCTAGTATGGCCTTTCCTAAAATAGAAAAACTCTTTAACTATTACATATTCGGAAACCAACTCCATTGGTCCCTTGAACTTCGGTTGTGGCACGCATCTCGAGGTAACACCGTCTTTATGTATCGCCATTCTTGAAGAAATCCGTCTTTAGGAACTCCGGAATGAATAAAATTACATAATAAATTACATAATTCCTATTATACATTTGTAACTAAAATAAAATAAATCTATTAAATTACAAAACGGTGATACGAGATCACAATAAAAATTACAACCGAATCGATACTCCCATACATTTCGGGAAATACCAATTAAAATCTAAGGCCATACTAAGTAAAATTACATAATTCAAAATTACATAAATTTAAAATTAAAATTATGACAATCATAAAGAAAAATGCAGCATTATAATATGTATGAACATGCTCAATTTTATGCTAAATCGCCTTTTAAATTGCCAATATCGTATATTACTCGGTTTTTACGGATTTGCGTGATCTCAACATTTTACAATCACAAGAATACATAAACTCATATTTATGCATAAGTTAATTACCCTAACCCTCTTAGGACTCAAAATTTAGTCTTCACTAATAATTTGACCATAATTAACCAATATTTTATTAAATTGTTCATAAATGGTCCAAAATTACAAAAATAAGCTATTAAACTTCAAATAAATCACAAAATTTCAAATAAATTAAAAATTTGAAATTTAAACTCATGAACATTCTGGAAAATTCCAAGACACTCATAATGTTCAAAATCTTAGGTTAAAAATTTCGAAATTTTCCGGAAAAACAATGTTGCGGTTTATCGATATTTAATAAAATAATCATAAAAACATGGAAAAATTATTTTCATTAACTTTTCAATTTAAGATCTGAAAAATATAATAAAATGCAACATTAGACGTTTTTCCTAAGTCATAGATTATATTTTATTAATTTTCATTAATAATGTCACTATTTATGCCATTTTTCTTCAAAAATTCATAAATCATGCTAAAAGACTTCTTTATAGCCAATTATTTTACACACATCTTGTAAAATTGCATGTGACAACATATAAAATTTCTATGACCAGATTCGAAACTTAACTCATATTAACCTATTTTTCACTTTAAATCCGAATTAAAAATGAAAAATCCATTTTTCGAGCATAAAAACTCATAAAATTATGAAAATTTCCAGATCATCTAAAAATAATATATGTAACAACATATCCAAAAACCAAGTGAAAATTCGAAGTATAGCTAATTTTCGACCAAAAATGACATTTTTACTCATAAAATCACATTTAAATGTCATTATTATTAAATATGAACAATAAAAATCCGAAAAATTAACCAAAAAATCCCAAAACACTTTAGGACCAGAAATATTGACATGCATGTAATGATTTCGTGATATATCATAATAACACAAATTTTACAAGTTTTATTTTGTTATTCTTATAACTCGGAAAAACTTTTAACCAATTTGCATGCAAACAACCGTGGCTCATGATACCGATTGAAGGAAATGTAGATTCATATACATACTTAACATACTCATATATGTCTAAATAATTTGTCATAAAATTAAATGTGGATTTTATGCATGCAAACGATATAAAAATAAGATAAGAAAACATTTTCTCACCATAAAGATTTCGGTCATAATGGGCACTAACAAGATCTCCTTCTTGTTAGTTCTTGAGCTTTCCATTAATGGATGAACATTCTTGACTTCAAATTAGAAGCCCTCCAATTAGTAGCACCAAAGACAATCCCTTAATCCCACAAATAAACATGTACTAGATGTTTGTATTGTAGTTTACCTTAAAATCTATTACTAATACTCATATATTACTTCTAGTAATCTTAGTAATTTATATGAACAATTTAGATTAAAATCTCATCCTTTTTGATGAAGATAGAAGAGAGAGAAGAGAGGAAATTCTACATGAACATCTTGCATGTATTATGAATGGTAGTGTATAGAAAAATAAATCAACCAACACTAACAAAAGGAGGGAGTGTCACGGTTGGAATTGGCCAACATTGGCATCATTTCTTTTTCTTTTACTCTTCTCAAAATAGTAGGTGTGTAAGAGGTGTAAGACTAGTAGTAGGTAGGCATCATTATGTTTGTTTTATCAAATAAAATAAAACAACCAAAACCCACTAACACACCCACATTTTCGGTCCATTACTTAAAATGGACTACCATTTTATTTTGTCAATTTGTCATTTGTCACACAATATGTCACATGTAGTATGATACATGTTATTAATCAATTTAATGCATATTTATCACATAAATATCATTTCATGAATTAATTAAATTACATACAACAAATTGACAAGTGATACTTGATCACATAAATAAAATGGGTCATATAGTTATAATTCACAACTTCTTGTAATTATAATTAACCATTCATTCTTATCTTTATTGTTTCTCAAACAATAAATAATTTTAGCAACAAAGCATTTTATTACTAAAATTAAATCTTATTTAATCCCATTACAATAAGATATCAATATTCTCTTTCTCACAAATCGAATTGTTCAATTTTAAGGAATTAATTAATCTGTATCGGTATACAACTAATTAACCTTTTTTTAATTAAGGGAATCGTCCTTTAGGTGTGACCTCAAGGGATCAACTGATCACCACCGTCGCACGACAGTAATGTCAAACTCTAGCCAGCCAATCATTACCGATATGTGTGGACCAGTTGACTATATATATGTAATGTATCATCCCTTCCGTATTCTTGAAATGAGATTTAATAATGATATTTAAATCATGTGATCGCACTATTGTTGAGGACACATTTCCCAACACTAATATTATTTCTCAAGTGCATCAATATGTCGGAATTTATACGCATTGTTTCCTAATGATTTTGATGTACTTTGCTAGGGCTTAATATCTGTTAATGTTTAGGATGTATTTTCTTCATGTAATTTTTTAATGTTTAGCATGTACTTTCTGGATAGCTGACCTTCATATCAATATGTCGAAATTTATACTCATTGTTTCCTAATGATTTTGATGTAGTTTGTTAATATTTAGGGATATACATAAATTTGTACCCATTGTTTCCTAATAATTTTGATGTTCTTTGCAATGGCTTAATATTTAAGATGTATTTTCTTCATGTACTTTCTTAATATTTAGCATGTGCTTTCTAGATATCCGACCTTCATATCTGTATTTTTAATGGCTTTATATATATATATATATATATATATATATATATATATATATATATATATATATATATATTCGCACTTAAAATTGAAGAACACAGATGTCACTACGGTTGTTGATACCGTCGTAGAGTACCAAAAATAAAATTTATAATCCAAACTACTACTATAGATAGTGGCAGTCAGGGTCGAACCACAAGGAGGCAAGCAATTTAAAGTTGTCTAATTTAAGTCTAAAGTAACAGTTTCGGGGGGGGGGGGGGGGGGTTGATTTGAATGATCTATAACTAAAGGGGCAATAAAATTAAAAGTAAACTAAAGCAAATAAATGAGCAATTAAAAAGAATGGATGAAATCAAATATTAAAAGGATGCTAAGACGGTCGGTTCACTGTAGTTTTGAAGGCAGTATCCTAGGTAAGTGTGAAATAATCACGTAAGACGGGAAAATAAGAAGTCCTCTCGGTCCTTTCTTACAGGTAGCATCTTTCGATCTAGCTACGGGTCCCTAAGTATCACTAGTACTGACTCTCGCCCTGAAAAGTTATTCTTAAAAGCCTAAATTTTACCTATCTTTCGATCTCAGTATAATTTAGTCGTCTCAATTGGTAGTCTAATTCCCTCCTCTATCTTTCGATCTAATGGGTCGGTCAATTACTAAGTATTCAACTAGTCGCGTGCACTCGATTCGTCAAATTAAGCAATTTAATCAATTAAAACGGAGCTGATCTTGCGTGAGCTGGTCGATCGACCATCTAAGCCGGTCGATCGACCAAGGGTATCAGGTTTTACGAAATCTACGCCGCCTACACTGCAGATCCCCTACATCTTAGCACGAAGGGTTTAGCTACTCATGATAGAATTTAAGACAACAACGAAATTAACAATTAACGAAATTGAATGCATGATTAAATAAACTAAGCAAATAGGATGCATAAACGAAATACGGCTTTGGGAAACTACTCTATGCAATCCTAAGCTATGGAAAAACCAACTGAAATCAAGGAACCAGAATTACCGAAGAAAAGCAGGAAGAAGAATCCGAAAAGCACGAACTTTATTGATAAAGCTAATTGAATGTTTATTAACTAAATTTATTCTATCGAATCTAATGCTAAAAACTTGTTATGGAATGCTAAAAATTTTCGATCTTATTCTGAAACAAGGGTTCACGTTATATAGGAGTTTAACGTGACTCTTATTTCCTAAAACCTAATTACAATTGGGTTTCCAATTCTCGTTCTCTTAATTTCACGTCAGAGTCGTGGTGTGGTCGATCGACCATGGACCTCAGTCGATCGACTGGCCGCTCTTCCTGCAGTAAACTGTTCAGCATTCTGACAGTCTATAGACCATGTAGGTCAGTCTATAGACCAAGTCAGCTGGTAATCCGCTTCTGAAACTCTCGCAAATCTATCTTTCAGGCCTTGCTATGCGCACCAAGTTCATTTCCCAAGTCTTTACTTCACGTCAGGTCCTATGCCTAGTACTCGGGGACGGATTCGGCTCATTTTCCGCTGCATTCTTCCCATTTCTGCAATATTACACAAAAACACGAAAGTAGACGGAAATAGGGAAAATAGTAGCATAAACTACATAATTGAGGTCTGAAATGCGTGTAAAATAGGGTGTAAAACATCATATTTAGGACACGCATCAGTTGTGCAAATCAGTCCTGATTCACCTATCATTTGTCAACCTCCATCGAGATTCACCAAAGACTCTTCTTCTGCTGTGATAATTGAAGTTTCTGGCAGCCCTACAATAGGAGTAGTACATCATCCTAGAATTTGTCATACTTTACATACAGTCGACAAAAACTCTTCTTCTGTTGCGAAAATTGATGTTCCCGACAGTCCTACAGTAGAGGAGATAGTTAATCGTCCTAGAGTTCGCCGCACTTCGTGTAGCCTCCTAAAAAACTCCTCTTATACTTTGTTGATTGATGTTCCTAACAGCTCTATTGAAGATGGGATTGTTGATCCACCTTGTAACTGGCCACGCATTAAACAGATTATGAGGGACAAACATGACATTCTTAGGGCCACCTTAGGAACAAGCTGTGCAGAAGTGCCATCGATAGAAATTCTTGCTCATTTAACTGAAATACCTATTCAAATATCATATCAAACAGACCAGGTTTTCAACAAACCACCCACTTCTGCTAGCAAACATATAGCGGCTCTTCGTAAAGTGAGAAAATTGATTGCTGAGAGGAATATGGATGCACCTACAAATGCTGCTATGTCATTCAGTTTAGGTGTATTCCCGGAAGATGAGAACTCTTCTGTTTATGCAGCACCTGAGGGGGGTAAAAAAATAAAGAAACTATCTGCTGATCGTCCACCTTTATATCCGAAAACAGGGAATCAATATCATTTTAGTAGGAGTCCTTCCTTTGAACCTCTCTTTGACGCTATTGACGACACCAATCCCTTGATACCTTTGACATCAATGCAATATCAGATTTCAAATTATGTGTTCAATGGCCAGGGCTCTATGGATAACGCTTGGTAATTACATACAGAAGTTTTAATATTTTACATTCATTTACATAGTTCATCTTTACATATCTGCTGCTAATCATAATTTTATTACTGTTTGTGTGTAGCAATACTTTATTTGAGTTCAAAAATAATGCCCTTGGTTGGGATCAACTGTTGTCGTTAAAGCCGTATCACTATATCTCAAGCTTTGTCATAGATTCTTGGTCGGCATACCTAAACTACAAAGAAAAGGATGGGAATCCAACCAATCCCACACGATTCTTTTTTAGTACACTTACATATGTAAGTTTGGTCATTGTTTTCATGTATTTCAGTTTAATATTTCCAACATTTTCACATTACTAAAATTTTATCTTCATTATGCAGTTGTTATTAATGAAGAACACAAGTGCTTCTATTGATGATCATCATTACAAACCTTTCAAGCGTCGCATCGAAGTAGAATTAAATGAGTTTGAGTGGATTGATCTACCATCCATTAAACTAGTCAGTCCCTCACTTCATTTAGTAATTGAAATTAAATTCAGCATTACTGTAGTAGTCTATTTGAGTAGAAGTCACTGAATGTACTGTCAAAGTTTTCAAAATGTGCTATTACTTAACATGAAATTAATCTTTACCTGTCAGTGACTTTACAATTGTTTCTTTCCCTGATGCTAGTTCTTCTTCCCTATTGCACATGAGAATCATTTTGTGTTGTACGTTTTCGACCTGTCAAGGAAATGTCTCATGATTCTTGACAATCGCATTAGAAGGGGAAGTGTCTTAGAAGAGTATGGTGATAGTGTACTTGAACTGGTAAATTTACATTCTCCTCAAATATGACTTGTTTTCTTTTACTTTCATTGGTAAATTCATGTACATTATGGTTCATCTCGTCTAATTTTTATTATTGTGTTACAGGGTGATGCTTTTGCACGGTTTTTGGGTGAAAATCAATCAACTATGGAGAAAAGTAATATAGTAATGGGCATGGATCCTACAATAACAATGCTTCCATAGAGAAATAACAAAAATATTTTTTTGACTGTGGTATTTACACCATGAGGCACATGGAAACATTTAAGGGAATAGGCAGTTGGGACTATGGACTGTCCAATATTGATGTGAGTTTTACATTTCAATTGTAAGTTATTTAGATCAACCAAATCAATGTTATCTTGCTGGTTATTAAATTCTAGTTTCATTTTTTTTTTTTGCAGATGAGATCGTTGACAATGCTGAGATTCAAGTACCTATGCACGCTAATAACATTTGAGCACAACAAACATCGTAACAGCGTTATTAGACATGCATTAGCATGTCATTGACACTCACAAATAGTTCCTGATTATAATTTATTAGTTTTCTTTTGTGTTGTCGACATATCTGGCGTTAGTTGATGTCTATTGGGTATGCTGTATTGATAATGTACATTTGATCTTTGGCGTATGTACACCAAAGTTGTACTGGATGTGCATTCATCCCAACCTACTTGGTATAATGTTCATTCTATATTGATCAATTGTCCATTTTAAGGAAAACAAATTTACACCAAAATCGATGATGTTCTTGCTTTGATATGAGAATGTTCATTTTAAGGAAAACAAATTTACATCCTGTGTAACTTTTCCGCTTTAGGATCTCACAATTGATTCAATTAATTTATATCGTGCGTGGTCGGATTGTAAAGTGGATAACAAAAAAATATACTCTGTATACACTTGTATTTAAACAAATCATATGAGAAGAGGGCAGAAAAGAGAAGGGAAATAGCAATATTCGAAATTGAGTAAATATGTACAATTAGTATTTTAATTTAACTATTACTTCTATTTCATATGTTGCACACAATTTTCCTACTTGCCCCAATTACCCCAACACACGTAAATCTAGGGTGGACCTAATAATACCCATGGTGGATGTATAGCCAATTTATGTTCAATTATAACACACAATTAGGTGTAAATCTAAATTAGATAAAAAGCATACTTCTTTCAAACCAACTTTACAAAGAAAATACTTCTTTCAACTACGGAGTATTAGGTAACTTCTCCATAAATTTTTTTTATACTCCACCTTCGTTTTCAATACTTCTTCATTGCCAGATAATCACGTTCATTTAGTAACTTGTCCTGAATTTCGTCCATTGTTTTGGTGTATTTCGTAGGTTTTTATATTTGGTTGATTTAAATCAATGACAAAATCAGCTGAAAATCCTGCCCCTTTTGTTGGTTACATTTTCGTCGTTTTCAATTTAATGGGATGTTCATGTCATGTTTGCTAATCATTTGCAAATAATCTCTAACTGTCCTCAAGGGATAAAAATAATATACATTTCGTTTAGATTTGTTAATTATTGATTACAATTGTGTGAGATTTACGTGTGTTGGGGTAATTGGGGCAAGTAGGAAAATTGTGTACAACATATGAAATAGAAGTAATAGGTAAATTAAAATACTAATTGTACATATTTACTTAATTTCGAATATTGCTGTTTGGAATATCTGGTATGAAATTTAAAGAACTGATTATGGTGTATGATGTTTAAAATGCTATTGTACCTTCCATTACATGCTTCTACTTTAACTGCTCACAGTGTTCATCATTCAATTAATAGTGTTTTTAAAGTTTACAGTATGATGTTCTAAATGCTATCGTTCAATGAACATTTTGGGATAACCATTCTTAATCTGTCTACAGAGGAAAACATATCATTATTTTGCTTGGGATTGGTAATTGTTACGGAGGGGAAGACAGAAAACAATTCATTGAACATCATCTTGACGCAAAGAAGACAATGCTAGGATGGCTATTTAACGGGAAGGACGCCATAATTGCAGGGGTGGAGGACAACCATGCAAAAAACACAGTACTACAACATGAAACTTACATGCTACAAATCTTTCAAAAAGTTAATCAAGCTGACAAACATAACATGGAAGCAGTATGCAAGTGTTTGGCTAAGATGCTTATCTTACACAATGAGGAAGTCTGTTTAAGAGAGGAATATGAAAGGATATTACAGACAAGCATTTCATTTGGGGTTAGAACGACTGCCAGGGATAATGTAGTGGTTTTCAGAAGGTGTCTTTGTTACTAGACAGACAATCTCTTTACAAGGAGGACATTGCACCTGTTTCAATATCATTTGGCACCCGAGTTAGGAAACCTTGTTGTTGTAGACGGTGAAGAAGAAGATTTTGACTCTATCCTGACATCAATTTCCCGACCAGCGGTCGAACTTACTTTTATTCTATTTAATCAAACCGAGTAATACATATAAACAGCTTAGGTACATTTTAATATAAGTTTTATATTTATCTCATACCCCCTGTACCTGCTGTTGATTTTCAATGTCCATTCAGAATATAAAAATATAAGTACATTCTCTTATTTGTTAATGATATTTTATTATATTGACGTAGTACCTTTTGTAATTTTTGGATCTTAGATATATCATGAAAAGAATTGTCCCATCACTGTATTTACAATGTCCATTACGTGCATTAACAATGTACCTTTTAAATTAAAAAATATAAATTAATGCATCTAATAATCACACTCTCACATGCAAGTTGTAAATTAATTCAGGTGAAAAGACACCACTATTCATGATAATTTGACTGACAATTAAACTTAATTTAATTATATGAGACATGTGTCAAATGACAGTTGTAAATTAATCCATGTGAAAAGACAAATAATACTACACTCATAAATTGTAACTTCTCCTATTCTTATCTAAAGCAGTTTAAATATAAAACTCACTATAAATACTTGTCTAAACTAGTGTGCTAAATACAAAATCTGAGGAATAATCATTGAAAACGTCTTCACTCCCTTGAAAAGGTACTCTGGTTTCTGGTTTTTTTGTTCTTATTATTTTTTCCCTGCAAAAGAAATGCATATCTTTATGTAAATAGTAGCCTATATAACATTCTGATTATTTAATTTACAAGTATTATTTGATTAATCAGTATGTTTTTTTATCTTGCGAAAAGAAATATATACTTTAGTCCCCAAACGAATTAAAAGTTGCTTCGGGTCTGAAAATCAAACTGCATTTGTGAGTGTAATGTTTTGCATAAATTAAGTATAGTAGATATTTCAATGTGGCAACGTGCTTAACATTTGTAGGAGAAGATTATTTTACCTTTTTCTATAATCTGTTTTCACAATAACATTGTTTGCCTTTTGCATGATTATACTATTTCAAAACCCACGTTAATTTGTTTTACCCTATAGTATGGCCTTAAATATGGTTGAAGTTGATACTTCCCATAATGCCTTAAGTTTATTGTCACTCTTTTTAAAATATGTTTATTTTTTGCCTGAACCAGAATATGAGTTCCGTTACTGATGTGCAAATAATGTTGGATATCGAGCAAAAACTCGCTAACGTTGAGTATGATCTCACTGAAATGAAACGCGAAAGAGATTCACTGGATCAACATCTTATTGAGATGCTTGGTAAAAATGAAGTATTAGAAGAACATCAGGAAGAGCTGTACGAGAAACTGGACATAGCTGAAGCGAATGCAAAGTCACTACAACAGAGACTGGAAATTGTTGAAGCGCAGCAAATGAAGTTTATAAAGGCTGAAAGAGACAGCATAGCCCGGCAAGTTAAAGCTAATAGACAAAAACAATACACAGAGGCTGACATGGACCGTCAGTATCTCACCGCTGTCACAGCTGTACGAGACTCATATGGTCTTGTTGATCATGAAAATAATATACATTGGCCAGCTGTCGTGAAGGCTATGGAATTAATGGACGGTTACAAGAAACGTCCTAAGGGAGGACTTGCTAGTGGGTGAGAGCAATGTTCATGGCTCTGTTTGCAGTAAACCTAGAAATGGTTAAGAACTTTGATGTTAATTTATGTATAATTATATTTCTGCAGTTAAATTTAGAAACATATGCGTTTTCATTTACTATTGTCAGAACATATTTGTAGATTATTATCAATGTTTATTTGAATCTAACTTATTATCATGTACCTAAGCTTTAACGGTTTAGAATTGACCCTTTCTAATTTGAAGCCAGTTACAAGAGTGATCGACTATAATGTACCTTCAACATTTTACAAATGTCCATATTATTATGTAACGATGTACCTAAGCTTTAAACCCGCATTTCTTCCTAAGATTATCCTCTTAAAATAAGGGAATGGGTTTAGGGTTGGATTAGGCGGATCCGCAGTAGCGGTCTGCCTAATCCAGCCCTAAACCCTTTCTCGTCCCGTTTTAAGATACCCGACCCCCTAATTTTAATCCCGTTCCTAAAAGGGGTTCACTCGGCCCCTCTAGGGTGTCTTTTTGTCTTGCCGCCTTCGAATGAGAAGCAAGGGAAAGGGTTTAGGGTTGGATTAGGCGGATCCGCGGTAGCAGTCCGCCTAATCCAACCCTAAACCTTTTCCCGCCCCGTTTTAGGATACCCGGCCCCTCTAGGGTGTCTTTTTATCTGGCCGCCTTCAAATGAGAATCAAGGGAAAGGGATCGCGGATCCGCCTAATCCAACCCTAAACCCTTTCCCGTCCCGTTTTAGGATAACCGGCCCCCCTAGTTTTAGGATACCCGGCCCCCAAAAAGGGTTCACTCGGCCCCTCTAGGGTGTCTTTTTGTCTTGCCGCCTTCGAATGAGAAGCAAGGGAAAGGGATCGCGGATCTGCCTAATCCAACCCTAAACCCTTTCCCGTCCTGTTTTAGGATACCCGGCACCCAAAAAGGGTTCACTCGGCCCCTCTAGGGTGTCTTTTTGTCTTGCCGCCTTCGAATGAGAAGCAAGGGAAAGAATTTAGGGTTGGATTAGGCGGATCCGCGGTATTAAAACGAAACGGGATTAAAACTAGGGGGCCAGGTATCCTTATGTGTGGTTTGTCCAGCCGCAAGACCAAAAGACACCATAGAGGGGGCGAGTGAATCCTTTTTGGGGACGGGATTAAAACAAGGGGGCCAGGTATCCTAAAACCGGACGGGAAAGGGTTTAGGGTTGGATTAGGCGGATCCGCGGTAGGGTGTCTTTTCATCTTGTGCCTGTTCGAATGTGAATAACATAAAGGAACATTTATACTGTGACACCCCTCGTTGAGGCAACTAAATATAACTAGTAAATCGTGGCGGAAACACGAGATTTTTTTTAAACTTTTAAGGCTTCTAGTGAAGTCCAACGCGAGGTATCACCAACACGATAGATAAGTTTAGATAGTTATGAAGGAAAAGTAGATTCATATACATACTAACATACTCTTATATGTCAAAATTAATTTGTCATAAAATTAAACATGGATTTTATGCATGCAAACAATATAATAAAAGAGAAGAAATCATATCCTTACATTGAAATTTTGGTTCAAATGGGCACAAAAGAAATCTCCTTTTCTTTTGTTCTTGAGCTTTCCTTTAATGGAAGAACAAGATCCAAGTGTAGGATCTCTCCTTAGGAATAATACCCAAAGCTTAACTCTTAATCTAATTAATATTATTTGAGCTAGTATAATATTAATCTCATGAAAAATGAACCAAAAATTTGTTTGGTTTAGACTCCTAAAACCGGGTAGGAGATGTGGAGAGGAAGAGTATTATTTTTATCTCTCTAAAAATAATTTTTACATGGTTGAATGAATAATAATAATCACCCACACATACATATGGTGAATAATAATTATTTTAAGTAAAAGAACTCTTGTTCTTTTCTATGTAGAACCGATTGGGAGGGAAGGAGAGCCCAATGCATGGGCTAATTTTTCTACCCAAGAAATGTAGGCTTGCATGGCTACACATAGGTAGATCATCATTGTGTTTTCTCTTATTAAAATAATTAACACAATTTTTCCACTAAAACCCTCTTAATATTTCGGTACTTATAAAATGGAAAGTCCATTTTATATTTTGTCATTTGTCAATTTTGTCACATGTTACATGTTACATGACATGTAACAATGCAATGTATTTTTATCATATTAAAAATCAACGTATTAATAAAAATACGTCATATACAAAAATCGACTTAGTAATTCATAATTACTTATACCAAAATATTTTACCAATTTATAAATCATATTTATAATAATTCATTCAATTCCGATTGTTTCTTTAAACAACAATTTCATCCGAGTAATGAAACAATTCGATTACTCAGACCGTATCTCATTTAATCATATTTCAATTTGATACGTAAATTTTACTTCCAAAATCGTCCGTCAATTTTTCAAGTAATTTAATTAACTCGTAACATTATACAATTAATTAAATGATCAATTAAGAGTATTGCCCTATAGGTATGACCTAGGGGTCAATCGATCACCACCGTCACACGACAAGTAATGTCAAACTCTAGTCACCAATCATTACCGATATATGTTGACCAGTTGTGATAACAAAATTACTTCCCAATTGTATTCTTTAAAATGAGATTTAATAATGATATTTAAATCACATGATCGCACTATTGTTGAGGACACATTTCCCAACAATCTCCCACTTGTCCTCGACAAGTGTGCGTCACCAATTCTCTTGTCCTATTACTATCTCCCACTCAATGCAAGGTGTCGTTCAGGTCGTACTTGCAAGTGATCATATCGAGAGTGGTTTCCTCGATCTGGAGAATAACTGATTGACCGGACTTATCTATCATAGATACTTTCCGAGCGTGGCCACGTATTTCCAGTTCATTACTCCTCGAGTGGCCCTGAGATATTGTTTTAACCCTGACAAGGGGGTGGACAATTCCTATCGCACTCATTCCCTTCGACTAGCCACAGCCATCATAACCCAAAACATGCCCATTTGACCCCATTTACGAAGGTCGTAGTAACACAAATCAAAGTTAATCTGAAACTGAGCCATCTTAGGTGAATAGTCTTTAGTCAAAAGAATCGACTCATTTGAATACTATAGCAGCTCTCGCCACGACCAGGCTATATAAATTTGCCAGAACTCTATAAGCGGTCATAAGGCCCGACAAGGTGTTCCTAACATCTGCCTATGTGATCGACTAGTCATCTCTCATGACTGCATGGCACTTGAACTTGCCATCAATCGCATCACACTCTAGTCACTTCGAGACGTCACCTCATACAAGTGACTATGGGCGAATACAATGCTAATCCGTGTTCACTTTAACGGGGTTCAATTGTCTCCACAACCCGTTTGGATGTAACAAAGTATAATAAAAGAGTTTTAAAGTAAAACTCGAACGACAAATGTGATTATCACATATGAATAGTCAATGCCTGATTACTATTTCATATTCTATAATCTAATTTGATCTTGTACGTAGTTGTTCATTTCAATTCAATTGAAATGACATGACTCATCATGTTTAGCCTTTGAGAAGGCTTTGGTTAGTAGGTTTTATCAACTTCTTGTACCTTACTCAACCTTACTACATACTCGTTTTCCTTTGTAATGTATACATTTGCATTACAAAACTTTCGGAGTACGTGTCGAGATCCAATCAAGACATAGGCCCTCTAGCCTAAGAATAGCTCCCACTGTTTTCACAGTGTGCGGGACTCATCCTCTTGCACATCTCATGATCGCAAGTGTACTCAATTTCCGTTATAAATATCTCTCATTGTTCTTTATTGCCTAGAACGATTCTAGAAAATCTACTTCTTAATTAACATTGCCACAATGGTATCTTAACCATCCTAGTGTGTTTTGATTATGGTTTTGTCGGAAACCATGCGCAATCTCAATTGTCAATTGTCACTTGTGTAACACCCTTACACAATATTGCATCATAAACACTTTGCTTTACTTCCTTAATGCTTCTACAAGCACTTAAGGGTAATCTTTACAGCTTACTTGGTAAAGATTACTTAAATTCGATTTTTGAAAAACAACTCATCATGCTCAAGGCATATGAAGTGTTATACATCATTTCTTTTTAATTGATTCGGCAGCGGAAGCAAATGAAATCAATCAAATATGTTCAATTTAATTGAACTAGTCATGAATCTTATCAACATAAGACTTCTTACTGACGCTTATATCATGTGGATTTATCTTCATAAATTCGGATATTCAAGATGTATTATAATACTCCAAAAGTCTTAAATCATTCTCAATGATCAATATGTCATCCACATATCGGACTAATTAAAAATTCCGTAACTCCCACTAAACTTCATGTATAAACACAACTTTTCGACTTATCGAGAAATGTTTTATCACATGATCAAAATGTTGATTCCAACTCATTGATGTCCTACTTAAGATTCTCTCTTAAGTTTCACATAATCTTAGGATTGCAAGAATCTACAAAACTCAAGACATGTATTGAATACATTCCTTCTTTTGAAGAAGCGGGTTTTAGATTCACTTGCTACGTATTTCATAACCTCATAATGAAACACAATCCTTAAGAAGATCCAAATAGACTTAAGCATTTTAATTAGTGCAAAACCCTTTGCAACCAATCTTGCTTTGAAATATCTCTTTATTAGTGCAAAACCCTTTGTCACTAATCAAGCCTTTTGTTTTGGATTTTCATGGCTCTAAGCCTTGTATTGAGTTGTGACTTGAACACTCTTATGTAAGTCATATGTTCATTACTTCCTAGAAGCAATCAACTTGAATCAAACAATTTATTTGTAAGTTATAAGCTCTTTAATTTCTTAAAAGTAGCATGAATTCGTCATCTTTAACAAGTGACGAATTTAACCTCCTAGGTTTTGAAGAAACAATGTCTTACACAAAACGTCTCATGTAGCCAAGAAAGACCAGTTTCTTGCGACATAACATTCTCTGTGGCTCTTGAATAATTTCTCCCACTCTGTCTTCTAAAATAAACTTGTATTTTAGAAAGACAGCTTCATGAACCGCAAACCCGTCATGCTCGTGATAATTGCAAGGGAAAAATGAGCATTTGTTTCTTGTGAAAAACTTACAACCATGGTACCCTTACCATTTCATATCCCATATGATTCGATTTAGTGGAAAAAATTTTAGACAAAATGATAAAATCCCCAAAAGGATCAAGTAACTCAAAGTAACTTGATTGAAGTTCAAACCATATCGAATAGCGTTTGATTTCTTATCCAATCACACATTATTTCATAATGCCTGCTAAGAGAGATTAACTTGTGATATTAGATCACATTTCCATTGGCTTATATCAAAGTCTTCACTTTGATAATCCCATCACGACTAAATCGTGATTTCTTGAACTCTTGAACCTCTTCAAAGATTTCTCTATTTACCTTATTAAGTGAACATATTAGTGTCAACTTAAATCGTTGGTAAAAGAAAATGATCAACCTATTTTGGATCAATGATTTACAATCTCGATCTCCTTTTCAACCAAAAGGCACGAGACATCTTGCTTTGAATACAAGATACGCACATACCATTAACAATCTAATGGTTTCAAGAGTACTCGATAACTCTTTGCGTTCATCATTCCAAAATTTTTAAGGTTTAATCTTGTGTTACCAATTTGAGTCTTGCATCATCTTCATGATATATCGTTCTAGTTTGGTTTAGAATATACTCACCTTGATGATGGGCTAGCCATACATCAAATCGTGGTGTATAGGGTCACAAAAGTGAAAACCTCTTTTGTATCTTAACAAGTTTATATTCTTATTTAGAGTCTATGCACTTAATAGTCACAATTAAGTACAACTTTAAATCCAAAAACTAGATTGAGTACACAACTACTCTATCTCTCAACATTATTGTTGCTAGTCGTCATATTCTAATCATCTTATGTGTCGAATACAATGATGAAAACCTCCACTGGTTTCTAATATTGACGAAGTGGCACTAGCAAAATTTATGTTTAATCAAATAAACACTTTTAAAGAAGAAGGTCCCATTAGATGTCCCACAACTAACTTGCTGATTCTTCAATAATTTGGGGTATTTTCCTTTCTCGTGTCCAACATTTAAGACAATGGAAACTTTATCGGTTGGGATTGATAGGTTTAGTATCGTCATTCTCAACAACTTTACCTTTAACATTACCTTGTATCAATTCCATTATAATCTTTTACTTCTTGAACCTCGTCCTCATCTTAACGGTTTAAGAGAATGCTCCCACTTATTTCAATGAGTCTTTGCTTTGAGAAGCAAAATTGAATTCATGAAGATTACTCTTCATTTGTTCGTTTTAGTCTTAAAACTTTCATTGAAGTGGTTGCGTTATTTTGGTCAATTACGAATTCTTGACAAAACTAATTACCAAAACAATTTATCGCTTCAAGGTACTTAATTCATTTAAGTACATGAAAAATAATCCATTGTAAGTAGAAGTGTTAGTCATGAATCAAAAACCTGTTTGATAATGAATAACTTTAATCTATACTCTTTACAAGAGATCCTTATCAATGGTTCATTTGAGGTTTTAGAAGCAAACTCATATTTGTCTTTAGTTACGATATTTTAATGGAGATTTGAATCAAAAACGAAATGATATCGTATATGAACTGTGGTAAAGAAATAGAACAATATAAAAACGGAATAGTGGAAAATTTAACATTCATCGTTAATAATACTTGGTAAAACAAGTATAGCATTTACATAGTGACCTCTACCCAACTATGATAAATGATTCCAAGATCCAAATTCATATTAACTTGGGCACGGTGTGGCCGATGAAACCCTTATCAATATAACTCGGTGGATTAACACTTTAATCGATTCTACTTTTAGAACTCTTGGTCGATAATATTACATTAACATATATCTTTAGCCCAAAACACATTCAACAAGGGGACGGTGTGGCCGATGAAACCCTTATCGAAAAACTTTTGTTGAGTTCAATCCAAATTTCGAATAAATGTGTCCATGGTCCAAACCCACATTAACTTGGGCACGGTGTGGCCGATGAAACCCTTATCAACATGAATTCGGTGGATTAACATTTATCACCCACTTCCCCTACGTAACAAGGTTTGTACCCCGGTGTGGCCGAGTGCACTCCCTCACGAAATAGGTTTTCATGGTTTCTACTATTTGGTAAGGCTATGTCTCAATTGATTGTTTTAGCGAGAGGTCATGTCAATTTATTATCTATCACGTTTTAAGTGAACTAAAGCGGTGAACTACGATAATTCTAATTGACACGGTCGATAAACTCGATAAAATAAGGATGCATGTTTAGTTATGGCGATTTAGCGATGCATGTGACATAAAATAAAATGCAAGCATAAATATAAATAAATCCTAGTATGGCCTTTCCTAAAATAGAAAAACTCTTTAACTATTACATATTCGGAAACCAACTCCATTGGTCCCTTGAACTTTGGTTGTGGCACGCATCTCGAGGTAACACCGTCTTTATGTATCGTCATTCTTGAAGAAATCCGTCTTTTGGAACTCCGGAATGAATAAAATTACATAATAAATTACATAATTTCCTATTATACATTTGTAACTAAAATAAAATAAATCTATTAAATTACAAAACGGTGATACGAGATCACAATAAAAATTACAACCGAATCGATATTCCCATACATTTCGGGAAATACCAATTAAAATCTAAGGCCATACTAAGTAAAATTACATAATTCAAAAATTACATAAATTAAAATTATGACAATCATAAAGAAAATGCAGCATTATATTATGTATGAACATGCTCAATTTTATGCTAAATCGCCTTTAATTAGCCAATATCGTATATTACTCGGTTTTTACGGATTTGCGTGATTTCAACATTTTTATAATCACAAAAATACATAAACTCATATTTATGCATAAGTTAATTACCCTAACCTCTTAGGACTCAAAATATAGTCTTCACTAATAATTTGACCATAATTAACCTTTATTTACAAAATTGTTCATAAATGGACCAAAAATTACAAAAATAAGCTATTAAACTTCAAATAAATCAAAAATTTCAAATAAATTCAAAATTTGAAATTTAAACTCATGAACATCCTGAAAATTTCCATGACACTCATAATGTTCAAAATCTTAGGTTAAAAATTTCGAAATTTTTCCGGAAAAACAATGTTGCGGTTTATCGATTTTAATAAAATAATCATAAAAACATAGAAAAATTATTTTCATTAACTTTTCAATTTTAGATCTGAAAAAGATAATAAAATGCAACATTAGACGTTTTTCCTAAGTCATAGATTATGTTCTATTAATTTTCACTAATAATGTCACTATTTATGCTATTTTTCTTCAAAAATTCATAAATCATGCAAAAAAACTTCTTTATAGCCAATTATTTCACACACATCTTGTAAAACTGCATGTGACAACATATTAATTTTCTATGACCAGATTCGAAATTTAACTCATATTAACCTATTTTTCACTTAAATCCGAATTTAATAATGATAAATTCATTTTTCGAGCATAACAAGTCCAAAAATTATGAAAATTTACAGGTTATCTCAAAATAATATATGTGACAACATATCCAAAAACCAAGTGAAAATTCGAAGTATAGCTATTTTTAGACCAAAAATGACATTTTTACTCATAAAATCACATTTAAATGCCATTATTGTAAATTATGAACAATAAAAATCCGAAAAATTAACCAAAATATCCTAAAACACTTTAGGACCAGAAATATTAACATGCATATAATAATTTCGTGATATATCATAATAACACAAATTTTACAAGTTTTATTTGTTATTCTTATAACTCGGAAAAACTTTTAACCAATTTGCATGCAAACAACCGTGGCTCTGATACCAATTGAAGGAAAAGTAGATTCATATACATACTAACATACTCTTATATGTCAAAATTAATTTGTCATAAAATTAAACATGGATTTTATGCATGCAAACAATATAATAAAAGAGAAGACATCATATCCTTACATTGAAATTTCGGTTCAAATGGGCACAAAAGAAATCTCCTTTTCTTTTGTTCTTGAGCTTTCCTTTAATGGAAGAACAAGATCCAAGTGTAGGATCTCTCCTTAGGAATAATACCCAAAGCTTAACTCTTAATCTAATTAATATTATTTGAGCTAGTATAATATTAATCTCATGAAAAATGAACCAAAAATTTGTTTGGTTTAGACTCCTAAAACCGGGTAGGAGATGTGGAGAGGAAGAGTATTATTTTTATCTCTCTAAAAATAATTTTTACATGGTTGAATGAATAATAATAATCACCCACACATACATATGGTGAATAATAATTATTTTAAGTAAAAGAACTCTTGTTCTTTTCTATGTAGAACCGATTGGGAGGGAAGGAGAGCCCAATGCATGGGCTAATTTTTCTACCCAAGAAATGTAGGCTTGCATGGCTACACATAGGTAGATCATCATTGTGTTTTCTCTTATTAAAATAATTAACACAATTTTTCCACTAAAACCCTCTTAATATTTCGGTACTTATAAAATGGAAAGTCCATTTTATATTTTGTCATTTGTCAATTTTGTCACATGTTACATGTTACATGACATGTAACAATGCAATGTATTTTTATCATATTAAAAATCAACGTATTAATAAAAATACGTCATATACAAAAATCGACTTAGTAATTCATAATTACTTATACCAAAATATTTTACCAATTTATAAATCATATTTATAATAATTCATTCAATTCCGATTGTTTCTTTAAACAACAATTTCATCCGAGTAATGAAACAATTCGATTACTCAGACCATATCTCATTTAATCATATTTCAATTTGATACGTAAATTTTACTTCCAAAATCGTCCGTCAATTTTTCAAGTAATTTAATTAACTCGTAACATTATACGATTAATTAAATGATCAATTAAGAGTATTGCCCTATAGGTATGACCTAGGGGGTCAACTGATCACCACCGTCACACGACAGTAATGTCAAACTCTAGTCAGCCAATCATTACCGATATATGTTGACCAGTTGACAGTAACAAAATTACTTCCCAATTGCATTCTTTAAAATGAGATTTAATAATGATATTTAAATCACATGATCGCACTATTGTTGAGGACACATTTCCCAACAAGTTAAAGTTAAGTTTACAACACAAGTCTATTTATTGGGGAAAAGATATCCCACGAATGAACATGAGTCCAAAAGTAGGTGAGTTTATTAAAGTGATAGCTAAATTAGGTCTAAGGTAAGAACTCGCTAGCTCACACGGTCTTCCCCACTTAAGCTTCATCACCAACCTGTCATTCATAATAAATATGAAAGCCACAGTCAGTGGGGAGTAACTCAGGGTTCTCCCAGCCACAAAATGTCAAAATACAAGTAATTAGGAATTTAATTAAACGAACAAGCATAAGAATAAATACTTACGGTAACAAGAGAATCATGATTAGTATACAAAATGCAATAAGAGTAGTTATGCATAAATGAGAGAGGAATAATTTGGTCAAACGGTCAAATATTGACTCGACTCAAACGTAAGACAATTTACAAAGTATAGACTCAAACAAGACAACCCTCTAGACTCCAACCTCTTGGTAGGACGACGATCATAATACGGTCCTAGTCTAAACCTGGATCCAGACTCTCGGGATGGGCGACACCCGATTCGACAAACGATACCAAATCGTATCCAAGACTCGAAACATGGCACGCACTCGTATCCAAAGGTCGAGTAACCTCTAATCGAAAACATGGCACGCACTCGTATCCAAAGGTCCGAAGAAAGGCGGAAGGATATCCTAATTCGGAAACATGGCACGCACTCGTACCAAAGGTCCAAAGAAGGAAAGATAACCCAATCCGGAAACATGGCTCACACTCGTGACCAAAGGTCCGAAAGGGGTAAATAGGGAAAGTCAAGTCGTCACACAATGTAAGTCGTCACACTTGGGTCACAAATACGAGTGGAAAAGATTGCACAAACATAACGTAAACAATTCATGTGAAGCATGCATAAGTATAAAGGTATAAGAAACATCAAGTACTCCCATGATAAAAGAGTCTCAACACATCATACACAAGCATTAGAACCAAAGTTAAGATGCATACCCAACAAGAAACTCAAAACCCAATCTATAACAACAAGTTTAGTACTCGACTACAACAAGGGTCAACTTCAAACGGTCATAACTTGAGTTCTATACATGATAATGAGGTGAAACCAGTTGGAGGTGATAGCTTATCCTCTTACGGTTCTAACGGTAGGTCATAAGCCTCAAACAAACAAGTAACGAAGAAGTTATGACCATTTTAAGAAAACTGGTCCAGGCTGAGTGCGCAGCCTGCGCCGAGGTGCGCAGCCTGCGCCGAGATGCTGATTTGCGCGACACTACCAATTCACCTTCATCCCCAAATCATTTTTTTATCAAGCCATTACCATCTCAATTGCACCATATATTACCCAACCAACTTTATACAAGTATTAAGGGTGAAATCAAGCATAAAAGAGGGATTAAAACACAAGATTCGATTCAAATTCAAACAATTCCAAACTAACAACTTCATGACATAATTAAGCACAATTATTAAGCATGAATAAGACGGATTCTTTACTAATTCATCCATGTATACAAAAGACTAGAAACTTCTTCAAACCACCAAGAGAGATTCCACACAAAACTCAATCAACAACAAACAAGTAAAAACATGTAAAGAATCTAACTTTAACACACATGTGAACAAACTATAACATATATAAACACACAAATTGACATAATGTCGAGTAACCCATCACCGTTACCTTTTTGCACTTCAATCTTCTATTGAGTCGTCAATGATGTAGCTATCCTCCTCCGGGTCGTCCAAATTCTCCCCTAAACATAAAAATAAAGATATTAAGTCAAGAATCCACATCCTTGTAAGATGAGAATTTCTAAATAAAGGAAAAGATGACAACTTTCTTACTTAGAAAGAAGGGGGATGAGAAAAGGAAGAGAATGGCGCGAAAAGGAACAAGATTGGTGAAGAATTGAGTGAGATATGGTGATTTTAGGGTTGAGTGGAGATGGTTCAACAATGGTGGTGTGGTTGTTGGGAAATTTCAGAAATTAGGAGTGAGGAGGATGAAGTTGTGAGGGTTTAGTTGAAGTTTTGTGTAGAGAAAAGAGAAGGAAAAGGCCCATGAGTCATGATAAGCCCAATAACTCAAAATGAGTCGGTTTCCACTAGAATTTTCGTCTCAAGCCTACTATAACTCAAGACGGAGAATAATATTATTAGAATCTACACTATTATTATCGTTATACGACTATGACGATATTTTATAAAAATAGGCTTTAAATAATAATTATTTAATAAAAATTACTTAAAAGTTTATTTAAAATATAAGGAAAGGGCGGGGTGTTACATATACTATTGACAATGTTCATGTGCAAAGTAATTTCTTTTTAATGACGTTTATAAGATGTATTTATGTCAGTTTCAATTCTAGTTGTATAAATGTATGCAATGCTTCATAGTTAAAAATAAATTAAAAAATAACCGGAAATAAGCAACATACTTCATTTTATCAATATTACAAATATTTACAAAGCCATTTAAGGCTTACAAAAGAAAAGGAAAACAAACATAAAAAAGCAAGTAACAACTAAATAAAAACTAAGATTATAACATAAGAAAGGGTTCACTTACCGCTCTATTATTTTTAACATTTACAGTATACTAGTAACTACTAACTACCTACAAGAAAAAACAAATAAAGAAATAAAAGTAGTAACCAGTTTTTAGCTCAGTCATTTCACAATACCAGTATTGTAATACGGTGTCATAGGAAAATTTGTGAATTGTTAAATCTTCTTGAAGTTACGCCCAATTTCGTCCGTTATACTAAGGTATTTTCTTTTCAATTTCGTTTCTTCTCTATCATAATTCTAATATACTGTTTAATTTGGATCACTTAATTGTTCAACAACAGTATAATTTTGATGTTTTGATTTTAGATATTTATACTGCTTCACTGTTAAAAATACATTCGGATTAATGTGCCTGAATTATTGTTTCTACATTTAGAAATACATTCGCATTGTTCTTCCCCAATTTTAGATCTCTGAAGTATTCTTTCTACATTTACTTTCTAGTTGCTGTTAATTTTGTATTTTAAATTGAACGTAATAATATAATGTTCATTCAGCTTAAATTAATGTGCCTATTGTTTTTAATATAGAAATTGTTCTGAATCATCTAAAAGTACATTATCTTTGTGACTAATGTACATTTCCTCAAATTAGGTAACTGCTGATTATCTTTACTTGTTAATTTTGTATTTTCGATTGAATGTAATAATATAAAGTACATTCAGCTTAAATTAATGTGCCGATTGTTTTTAATATAGAAATTGTTCTGAATCATCTAAAAGTACATTATCTTTCTGAGTAATGTACATTTCCTAAAATTATATAACTGCTGATTATCTCTACTTGTTAATTTTGTATTTTAAATTGAACGGAATAATATAATGTACATTCAGCTTAAATTAATGTGCTCGTTGTTTTTAATATAGAAATTGTTCTGAATCATCTGAAAGTAAATTAACTTTGTGACTAATGTATATTTCCTAAAACTAGGTAACGCTGATTATCTCTACTTGTTTTGTAATTTCATTTTATAATTACAGACTATGGAGCAAGAAGATAAAAAATCTCAAAAGCGAAGAAAAGTTACTTTTATTTTTTCACCAGCTGAAAGTTGCACTTATGGTAAAAATGAGTGTACTCCATTTACAAGAAAGCGTAAATCAGCTACTATTGACAGTAAATCTAAGTGTATAAAATCTTTGGTAAAGAAGATAAATGAAAAAAAGTGACGAGGATCTTCCAGTTAAGAAACAAATTGTTTCTGTTAATAAACAAATTGTTACTGCGAATAAACAAAGTCCTCGAAAGGGTAAAGTAAGTAATATGATGGTATTGGGTTCCAAGTGTAAGGAGAAGTTTAATTTCTCTTCGTTTAAAAGTGTATATACGAGAATGTCTCCTACAAGAATAGTTAAGCTAGTTGAACATCTGTCATACGAACAGTGGTGCGCGCTAGAAGAGATTGGATTTAGTGGGCTGTTTTGGTTAAGAGTTCGTTCCATTCCTTTAAAGCTTGGGTACTGGTTAATTAAGCAGTATAACCCATACCAAAACTGTATTGATTTTCTTGGTGGTGAGAAACTGTTCTTGAAGTTTTCTGATGTAAGATCAACATTTGGATTTCCAATAGGCCCTAAAACAGTTGAATTATCTAAAACTTATACTGAATTAGAACAGTTTCAAGAGTTTTATGCCAAATGGAAACAACAATTTGGTATAAAAGATGGACAAGTTCCACTCAAAACGCTTGAGAATTGGTTGATAAATCATGATCATGGTGGTGATGAATTCAAGGTTAACTTTGTTGTGTTTGCTGTTTCTTTGCTAATGAGAAACACCCAAAAGCCTTTGGTTAATCATCATGTCTTTAAATCGTTGATGAATGTTGATGAAATCAAATATTACAATTGGTGCTCCTTTTTGTTAAAAAATCTCCAAGAAAGCAAGATTGAGTGGGTGGAAAAGGACACTCACTTCGGCGGGCCACTGTTGTTTTTGGAGGTAAGAAGTCTCGAAAAATATATTTGAAGTTCATAAATTAATTTAACATTGCAAGGTACGTTTTCATTCTCTTCTAATTAATTATCTTTTTTTTTTTTTTTGCAGCTCATCTATGTTGATCGCGTTGTTCATGTGGAACGAAAAGTTGAAAGAGATTATTATACGTTGGTAGGTTGGACTAGTAGTTTGTTATCATCCAGAGAGAAGGATGAGATGAAAAGCGGTATGTTTGGAAATGGTAAGTTGGAAGAACCAATTGAGGAGGTGGTTGACAATACAGTTGTCGAATCTGTCTATGGAACAAAGGACTACACCGAGGAGTATATTCTTGATCTTGCAAAATGTATAACTAGTTTAGCTCAGAACATAACATCTGTTAAGGCTAAGTTAGAAAAAGGAGCATCAATAATTAAGGAGAACAAGATTGCTAAGAAGCTCTGTGATCATGCATTTAGTTTACTCAATTTGTCAAATGAGCATGACTCGCCTGATAGTGAAAGTTCTTTTGGTACTAATGTTCCGACGTTCAGATGTTTATTCTGCTGCTTTGAGAATGATGTTAGTATTCATCCTTTGGTTCTTGAAGCTTTGAATAATGTAAACATAACTTCAAAAAATAGTATTCAGGTTGAAAGCATGTCATTGAAGAGGCCGATTTTTTATACATATATAAAGGTAAATATGTTGATCATATTTTTTTTTTTATATTATGTTAACTTGGTGCTTATGTGTATTGTTCTTTAATTTTATACATTTCAACTATTCCAGAAGCCTTATGCATTGACAAAAGAAGTTGAATTAGTTGACAATGGGAATGAAGATAACAAGGAAGAGGTGTCAAAAGGAGAGTCAGAGGAAAACAAAGTTGAAACAGTTGAAAAAGGGAATGAACACAAGAAGGAAGAGATGTCAGAAGGGGAGTCTGAGGAAAACAAAGTTGAATCAGTTGAAAATGGGAATGAAGATAACAAGGAAGACGTGTCAGAAGGGGAGTTTGAGGAAAACAAAGTTGAAACAGTTGAAAATGGGAATGAAGACAACAAGGAAGAGATGTCAGAAGGGGAGTCTGACAAAAACAAAATGTCTGATGATGACAAGGATGTACGAAATGATTCGAACCATCTTTATGTTGATAGTGACGGGGAGAATGAGCAAGAAGCCAATATGGATAATCTTATAAATACCCTTGTATGTAGCATGTTATCTAAAGATTATAATGAAGAACCCAAGGCAACCAATCCAAACCCGAGCTTAGATATTAGTACTGAACTTGATTTAGTAAGAGGAGACACTGACCCATGTACAGAGCCATCTGCGTTTCAGCACTGTATTGCTGACTACGTCTACTACACTAAGGGATAAGGCACTGTTCTTGCTCGGTATATTTTATTCTACTTATTATGTTTCTTTTATTTAATCATTTTGTACATTTTGTTTGGGTATTATAGGCATTATTAATAAAGATAATGTACATATGTGTAATTAACTGACTTGTTTTGTGCAACGTCTGAACCAGTGAAAAGCTCTTTGAGTTTAAGAATGTCGTGGGTACCCGATATCTTTTTGCATCTCTAAAATCACCTCGGTATGTATCAGGTGCTGTGGTTGATTGTTGGTCAGCTTACTTGAATTTCAAGGAACTTGAAAGAAAATCTTCAGCACCACGTCAATTCTTTGCTTCAACCCTTGTATTTGTGAGTAAAATTTTATTTCATTCTATATTACAATAATTTTATGTTATACAAGTGTATATTAAGAGAAGAATATTATGTTCTATGTGTGCAGCTAGCATTTCAAGGGCAAAGGAAAGAATTCAAATTTGAAAGACAATTGAAAGTATTCAAGAACCATCTTAGAAATGAGTTAAATCATGCTGGGATTATTGACGTGATAAAAGTTGATATGGTTAACTCAAACAATATATATAGTCAATACATAGTGTTATCTACTGCTAAATTACTCTCGTAACAAATTTTATGTCTGTTGTATCTTCTAATCTTTTCTTATATAAAACAGGATTTTTTCCCAATAATATACGACAAGCATTATTACCTGTTCGTATTCAATATGGAGAAGAACAAGTTTGTCATTCTTGATAATCAACAGCATGATGAAAACCCAAAAACTCGTTATGGAAACAAACCTTGGGATATGGTAATTGTTCAGTTGCCTTTCATTGGTTATTTTTTCTTTTACAATGTCATATTTTTTGCACTATCTCTCTAGACAGTTTGATCTTAATTTTTCCATGCAGCGTAATGCTTTGGCAGAATATTTGAATGACATTGGTGATTTGAATGAAAGAGTACGAGCAATGGAGCCTGCTGTATTAAAAATGCATTGGAGAAACCATCAAAATGTTGTTCACTGTGGTATTTACACAATGAAACACATGGAAACATACGGGGGGGGGGGGGGGAGGTCGAGATTGGACTTGTGGGTTGACAAAAAACAACGTAAGTTTCTAAAAAATTTATATCCCATAATTGTAAATGTGCTTTTGGTTTAATTAAATGATCTTTCTTAAATTATTAAAAGCACATTCTTGTTTATAAGTAACCTATCCTCAAGATATTCTAACTTTTGTAGATGGATGGACTTCGAATATTGAGAATCAAATATCTTTGCATTTTGGTTTCATCCAAGTGAAACATTGTTTGTGATGACGTTTTAACAAAGTTGAAGCAGTATCAAGAGAAGCCCTTCCCAAAGAAACTGGATTCGTCTGATGAAGAATTCTACGAGGATAACTGTGGTGATGATACTGCCAGGGATGAGGAGATAGGAGGTTAGGTAGTTGGAAAGAAAGAGAAGAGTACAGATGATATTGGTGTCCGTGACAACAATGAGACTATTAGGGTTAACAACATAACAGTGGAGGTAGGTTGTACAGAAGGAAATATACTAGATGGTAATGATGTTTGTGAGAACAATGACAGCATGACAGATGTGAGTAATACAAACGACATAGCTAGGATAAAAGACAAAAGTACAAATGAGCATAATGTTTGTCTTAACGATGAGGACAAAAATACAAAGGATATAACTGGTACGGAGGAGATGAGTACCGATTACAATGATGTGCTTGATAGTGCTGACACTACCAAGGGCAAAGTCATCAACAATCAAAATTTTCATGAACATGAAACAAGTCAACCAGAGTCTCTGAGCATCCTTGCAAATCGTAATTTACTAAGCACAGATACATGCATTATTACTCCTCTTATTGACTTTCAGAATTGCATTTCTCATAATGTGTCGTACAATAGAGGAAAACATACCGATTTAGCCAGGTACATATATATTACTACTAATGTACAATATTTAAATTTAAAATTTTCTTTATCCCGTTTTCAGTTACGACTAGTAGTCCTGAACCAGGGAACTTCTTGTGCATGTGGGTGACATTTCTCTTCGGCGTATTGAAATGGCAACGCTACGAGAATCTAAGTATTTAACGAACGATGTGATCGATTGTTGGGCAAAACTTCTGAATGCCAAGTAATCTACAAAAAACACTTCAGAGCCATATCGAGTTTTTTTCACCACAATTGTGTGTGTAAGTCAAATATTTATATAAACTTATTTCAACAAGTAAATTTTGTAATGTTGTTTCCCTTGATTAACATCAGAAACTTTACTTGTCTTGCATACAGATGATGTTTCAAGGACAACTGGACACTGTTGAAAATTTTAAGGTGGTTAAGGAGATAATGAAAGAATAGTTTACCCAATTCTCGGTTAACCCAGATACAATTGATTTGATTAGCATCGATAATATACACTCTTTCTGCATGTTATATTTAATTTGCATGTTGCCTAATTGAATCTTTTAAAATCTACAGTTCTTCTTTCCAGTTATATATAAAAGGCATTACCATTTACTAGTCATTGACATCAACAAGTATAAGTTCATCAACATTGATAATGTGCATCGTGACGGAAAACCAGAGGAATTTTTCCACGATAGACCACTGTCTTTTGTAAGATTTTATGCTCTCTTTTGCTTAACAGCAATACATGATGTTCCTTTTCATTATTATGAATGTACAATGACTTTACATAGAGTGTACCTTCCCCAACAATATGGCATGTCTTAATATTCTTATTTTTGTGATATTGTAGCTCATAATTATTAGTGTCCTAATGTTTTTTCCCCCTTCTCCGCCAGCGTAATGTTCTAGCAGAATACTTGAAAGACATCGGTGTTTCAAAGGTAAAAGTTGATCGCATCAAAAAACTGCAGCCTATTCTTGCAAGGATGAAGTGGAGGAACAACACTAACAAGACTGATTGTGGTGTTTACGTTATGAGACATATGGAGACATTTAAGGGTAATCTAAATTGGACCTGTGGGCTTAAAAAAGACAATGTGAGTTTCACAAGTAATACAATTATTATTAATACATAATTTAGCACGCATTTGTACATGTTTTAACCCCTTGTTTTGTTTACTTTCCTAGGACGCTCCCCTACTGATTCTGCGGAAGAAATATATTTCATATATGATTTCAACAGAAGGCAATGTATGTTTTGATGCTGTACTAAAGAAGGCAATGGATTTCCGTTCAAACCCACTGCCATGGGAAGAATACGATGATGAAGAAGAGGAAGATGCTGAATTCAAGGCGTAAAAACTTTTTTAGTTTCATTTGTGACATGTGAGTGAGTAATGTAACATATATTGAGGAAGCGACGACTCGTACAACCTGAAGTTTGAAAAAATTTTAATTCATGAGAGTGTTATATTTCGGAAACAAATTTCAATAAAGTTTATTATGTTCTTCCAGGACAACAATAATTTTTATTGTGCAAAAGGCTTTTGTGCCTTCAAATTATTGTACCCTGGGAAAACAATTCCAATCAAGTTGATGATGTCCTTGCAGAACAACAATAATGATCCTTTAATACAAATGTAATATACTTTGGCAATAAGAGTAATGTACTTTGGCAATAAAATCGAATTGTACATACAAGCCTTTAAGAATGTTCTCGTAGTGTATATTATGGATGTCTATCCTTGAATCAAAAATTTGCATCTTCCACTTCGTTATCGTCCTCATCATCCTCGTCCTCCACATCATCAGATTCATCTCCTTCATCATCATCATCTTCATGGTGGTATTTGGTGAATATGCAACAGAATGTAAATTTAATATTAGATTTTATAAGGACAAAATGGTCAAAATGAACAACTAAATTGATATACATTTAATGTTAACCAGATGTACATTGCTGAAATTCTCATCTATGCCTTCAGAACAAATATAATGTTCATTGCACAAAGAGCTTATGTGCCTCCATATAAGAGTGATGATTTTCGAAGGTAAACACTATGCGCTATACTTGTATAATTAATAATTATTTAGCATAAATGTAATATGCTTTAACAAGAAACCAAATTATACATACCTGTCAGATGGTTTGTTTCTTTGCAAGTCCTAGAGTTGTGTCCTTGGCGGCCACATGTTTTGCAGTACCTCTTCTCTTTTGCTCTCTTCTTTAGGGCTTTTAACATTTGTGATTCAATTCTCTTGCCCTTGGTCCTACCCTTGTTTTTAGATTTTCTAGGAATATGAATGACCAACTTCTGAGGTATTTTGCAGCCCACATACTTTTCTATTTCTTTCATCTTGTGTTTCTTCTTTGCTGGAACACTTCTGTTACTAATCATATCCAATCTAATATCTCTCAGTTTTTCAATCAAAAGCTTCATGTCGTTATCATCACCCTCAGCTACGCTGACACAAGAATAAACCTCTTGCCACAGCTCAGTACTCAAACTTTTCCGGTCAGAAAACTTTTGAGAGACATCTATCACTTTGCGTTCTTTATCAAAGACATGCTTACTCATTGCAGCTTTTGTCCATCTTTGCATTATGTACTGTTCCGGTATTTTCTGAAAATCTTGGTTGTGTAGAACCCAAAGGCAGTGCCTGCAAAACAAGCCCATTCTCTGAAACATAAAACAAGAACAAGTAATATCGATATTATCTGGTGAATATGCTACGTTCCATGACTTATTTGGCATCTGCAAGCCTGTTAGAATATATATTTTTGTCTCATCAATCTTGTCCACATCTTTAAAACGGCAATAAGACAAAGCTGTAACCAATTCTGTTTGGAAGTCTTTGAAAATGTTGTATGAGTATATTTCAGAAGCATGGACTTCAAGGATTGAGTTTGTTTTCCGTGTGATTTCAGAGTGTTTGTTGTCACTGTTCAACTTGGACTGCTTGTGTCTTTGTGCTTCCAAAGCACTCTCATAGCACACCCAAAACTCAACAAGGGTCAAATGAGGTGTGAAGAACCTGTCAATAAAACTGTTTTCACTTTCAGACCTTGAAGTAACCCTCATCAAGCCTGACATGGAAACATCTTTAAAATAGGCAGGGGTCCAGTGTTCCCTGATATCGTACAAATCTGAAAACCACTCGTGTTCTACAAGCTGATAATCAGTCATTATCTTCCCCCATTGTTCTTCGAATTCATCAGGCTCAAGTTGGTTGTTCCAAACACACCTATTGAGCCTGCTCTTAAAATCCTCATCTTGAAACAGTTGATAACTGACTTTTTCTCTTAGCTTCTTCATTATGTGCCACGTGCACAATCTGTGTGTTGACTCCTTAAACACTTCCGGGACTACCGACTTCATTGATTTGTCCTGATCAATAATTATAATTCTCGGATGGCGCCTGCCCATTGCTTCCAAAAATGTCTTGAACAGCCATCTATAACACTCAATACTTTCATCACCTATAAACCCAGCTCCAAAGGTAATACACCTTTTGTGGTGATCAACTCCTGTGAAAGGCACAAACACCATATCGTACTTGTTTGTTCCACATGTAGCATTTGCTTATAACACCTCACCGAATAGCATGTAGTTCTTTATGCAAATAAGATCTGCCCAAAACACTCCAGCCAGACACTTGTTTTCATCTACTATAAAATCAAAGTAAAATGAACTGCATGTGTCTTTTTTCCTAATAAGATTCTCAACAAACATTTGCGTATCAAAATTACCAATGTAGGTTTTTATATCCCAGGCAAAGTTTTTGAAATCAACCTCAGTAGCACTGATATTGTCGTAACCTCCACACAACTCCTTCCAACCTCTATAGGCTTTCACACCACCTAGTTTTAGCACCTTTACCTTTGTGACAAATTGTTTCTGTACCTCTGTCATTTTTCTGTTTCCTTTTAAGAACATTGTAGATTCCGGCGAAGCAAGTGGATGGTTATGGGCTTCATCGAATCTAGTAACAATGTAAGTTCCATTTTCTTGGTATTTGAACTGCACTAATGCATGACAGTCGATTCTTGTAATCGGCCTCGCAGGGCTAATGTCTGTCACATCAGATTGTGCATCATTCTCAGCAGTATCAGTATCAGTCCTCTTCCTTTTCCAACTTTCCTTTACACCTTGCCTATTGCAGACAACATTCCTTAATGCAAAACTGTTTGGTAACTCATTACCTTTAATCCTTTTTATTGTTGCAAGTCTTGGCGTAAACCCACAGATTGTACAATATTCTTTGTAGAATAACTCCGCTGATTCTAGTGTTTCGAATACTTGTCCTACTTTAGGTTTCTTTTCCTCTGGACAGAATGGAATGTAGTGGATTGCATTTAATGGTTAAATTCTTGTTCTTGGAGTCGTAAAGCTGTTATTTGTAGAACAAGACGTACTTCCATCACTTGTACTCATTGTCTACTTCAATAGTAGTTTAGTAAATAAGTATATTGAATATTATTTCATCAATAATGCAGTAATCGAATTCTAATATGCTCTACAAAGGTTGGTAATTTATTTCGTACAAATAAAGGTTCATATATAATGTATTCCTGCCAATGTCCATTGTCATGCCTTTAAAGGAACATTTATTTTACTGCTAATGTTCATAAGAAATATTGTTGTCCATTTTGATATAGCTTATATAAAATATATTGAATGTTAATGACAGTAAACAAACAAATATGATAGGGCTGTCGTATACCTATAAAAAATAACTAACTAAACTAACTATATAGCTAGGGAAGTCAGGTCGATCTCCTCAGGGAGGCAAGATATCTGTAAAACTCCGTCTATTTGGTCACAAAATGTGGGGTGTTTAAATTGGCTTTCTAAACTAAAAGGTTTAAAGGAAGAGAGATAAAGAAAGAGCAATTAAGGCAGAAAATGAGTTTAAACTATCCATAGAGAGGGGACGTGTCAGGATTTCGGTTCACTACGGTAGTCCAGTGACTCAACTATAAACAACTTAGATAAATTACTGCGAGAGGATATGGAAAGGTCCTTCCGGTCCACTTTCTATCCTAAACTTCCACTAACTTAACTTCCGTCCTCGTCAGGGTAGTCTACTGTTCATAGCAGGTCTGTTTAGTCCAATCTTCCGATCCAGGATTAAATTTAACCAGATTAAAAAGGTGACTCAGAAGCGTGCACTCAACTAAGTCGATAAATACAGTTATATTGCTATGGTGACAGAATCTCACAATTAATTCATCTAACTTATTCACTACATCGTCACATTTCTACCGTAGATCCCCTAATCCCAACATGAAACAGATTTAGCTACTCATATCGCTATTAATACTATCAATACTAACAGCAAACAAATAACCAACATTCAACATGATAAAACAATAATAAAAAAGCATAAAAGGTAATTAGGGCAGAAATTAAAAGAAGAAAAATAATTAATTAAAATGAACAAATGGAAGATTAATATTAAAGATGGAGAAAGAGATTACAATCGCGAGAATCCGGCATAAAGAACTAGCAAATCGGAGCGAAATAACCCCAAAAATAAAGTTACAGTGAAGAAGCAAAGAGAACGTAGTCTTGGAAAATGATAGATAAACTAGATATAATGTATGATGGATGATATAAAAGATGCTAATAACCTAGTTGACGTATGCTTAAATAGAAAACAAACTAAGTTCAATAACTAAAACAAGTTCACGGGCTAATTAAAGCCCACGAAAGCCAAAACCACTCGATCGAGTAGTTTGAAACCACTCGATCGAGTAAAACTCCAGATATTCTACTCGATCGAGTACAAATGTTACTCGATCGAGTAACCTCTCTTTCCAGCTCTTCTTGATCGAGTATAAATCCACTCGATCGATCAACCAAGGCCACAGAAACCACTCGATCGAGTAATAAAACCACTCGATCGAGTATTCTTCTTTCAAATCAGCCCAAACTCATGCCCGACTGCCTCGTAAACCGTGCCTTCACGCTTCCCAATGCAGAAACTCACTCTGGAAAATCCCGTCTCCTCAAAATGCATGCAAAAAGGACGAAAAATGGTACGATTCCACTACTTTCGCGTTCATTTCTACAAAACGGACAAAACGAACCAAAGTAGCCAATTCGGGGGCAAAATGCAATGTAAACAGTACGAAAGTACATATAAATACGTGCTAAAATAGACTAAAAAGACTATATAAAATGCACGTATCAAATCTCCCCAAACCGAACCTTTACTCGTCCTCGAGTAAACTAAAATGCAACTAATGGAACGGAAATGAAAACTCAGGGCTAGCTTAACGTGTCTACTTGAACCAATTTAATGCAACAAAAATTAACAGTCATAGCTAAGCAGTCAATACGCAAACGCGTTATAAGCTGTTCAGAAATATAGCAAACCTATCGACCTTGCAAGACCAACAAAATCGGACTCTCACGTGGTCACTCTTCTCTCATGAAGCAAAGGGTGAATGTTATATGTAAAAAAGAGAAGGAAACAGTCACTCACCTAACTGCGACCTACATAGAATGCATGCAACAAAAATGAAAGACGATTCAAATACTAATGCACACACTCCAACAAATAATGTCCGTCACAGCCGAGGGCTTACAAATGATATGGGAATAGTGAGGTTCAGGTGAGAAAAGGCAAAACAAGTTATGGTAATGTGGAGGTAAAGGCGTCAAGCTAGTTCCTAACAGGACCACATAAAACCATCCGAATCTCAACTGACTGAAAAATAAAGTACAAGTGCCCTTCATTTGGTACACAACTCACTAATCTCATACACAATCTCCTCAAAAATATGGAATAAGAATGGAGGAGTGAGACCGTCACAAGATAGAAATGAATACAGACGGACTCAAAATCAACTAGCTTAAAAATTTCTCAACTTTGTTCTTCCTGGCTTTCCATCACACTACACGTGATTCCTTTTTTTCAATTTTCATTTTTTTCATTTTTTTTCTTTCTCTTCTTTTCTTTTTCACGTTTTTCTCATCTTTTTTTTCAATTCTTTTTTTTTCTCTTTATTTTCTTTTCTTTTTCTCCTTCCTCTATTTACACCAACTCCAATCAAATATACACGGGCCAAACTGCAGACGGAAAAATATACCACACAAGGACATACTAAACTAGCTTGACTAGGCAGGCTCAGTTTGGGATGTAGCAAATGGGTCAAAAAGGCAAGTTTTGGCTTAAGTGGAGCTAAATGGGTAAAAAATATAAGGAAAAGGAAAAATTTGCAAGCACCTCCCTGCATGTGACACCGACCACAAACCCGAATGTGTGCATTTGACAAGAAATCGAATGTCATAAAAGTGCAAAAATGATGAACATGCTATGCAAGGAGTACTACTCTCAATTCCTAATGAACTGGTCATGAATGTCACCAGTTATGAGCTCTAAACCTCAGAAATTGTAAAGTAGGTTGCCAATTTATAAGGTCAAGTCTAAACAGTCAGCTATATTTGAACAAAAACTCGTAGACTATATGTATGACAAAGCTAATAACTGTCAACAGAAGTGCAAGGCTCAAGTAAAAATGACAAGTTATAGTGCAGTTTCATCATGGAAATCAACCGTTCCGACTCAAACTATATGCAAAAATAAACGTGAAAATTTTTGAATTTTTGAAATTTTCTAATTTTTTGGTTTTTTGATTTTTAATGAAATAAATAAACAATGCAAGCTGAAATAAATAAACGTGAATGCAAAACAAATGCAAATGCAGACTCAAAAGGATGCAATACCCTCCCCAAACCAAAACCGACAACGCCCTCGTTGTCCTCCAGCATACATCAGCAGATATATACAGGGGAACGGGAATATACAACCAATAAAGAATAAAAATAATAAAATAAATAGGAGACAAAAATGAAAGAGTGAGAAGGACATACAGAACATGAACTTCTCCAAACCAGCCAGAAAACTGGGGAAGTGAGTAGACCAGCAGCTACTCGTCAGCCTCCTCGTCGCTGTCACGCACGTCCTCCACCATCGCCGTGAAGTCCGGGTCCACCTCCCGCTCTCTCCTCCTCCTCTGCTCAGCTCGAGCTCTCTCCGCCGCCGCCGCCGGGTCCTCGTTGTCCTCCTCCTCAGCAGACTCCGGGTACCCCTCAGCTAAGTACCGGTAAAAGGAAGGGTGTGGCCAACCCTCTGGGATTGGACGGTGTCGACTCATGTGATACTCGTATAGAGGGAACAAAGTCAAAGCTAAGTCCCGCTCCATACGAGCCTGTCTCTCTGCAATCTCAACTAACAAACCGTCACGGCGCCCTTGGTCCATGACCGAGGACGCCTCAAAGGGTGGTGGAGGTACAAACTTAGCCGGTAGGACCGGCTGTGTCTGTGTCTGGTCGGCGGGTGCGGAGGTAGGAGTAGGAATAGGGATCGGGGTAGGTGTAGGAGTGGCCGTGGAAGGCTGGCCGCTCCCAGAAGGTGTGGACCCCTCTTTGGTCTCAAGTCTACACCACTTCTTAGCGGCGGGTAATGTGGTAGGGTGTCGGACCTGGAGGTGGTAGTCAGGCAGTGGTGGAAGTCGGGCGCCCCGTGCGACAGTAGGCAAAGGCGCTAGACGGGGGAGAGTGGTGCAAGGTAAGTCCACGGACAAGGAACCGTCTATCTTCCATGTCCGGTAGTCTGTGGTCAGCCAGTGCTGAGAATGCATGGCATCTAGGCTCAGATACCTCTCTCCCGCTAGGTACGGTAGGTCACAGGGCCAAACAGGGAAAAGGGAACGGGCAAGAATGGTGGCTATGCCACCGCAGACAATAAATCCCGTGACCTTCTCCCCCTGGGCCTGGAAGTACTGGGCGGTCAGATAGGCAATGTTGAGGGAAAAAGGACCCTCGTAATCAATGTTCAAGTAACCGCCTAAGATGGAGAGCTCGTTCTCGTTGATGTTGTTTGGCTCCCTACGGCCAAAAATGGTGCTCCCCATCAGTCTAAGAAAGTAACGGGCAGGGGGAAGGTAGACCTGTGCGAGATTTCGCTCGGGAAAGGTGGTCTGGGCCAAGGTCCGCCAAAGCTGACGAATGACCTTCCTCGGGGCAGCAGTGTCGCCCGTAAAGGAAAGGCTGAGTCTTGTACCAAACTCCTCCAAAGTCATCGAAAAAGTCCGGTTGAACAACCGGAATGACACGGTAAGACTAGTGGGGGCAGCGTCGTGTGCCCCGGAGGAGAAGGTGAAGGAGCTGAGGAACTCAAGACTCAGCTCCAGAAAGGTATGGCCACTCATAGTGATGAGTCCGGCCATCCTCGTGCCCCGTAAAAGCTCACAAAGAGGCTCGTAGAAACCGAGCCTCTCAAGTGCCGGCTGGTCTAAGAACCGGGTAGGGAAAAACTCACAGCCAATTAGGTTATAAAACCTCTTACGATGTACACCGTTAACGAAAATTACCTGCGGGTACTCGGGGTGGGAGTCGAGGTAGTCGTCCCCTCGGATGGTAACCGTGCCACCAGGAGTAGCAGAAGTAGAGGTACTAGGAGCTGGCGTAGCACGAGCACGTCCACGACCTCGGCCCCGGCCTCTAGAACCTGAAGTAGAAGCCCGTCCAGTGACGGTGCGAGGAACTAGGGCCGTCCCTACCTCGGTCAAAGCTACCGTCTCATGATCATTAATGTGCCTCTTACGCGATAAAATTTCTTTCATAAATTTAAGGTAAGAGGGTACCTGTGTCAGCAGTTCGGCGAATGGCACAGTGACCTGCAAGCTCTTCAAGATTTCGGCAAATTTGCCGAATTGTTGATTAGCTTTAGTACTCTGCAGACGCCTCGGGAAGGGAACTGTGATGGGTATCTCGAGTCCCTTGTTCCTCTCTTCCAACGTGTCAGCCGGATCAAGTTCCAAGTCCTTCAGACGCTTCTTTCCTCTCGAACGAGGTCTTTCAGGCGATTTTTCACTCGATCGAGCACTAGCAGGCTCTCGATCGAGCTGTTCTTTATCTACACTACTCGATCGACCAGAATTACCACTCGATCGAGCTGTTTCTTTTTCCTGTTCACTCGATCGAGTAGAAATTCCACTCGATCGAGTACTTTCTTCAGCATTTTTACTCGATCGACCCCCAGAAATTAGTCGATCGAGTACTTTCTTTGTCGTCAGCTCCTTTTCTTCGATAGAACACTGTTCATCAGCAATATTTTCCTTCCACGGGTCTGATTTCAACACTTCTGGTCCCTCATATGAACGACCGCTTCTCAAATTGATTAAATTTATCGTCTCATGTGGATTTTTGTCAGCTTGTGACGGTAAATGACCCGGTTTCCTTGTGGACTGGTTCGCGGCTAACTGGGCAACTTGAGTTTCAAGTGCCTTTATAGATGCATCTTTTTGTTGGTCGCTTAACTTCCACTGCTTTGTCAAAGACTGCAACATCGTCTTCAACTCACCTATCTCACTTACCCCACCAGAAGATGATGATCCTTGATTAGGTGTAGGAAAGGAAGGAGGCTTTTGAAAGCCTTGTTGAGTCTTGTGAGGAGGAACATATGACTGTTGCTGGTACGGAGGAGGGGTAGGATTGAGCACATTTTGACTTGTCCACCTCAAATTGGGATGGACTGCCCCTTGGTTATTATAATAGGAACCCCCTCCTTGCTGTATTGTTGAAAACCAAGGACTTGTTCCTTCTCTATAAGACAGCCAACAGCAGTGTGACCGTCGTTGCTCCCACACCTCTCACATGTGACGGTCTCCCATCTAGTAAGCATATGGACCGTCTGAGGCTCCCTAGCAGAATGCAGCTCCAACTTATCAAACCTTGCATTCATGGCTTCCAGCTGAGCCACAACTTGCTTATCGACTGCATGAACTGTTCTAATACCATCCCTTGGGTTTCCATACTCAGCACAGTGGTTTGACATCTCTTCAATAAGGGCCCATCCCTTATCATCGTCAGTATTCTCTTGGTATCTTCCGTTAGATGACGCATCAAGTATGGCTCTGTGATCATCGTACAACCTATTGTAGAACTGGTTAAACAGAAACCACGGATCAAAACCATGGTGAGGAATAGACCTCACCAACTTCTTGAAACGGGACCACGCTTCATATAAAGTTTCATCAGGTGCTTGCTTGAAACTTGTGATTTTTGCCCTCAGCTGATTGGTGCGCTGTGGAGGGAAATATCTCTTGTAAAAAGCAAGAGCAAGGGTCTCCCAGTTAGTAACCCTTGCGACCGTGCGGTCCAAATCAGTCAGCCACTCCCTGGCTGAGTCAGTCAAAGAAAAAGGAAACAGCACCTCCTTAATCTTGTCTTGAGTTACCCCCTTTGTGGCGGGGATAGTAGAACAGTAGTCCGTAAAGACCTCCATATGCTTCCTCGGGTCTTCACCTGCCACTCCTCTAAAGAGATTTCTCTCCACCAGATTGATATAGGAAGGACGGATGTCAAATGTATTCCCATCCTCAGTCTGGAGATTGAAACCCTTTGGAATTGATGCTGCTTTAGGCTCCGAGTGACTAGCAATGTTCGGCATCTTTCTTGGTTGGTTTGAATCGAAAGTGTCTTCTTCAAAAGATGGATTTTCTGTAAAAAGGAAATGCTGAAGCTCTGGTTCGAAAGTACTCAAGTCTTCCTTTCGTGATTCTCTTTGCAGACGGAGTCTATGCCTAAATAGTCTCTATGGCTCAGAATCAGCTGCAACTAACTCAAACCTGTCTGACCTGGGCATACACAACACTGAAAGAAAATAAATAAGAACTGCCTCAAGGAATAAAAATTCCCTGAGACGGATAAAATAAACGAAACAAAGACAGATAGGGCAATTGCCTCCCCGGCAACGGCGCCAAAATTTGACAGGGCTGTCGTATACCTATCAAAAATAACTAACTAAACTAACTATATAGCTAGGGAAGTCAGGTCGATCTCCTCAGGGAGGCGAGATATCTGTAAAACTCCGTCTATTTGGTCACAAAATGGGGGGTGTTTAAATTGTTTTCTAAACTAAAAGGTTTAAAGGAAGAGAGATAAAGAAAGAGCAATTAACGCAGAAAATGAGTTTAAACTATCAATAGAGAGGGGACATGTCAGGATTTCGGTTCACTACGGTAGTCCAGTGACTCAACTGTAAACAACTTAGATAAATTACTGCGAGACGGATATGGAAAGGTCCTTCCGGTCCACTTTCTATCCTAAACTTCCACTAACTTAACTTCCGTCCTCGTTAGGGTAGTCTACTGTTCATAGCAGGTCTATTTAGTCCAATCTTCCGATCCAGGATTAAATTTAACCAGATTAAAAAGGTGACTCTGAAGCGTGCACTCAACTAAGTCGATAAATACAGTTATATTGCTATGGTGACAGAATCTCACAATTAATTCATCTAACTTATTCACTACATCGTCACATTTTTACCGTAGATCCCCTAATCCCAACATGAAATAGATTTAGCTACTCATATCGCTATTAATACTATCAATACTAACAACAAATAAATAACCAACATTCAACATGATAAAACAATAATAAAAGTGCATAAAAGGTAATTAGGGCAGAAATTAAAAGAAGAAAAACAATTAATTAAAATGAACAAATGGAAGATTAATATTAAAGATGGAGAAACAGATTACAATCGCGAGAATCCGGCGTAAAGAACTAGCAAATCCGAGCGAAATAACCCCGAAAATAAAGTTACAGTGAAGAAGCAAAGAGAACGTGTGGACATGGGCCACGTCTCGGTCTGCGGATTTGGGCCGCCTACCGGTCCGCGGTCACGGGCCACCTGCACGCCAGACCAATCTGTGGACATGCAGAGGTCTCTTTGAAAGCCACGCTCGGCGGCGTAAAAATGCTTTCGACTGGATCGCCTTAGATCGATCGGTATCGTCTCGGCAAGGGCCGCGAAACGATGTAAAGATGTTCGGAGTCGCCACTAAGCATTTGTGGGATACTTGGAACCCGTTCGAATCCACTTTATACCTCGGTCAAACGAAGCACAAAGCAGTGTTTGACATAGGTACTAAAGATAAGGACTCGTCCCCCTTTTAGCATTCTATGCCTAAAATGACTCTCGTACGCCCTGGATAAGGCCATCCACTATCCAAAGCTTCTGAGTAAGAGGTGAGGGTACGTATTGGGAAGCCCATTAATCGAACACCCAATTCCGCCCGCGTTAGCGGCCTCTATTGATCGATCGTGGTTGTTTAAGTGCAAAAGTTGATAAAACGGTGTAAATGCATGAATGCACATCCAAAAGTGTTAACCTAACATGTGAACTTTCTAAGTCGGTTTGTTAATCCAAATATCAAGCATAAGATGTCAAGTTGGATTTAAATTGATTTTCATGTGAAAACGGAAATTAACCATCCATTTACCAAATTCGGGTTATGATGCTTAACACGATCCATTTATTTGAAAACGGATGTTAAAAGACAAAGTATAAAATGTAAACTTGTCAATCTGATCCGTCACGTATACGGGTTAACCATAGTCGGGATCGTCCTAGACAAATGTTAAAAACGAGGCAGAACAGCGCCAGGCAGCCCCTTTGGGGCGCGAGCCTATTGGCGATAGAAGGGGCTCTGCCCTGGTTTTGAAATGTAGAAAACAGACGGCCTCTTGGGGCGCGAGCCATGAGCTGACCCAAGGGGGCGTCTCCTGGTTTTTGAAAAGGTTGTTTAAAACCGTAGTTGTGATTAAATAATTTGCACGTATTGTTTGCATGACTCAGAATAATTACTATTATGTTAGTAATATCCGTTGTCGGACTTGCATTTTTGAAAAGCATAGTTTACAAATAAAAAAGTAAAATGTTGATTTGAACTAATCATGTTAAGTTCATTTCTTTGTAATTAGTCAAGTTAATCATCGCACTCGGATTAAACCGGCATGGTATAAACAACCAAGGACGATTATGAATCATGACTAATATATTTACAAATGTAAACTAATGAGAAAAATGGTAAATAAAAGAAAAGGGTGTTAAAATACCCATTAAAATGTGATTAACCAACAATATCATCGAGTCACGGAATAAACGGTCATGGTATAAAGAACCAAGGATGATTTTTATAATAGTCAAAACATGTTTATCATAAAAATGAATTAAAACATTTGAAATGGTAAAAACCGTAAAAGGAAAGAAGTAAAAATAAAAGAAAGTGTTGAAGGAAAGACGAACTCAAACACGTTTGAGTCTGACCTGGGCACTGTTAGAAATCTATATCTCATTACATAACATATTCTTATATGTTTCAAATTTATTTAGTCATAAAATAAATTCTAGATCTTATGCATGCAAACAATAATAAAATTAGAGAAGAAATCGTTTTCTCACCATATGATTTTCGGATATATGGGCACAAGTGAGTTCTCCTACTCACTTGTTCTTGAGCTCTCCAAATGGAAGAACAAAGATTCAAGTATAGAATCCCTCCCAAAAGCATATACCCAAGGAAAACTCATAATAACCAATATTATTTACATCTTGTAATAATATTAGTTTTACTTAAAATATGACACAAAATAAATTGTATTTTTCTCTTGAATATTTCGGTCAAGAGGGAGTATTTTGTGAGGTTTTATTTCTCTAGAAATCTCATAAGATGTGTAGAGAGAAAGCATTTTTCTTACACTAGAAAAATATAAAAATGTGTGAATGAATAATTGTAGAGGAAACATCCTCTATTACCCAAGTGAAAACCGGTTGGAGGAAGTATGATGTCCAATGCATGGGCTAGTTTTTCTACCCAAGAAAAATAGGCATGCAATGCTACAAGTTAGGTTTTCATCATTGTGTTTTCCACTTAAATAAAAAACACAATATACACCTTAAACCCTCCAATTTTTCGGCACTTATAAAATGGAATGTCCATTTTATATTTTGTCATTTGTCAATTTTGTCACATGTAACATGTTACATGACATGTCATAATGTAATGTATTTTTAACATATAAAAAATCAACATACTCATAAAATATGTCATTTACAAAATCAACTAGTAATTCGTAATTACTAGTGCCAAAAGTGTTTCCGTATTATAAACTACAACATTCTGTATTTATAATAATTTATTCATTCTGTTTCAATTGTTTCTGTAAACAATAATTTCATCTAAGTAATAAAACAATTCGATTACTTAGACCGTGTCTCATTTAATCATATAATAAGATACGTTAATTATACTCACAAAATCATCCGTCAATTTTAAGCAATTTAATTAACTCGTATCGGTATACGATTAATTAAATAATCAATTAAGAGTATTTCCCTATAGGTATGACCTAAGGGGATCAACTGATCACCACCGTCGCACGACAGTAATGTCAAACTCTAGTCAGCCAATCATTACCGATATGTGTGGACCAATTGACTGTAAAATATTACATCCCACATGTATTCTTAAAATGAGATTTAAACAAGTGATCATCATGATCAACAGTTGTGATCGCATTATTGTCGGAGGACACATATTCCAACAATCTCCCACTTGTCCTCGACAAGTGTGCGTCACCAATTCTCTTGTCCTATTACTATCTCCCACTCAATGCAAGGTGTCTTTCAGGTCGTACTTGTAAGTGATCATATCGAGAGTGGTTTCCTCGATCTGGAGAATAACTGATTGACCGGAATTATCCACCATGGATACCTTCCGAGCGTGGCCACGCATTTCCAGTTCATTACTCCTCGAGTGGCCTTGAGATATTGTTTTAACCCTGACAAGGGTATGGACAATTCCTATCGCACTCATTCCCTTCGACTAGCCACAGCCATCATAACCCAAAATATGGCCATTTGACCCCATTTACGAAGGTCGTAGTAACACAAATCAAAGTAAATCTGAAACTGTGCCATCTTAGGCGAATAGTCTTTAGTCAAAAGAATCGACTCATTAGAATACTATAGTAGCTCTCGCCACGACCAGGCTATATAAATTTGCCAGAACTCTATAAGCGGTCATAAGGCCCGACAATGTGTTCCTAACAGTCTGCCTATGTGATCGACTAGTCATTCTCATATGACTCCATGGCACTTGAACTTGCCATCAATCGCATCACACTCTAGTCACTTCGAGACGTCACCTCATACAAGTGACTATGGGCGAATACCATGTTAATCCGGGTTCAGTTTAACGGGATTCAATGTTGTCTCTACAACCCGTTTGGATGTAACAAAGTATAAAGGAGTTTTTAAAGAAAAAAAAAACTCGAACGACAAATGCGATTATCACATATGAATAGTCAATGCCTGATTACTATTTCATGTTCTATAATCTAATTTGATCTTGTATGTAGTTGTTCATTTCAATTCAATTGAAATGACATGACTCATCATGTTTAGCCTATGAGGAGGCTTTGGTTAGTAGGTTTTATCAACTTCTTGTACCTTACTCAACCTTACAACATACTCGTTTTCCTTTGTAATGTATACATTTGCATTACAAAACTTTCTGAGTACGTGTCGAGATCCAATCAAGACATAGGCCCTCTAGCCTAAGAATATCTCCCACTGTTTTCACAGTGTGCGGGACTCATCCTTCTTGCACATCCCATGATTGCAAGTGTACTCAATTTCCGCTGTAAATATTTCTCATTGTTCTTTATTGCCTAGAACGATTCTAGAAAATATATTTCTTAAATAACATAGCCACAATGGTATCTTAACCATCCTAATGTGTTTTGATTATGGTTTTGTCGGAAACCATGCGCAATCTCAATTGTCAATTGTCACTTGTGTAACACCCTTACACAAAATTGCATCAAAAACACTTTGCTTTACATCCTTAATGCTTCTGCAAGCAATTAAGGGTAATCAATATGGCTACTTGGTAATTATTTCTTGAATTCGATTTTGAAACAATTCATCATACTCAAAGTATATGATGTGTTATACATCATTTCTTATTTAATTGATTTGGCAGCGGAAGCAAATGGAATCAATCAAATATGTTCTAATTGATAGAACTAGTAATGAATCTTATCAACATAAGACTTCTTATTTGACGCTAATATCATGTGGATTTATCTTCATAAATCTGGATATTAAAGATGTATTATATTTCTCCAAGTCTTAAATCATTCCCAATGATCAATATGTCATCCACATATAAGACTAATTTAAAATTCCGTAACTCCCACTAAACTCCATGTATAAACACAACTTCTTGACTTATCGAGAAAAGTTTTATAACATGATCAAAACATTGATTCCAACTCATTGATGTCCTACTTATGATTCTCTCTTATGTTTCACATTATTTTAGGATTGCAAGAATCTACAAAACTCAAGACATGTATTGAATACATTCCTTCCAATTGAAGAAGTGGGTTTTAGATTCACTCGCTATGTATTTCATAATAATGAAACACAATCCCTAAGAAGATCCAATTAGACTTAAGCATTTCAACCAGTGCAAAACTCTTTGCCACCAATCTTGCTTTGAAATCTCTCTTTCTTAGTGCAAAACCCTTTGTCACTAATCAAGCGTTTTTATTTCGGATTCCTTGTATTGAGTTGTGACTTTAAACACTCTCATGTAAGTCATATGTTCATTACTTTCTAGAAGTAATCAACTTAAATCAAACGATTTCTTTTGTAAGTTATAAGCTCTTTACTTTCATAAAAGTAGCATGAATTCATCATTTTCAACAAGTGACGAATTTAACCTCCTAGGTTTTAAAGAAACAACATCTTACACAAAACGTCTCACGTAGTCAAGAAAGACCAGTTTCTTGCGATATAACATTCTCTGTGGCATTCTTTGTGGCTCTTGAATAATTTCTCCCACTCTGTCTTCTAGAAATAAACTTGTATTTTAGAAAGACAGCTTCACGAGCCGCAAACCCGTCGTACTCGTGATAATTGAAAGGGAAAAATGAGCATTTGTTTCTTGTGTAAACTTACAAATATGGTATTTTACCATTTCATATCTCATAGGCCTTCTAACCTTTGAGAAGGCTTTGGTTAGTAGGTTTTATCAACTTGTTGTACCTTACTCAACCTTACTACATACTCATTTTCCTTTGTAATGTATATATTTGCATTACAAAACTTTCTGAGTACGTGTCGAGATCCAATCAAGACATAGGCCTTCTAGCCTTAGAATAGCTCCCACTGTTTTCACAGTGTGCGGGACTCATCTTTCTTGCACATCCCATGATTGCAAGTGTACTCAATTTCCGTTGTAAATTTTTCTCATTGTTCTTTATTGCCTAGAACGATTCTAGAAAATCTATTTCTTAAATAACATAGCCACAATGGTATCTTAACCATCCCAATGTGTTTTGATTATGGTTTTGTCGGAAACCATGCGCAATCTCAATTGTCAATTGTCACTTGTGTAACCCTTTTACACAAAATTGCATCAAAAACACTTTGCATTATGCACTTAAGGGTAATCAATATGGCTACTTGGTAATTATTTCTTGAATTCGATTTTGAAACAATTCATCATACTCAAAGTATATGAAGTGTTATACATCATTTTCTATTTAATTGATTTGGCAGCGGAAGCAAAATGAAATCAATCAAATATGTTCAATTTTATTGAACTTAGTCATGAATCTTATGAACATAAGACTTCTTATTTGACGCTAATATCATGTGGATTTATCTTCATAAATCCGAATATTTAAGATGTATTATAATACTCCAAAAGTCTTAAATCATTCTCGATGATCAATATGTCATTCACATATAAGACTAATTAAATTTTCCGTAACTACCACTAAACTTCATGTATAAACACAACTTCTCGACTTATCGAGAAACGTTTTATAACATGATCAAATCATTGATTCCAACTCATTGATGTCCTACTTAAGATTCTCTCTTAAGTTTCACATTATCTTAGGATTGCAAGAATCTACTAAACTCAAGACATGTATTGAACACATTCCTTCTAATTGAAGAAGTGGGTTTTAGATTCACTCGCTATGTATTTCATAATAATGAAACACAATCCCTAAGAAGATCCAAATAGACTTAAGCATTTCAACTGGTGCAAAACCCTTTGCAACCAATCAAACCTTGAAATCTGTCTTTATTAGTGCAAAACCCTTTGTCACTAATCAAGCCTTTTATTTCGGATTTTCATGGCTCTAAGCCTTGTATTGAGTTGTGACTTAAACACTCTTATGTAAGTCATTTGTTGATTACTTTCCAGAAGTAATCAACTTGAATCAAACAATTTCTTTTGTAAGTTATAAGCTCTTTACTTTCTTAAAAGTAGCATGAATTCATCATCTTTAACAAGTGACGAATTTAACCTCCTAGGTTTTGAAGAAACAACGTCTTTCACAAAACGTCTCATGTAGTCAAGAAAGACCAGTTGATACCGACATAACATTCTTTGTGGCTCTTTAATAATTTCTCCCACTCTGTCTTCTAGAAATAAACTTGTATTTTAGAAAGACAGCTTCACGAGCCACAAACTTGTTGTACTCGTAATAATTGAATGGAAAAGTGATTATTTGTTCCTTGTGTAAGCTTACAAACATGGTATCCTACCATTTCATATCTCATATGAATCGTTTTATATTTAGTGGAAAAATAATTTAGACAAAATATAAAATCCCCAAAAGGATCAAGTAACTCAAAGTAACTTGATTGGAGTCCAAACCCTATCGAATAGCGTTTGAATTCTTATCCAATCACACATTATTCAATAATGCGTGCTAAGAGAGATTAACTTGTGATACTATATCACATTTCCTTTGGCTTATATCAAAGTTTTCACTTTGATAATCCCATCACGACTAAATCGTGATTCCTTGAACTCTTTGAACTTCTTCAAAGATTTCTCTATTTACCTTATTAAGTGAACACATTAGTATCAACTTAAATCGTTGGTAAAAGAAAATAATCAACCTATTATGGATCAATGATTTACAACCTCGATCTCCTTTTCAACCAAAAGGCACGAGACATCTTGCTTTGAATACAAGATACGCATATACCATTAACAATCTAATGGTTTCAAGAGTACTCGATAACTCTTTGCGTTCATCATTCCAAAATTAAAGGTTTAATTTTGGGCTACCGATTTGAGTCTTATCATCATCTTCATGATATATCATTCTAGTTTGGTTTAGAATATAATCACCTTGATAATGGGCTAGCCATACATCAGATCGTGGTGTATAGGGTCACAAAAGTGAAACCTCTTTTGTATCGTAACAAGTATATATTCTTATGTAGAGTTTATGTACTTAGTAGGCATAATTAAGTACAACTATAAACCCAAAACTAGATTGATTACATAATGACTCTATCTCTCGATATTATTGTTGCTAGTCGTCATATTCTAATCATCTTATGTGTCGAATACAATGATGAAAACCTCCACTGGTTTCTAATATTGACGAAGTGGTACTAGCAAAATTTATGTTTAATCAAATAAACATTTAAAGAAGAAGGTCCCATTGGATGTCCCACAACTAACTTGTTGATTCTTCAATAATTTGGGGAAGTTTCCTTTCTAGTGTCCAACATTTAAGACGATGGAAACTTTATCGGTCGGGATTGATAGGTTTAGTATCGTCATTCTCAACAACTTTACCTTTAACATTACCTTGTATCAATTCCATTATAATCCTTACTTCTTGAACCACGTCTTCATCTTAACGGTTTAAGAGAATGCTCCCACTCATTTCAATGATTCTTTCCATTGAGAAGCAAAATTGAATTCATGAAGATTACTCTTCATTTGTTCGTTTTAGTCTTAAAACTTTCATTGAAGTGGTTGCGTTATTTTGGTCAATTACGAATTCTGACAAATCTAATTACCAAAACAATTTATTGCTTCAAGGTACTTAATTCAATTAAGTATATGAATAACAATCCATTGTAAGTAGATGTGTTAGTCAAGAATCAAAAACCTGTTTGATAATGAATAACCTTTATCTATACTCTTTAAAAGAGATCCTTAGCAATGGTTCATTTGAGGTTTTAGAAGCAAATTCATATTTGTCTTTAGTTACGATGTTTTAATGGAGGTTTTAAAAAATAGAAATGATATCGTATATGAATTGTGGTAAAGAAATAGAACAATATAATAACGGAATAGTGGAAAACATAACATTTATCGTTTTAATAATACTTGTAAATAACAAGTAAAGCATTTACATAGTGACCTCTACCCAACTATGATAAATGATTCCGAGATCCAAATTCATATTAACTTGGGCACGGGATAGTCGATGGAACCCTTATCAATATAACTCGGTGGACTAACTCTTTAATCGATTCTACTTTTAGAACTCTCGGTCGATAAAATTACTCTAATATTTATCTATAACCCGAAACACATGCGACTACGGTCACGAATACTTCCGTTGAGCTCAATCCAAATTTCGAATAAATGTGTCCATGATCCAAACCCACATTAACTTGGGCACGGGATAGCCGATGAACCCCTCATCAACATGAATTCGGTGGATAGACATTTATCACCCACTTCCTCTACGTAACAAGGTTTGTAACCCGGGATGGCCGAGTGCACTCCCTCATGAAATAGGTTTTCATGGTTTCTACTTTTTGGTAAGGCTATGTCTCAATTGTTTATTTTTAGCGAGAGGTCATGTCAATTTATCATCTATCACGTTTTAAGTGAACTAAAGCGGTGAACTACGATAATTCTAACTGACACGGTCGACAAACTCGATTAAAAGATGATGCATGTTTTAGTTATGGCGATTTAGCGATGCATGCAACATATAAATAAAATGCAAAGCATAAAATAAATCCTAGTATGACCTTCCTAAAATAGAAAATCTAATTAACTATTACATATTCGGAAACCAACTCCATTGGTCTCTTGAACTTTAGTTCTTGGCACGCATCTCGAGGTAATACCGTCTCTATGTATCGCCTTCTTGAGTGACACCGTCTTCAAGAAACTGCGAAATAAATAAATTACATAATAAATTACATAATTTCCTATTATACATTTGTAATTAAAATAAAAATAAATCTATTAAATTACAAAACGGTGATACGAGATCACAATAAATTACAACCGAATCGATATTCCCATACATTTCGGGTAATACCAATTAAAAACTAAGGCCATACTAAGTAAAATTACATAATTCAAAATTACATAAAATAAAATTATGACAATCATAAATAAAATGCAACATTATAATATGTATGAACATGCCCGATTTTATGCCAAATCTCCTTTAAGGAGCCAATATCGTATATTACACGGTTTTTACGGATTTGCGTGATTCAACGTTTTATAATCACAAAAATTACATAAATTCATATTTATGCACAAGTTAATTACCCTAACTTTTTAGGACTCAAAATTAGTCTTCACTAACTATTTGACTATAATTAACTCATATTTCTTAAAATTGTTCATTAATGGACTCAAAATTATAATAAAATGCTATAAACTCCAAATAAATCATAAAAATTTCAAATGAATTCAAAATTTGAAATTTAAACTTATGAACATTCTGGAAAAAATACCATGACACTCATAATGTTCAAAAACTTAGGTTAAAATTTCGTAAAATTATCGGAAAAACTATGTTGCGGTTTATCGGATTTATCAATAATAATCATAAAAACATGAGAAAATTATATTCATCAACTTTTCAATTTTAGATCTGAAAAAAAAGGTAATAAAATGCAACATGTGACGTTTTCTCTTAGTCATGGAGTATGTTTTATTAATATTTCATTAATTAAGTCACTATTTATGCTATTTTTCTTCAAAAAATCATAAATCATGCATAATGACTTCAATATATCCTATTATTTTACACACATCTTGTAAAATTGCATGTGATAACATACTAAATTTCTATGACCAGATTCGAAATATTTCTAATATTAACCTATTTTTCATTTAAATTCGATTTTATAATGAAAAATCCATTTTTCGAGCATAAAAACTCCAAAAATTCTGAAAATTTCCAGATCATCTAAAAATAATATATTTGAAAACATATCCAAAAACCACTGGAAAATTCGAAGTTTAGCTAATTTTCGTCCAAAAATGGCATTTTTTATCATAAAAATAACATTTTAATGTCAATATTATATAAAATGAACAATAAAATCCATAAATTAACCAAAATATCCTAAATACATTTTAGGATCAGAAACTTTAACATGCATAAATTATTTTCGTGATATATCATAATAACACAAATTTACAAGTTTTATATGTTAATCGTATAACTCGGAAAAACTATAACCGATTTGCATGCAAACAACCTTGTGCTCTTGATACCGCTTGTTAGAAATCTATATCTCATTACATAACATATTCTTATATGTTTCAAATTTATTTAGTCATAAAATTAATTCTAGATCTTATGCATGCAAACAATAATAAAATTAGAGAAGAAATCGTTTTCTCACCATATGATTTTCGGATATATGGGCACAAGTGAGTTCTCCTACTCACTTGTTCTTGAGCTCTCCAAATGGAAGAACAAAGATTCAAGTATAGAATCCCTCCCAAAAGCATATACCCAAGGAAAACTCATAATAATCAATATTATTTAGATCTAGTAATAATATTAGTTTTACTTAAAATATGACACAAAATAAATTGTATTTTTCTCTTGAATATTTCGGTCAAGAGAGAGTATTTTGTGAGGTTTTATTTCTCTAGAAATCTCATAAGATGTGTAGAGAGAAAGCATTTTTCTTACACTAGAAAAATATAAAAATGTGTGAATGAATAATTGTAGAGGAAACATCCTCTATTACCCAAGTGAAAACCGGTTGGAGGAAGTATGATGTCCAATGGATGGGCTAGTTTTTCTACGCAAGAAAAATAGGCATGCAATGCTACAAGTTAGGTTTTCATCATTGTGTTTTCCACTTAAATAAAAAACACAATATACACCTTAAACCCTCCAATTTTTCGGCACTTATAAAATGGAAAGTCCATTTTATATTTTGTCATTTGTCAATTTTGTCACATGTAACATGTTACATGACATGTCACAATGTAATGTATTTTTAACATATTAAAAATCAACATACTCATTAAATATGTCATTTACAAAATCAACTAGTAATTCGTAATTACTTGTGCCAAAAGTGTTTCCGTATTATAAACTACAACATTCTGTATTTATAATAATTTATTCATTCTGTTTCAATTGTTTCTGTAAACAATAATTTCATCTAAGTAATAAAACAATTCGATTACTTAGACCGTGTCTCATTTAATCATATAATAAGATACGTTAATTATACTCACAAAATCATCCGTCAATTTTAAGCAATTTAATTAACTCTTATCGGTATACGATTAATTAAATAATCGATTAAGAGTATTTCCCTATAGGTATGACCTAAGGGGATCAACTGATCACCACCGTCCCACGACAGTAATGTCAAACTCTAGTCAGCCAATCATTACTGATATGTGTGGACCAGTTGACTGTAAAATATTACATCCCACATGTATTCTTAAAATGAGATTTAAACATGTGATCATCATGATCAACAGTTGTGATCGCATTATTGTCGGAGGACACATTCCAACAGGCACCCCATTGAGGCGCGAGCCACTTTGCACCATAAGGGGCTTCAGCCTCAGGCCAAAACTCAGTTTTGGCTCGTCTAACCTAAATTTGAGACGTGTTATGCATCGTATGTGCTTATAGACTCATCAAAACAGTAAAGACATGAAATAAAGTGAGATATTTACACCCTCAAACTTACGTGTATTGATATTTTGCGACGTAGACGACTTTAGAGACAAGTTTTCTTGTAGCGACTACTCACGATCAAGAAGTTTAAAAAGAGTTCCTTAAAAAAGGATTTTGTTTTGAAAATGAGTTGAAAATATGTTAATTAAAACATGTTGATTGATTAGTTGAATTGGTCGAATGGGTCGGTCGAATGCACGGCGAGGGTACCAAACAATATGTGTAAGGCTTGTGTTTACGATCGGTAGGTCGTAAACACGTGTCGATTTTGTGACTTAGGAAGTCGAGTATAGAAGTTAAAGAGAGATGTGAGGGGGAGGACGCTCGCGTGAATATTATGGTGTGTGATGGTGGGTATTTATAGAGAAATGTGGGATGGTAGGTCGGTCGATTTTGCTTGGAGGCTAAGGAGACACCCCATTGAGGAGCGAGCCACCCCATGACTCAATGGGGTGTACTGTCCCTTTCGCAAATTTGGATTTTGCATTTGTTCTAACCAATGTTTTTTTGGTTGTGATTTGTGGTCTTTGAGGTTTGCTTAGCCGTGTAAGCTTCCTCTTGGGTGATATTTGGGGTAGGTATTTTGTGTCTTTGACTCGGGTTTGACCCGTGTGAGTCGGGATTTGAATTTCGAGTCGGTTTAGACTCTAAATAGGATCATTTTGATGGAAATGACATGATGAAAATATTCATGGCGTTATTTTTGACATTCGAGATTTGGGTTGACTCAGGTTGACTCGAGTGGCGGGTTTCTGAGTCGATTTTTGGTCCGAGGACGGTTTTGACTCTAATTAGGGTCATTTTAATGGAAATGACATGATAAAGACATTCATGACATTATTTTTGACATCCTAGATTTGGGTTAACTCGGGTTGACTCAGGTTGACACGAGTTGCAGGTTTTTGAGTCGGTTTTGGGTCCGAAGACAGTTTTAACTCTAAATAGGGTTATTTTAATGCAAATGAAGTTAGAAAAATTTTGAAATCATTTTTCATATTCGAGTAGTGCATTAAACCGTCTCATGCATAGCCAATCCATGCACGCATATCAAAAACACGTTACAGTCCGATCATCATCGGGTGGTTTTTGGAAGGTGCAGATACTGGGTATATACAGAGCCCCCACTTTGACCGAGGCTTGGACAGGGCGAAAGTCAAATTATGATCTCCAGGTCAATCGAAAATTACAACCTGAAGACCATTGCGACGTCGAGGGGACTCAAGAGGGTTTGAGCCAAGGACCTGCCGTCGGGAAGGGCGACGTCGAGGCGACTCGGGGATTCGAGTCAAGGACCTGCCATTGGGAACATTTTAGAGTCTGTCGACTTTCGATTCGGGTCGTTTAAAGTCCATTAGACTACGTATAAAGGCTCGCCAGCCATAGGAAGGAGTCATACCTGACGCATCTTCGGATATGTCCTTGCATGTTTGCGGACAAAGGCTCGCCAGCTGTGGTAAGGTAATGTACCCGAGGCATCTTCGGGATGTGTCCTTGAGGTGTTTGCGGACAAAGGCTCGCCAGCCATGGTAAGGAGGTAAGTAAATGTACCCGAGGCATCTTCGGGATGTGTCCTTGAGTATCTGCGGACAAAGGCTCGCCAGCCATGGTAAGGAAATGTACCCGAGGCATCTTCGGGATGTGTCCTTGAGGTGTTTGCGGACAAAGGCTCGCCAGCCATGATAAGTAGTCGTACCCAAGGCATCTTCGGGATACGTTCTTGAGTTGTACCTTGTTTGCGGACAAAGGCTCGCCAGCTTGTTAAAAGGAGTCGTACCCGAGGCATCTTCGGGATATGTCCTTGAGTTGTATCTTGTTTGCAGACAAAGGCTCGCCAGCCATATGCGTTGTAAGGCTCGCCAGCCTTCTATGGTCGAATGATCGACTATGGAAAATAGCCTGTGTAACTTCCATTTGAAAATCGGCACTCGATGAGAAGTTAGAAACTTCTCAGGACTCGCCGGGGATATGAGTTGCTGCTCGTTGGGAGGTAGCATAAGCCATGCAATCGGCGGGGTTAAAGCTCTTGGACTTGATGGGTCGCCGTTTGTTGGGAAGAACCCAGTACTCAGTTGGAGTGAGTTTGTCTTCTCAAGATTATCTGCATGGTTAGTGGCCACACAAATCTGCAGTCGCATAGACACGCATGTAGGCATGCAAGCATATAAGCACATAAGCATGTGAACAGTTAGCATATAAGCAGCTAGCATGTAATATCTCACACGAGGGGAGATAGGAGTTTTGAATGTTGTGAAGCTTAAAGGCGAGTCTTGTTACTCGTAGATTCGTGATTTGATAGATTGGAGACACGTGACCGTTGGGACACTGACTCACACATACGCATACTGACAGACTGACAAATGGGCAGTCGTGAACGTGATACAAAGTTGGTGATGCCACGACACGGGGTGACTCTGACAGACTTTGCACATGTAAGTGCAACTCCTAGCCAAGAAAGGGTGACAACGCGTATCAAATCCTTGGAGTAGAAGGTCCACTCGGCTGGGGAACATGAATTGATTATCTTCTTCAGACATCTTTGACTTCGTTTGCTTGTTTTAGATCCCTTCTCGAGGTATGATGATTCAGAGAGCGGAACCAAGACCTTATCATCGTCCGAACCGAGCACTAGGCTAGAGGTGGTTTATTTTGGAGCGTAATTGAGACTCAAAAGATGTTTGTAGATAAAGGACGGGTGACGTCTCGAAAGAGAAGCCCCCAGAGTGAGAAGACCGGAATTTGTCAAAAGGAGGAATGGGCGACGTCTCAAGGAAGAAGCCCCCAGTGAAGAGGTGTAAGATTAATTTTTGCAGCTGGGTGGGCGGCTTTTGAAGATTGATGGTGATGGTTGAGATTGAAATGGGGGTGCGATTGTGTCCTTGTCGGGGACTGCTACGTATTCGCGTGCGTGCGAAATCAAACCAGATCGTAGTTCTGAGCTAATTATTGAGGATTGAAAATTGGAAAGGGTTGTGAAAGGAGTATGCGGTTGTGCCCTTGTAATAGGACTGCCTACGTATTCGCGTGTTTGCGAAATCAAACCAGATCGTAGTTTTGAGATGTGTGTGCAATGGGTTGCAAATTGAAGGTGTGAAAATTGAATGTGTGTGGGGGTGTGGTTGTGTCCTAGTAATTGGACTGCCTACGTATTCGCGTGTTTGCGAAATCAAACCAGATCGTAGTTCTGAATGTGTGTGCCTAAGCGAGTTGTTAGGACCTTAATGTGATTTTGAGGTGTATGGTTGTGTCCTTGAGGGACTGCCTACGTATTCACGTGAAGTGAAATCAAACCAGATCGTAGTTCTGAATGTGTGTGTGTGCCTAAGCGAGATGTTAGGACCTTAAAGTGTGGAGGTCACGACGGTAAAAGCCGTTTGGTGACTCGAGAAATTGATTTGAGATAATTCCCCTCGATCATGAATCGAAGAGGTGTAATTTGTAAAAATGTTCCTTATCATGTGAGCACACTAAAAAGTGGACCCTAAGGGTAGATTGGGTATGTCCCGTTCTCGGTAGCAAAGCATTCGAGGACTCCGTATCTGGGTCAGGGTGAAAATGGCTTCGGCATTATGGATTGTGGAGCTTGGTAAATTAAGGTTTGTTTGACAGATAAAAATCTGGAGTTAAGCGTCACGACGGAAAATTCCGTTTGGTGACTCGAAGGTTGATTGGAGATAAATACCTCTTGATCATGAATCGAAGAGGTGTAATTTGTGAAAACGTTCCTTATCATTTGAGCACACTAAAAAGTGGACTCTAAGGGTAGATTAGGTATATCCCGTTCTCGATAGCAAAGCATTCGAGGACTCTGCGGGGATTGTAGTGAAAAATGGCTTCAACATTAGGGAATGTGGAGCTTGGTAATAATGGATTTGTTTAACAGATAAAAATCTGGAGCAAGAATTTTGTGGTGTTTAGACCGAAGGGTAACGGCTCGTAGTGTGGTGCGGAATGGGGTCTCCGGCTTGATGTGGCCTGAGCACGAAATGGTTGGTAAATAACATGGGATCAGATTTCCATGTCTGGACCTTAAAGGTTAAGGTGTGATATTACGAGCTTGAGGGGGAATCCTCAGAAGCCTAGATAGGTCTCCCTGCAACAGTCTCTAGAAGGACTTAGGGATAAAGGAGTTTTGGTTGAGGTTTTAGTGTTTGGTGTTTTGGACTTGTCGGTCCGGGATTTGGACTTGTTGGTCCTGGACTTTGTGTGGTTGACTCATGGGTCTTGGGTTTTGGACTTGTTGGTCCTGGACTTTGTGTGGTTGACTCATGGGTCTTGGGCTTTGGACTTGTTGGTCCTGGACTTTGTGTGGTTGACTCATGGGTCTTGGGCTTTGGACTTGTTGGTCCTGGACTGGGTGTTCTGGACTCACTTGTCCAGTATTTTGTGTGTTGGATGCTTTCTTTGGATTTTGGCCTTTTTGAGAAAAGGGTTTCAATCTTGTTTTGTTTTGATTTTGGCATGGGTCTTGGCCTTGACGTTGGGTGAGTAGCCTTTGGCTTTGGTTTTTTTGCATTGAGTGAATTGATTTCGGCTTTGGTTTTAGCTTTGGCCTTGACTTTGGCTTTGGGCGAATGGATATTGGCTTGGGCCTTTGATTTTGGCCTTTCGTTGTGGCTTTGGATGAATGGTTGTTGGCTTGAATGGCTTTTGGGCTTGGGCTTTCGCTTTGGCTTTGGCCTTGAGTTAATGGATATTGCCTTGGGCCTTTGATTTTGGCCTTTCGTTGTGGCTTTGGATGAATGGCCATTGGCTTGGGCTTTTGGGCTTGGGCTTTTGCTTTGGATTTGGCCTTGAGTGAATGGATATTGGCTTGGGCCTTTGATTTTCGCCTTTCGCTTTGGCTTTGCGTGAATGGATATTGGCTTGGGCCTTTGATTTTGGCCTTTCGCTTTGGGTATTGGTTTTTTGCCGTCCTTCGTTCGAGGCAGGTAAAGGTGCGGACGGGGATGTACCCGTTGGTGAAAGGTTGATAATTGGTGATGGGATGTTTTTGTGGGGAATGGACTTGCCTTCCGTCATTGAACATGAACAAGGAGATGTTCTGGTTTGTTATCTGGGTTCGTCGTAGAATCCCTTTGATAAAAGCTCGTCCTAAATAGGGTGCTAGTAAAAGGTTTTTATTGCCAGACATGGAATAGGTAAAGAGAATGGACACGAAGTTTCGAGTCCTCTACTTACTCGGTACGGAACGTCACTCGAGTGTACTCACATTGAATTGGAACGTGTTGTTCGTTTTAAATCAATTCTCAAATCAATTCTCGTTGTCAACGGGAAATGGTAAAGGGGAGAATATATGATAGATGGAAATTGTGCTTTTATTTAGATAAATAAGATGTTAGCACAGACTCGATGAATACATGTGAATCATGGGGACAGCCCCCAGTTGTCACTTAGGAATAAAAGGACAGACGCTAGGATAGATATGAGAAAGCCTAAGACTCGGACTCGGACTCGGACTCAATCGTAGATACGAACTCCTAATCATCATGTTCCTCCTCGAAGGTTTCTTTCGCAACATCCAGCGGCTTGATTGTCTGGTCTTGAGCATTGACCCACTTGAGCACTTCACTCTCGTGGTTGAGGATGATATGAGGACAACAGTCCACGAGGCTTTTATCTCCTTGCAGAAAGAGATGTTCATGAGGGTTATTTTCATCACATGGTTGGCCTATGGATGAAGCTATCAGTTCATGATTGTCGATCATATTTTGAATAACATGTTTCAGTTTGAAGCATGTTTCAGTATCATGACCTTTTCCTTGATGATATTGGCAATATGAATTGTCGTCCCAGAAACGGTTTTTCTTGCATTCAGACGGGTCCGGGGTGGGCCCAATTGGTTGGAGCTTCCCTTCAGTCATGAGCTTTTGAAGAGCTGTGGCATAGGTTGTGTTGAGCCTAGTGATTGTCCTTTGAGAACGTTCAACCTTGCTGTTTGACTTGAGACATTCAGGAGGATTGTCCTGACTAAGAGGTGCAATTATGATTTTGCCAGCTTCAATCATATCTTGAATGGCATGCTTGAGTTTGAAATAGGTTTCGGTGTCATGGCCCTTGCCTTGATGGTATTGGCAATAGGCATTACCATCCCAGAATCGGGCTCTTTTGTGTTCGGGTTTGTCCGGAGTCGGACCAATGGGTTGGAGCATTCCTTCTGAAGCAAGTATCTCCAGAGCAGTGCCATATGTTATTCCCAGATCTGTGAATAACCTTTGATGTTTTCCCATGGTTCCCACATTGGTGTTTTTTGTGGTGTTTTTGTGAGTTTTATTTTTGTTTTTGTCAATCCTGGGCGGAAGCAGGATTTGGTCGTTGTCAATGGGAAGTTTTTGGGATGTTGCTTGGTATTTTGAAAGGATATTTGTTGAGGTGATTTCATGTTCTTCGTTGGTAGGTTCGTGGATGTGGGAACCATCGGATGACTCCTCATTTTCAACAGCTGTTACTTGCTGAATGGAGGGTTGGTTTTCTCCATGGTGGTCAGGTTCATTTTCTGTACTACCAAACCACTTCTCCAAATTAGCTACCCGAGTATTCAAATCATCGATAGCCACTTGCAGCTTTGAGAATATGTTGTTGATGGAGACAGAGAGCAACATTATACCGCTTTGTATGCCATCCTCATCAATTGCATGAATTTTCTCATCGTCAGGAGAGATGAGGTGAGAGCAGTCGAGGGAAGATTCCTGACTGTGTCCAATAGGGTTTTCTGGAGGGTTGTTTTTGTTGTTTGCTGAGGGAGGTAATGGTAATTCTCCCTTTTCGATCATATCAAGGATGGCACCTTTTAAGGGGAGACACATCTTGGTGTCATGTCCGCGACCCTGGTGATATCGGTAAAAGAGGTTTCCATTCCATCTTCGACCACGCTTGTTTGGTAGAGGGTCCACAGTTGGACCGATCGGTTGGAGTTTTCCTTGGGTGATTAGCCTTTCCAAGGCTGTGGCATAAGGCATACCCAAATCAGGGAAGGACCTCTGAGGTCGTCTGGTTTTGGTTTTGTCGATGGCAAGTAGCCGGCTTTCAAGGAGCTTAACCTTTTGCTCAATATCAGAAGAGAGAAAATTCCTAGTTATCATTTTGTCCTCAACTTGGGAGACACGAGTGCTCAAGTCTTCCACGGTAGCTATGAGTCGAAGGACCATGTCGTTGGTTTCAGCAGAAGTCATGGCAGATGCAGATTGATCGGCTTCTTGAGTTTCTTTTCGACGATCGATGGCACCCAAGGGATTCCTATTTGACATAACGATAGGTGTTATAACTTGTCTTGGTAAGAGATTGCACAAACAAAGGCAAGTGCGACACATATGTACAAAAGGCAGTTTTGTCGTGAAGACGCGACAGTGTGACTAGGTTATGAGTTCATTAAAGATCGTGAATGACCTCTTGTGTTCGAACTCAGGGTGCATGACTTTTAATTTAGACTCGAGTGTCAACTTTGGCATAGTGATGCCTAGACATACGACTTATGACGAGATTTGGTGGTTTGTTGCTGGCGTGACGCCGTTGGACAAGACATGTACACCAACCTGACCTTTGACCCGTAATGTAAGGGAAAGACGGGTTTAGAACCCGACAGGTTTTGACTCTGCTAACGCCATTGAAGATGTCTCGACAATTAGGCGACACGACCTAGACCAGAAGGTAGGTATTAACTCCGGCGAACACTCGACTTTATCTAGTCGACTTGACTTGAAATCGACTGGACTCTAATTGACTCGAGGCTGAATCGGAATGGTGGACTGAAATTTTCGAAAATAGAAATTTTCAAAAAGATTCATTTGTCGTTTTATGGACGGTTTCCGAAGAGTTAGGATCTTCAAAAGTCGGTCAGTTGAAAGGGTTGTCTTAGGTTTGTTTTCAAAAGACGGTTTGAGTTTGAAATTGCGGCGGCTCTGAAAACAAAGTGTTGTTTCCAAAGACGGTTTTTGAAATTCCGAATCACGGATTAGAAAATCGAGAATTGAAGAACTTCAAATAGTCATCACAATGGCCATGAAAACGGTTAAATTTGTTTTCAAAGGATTTAAAATTGGGTTGAAAATTTGAAAAGGGTTAAATTTGTTTTCAAATGATTTGGTTTTGATTTGAAATTTGAAAACGGTTAAATTTGTTTTCAAAGATTGAGTTTTGATTTGAAATCTGAAAACGGTTAAATTTGTTTTCAAAGATTTGAAGTTGGATTTGAAATTTGAAAACGGTTAAATTTGTTTTCGAAATTTTGATTTTAAATTTGAAATTTGGAAACGGTTAGATTTGTTTTCAAATGGTTTGATTTTGAATTGAAATTTGAAAACGGTTAACTTTGTTTTCAATGATTTGAAATTTGAAAAAGGTTAAATTCGTTTTCAAAGATTTGAAATTTGAATTTAAAATTTGAAAACGGTTAAATTTGTTTTCAAAGATTTGCTTTTGAATTGAAATTTGAAAACGGTTAGATTTGTTTTCAAAGATTGAGTTTGAATTTGAATTGAAATTTGAAAACGGTTAACTTTGTTTTCAATGATTTGAAATTGGATTTGAAATTTGAAAAAGGTTAAATTCGTTTTCAAAGATTTGAAATTTGAAAACGGTTAAATTTGTTTTCAAAGATTTGATTTTGAATTGAAATTTGAAAACGGTTAGATTTGTTTTCAATGATTGAGTTTGAATTTGAAATTTGAAAACGGTTAGATTTGTTTTCAAATGATTTGAGATGTGAATTTGAAATTTGAAAACGCTTAAATTTCTTTTCAAATGATTTGAGATTTGAATTTGAAATTTGAAAACGCTTAAATTGTTTTCAATGATTTGATTTTGGAAATTATGAGGATTGAATTCGTCATTACGACGGGTTAGAAAACCGCTTTAACCTTTGAAAGACGGTATGCAAATCAAAAATTGTGAGAATTGAAATCGTCATTACGACAGCTAAGAAAAGCCAAATTTGATTTCGAAAACAAGATTTGAAATTTGGAAAGTAGCACGGGTTGAAATCGTAGTTACGAGGGTTTGAAAAACGTTTTTGTTTGAAAATTGATTTCGAATTTTGAAAATTCGAGGGTAGAATTTGTCATTGTGACGGCGTAAAAAGGCGCTTTGAGAATGCAACGGTCAGCGAGGGACCGAGGTTTGAAATGGCCATTATGACGACGTAAAACGGTATTTTAAAATGGTTTGTGAAAAACCGAGTTTGAAATCGTTATTAGGGCGGCATGAAAAGGTGCTTTTGAAATGGTTATAAAAACCGGATTTTGAAAATCATCATTATGACGGCATAAAAAGGTGCTTTGAAATGGTTATAAAAACCGGGTTTGAAAATCGTCATTATGACGGCCTAGAAAGGCGTGTTGAAATGGTTGTAAAAACCGGGTTCGAAAATCGTCATTTCGACGGCCTAGAAAGGTTTGCAACGGTCGGCGAGAGACAGAGGTTTGAAACGGTTGTGAAAAACCGGGTTTGAAAATCGTCATTACGACGACATAAAGAGGTTCCAACGGTCGGCAAAAGACCGAGGTTTGAAATGGCCATTATAACGGCGCAAAAGGGTGTTTTTTGAAAGTTTGAAAATGACAAGGAAGGACTTATGATCAAGTAGCACATAAGCACTCACAGTTCATTATATTATGCATTATGCTGACACGGGTTTCGGCTTAGAAGGGTGGGTTACACACCAAGCAATCAAACCCCGATTTGCGAGAGAGATACCAATCCAAACAAAATGTGTAAGGAGGGTGCCCTAGCCTCGTGCTCGAAAGTGATGAAATCTCTTTGACGAAACAGTAATGTGTATCGCCAATGGTATGCTTGACTCAATCGGGATTCGAAACGCGGGGATGAGAAAACTCACGCCGACGAGACGAGCCAATTGGTCGATAAAGGTTAGGTTGTGGGCCCGGACAAGGAACCCTACTTATGGCCGTAATATCAATTAATGCACTTTAACCACGACCTCGTTCGAGTTTCACTTCTAAGGATCACAAAGACACAAGTGTCCTCGTTTTTCCCAGCAGAGTCGCCAAACTGTGGACATGGGCCACGTCTCGGTCTGCGGATTTGGGCCGCCTACCGGTCCACGGTCACGGACCACCTGCACGCCAGGCCAATCTGTGGACATGCAGAGGTCTCTTTGAAAGCCACGCTCGGCGGCGTAAAAATGCTTTCGACCGGATCGCTTTAGATCGGTCAGTATCGTCTCGGCAAGGGCCGCGAAATGATGTAGAGATGTTCGGAGTCGCCACGAAGCATTTGTGGGATACTTGGAACCCGTTCGAATACACTTTATACCTCGGTCAAACGAAGCACAAAGCAGTGTTTGACATAGGTACTAAAGATAAGGACTCGTCCCCCTTTTAGCATTCTATGCCTAAAATGACTCTCGTACGCCCTGGATAAGGCCATCCACTATCCAAAGGTTCTGAGTAAGGGGTGAGGGTACGTATTGGGAAGCCCTTTAATCTGACACCCAATCCCGCCCGCGTTAGCGGCCTCTACTGATCGATCGTGGTTGTTTAAGTGCAAAAGTTGATAAAACGGTGTAAATGCATGAATGCACATCCAAAAGTGTTAACCTAACATGTGAACTTTCTAAGTCGGTTTGTTAATCCAAATATCAAGCATAAGATTTAAATTGATTTTCATGTCAAAATGGAAATTAAACATCCATTTACCAAATTCGGGTTATGATGCTTAACACGATCCATTTATTTGAAAAAGGATGTTAAAAGACAAAGTATAAAATGTAAACTTGTCAATCTGATCTGTCACGTATACGGGTTAACCGTAGTCGGGATCATTCTAGACAAATGTTAAAAACGAGGCAGAACAGCGCCAGGCAGCCCCTTTGGGGCGCGAGCCTATTGGCGATAGAAGGGGCTCTGCCCTGGTTTTGAAATGTAGAAAACAGATGGCCTCTTGGGGCGCGAGCCATGAGCCGACCCAAGGGGGCGTCTCCTGATTTTTGAAAAGGTTGTTTAAAACCGTAGTTGTGATTAAATAATTTGCAAGTATTGTTTGCATGACTCGGAATAATTACTATTATGTTAGTAATATCCGTTGTCGGACTTGCATGTTTGAAAAGCATAGTTTACAAATAAAAAAGTAAAATGTTGATTTGAACTAATCATGTTAAGTTCATTTCTTTGTAATTAGTCAAGTTAATCATCGCACTCGGATTAAACCGGCATGGTATAAACAACCAAGGATGATTATGAATCATGACTAATATATTTACAAATGTAAACTAATGAGAAAAATGGTAAATAAAAGAAAAGGGTGTTAAAATACCCATTAAAATGTGATTAACCAACAATATCATCGAGTCACGGAATAAACGGTCATGGTATAAAGAACCAAGGATGATTTTTATAATGGTCAAAACATGTTTATCATAAAAATGAATTAAAACATTTGAAATGGTAAAAACCGTAAAAGGAAAGAAGTAAAAATAAAAGAAAGTGTTGAAGGAAAGACGAACTCAAACACGTTTGAGTCTAACCTGGGCACCCCATTGAGGCGCGAGCCACTTTGCACCATAAGGGGCTTCTGCCTCAGGCCAAAACTCAGTTTTGGCTCGTCTAACCTAAATTTGAATCGTGTTATGCATCGTTTGTGCTTATAGACTCATCAAAACAGTAAAGACATGAAATAAAGTGAGATATTTACACCCTCAAACTTACGTGTATTGATATTTTGCGACGTAGACGACTTTAGAGACAAGTTTTCTCGTAGCGACTACTCACGATCAAGAAGTTTAAAAAGAGTGCCTTAAAAAAGGATTTTGTTTTGAAAATGAGTTGAAAATATGTTAATTAAAACATGTTGATTGATTAGTTGAATTGGTCGAATAGGTCGGTCGAATGAACTGCGACGGTACCAAACAATATGTGTAAGGCTTGTGTTTACGATCGGTAGGTCGTAAACACGTGTCGAATTTGTGACTTAGGAAGTCGAGTATAGAAGTTTAAGAGAGATGTGAGGGGGCGGACGCTCGCGTGAATATTATGGTGTGTGATGGTGGGTATTTATAGAGAAATGTGGGATGGTAGGTCAGTCGATTTTGCTTGGAGGCTAAGGAGATACCCCATTGAGGCGCGAGCCACCCCGTGACTCAATGGGGTGTACTGTCCCTTTCGCAAATTTGGATTTTGTATTTGTTCTTAACCAATATTTTGTTGGTTGTGATTTGTGGTCTTTGAGGTTTGCTTAGCCGTGTAAGCTTCCTCTTGGGTGATATTTGGGGTAGGTATTTTGTGTCTTTGACTCGCGTTTGACCCGTGTGAGCCGGGATTTGAATTTCGAGTCGGTTTTTGGCTCGGTGTCGGTTTAGACTCTAAATAGGGTCATTTTAATGGAAATGACATGATGAAAATATTCATGGCATTATTTTTGACATTCAAGATTTAGGTTGACTCGGGTTGACTCAGGTTGACTCGAGTTGCGGGTTTCTGAGTCGGTTTTTGGTCCGAGGACGGTTTTGACTCTAATTAGGGTCATTTTAATGGAAATGACATGATAAAGACATTCATGGCATTATTTTTGACATCCAAGATTTGGGTTAACTCGGGTTGACTCAGGTTGACTCGAGTTGCGGGTTTTTGAGTCGGTTTTGGGTCCGAAGACAATTTTAACTCTAAATAGGGTTATTTTAATGCAAATGAAGTTAGAAAACTTTTGAAATCATTTTTCATATTCGAGTAGTGCATTAAACCGTCTCATGCATAGCCAATCCATGCACGCATATCAAAAACACGTTACAGTCCGATCATCATCGGGTGGTTTTTGGAAGGTGCAGATACTGGGTATCTACAGAACGCAGTCTTGGAAAATGATAGATAAACTAGATAGAATGTATGATGCATGATATAAAAGATGCTAATAACCTAGTTGACGTATGCTTAAATAGAAAATAAACTAAGTTCAATAACTAAAACAAGTTCAGGGGCTAAATAAAGCCCACGAAAGCCAAAACCACTCGATCGAGTAGTTTGAAACCACTCGATCAAGTAAAACTCCAGATAATCTACTCGATCGAGTACAAATGTTACTCGATCGAGTAACCTCTCTTTCCAGCTCTTCTTGATCGAGTATAAATCCACTCGATCGATCAACCAAGGCCACAGAAACCACTCGATCGAGTAATAAAACCACTCGATCGAGTATTCTTCCTTCAAATCAGCCCAAACTCGTGCCCGACTGCCTCGTAAACTGTGCCTTCACGCTTCCCAATGCAGGAACTTACTCCGGAAAACCCGTCTCCTCAAAATGCATGCAAAAAGGAAGAAAAATGGTACAATTCCACTACTTTCGCGTTCATTTCTACAAAACGGACAAAATGAACCAAAGTAGCCAATTCGGGGGCAAAATGCAATGTAAACAGTACGAAAGTACATATAAATACGTGCTAAAATAGACTAAAAAGACTATATAAAATGCACGTATCAAAATAAACGACATATTACTATTTCATTAATATTAGAAATATTTACAAAAGCCATTCAACACTTTCAAAAGCATAAAGCCTATTAAGGCTTATAGTGAAAAAAAAAACAGAAAGAAAAAAAAACAAGAGAAGATAATACAAAATAACAATATACTAGAAAACTAACTTAATATATTTGTAAATTAATCTAACAGTCAGAGTCGTAATAACCCTCATCACCAGACTTGTCCTCATACAACTTTTCAATTTCATCTTGTTTTCTTTGTTTTTTTCTTTGTTGTGCTTGTCGTTTATGATGTCTAATTTTTTCTTCAGGACTAGACAAACGCCTGCAAAGGCAATATCTTTCAACCAGCCTTCCATTCTTTGTGATACTGATTATTCCATTTTCATTTCCCGAAACCACGTTTCGGTAATAATACCTTTCAATTGTCTTTTCGTTGGTTCCTAAAAGGAACCAAGACAACCAAGCCTTGCATACCTCGACCATGATTTTCTTCTCTGGCCGCTCAAGTCGTTCAAAAATAAGCGAGACGAATTCATAATTAGTAAGAAAAGTATGTAAAGGATGTCTGTGTGATGGTACATCCATCTCCACAGGAATATCCTATAAAGTAATCCAGTTTGAAGAAAACTGGTCTTCTTGCCATTTCTTATAATTAGTGATGAAATTGTTTTTGTCTTGAATGTTCTGGTAGTAGGGTATTTGGCATTTAGAATAAGACATTGTTTTTTTAGAAGATTAAGTAGTTTTCTGGAGAGATTAAAGATTTTGGTTATTCAAAAAGGTTTTAGAAATGAAGATTGCATGGAAAAGTGGTGGTGTACTCTTGTGTTTATATAGTGGATTAATTGAGTAGAAGAGATTAAATATTGTGAACAGTTGCGCCTTTTCAACAGCAAAGATCTACCAACAGTCACATTATAATCATGGTATTTAATAAACTGGTTGAAGTTATCTATGTTACTTAAACGACTATCCGCATTACGAGTTCAATTTAATTGATATTTCAAATTCCTGTGTAAATAATAAAATGTACCTTTAAAAATAATATAATGTACATTTATGGTCTGCTTTTAAATCTCTTTCATAAAACAGTACATGCACATTATGAAAATACGTAATGGACATTTGAATTAAACTGAAAGCACATTTATTTTCCAAATAATGTTTCATGTTCTTTTTTAAATAATTTAATGTACCTTTAAATATAATATAATGTACATTTTCCAAACAGTGCTTAATGATATTTTAGTTGTACCTAATTATCAGAAAATGCACATTATGAATATAGATAATGGACAATTTATTTGATGGAACATGTTCTTTTATAATTAATATAATGTACATTCAGAAATAATATAATGTACATTCAGAAGTAATATTTAAATTAATGTGAATAATTATGTCTTTTCACCACATAAGCAAGTTAGAAACCGTCAGTTGACTTATTTTGACTTATTGTGAACAGTTGCAAGACCACATGCAAAAGGTAATAATTGCGTGCACATCGTTATTATAGATAATGCACATTTCAATAAAACTGATAGGACATTTCTTTATGAAACGTATACACCACAACACAACTCATTATTATTACAGGCAAAACTACTTTTCAGTTATTTCACCACAAAGTTCATTTACGTTTATCATCATCCTAAAATCAAACAAACAAACTATAAACCCTAATTTAACACTTTTCGTTATAAAATTAATGTTTTTGTGGTTTCGGACATTAAATCTAGTTAACTAAATTTAATCAAATCCGAAATTAAGTTTAATTTCATTAAATTTAACTTTAACATCATCATAAAATCAATTCAACAAGGATTGAGAAAGGAATTAAATAACATTGAATGAACATACCTCAATATTGACTGACGAAAACAATAATTCCAGATGATACGAAATCAACTCCGATTTTCCTTAAAAAAATTTGATCTTGAAATAACTGAATAGCTGATGAATACAAAAGGTTGAACAAATTGAATCTGATTTCGCTTCCGAAGATTTGCACTTCGAACACAACAATTGATGATAAATAACCGATTTTAGATCACTAAATTTGATTTCGAAAAACAAAAATTTACAAATTAAGGAAGGATTAATGATAAATCGATTGATTTTGTTTCGTATGGTTTGATTTTGTTCCGTAGGTTTCATATTGCTCACATGTACACTTTCTTATAATAATTATAATAATAATAATAATAATAATAATAATAAAATAATAATAATAATAATAATAATAATAATAATAGTAATAATAATAATAGTAATAATAGTAATAGTAATAATAATAGTAATAATAATAATAATAATAATAATAATAATAATAATAATAATAATAATAATAATAATAATAATAATAATAATAATAATAATAATAATAATTTTGAACGAGAGAGACAGGGAGGGCGATTTTGGCGATCACCTTGCTGATCTTCATGCTGGACGGCTAACTCACGCCCCCCCCTTCACCGTCGGCCTCCTCACGGCGCCGTCGTCATTCTCATCTTCACGTAGGTATTCTTTTAGGGTTTTTTTTTTATGTTTTCATTTTCTTTTTATTTCTGTTTTAGGGTTCGTGTGCCGTCGCCATTTTTGTCGTCTGTTCCCGCTAGTCTATGTCATCTTTACCGTCAACAACCTTTTATCTCCGGCGACGTTCATCAGATTTGGACTATGTTGTTTATTTTCGGGAATGCGATCTCGGGTTTTCGGGTTTTCAGGTTTTCGACTTCAGTTCTGTTGGTGGTTGTGGTCCTCTAATCTTGTCGGAGTGAGATTTTCAGCCGGCTGGCAACCTACCGTCGCCGGTGTTGGTTTTCCTTTTCTATCCTTTTTTTAAAATAAAAATTTCATGGCGGTGTTTTGTTGCTTGTCACCATATTCTGGTTGCCTTGTCGGCATTTGCTACTGATAGCATGTCCGTGGTTGGTGGCATGTGACTTGTTTATTGCCGGAATCAGGTTGGGTGCTGCAGCAGGTGTGGCAGGCTATTGGGCTCCGTCTTATTGTTCCTTTTAGGGTTCCGCTTGATCTTTTTGTTGCAGTCATCACTACGGTGAGCACCTCTGTCGTGCTTGGTCTTTCCGTGGTTGGGGTTGCCTGGTTGTCGTGGCAAGTTTGGTGTGGTGGCTGCCTAGTTGTCGTGGTGGTTTGCCTTGCTTGCTCCTTCATGCCTGAACTTGTACGGTTTCATTGTCCTTTTTCGAGTCTTCATGCGTGTCTGGATGGTTTTGGTAAAGGCCTTACTAAGGCTGCATGGCAGAAACATTTACAGGACCGGCATTGTCATGATGGTGCTTTAGAACTTACGCGTCAAACTCTTGCTGATAATCTGAATGTTTTCTCTAATGCCAAGATTACTTTGAAGCGGATGGGGCTCTGGTTGTGTGGGGTGTGCTTTAAAACACGTACCACTCGCTCTAGATGTCGGCATAGTCGGGCTGATATTGTGGCGCCTCCGGAGTGTGTTGATGGCCTCTACAGCTTTCATATTTACGGTATTGCGAGACCATTGGCTCTGTCTCCTTCGTTTGCTTCGTCTGATGATGGTGTGGAGCTTGTTCAGTGGTCTATATCTTCGCTTGATTGTTTGTTGTTGTTGGGCCTTCGCACAGTGAAATATATTCCTCATAAGTGTCGTCTTGGGTTTGCTCGGGCTTTGAAAGGAGTCCTGGATGATGTGGTTGATTCACCTGGTGACCTCTCCCGCTGGATTCGTTTACTTGTTTTGCCTCTTTGTCTGCTTAAGACCTTCGCTCCTCGGAGTAATCTTGAGTGTAGGACTGTTATTCGGCGCCAGCGTCAGGAGGAGAGTATTGCCAAGGCTATCCTCGCTTGGGGGGTACCTAGGGGGGGGGGGGGTGCAGCTGTTGCATGAGTGTTTGGATGAGGATCTTTCTTTGTTTCATGTGGAGGAGGATCTTGATTTGAGTGAGCTTAACCTCCGTCAATGTCGGAGGAAGATTTGTGATGGTCACTATACTGCTGTTGTCCGTGTGCTTTCTTCCTCTGGGGTCGCCCCCAACTCTGATGCCACTCTTGTGGCCTTACAAGAGAAGCATCCTGTAGCCCTACCTCCTTCCTTGCCTCTTTTGTATGTGGATCATCATCCTCTGGTTACCTCTTCGACAGTGGTTTTGGATATGATTCGGAGTTTCCCACGTGGCACTTCTTGTGGGAGGGATGGGTTTCGTGCCCAGCACCTTATGGACTGTTTGAGTGGTGCTGCAATGGCTATCTCTGATGAATTGATCACTTCTATTACTAGGGTGGTTAATCTTTTTCTTGAGGGCCGGTGTCTTCTAGCTCTGGGTGAGTACATTGCCAGCGCCCCGCTCACGCCGCTTGTTAAACCGGGTGGTGGTGTTCGTCCTATTGTTGTTGGCACTGTCTGGAGACGGCTTGTCTCTAAGGTTGGTCCTTCTTTGTCTTCTTATTTTGCTGGTCTTCAGTTTGGGGTGGGTGTGTCCGGTGGAGGAGAGGCTATCTTGCATGCCTTGAATCGGCTCATTGAGGCCCGTGGTGCCGAGGTGGGACTTTCTATGTTGCTGGTTGATTTCCAGAATGTTTTCAACCTTGTCGATCGTGCGACCATGCTTCAGGAAGTCCGCCGTCATTGCCCGATTCTTTCCTGTTGGGTGGAGTTTTGTTACTCCAGCCCTACCCGTCTTTTTTATGGGGAGCATTGCTTGTGATCTTGCCAGGGTGTCCAGCAGGGTGATCCTTTGGGCCCTTTGCTTTTTGCTTTGGTTTTGCATCCCTTAGTGTGCAAAGTCCGGGACTCTTTTAACCTTACTATGCAGGCGTGGTACTTGGATGATGGCACCATTGTTGGGGACACTTTGGAGGTGAAGAGGGTTTTGGATTTGATTATGGCGGATGGCCCTCGTTTTTGACTGCATCTTAATGTTGCCAAGACTGAGGTCTTTTGGCCTGTTGAGGATCCTCAGAGTCGGCTTCCCGGGGTTTTCTCCCCTTCTATTGCTCGACCCTTGCATGGTGTCTCTATTTTGGGTGGACTTGTCAGTACTTATCCTATTTTTGGCAGCGAGATTGTGGCGAAGAAAGCGACTAAGACCATTGAGCTTACAGACTTGGTCGCGAGGATTGAGGACCCGCAATGTGAGTTGCTTCTGCTTAGAGCTTGTACTGGTATTTCTAAGCTCTATTTCTCTCTTCGTACTTGCTCCCCCCGTGTTTTTGGTTCGGTCCATCTTTCTTTCGATGCCGCCCTTCGTTCCAGTTTGGAACATATTGTCACCGCGTCCGGACCGGGTTTTGGGGATTGGCAGTGGCGCCTTGCAACATTCCCTTTTCATCTTGGTGGACTTGGTGTTTATGCGGCATGAGATTGTTTACACTATGCTTTTCTAGCGTCCCGTTTGCAGTCTGCTGATTTGCAGGCTAAGCTTCTACGACCTTCTGGTATTGTAGATGCTGGTCCTACTTTCGCCGATGCCTTGCGGGTGTTTTATGAGACTACAGGTTCTGCTATCTTACGTGACCCTAGTGAAATTGCTGCCCCCAAACTTATGAAGAAATTGGCAGATATATATTTCGCGACGGTTGCTGCTGCTTGTGGACGCGGGCCCACGGGAGTGCTTGGGAACAAGCGTTTGCATTTGTGGAGTCGCCACCAATTTATTGTGGAAAATTGGAAACCGTTCGAATACCTCGTGTCATGTCAAGACACAAAGTAGTGACATGAACACCAAGAACTCGTTACCCTTAGCATTCTATGTCTAGAATGACTCTCGTGGATGCCAATGAACACAGATGTTCACAGAGATCTGGAGTAAGGGGTGAGAGTACGTATTAGGAAGCTCTTTTGATCGAACACCTAATCCCGCCCGCCTCGATAGCAGCCTCTACTAATGATTTGGGAAGTTATCTATACTCGATATATTGTCGATTTATATGCATTTAATGCAACATCCAACATTTTAATCCTAGCATGTGAGAATTAAGACTAAGTCGGTTAACACGTAATTTAATCAATCAATTGAGTCGAAGTAAAGATTTAAATCGATTACTTGTGAAAACATACAAGCAAACGCGATAAAAGGAATACAATAATAATACAATGAAGGAAATTACAATAATTACATTGGGTTTAATGATTTATGTCGAAAATACTTTTAAAACAGATAATTTGAGAAAAGAAAGAATAAATAAATTAACGAACAGATAATTAGGGCGATAATACGAATAATAGTTAATTAATACGCAACTAATAAACTAGGTGAAGGCAAAACGGGGGTTCAGAGACAGAAATCAACCAGGAACATGCGCAACAGAGCTGCGTCCCTTGGAAGAGACGCAGCAGTTGCTGCGTCCGTTCCTTGGCTCAGTTCTGGCTGTGAAGCCGGAATTGCAAATCGTTAATATTCATTGGTGATTTAATGCTCGATTATATTATTTGACTCGGATGGAAGTGCTTTACAGATTATTTACATGTGGATGGGTCATAAAAACGATAAAACATGAACAAAACTAACTAAGATGAATTAATTACAAGATTTATAAGATTATTTACGGATTAATAAACTAACAACTTAATTAGGCTAAACAGGTTATTAATGATGAATTAATGATGAATAACAGATGCAAATATATCAAAGATCGAATTCCAGAGACTCAATATTAATGAATCGAATCTCTAAAACCCGTATTGATTTTAATGACGAAAACCCGCAAATATTGGATTATAAGGGATTTAAGTCGGGATTTAATGACGAATATAATACTAACGATGATGAATAATACGTTAAGGAAGAAGAAAGGAAGCAGGAACTGCGACAGCCTCATAAAGAGGCGCAGCAGGTACTGCCTCCCTTCGAAGAGGCGCAGCAGTTGCTGCGTCCTTTCTCGACGGTTGTCTTCTGATAATCCGTAAACAATAGGTTTTAAACAATGGTTTTACAAATCGGTTTTAAGCGTACTTTCGACATAAACCTTACATTATGATTACAATAAATAAAGAACAATAAATAAAAGAAGGATTATACACCCTCAAACTTACATGTTTGACGAAACGAGATGAACTAAGTTAACGTTTAGTGATGCTCGACTCGAATGTAGACGAAAGTGCCCTCTAGGAGGAAAACGAACAAGATTGATTAAGTTGATTAATGTGGAGTTGTTCAAATTGGTTGGTCATGCAAAACGAGGCTGGTACTCAGAAAGATCCGAGCTTACGTGGTCGAAAGTTCAAGCACGTAGACGCCAAAAAGTAAGAACGTGGTCTAGAATGCAAAGGGAGAAGAGAAGGGCGGACACTCGCGTGAGAAATATGTGAGACCGGAGGTCTCTATTTATACTAGTCACACGAAGGAAATAGGGTTTTTTGGAGAAACTTTGGAAGTGAATCTCGAAAAGATATGAAAAGATACGAAAAATACGCAGAAAAGAACTTGGGAATAGGCGCAGCAAGCACTGCGTCCCTTGGAAGAGGCGCAACACTTGTTGCGTCCTTTCCCAAGTGGTTTCCTCCTGCGAAAGAAAGATTTCCGTGTTTTGATTATGGAATAACGGATTAATCTTGTGTTCCTTAATATTTTGTGAGAATATTACGGGAAATTCTTTACCAAAAATTAAAAGATTGCAAAATATGGAATAGAAATATCCGGAACATTCCAGAACATTCTGACTCGATTTTAGAAAATGATGACGGTTTTTTTTTACCCGGACTCCAAATGTACTCTAATTACTGCCAAAACGACCGTATCGGCACGTAGATGTAAGTTAAGAGATAGACACAAGTATTTGAGCTATCACTTGACGATAAATTTACTAACTGTCACAAATCGTTCCGCGTACCAAACATGCGGCCCAATCATCACCGGGTGGTTTGCGGGAGGTGCAGAAATGAGGTATCTACACAGCCCCTACTTTGACTGAGGCTTGGACAAGGCGAAAGTCAAAGTATAGCCATCAGGTCAATCGAAGATTACAACCTGACGACTATGGCGACGCCAGAAGGCTCAAGGGGTTTGAGCCAAGGACCAGTTGTCGGGAACATTTTAGAGTCTGTCGACTATCGGGGAGTGTCGTTTAAAGTCCATTAGACTACGTAAGGAGGCTCGCCAGCCATAAGAAGAGACCATACCTGAAATTCCTTGAAACTCCAGGGGAATAAAACGCGATATTGGGAGAAGACAGCAGGACATAGTCAGGAACTACTGGGAGAAATCTGCTTGTGGTCGGCTTCAAACAAACTTCGGAAGAGCTTGGGGGTCGATGTTGATCTCCATGTCTCGAGAGGGAATGTCTATCCGTGCACTCTCGCTGGGGGAACATAATCGGACACTTATCTCCATGTCTCAAGAGAGAATGTCTATCCGTGAACTCTCGCTGGGGGAAATATAATCGGGAACTGATCTCCATGTCTCGAGAGGGAATGTCTATCCGTGTACTCTCGCTGGGGGAAATATAATAAAGTCATGTCGAAACACCTGCCAAAGATGAAACCGCTCGTTGGGACAAGCTAGGTCTTGGCAAAAAATAGGGCAACAGTTTGCTGCTGGCTAGGAAATACGGATCCGGGTGAAGAATAAACGTCAAACGGACCAAATATGTGATATGGCATCGAGGAAGAGGCGCACCAAAGATGGGCCCACAAAATAACGAACTTATAACGAATCTTTGAAAATTCATATGGAGGGAAACTGAGGAAGAGGCGTAGCAAGAGCTGCGTCCCTTGGAATAGGCGCAACACCTGCTGCGTCTTTTCCTAGGCGTGTCAATCCTGCGTAAAAACCCGATGAAACAGGGGTTTATGTTTCATTATTTCGAAATACAATTCCCAATTTCTCTCTCAAATTCCAACCATTTCCATCAAAATTTGATCCAAAAACTTACATTTGCCATGACAAATCAAGGTATGTATATTAATCTTGCACACAAGCAAACACGATAAAAGGAATACAATATTAATACAATGAAGGAAATTACTGATGGGGCATATTCTGCACCGCTGACCAAGTCAACATATTGAGCAAGGTCAAAGATATCCACAGCAAGTCAACGGCTTAGGCAGCCTAGCCGACGCAGCCCATCGGCCTGTCAGCCTGGGTCTCGGCATGGCAACTTGCCAGCGGGGCACATACCCGCGTACTCACATCCAAGACCCCTCGGCGGTGAGTCAACAGGGCCCGCCGGCCTGCCATAGGTCCCTCGGCCGAGGGGTAGATCAGTCTTTCCACCTGCTAGCCACTTGGCCACTTGGCCACTACGTGACAAAAGGTGAAAGTCTATAAATACTCCTCAACCTTCATTGAGGAAAGATCCACAACTTAACCTAAGAAACACCATTCATCTGGTATAATCTTCCTTCTCTCTCTACAATATACATTTAGCCAAGGAACAACTTATCCCCTAAGTTACTGACTTGAGCGTCGGAGTGAGTACGCTTGGCACAAAGCCAAGCCCTCAGTTCGTTCATTGTTGCAGGAGAGGCCGAGAGGAACGATAAAGACAAGAAGGATTCAACCAAGGACATCTTTCTACAAGCAACGGGTGGTAACGAATATCTGCTCTGGAATTACACCCGGAACAATTGGCGCCGTCTGTGGGAAAACGCTACTAGAAGCTAGTCACATTCATTCCCAAACAAAAAAAAAAACAACAAAAACCTACCCAAAAAGCTAAGAAGATGTCGAAACAACAAGACGCAGTCGTGACCGACGAAACCGCATTCTACCAAGATGATACCTTCAACAATTTCGAGTCGTGCGGCCCTCCACCGGCGGAGTAATCCAACCGGAGTTCGGGATGCCAATAATCTGGACACGTCGCGCCACCAACCAGGTCACCATCATGGGACATGTGGTTGACATAGCAAAACTGAAAATGGTCCTGGACCTAATTAGTAATACGCCTGCTCACACTGTCACGCCGACAAGAGCGGCGGAAACCGTCCAGGAGACCAGGGCCCAAAATGTGACTCCGAGAAATTTGAACGGAGCACTAGGAGAAGCTGACCCAGTCAAGTCGCCGGGGGAGCCCAAAGTGGGCGTGGTAGACCTAAGTCCTTCCCGCGCTCATGGGAGGACAGCGTCCCCGCAAAGACGAACGAGGCTTACCCCAAAGGAGCGGAGGAGTCCGACTCAGCAGAGTTGGAGAAGAAGTACGAGTCGAAGAAGGAGTCCTTCCCGCTACGAGGAGAGGAGCCGGATTAGGAATGCGAGGAGCCGATCGCCGCGTGTCGTTCGACACATGGTCAGACAGCCCCTCAACGCCTACGTCCTAGAAGTCCAGGTGCCAACTAAGCTCAAGTTGCCACCCCTTTCATACAAAGGAGATAGTGATCCAGCCGACCACGCTGAGGCTTTCGAGTCTTACATGTCGGTATGGGAGCAGCCCGATGAGGTCTGGTGCCGAGTTTTCCCAACAACTTTGCATGGGATGGCTCAAAGTTGGTACAAAGGGCTTCCCGACGGCTCGGTATACTATTACGCCGACCTAAGAGACGCCTTTCTAGCCCAGTACTCTTGCAACAAGAGAAGGGCCGTGGAGACATCGGACCTCCTAACTATCAAACAGGAGGGGGGCGAGTCTCTACGAAGCTATGTGAAGAGGTTCGATGGAAAGGTCCAGCAGGTTCGAGAAATTAATCCCGAATCGGCGGCCTTCGCGGCGATGAAGGGCCTCCCAAGGGGAGACTTAAAAATGAGCTCATCAAGTGCGGAGGCCTCGAGCTTGGATGCCGCAAGGAGGATGGCCGACCAGGCCATCAAGGTAGAAGACTATCACAAGACCTGGGTAGGCCCCAGCGAGGCCGAGCACTCAGACAAGAAGAGCCACCGGGAGGACAACCCGGATGAAAGACGCCGTGACCACAACGGGTCACGGCCCGATGAAAGACGCCGTGAGAATAATAGGTCACGGTCGGACAAATCTGCCAGGAAACAGGACTCGACGGGCGCCGGGTGGAGTTCAGAACGTACCACCGGAGGTCGTATAATGATAAAACCCCTCTCGTCGTATCGCCGCCGAGGTCTTCGCCCGAGCAAAAACGAGGGCCGAAGTGGGAGAGACCCCCAAGCCAAAAAGTGACGGTGACACGAGCCGCATCGTGAGTACCACGGCCACACCGGCCATTTAACCAACGATCGCCGCATCATCGAAGAATGCCATTGAAGAGCTGATCCGGAAGGGGAGCCTCAGCAAGTACGTTGCCAAAGGCCAAAAGACTGACGCCGACAGTTCAGGTAAGAAATCCGTCTTCGAACGGATAGGAGTGATCCATGTTGTCATCGGGGGCAACGAGAACGGAGGGTCCGCTCATGGGCACAAACGGCACCTGAACGAGCTATATCAGGCCATCAACTTTGTGCCCAACACAGCGATCCCTGCTTCCAACATCCCCGATATAACCATTGGAAGGAAGGACTACGAAGGAGTCATCGCTCCTCACAACGACCCACTTGTAGTCAATTTGGACATATCCAACCACCTGGTCAAGAGGTGCCACGATTGACACGGGCGCGTACACGAACATCGTGTTCGGGAGTGCTTCCTCGGCCTTGGCACGAAAGTCAAGGACTTGAGCCCCCGCACCAACCCACTATACAGCTTCTCGGGGCCGGCTGGTACCACCGGGATCAATCGGACTCCGGTGACGTTCGGCGAAAAGAATGCAGCTAAGAATGTCCTAGCTGAGTTCGTGGTCATCGACGGCTCGTCCGCCTACAACGTTCTCATAGGTCGAGTCACCCTGAGCGAGGCTGACGCAGTGATGTCCATCCGGGCCCTAACACTGATGTATGTCTCGGACCGGGGGGAAGCGCATAAGCTTGTCTCCAAAGACGAGAATAACGAGGTGGTCAACGTCCAGATAGCTGCCAGAGGATGCAACATGCAATCCCTAAAAGTAGCAAAGAAATCAGAGAAAGGGAAAAGTCTATCCTTACAACAGGAGGGCGACCTCATGGATGTAACTAGCGGCTGACTAGGACGGTGTGCCTTTGATAGGCCATTAGGACGCTGGTAATCTCGGGAATACTCTATGTAGCGGCGGAGGTGTCCAAAACAGCTGTGGGCACCCCGACGCATGTTTTTACCTAATGAAAAATCGTCCAAGTCTTCCATCAAAATGCTCATTTTCCCCCTAGTCACTAGGAAGCAGCAGACGCCGGCTCACACTGTCATACCGACAAGAGCGGTAGTTTTTATCAGTAAGCAGATGTCGGCTCACACTGTCATACCGACAAGAGCGGCAGTCTCCATCAAGAAGTGGGCGCCGTCGCAGTCACCCCAAGTAGTAGACGCCACGACAGTCACCCCAAGAGGTTTGACGCCGTCGCAGTCACTCCAAGTGGTAGACGCCACGGCAGTCTCCATGAAGAAATAGGCGCCGTCGCAGTCACCCCAAGTAGTAGACGCCACGGCAGTCACCCCAAGAGGTTTGACGCCGTCGCAGTCACTCCAAGTGGTAGACGCCACGGCAGTCAATAACAAGAAGTTGATGCTGGCTCACACTGTCACACACCGACAAGAGCGGCAATCACCACCAGGAAGCAGACACCTCGATGGTAACGACCAGCGCAGGTGATACTCGCAAAGCGTTCAAAATGCCTCAGAAGCGTTAACACGATTGAGATACGCACTCTAGACCGCCTCGGCCAAGCCGAGGCGGAAACAAAAGAGACACTCAATTAATAACGTAAGGAGACAACCCAGACGAAGACATAGACGCTAAAGTACAATTGAGACGCTCAAATACTAGCGCAAGAAAAAGAAGTGAGGTAAAAACCTCGGCCAGGCCGGAGGCAGAAGAAACGAACTCTTATTAAGAATGTTCAACGAATTACAAGAAATTACAAGGATAAGCCAAAAGACAAAAGGTTACAGATATCATCTCCCTATGTCTGTTGTTGCTCGCCATCAGCAGCGGTAGCAGCACCTTCTTCGACGGGCAACCCAGCAGTTCCCTTAGCAGCCTCAGCTTCAGCAGCCTCAGCCTTAGCCTTAGCAGCCTCAGCTTCAGCAGCCTCAGCCTTAGCCTCGGCAGCCTCAGCTGCCCTTGCCCTCTCGGCTTCCTCCTTGGCCGCCTTAGCCTTCTCAGCAAGAGCTGCTGCCTCCTCGGCCGCCTCTTGCTCTATCTTCACCCTCACCGCCTCCTTGGCCTTCTCCTCCACGGCCTTCTCCTTAGCTTCAAGCTTGTCGTCAAACAGCTCGTCGAATTTGCTCCACGGAAAGGAACCTTCAAGAGGGAAAAGCTCCTCAATTGTTTCCCTGGCATTTTGCCGGTCCGATCCCGGAATTCGGAGCACATGTCGAGAGCATTTTGGTTTGGAGCATCTCAATGTCGTCCTCCTTTTGCCCGATGATGGCCTCCTTGCTCGAATCACCTTTCCCCGGATCTGAAACCGTTCCCTGAATTCATTCCTCTGCTGGAAATAGAGGTCGGCGTGCCTCTGAACGAGGTCACACTTCGCCAAAAGACTTTTCAACTTCGGCCGGCGCAGCAGTCTCGGCCTTGGCTCTCTCAAAGAAGGACCTCCTTTTCGGCGTCCTCCCCGAGTTTTCTCTCGCCCAAGAGCGCCTCCTCGGCCTCCCCTAAGCCTCTGCTCATTGAGAAGATCCAGCTTCGACTTCGCGGCCACCTTCTTAGTGGCATTAAGCTCAAAAGCGGATTGAGCCACGGCCTTCTCCTGCTCCATGATACGAGCACCGGTCAGCTCGTTCCACCTCGCGCGATCTCTTGATCAACCTCGCGCTTTCCGCTACAAGCCGAGAGGGGGAAGCCTTCGGGATGAAGAGCCGGTGGCGACGTTTCGATCACCGACTGCGGTCGGGAAAGGGAAACCTTCCGGGATGAAGAGTCAATGGCGACGTTCGATCACCTGCGGCTGCGCGGGTTCTCCTCCACTTGCCGCTCAACAAGAGCGGCGGCCGACAGCGGGCCGATCTAAAAAAAAAAAAAAAAAAAAGAGCATCGTATCAACATACATAGGCATGCCAAGAGCTGTCACCAAGAATACCGATGAACCGGCTAAACCGAGCCACCGGATAGATCAATACCGTGCTTGGCCTTCTTGGCCGAAGGACGCATTTCCTCGTCAGCAGCAGGAGAAACGGCAGCGGTAAAGGCTGTCTGCTTTCTTTTACGGACAAGGGGCGACCCCTCCTCCCCATCGGAGTCATCCCCATTGGAGATATAAACGATCTCCACCGTCTCCTTCTAAACAGGGGGGATGGAAGGCGGAGCCGATGTCGACGCCATCACCGCCAAAGGCTTTGTTTTTCGCGTGTGGCGCGGCATGTTGCTTACAACATTCGCCTGGGCCTCCACCACATTCAAACTTTTCAGCTGTTGTTCCATAAGATCATTCGGCGACGTCCTACGGTCATGGGTCAGAGCCTTGGGATACAAGTTAGCAACGGTTTTGTCTTTGTGCAGCCCCATTCTCCGGAGGATATCCTCAGACAAATCCGGTCCAAAGTAGTCTGCGAAAGAAATAAAAGCAAGAATTAAGTAGAAGAAATAAATCGAAGTTCGAAAAACAGGAACATTAAGAGCGGTGATGGGCCTCATACCGACCCCACTCACCCTGTGCTAGGGCCGGTATGAGGCCGACATAGCAGAGCGGCTCATCCCGAAGAATGATCTCGCGTTGGGGGAATCCATTTTTCGGCACCCCACCCTTGTCCGCCTCAAAAAGCCTCATCGCAGACTTCTCATCCTCTTTAAGAAGGACCTTGCTTTGGAATCCATCTTGAGCTTCTTCCGCCGACCCATCCGTCATGCTCCGCCTTAGTCTCACACCGCAAATTCACTTGGTCTTTGAAAGGAGAGGGGCGGCGGATAGTCATCCGGCACCTTAACATACACCCACCGATCTCTCTAGTCTTTGCAAGAAGTAAGTTTGTCAACAGAGACATAACCTTTCTCCATGTGCACACTGTACCAACCGACGCGGCCAGAGATTGACGGCTGGAGATAATGAAGCCGGCGGAATAAATTGACCGTCGGGGCCTCCCCCTTGAAGAGACAAAGCCACACAAAGCCGACTATCGTCCTCATGGCCAACGGATGCAGTTGGGCCACAGCGACGTTCATAGCTTTAATGATGGCCATGACGTACTCATTCAGTGGAAACCGGAGCCCGTACTCCAAGTGTCGCATGTATACGCCGGTATGGCCCGGCGGAGGGCAACAGACGGCCTGACCCTCCTCAGGGATAACAATCTTGTATCCCCTGCCAAAGAAGAAATGGCCCTCGAAAAATTTCTCACCGGAACAACTCGCCAACTTATGGGTCCAAGCTCGGTCAATGCGTACCTTGCAGACGTCACCGTGATCCATAACGTACTGCCTCCCCTCTTTGGGACGAGCCTTTTCAGCATCATCACCAAAATCGTCTGCGTCATCATCGACATCAGAGTCATCCTCCCATTCCTCCAAAATCCGAGGATCGACTTCAAGAGAAGGAGACCTAGGGCCCCCAGGCCTTATCAGGAGGGCGTCCAACTTCTCCTCCTCATCAAGACGCGACGGGAACCCCGGCGCCGGTTTACTAGGCCCGGCATCAGCAGAAGACATGTTTACAATAAAAACTTACAAAGTTAAGAAGTTGGAAAGTTTGTTTGTTTACCTTGAAGAAAAACACTCGCCGGAGTAACAACTCTGAGAAATAGAAGACAAAGAAGCCTTTGAAAGTTTAGAGAGGAAAATTTTGGAGAATGAAATTGGTGGCCAATTTCACGGAATAACTGCCCTATTTATAGGGAAAAGCCCATGAAGAAGGACCAATCAGAGAACAGCCCATGAAGCGTCAACCAATCAGCGTGCAGACACGTGTCGGACATGCAACCACGGGATGTCAATCGTTGCAACAGTCGAACGTCAATCAATGCAACAGTGACCAAGCGTCTTCAACACGCCCATTCGTATCTCTCCGCCTATTCACCTTCCTCAACAAATTCCCAAGCATCTGTTCTCCGCCGGCCACATGATCAACCAAGCTAAGTAGCGCCGGCCGGGGGCAATCAAAAACAACCGGCCCTCCCAACCCTGGTCTCGGCCAGTGTCACTTTCTTTTCCACATCGGATGCCCTTTACGCATCCATGCGGAGGGGGGATATGGTACGGCCTAAGAAAAGACCAGGCCGAGGTAAAAGAAGCCGTTTGAAGAAGCCGATGCAGAAAATTTTTTACAAATTACTTGCGCAGAATATACGCTCAAACGTACATCGGAGCCCATACCACGGCATAGACTACGCTGGGGGCAAATTGATGGGGCATATTCTGCACCGCTAACTAAGTCAACATATTGAGCAAGGTCAAAGATATCCACAGCAAGTCAACGGCTTAGGCAGCCTAGCCGACGCAGCCCATCGGCCTGTCAGCCTGGGTCTCGGCATGGCAACTTGCCAGCCGGGGCACATACCCGCGTACTCACATCCAAGACCCCTCGGCGGTGAGTCAACAGGGCCCGCCGGCCTGCCATAGGTCCCTCGGCCGAGGGGTAGATCAGTCTTTCCACCTGCTAGCCACTTGGCCACTTGGCCACTACGTGACAAAAGGTGAAAGTCTATAAATACTCCTCAACCTTCATTGAGGAAAGATCCAAAACTTAACCTAAGAAACACCATTCATCTGGTATAATCTTCCTTCTCTCTCTACAATATACATTTAGCCAAGGAACAACTTATCCCCTAAGTTACTGACTTGAGCGTCGGAGTGAGTACGCTTGGCACAAAGCCAAGCCCTCAGTTCGTTCATTGTTGCAGGAGAGGCCGAGAGGAACGATAAAGACAAGAAGGATTCAACCAAGGACATCTTTCTACAAGCAACGGGTGGTAACGAATATCTGCTCTGGAATTACACCCGGAACAATTACAATAATTAAATTGGGTTTAATGATTTATGTCGAAAATACTTTTAAAAAAGATAATTTGAGAAAAGAAAGAATAAATAAATTAACGAACAGATAATTAGGGCGATAATACGAATAATAGTTAATTAATACGCAACTAATAAACTAGGTCAAGGCAAAACGGGAGTTCAGAGACAGAAATCAACCAGGAACATGCGCAGCAGAGCTGCGTCCCTTGGAAGAGGTGCAGCAGTTGCTGCGTCCGTTCCTTGGCTCAGTTCTGGCTGTGAAGTCGGAATTGCAAATCGTTAATATTCATTGGTGATTTAATGCTCGATTATATTATTTGACTCGGATGGAAGTGCTTTACAGAATATTTACATGTGGATGGGTCATAAAAACGATAAAACATGAACAAAACTAACTAAGATGAATTAATTACAATATTTATAAGATTATTTACGGATTAATAAACTAACAACTTAATTAGGCTAAACAGGTTATTAATGATGAATTAATGATGAATAACAGATGCAAATATATCAAAGATCGAATTCCAGAGACTCAATATAAATGAATCGAATCTCTAAAACCCGTATTGATTTTAATGACGAAAACCCGCAAATATTGGATTATAAGGGATTTAAGTCGAGATTTAATGACGAATTTAATACTAACGATGATGAATAATACGTTAAATTATTATGTTTAAATTGTTATGTCAAAGAATCGAAGAACAAACTAAAGAAAATAATAGAAGCGAATTGGCAAAAGACGAAGGAAAAAGAAAGGAAGCAGGAACTGCGGCAGCCTCACGAAGAGGCGCAGCAGGTACTGCCTCCCTTCGAAGAGGCGCAGCAGTTGCTGCGTCCTTTCTCGACGGTTGTCTTCTGATAATCCATAAACAAGAGGTTTAAAACAATGGTTTTACAAATCGGTTTTAAGCATACTTTCGACATAAACCTTACATTATGATTACAATAAATAAAGAACAATAAATAAAAGAAGGATTATACACCCTCAGACTTACATGTTTGACGAAACGAGATGAACTAAGTTAACGTTTAGTGATGCTCGACTCGAATGTAGACGAAAGTGCCCTCTAGGAGGAAAACGAACAAGATTGATTAAGTTGATTAATGTGGAGTTGGTAAAATTGGTTGGTCATGCAAAACGAGGCTGGTACTCAGAAAGATCCGAGCTTACGTGGTCGAAAGTTCAAGCACGTAGACGCCAAAAAGTAAGAACGTGGTCTAGAATGCAAAGGGAGAAGAGAAGGGCGGACACTCGCGTGAGAAATATGTGAGACCGGAGGTCTCTATTTATACTAGTCACACGGAGGAAATAGGGTTATTTGGAGAAACTTTGGAAGTGAATCTCGAAAAGATATGAAAAGATACGAAAAATACGCAGAAAAGGACTTGGGAATAGGCGCAGCAAGCACTGCGTCCCTTGGAAGAGGCGCAACACTTGCTGCGTCCTTTCCCAAGTGGTTTCCTCCTGCGAAAGAAAGATTTCCGTGTTTTGATTATGGAATAACGGATTAATCTTATTTTCCTTAATATTTTGTGAGAATATTACGGGAAATTCTTTACCAAAGATTAAAAGATTGAAAAATATGGAATAGAAATATCCGGAACATTCCAGAACATTCTGACTCGATTTTAGAAAATGATGACGTTTTTTTTTTACCCGGACTCCAAATGTACTCTAATTACTGCCAAAACGACCGTATCGGCACGTAGATGTCAGTTAAGAGGTAGACACAAGTATTTGAGCTATCACTTGATGATAAATTTACTAACTGTCACAAATCGTTTCGCGTACCAAACATGCGGCCCAATCATCACCAGGTGGTTTGCGGGAGGTGCAGAAATGAGGTATCTACACAGCCCCTAGTTTGACCGAAGCTTGGACAAGGCGAAAGTCAAAGTATAGCCATCAGGTCAATCGAAGATTACAACCTGACGACTATGGCGACGCCAGAAGGCTCAAGGGGTCTGAGCCAAGGACGTGTCGTCGGGAACATTTTAGAGTCTGTCGACTATCGGGGAGTGTCATTTAAAGTCCATTAGACTACGTAAGGAGGCTCGCCAGCCATAAGAAGAGACCATACCTGAAATTCCTTGAAACTCCAGGGGAATAAAACGCGATATTGGGAGAAGACAGCAGGACATAGTCAGAAACTGCTGGGAGAAATCTGCTTGTGGTCGGCTTCAAACAAACTTCGGAAGAGCTTGGGGGTCGATGTTGATCTCCATGTCTCGAGAGGGAATGTCTATCCGTGCACTCTCGCTGGGGGAACATAATCGGGAACTTATCTCCATGTCTCGAGAGGGAATGTCTATCCGTGAACTCTCGCTGGGGGAAATATAATCGGGAACTGATCTCCATGTCTCGAGAGGGAATGTCTATCCGTGTACTCTCACTGGGGGAAATATAATAAAGGCATGTCGAAACACCTGCCAAAGAAGCAACCGCTCGTTGGGACAAGCTAGGTCTTGGCAAAAAATAGGGCAACAGTTTGCTGCTGGCTAGGAAATACGGATCCGGGGGAAGAATAAACGTCAAACGGACCAAATATGTGATATGGCATCGAGGAAGAGGCGCACCAAAGATGGGCTCACAAAATAACGAACTTATAACGAATCTTCGAAAATTCATATGGAGGGAAACTGAGGAAGAGGCGTAGCAAGAGCTGCGTCCCTTGGAATAGGCGCAACACCTGCTGCGTCTTTTCCTAGGCGTGTCAATCCTGCGTAAAAACCCGATGAAACAGGGGTTTATGTTTCATTATTTCGAAATACAATTCCCAATTTCTCTCTGAAATTCCAACCATTTCCATCAAAATTTGATCCAAAAGCTTGCATTTACCATGACTAATCAAGGTATGTATATTAATCTTGCATTTATCTTCCGTATTTGATCGAATTGGACCGACAAAATCAGGGTTTTCAACCCTAATTAGTCGGAAATTTGGGGCTTTTCCCCCAAATGATTTTGCCTTGCAAAATTGACTTTATAAATGGCTAATTGGTAATATAAGGATCATAACCATGTATTTGTTTCGAATTTTCGTTGAGTTTTGAGCATTTGAGTGAAATTGAGACGGTCTCTCAGCTAAACCGTAAATCGCTTCGAAAATAGCCTTAGGATTGCCCATTTGTGACGAAACTTGATATTTGGAATCCTTGTATAATGGGTAAACTTCCTATCATCTCATAATTTTGATTGGTGACGGCTTTTTCAGGACACTTCCTAGGGCATAATCGCCGTTTATTACGAAATGCTGTCGAAATTCCGACTCGAACCCATGACTAGGCTTCAACTTAGGCTTGACTCGACCCAAATTATCACATGAGCGGTCGGTTTTGTGGAAAAATTGCCAAGGATGGCGAGAAATGAGCAATTTTGGAGCTTTGAAAACTCGAAAATCCCCTAATTAAGGCTTGTCGTCACTTGACGCGGCCTAAATTCACTTTAATTTTGCAGGTGACGAGGCTTCTACGTCAAGGAGAGATCCCATGGATGTGGACACCGCTCTTGACCCTTCTCAGATGCTTGAGGAGGCGTTGGAGGAGGATTTCACCGCTGCGGTGACGGCTGTTGAGGTTGCTGAGGACGAGGTCCTTGAGGAGGAGGTTCCTGAGGAGGAGGAGGAGGCCCCGAGACGGGCCAACGTTGGACGGGGTGGTCGCCAGCTGAGGGGAGCACCTGCGTGGGCTGAGACCTAGGACAGTAGGCACCTGCTTTGGGCTGCGGAGGGTCACCAGTCCTACAGGACGGTGAAGAGCCTGGTAAATCGAATTCATCACACTTCATTCATCTTCTTTCATTTCTATTTGTCATTCCTTTTCTTCTTCATTCAAGCTAAAGATAGCTTTTGTTTCGAACCAACATAGGAGGCCGGGAACATCAGATCATTCTCGGGCTACACGACAACGATGGGATGCTACGAGAGGCTGTCGGCAGAGGAGCAGGAGCATTCGGCGCCCTGGTGTAGGCTTGGAGGGATATCACGAAGAGGAAGCTTCGGGCCAACCTTAGCTTAGTCTGAGATTTCTTGGATCGGTTATGGGACACGACCTCCACATTTCACATGCCTTTTGGTGAGGTGGGGGTCACTTTAGAGGACTACGGCATGATTTCTGGTTTGCCGTGTGGGACTGAGGTGGTGGAGTGGCCGGAGACTGCCATGAGAGTAGACTTGGCTGAGGCAAGGAGGTTGATCGGCTGGAACTTGGCGGTGAAGGCTGTTGCGGTACCCGGTTTGGTGCCTAGTTCTTACGTTCGGGACTACTTTGCGGGGAAGACCCCAGCGTCGGTGGTGATTGAGGGGAGGGAGACGGCTCCTCCTCCCTGCACTGCAGAGCAGAGAGTCCGTTTGTGGCTCTGGTGGTTCTTGTCTTCGATCTACCTCGGAGACAAGGGAGAGAGGCTTTCGACGAAGCTCCTTCCCTTTCTTTCTGACCTGAGCGACCTAGGCCGCTGGGACTGGGTCACTGCTGGTTTTGCTGTCCTCATTCGCTTTATGAGGGCCATGGTTCGTCCGGAGTTGATGGAGAAGGGGACTTCTCCTGCTGCTGTTGGCCCTGGACTGCTGTTGGAGGTATGAACCTTCACTTCATTTCATGAAAGATCATTTCCTTTTCTTATCAAATCCCGAAAGATCGTTGTTGACTATCTTGCTTTATAGGCGTGGGTGTACTCCTACTTTTCGGGCCTCGCGCCCAAGGGGACGGAGCTGGTGGAGAAGGCTTATCCCGTTGTGAGGGATTGGGTGATGTGCCGTACGAGGAGCCGGCATTCCTTCCACGACGTCTGTCGGCGGGAGGTGAACGCTCTTCAGTTGGACGGCGTGAGTACTTCAACTTGCATTATTTGTTTCTCTTCTTTTACTTATAGAACTGATCATAAGAATGACCCTTCTTTTGCTTTTCCCAGTGGGTGCCCAGGCCTTGGGAGGACTACGCTGGCGCTCCTCCCTTTGTGGCTGAGGTCCTTCGACCTAGGAGCTCGAGCCGGTTAATGCTGAGGACGTCGATGGGTCCTGTGTGGTACTTGGGTGAGCGCTTGGCTCGTCAGTGATCTCAGGATGTCTTGACGGTTCCCATCGATCCTCCTAGGACGATGTTTAGGGAGCCTTCTGAGGCTGAGAGGGAGGCTGACCTGGCTGGCGTCGGTGGTGACGCCCTCCTTCTTCCGGGTGAGGACTACTCGGCGTTCCTCTACGGGAGGTTGGCGTACTGGCCGGTCGTGGTAAGTGTTTTACTCTCTCTTTTTTTTTGATTATTTTGAGAACACGATGAATGATCATCGGTTAATGGAAATCACTTGACTTTGCAGGAGGTCGAGGCGGTGGGCATCGAGCCCCTAGAGTACCCCGAGACCCTTAAGTACACTGACGCGACGGGGATGACGCCGATCTCCGAGCTGCGTGACTTTGACGTGGCGGTGAGAGATGCTGGCTTGGACGAGTGGCAGCATCTGATTCGGAGGGTGAGTCTCCTAACTTGTATAATTTTGTGTAAGAACACATTTGTTTGAGTTTGTCCAATCGTTAAGAATCTCTTCTTTTGAAATGCAGGTCGCACCATCCCGGTTCGTGGCTTTATGGAGGGTAGGCAACCGGTTGCGGGCTACTGCCATCGAGGCACTTGCTGGCGGCCAAGGACGTCAGGTATGAACCTTCCGTTTTCTTCATTTTCGAATTTATTAACTTTCCTTATGTTTGAAATGATTGACATGAGCCAATTCTTGTTGTTTGCAGAGGGAGCGTGAGTTGGAGCTAGAGCTAGCCCAGTCCCGGGAGGAGACAGCTCGCCTGCTGAGGGAGCTCGAGGTTCGTGACGCCGAGGTTGGTGCTCTCGAGGCGAGAGTTGCTGAGCTAGATGACGACCAGCAGTAGCTTGTTTGTTGCTTTTTTGTTTTTTGGCTGTATTTTGTACATTTTGTACATTTTTAGGACCCACATTTTGGACATTCAGACTTTGTTTTTGGGCTCGAGCCCCCAGTTTGGTGTACATATCCCCTTTTGATTGTATATATGATGGCCTGAGTGCCTTTGATGCTGGGTTGCTTTGTTTGTACCTGCAGGTTAGCTTTGAAAAGGTTTGGTAGATGACGGTTTCTGCCGTCATGCTGCCGAAATTTACACATAAATCACATAGAACATACATTTGTACACATGGCCTAAATTAGCGCAAAACGATGACTCGAAAATGCAAAAATTTTGCAAAAAAATTTGCCGGAAATGACCGGACGGTAGGGAGGGTTACCCCCTAAAAAAAGGAAAAAAGAAACATATAAGTCTGAAATGTAATGTGGAGGGAGAGTGAAATGATTCCCCAAAAAATAAAAGTAAAAAACAAATGTATAAGTTTGAAATTAAATTGGTGAAATGATTCCCCATAAGAAAAAAAAAAAAAGAAATGTATAAGTGTGAAAATGTCGATATCGCCTTGAAATGCGTGCCCGTGAAATTAGAAAACACGAAATATGGCAACTTGACGTATTACCAAAATAATAACCCGTATGAATAGGAAACTATTCGTTGAGGAATTTAGGAAAGATCCAACGCGGAAAATCACAGAAAGAAGGCTGAGGAAGAGGCGCAGCAAGAGCTGCGTCCCTTCGAAAGAGGTGCGGCAGTCTTTGCTACTGTTCCCAAAGTGCATCCGTCCTGACGGATTTTAGGAAACAGTTTTTAGTATAAATAGAGACGTCGAGGGAGGTTTTATTCACATAATTCTTCCTTCTTTTCTTCGTCTTATTACATAAAGCTCTCAAAATAAGCATACATCATGAATACTCTCGAAATTCGTCTAAAAGAGTGGACAAATGAGTTCTCTAATGTGGAGAAACACGACATGGGTGCTTATAACTTTGGATCACTCTTGAGTTTGAAGTTGATCGAGGTAGTCAAACCATTCGTAGATGCTTGTCTTGATTATTGGGACCCGAATTATCACGTATTTGCCTTCCCTGGAGGCGGCATTTGCCCATTTCCCGAAGAAATTGCTGCGATAGGTGGTTGGGACCCGGAACATTTGCCTGTTATTCCCTATACTTCTCAAGGATATAAGAACAAGTTTAGGGACTTGCTTGAGTTGGCAAGAGCTGATGTGGACTGTCTTGTGACTTCTAAAGGAGTGCGAATGTTGGACTTTATCGGTCGATTCCTAAACCGGGCAGATCCCACTTAACAGGGCAGATCCCTCGTTATTTGAGCTTGATTGAGCAAATGGAGCTGCGCAGGAGCCCAGCTTGCCTGTGTTTAGGGGAGATCCTGTTGGGTTTAGATAACAGGAAAGCCAATCGTGACCTTCCTTATCTGGGGAGTCCCATTATTTTGCAGGTAAAAGAATTTTTTTTTCTTCTTTTTTGTCGTTTTTCTCTTTTTCGTTTTTTTTTATGTTGTTTTTTTTTTTCTTCTAATACCCGCTTTTGTTAGGTTTGGCTTATGGAGCATCTTCGATTGATCGAGCCCCTAGTTAATGTTCCTGCTTATCATGCTCGCTCAATTGCAATGAGGACCAGGCTCTACATGGTGGACTTAACTCGAGTCTGCAACTACTGGGAAAATAAATTGAAGAGTGAAGACGGTCCCCTGATCAGATGGATCGTACCATGGTGGCATCTTAAATCGGTCACTTGAGTATCATCCTTGGATCCTACCCGGTCCGTGCGCATCCCTGGGTTGGAGTTTATGATATGCATCTTTCCAGAGAGGTTGATGACGCAGGTTGGATTGAAACAGATGATTCTGAAGCTTGACACTATCCCGCAGACTGCCATGGCGCTTACTACTGAGAGTCGAAGAGAATGGGCCATCAAATGGGCTCAAAGGAACATTTGGTTCTTAAATTCTTCTGTTAGTGCTCTATGGGTGTCAGATTCCTATCCGCGGTGGTGGAAAGCTACTACTCCGGAAGAGCGCGAGAGATTGAGGAAGGGTGAGCCTGTTGACTACAAGGTTCGCGAGGTAGAAAAGGAGAAAGAGAAGCATCTGACTGAGGGAGAGAAAGAAGCCGGATTCCGAGTTATTCATCCTTCGAAGAAACCGAAGACTTCTCCTGCCGTCGAGATGGTGGTTGACAAGAATGGCAAGGTTAGACCACGAGAGAGACCATTGGTGATTAGATCTGAAGTGGCGCAAGAGCGCCCGGCTCGAGGTCGGGACAAGAAATATGATAGAAATGACAAAGGCAAAGGGAAAATGGAAGAATAGCCTGAGTCTTTATTATTATTTATTATTATTATTATTATTATTATTATTATTATAAGAAGAAGTTGGGGTTTTTAGAATCCTAGCTTTTTTTTAGCATTATTTTTATTATGTAACGTACTATTATTATTATTATTGGAAATGAAATAAAAAAAAAAGGTTAATTGGTTATGAAATCGTTGTGATTTTCTTTTTATTATTCTTTTCGAATTTCAAATGCCATTGCAAATGTCCTTCTATTTACATTTAAATGGGTTGTATCCCGTGAAGGATTGCCTACGTATTCATTAAAAAAAAATGAAATCAAACCCTTGCGCGTAGTTCAAATAAATGTAAAAGAATAATTGTTCTAAGCAAGAGCTTGTGGCGAACTAGAAAATGAGCATGAGCTTTACTTACTCCTAAAAATGCATTCAATTTATTTGATAATATGAGGATGACGAACTGTCAAAATGCAAGAGCAAGATGACATTAGCTTAATTCAGCTCGGCCAGGGGCCGTTTATTCCGTGCCACAAGAGCGACACGTGAGGTTACCCGAGGCGCGTTTTTTCTCCTATTCTAGGCATAATAACGTTTCAGTTGGTTGAGGTTTGTTGGGTTGGAAAATTCGTTCCCATCTAGGTCTGTGATCCTAACCGCACCCCCTGGAAGTATGGACTTGACTAGAAATGGCCCGGCCCAATTGGGTTTGAATTTTCCTCGTGGATCGACAGGTAAAAGAGCTCTAATTGATTTGAGGACCAAGTCTCCTTCTTTTATATTCCTTGGCTTAACCCTTTTGTTGAAGGTGCGTTTGATACGTGCCTGATATGTTTGCACATTATGTAGTGCGCGTAACCTTCGTTCATCCAGGAGGATGAGTTCTTCATATCTATCCCTCTTCCACTCAGCTTCTGGGATTTGACTTTCGAGTAAAATACGCAAGGATGGTATTTCTAGCTCGACTGGTTGTACGGCTTCCATGCCGTAGGTCAAATAGAAAGGGGTGGCCCTAGTGGGCGTCCTAAGAGATGTACGGTATCCCCATAAAGCAAAGGGTATCTTGCTTGGCCAATCTCTGTAGTTGTTAATCATTTTCTTGAGAATCGTGACAACGTTTTTGTTTGCCACCTCTACCGCGCCATTGGTTTTGTGGTCTATATGGCGAGCAGTGGTGATGCTTGATTTTGTACTTGGCTAGCAATTGTTCAGTCTCAGCTTGGAAATGTGATCCATTGTCACTGATGATCTCATGTGGGCAACCATATCGACAGATAATGTTGGTTTGTATGAACTTTGCCACGTTCTTGGCTATAAGACTGGTGTAGGAAGCCGCTTCTACCCACTTGGTGAAGTAATCGATTGCTACTAGGATGAAACAATGTCCTCCTGTTCCGGCTGGAGTGATCTTGCCGATGATGTCAATTCCCCAAGCAGAAAATGGCCAAGGATATGTCATAGTGTAGAGCAATGATGGAGGGACATGTTGCACATTCCCGAAGATTTAGAAATTGTGGCAATGTCTTACATACATGATGCAATCAGATTCCATTGTGGTCCAATAATACCCCAAACGTGTGATTTTCTTTGCCATCATGGGTCCACTCATGTGAGGGCCACATTCTCCATCATGGACTTCTTCCATCACTTTTCGTGCCTGTGAATGATCAAGACAACGTAGGATTACACCAAGAGGTGTTCTTTTGTACAATTCTCCTTGCATGAGAACGTATTGGGAAGCTAGTAAGCGTATAGCGCGTTGTCCCCTTTTGTCCATATCTGGTGGATAGGTACCGTTGAGTTAGAAGTTTAGGATCGCTCTGAACCAAGGTTCCTCTGTGATTTCCTCTTCTTCGGTGATTTGGTGCACATAAGCTGGCTCTGACCGTCGTTCGATGCATAAAGGCATTTCTACCATGCTATCCGACATATTAATCAAAGATGCAAGTTTTGCAAGAGCATCTGCAAATTGATTTTCCTCTCGAGGTAGGTGTAGGTAGGTCACTTGATCGAAGAATTGGGCTACTTGGTCTATTCTGGCTTGATAAGGCGCTAAGCTTTCACTTAGGATTTTCCAAGATCCCGTAATTTGGTTGATGATCAAAGATGAATCCCCATGTACTCGAAGATTCTTGATGCCTAAACTAACTGCCGCTTGTAATCCAATGAGACAAGCCTCGTATTCGACAGCGTTATTTGTCACCTCGAAGTCGAGTTTGACAGAGATTGGTTTATGCTCGCCTTCAGGAGAAATGAGTAACACTCCTATTCCAAATCCTCTTAAGTTCGATGCTCCATCAAAATAAAGGTCCCAGGAGTCTACATCGGTTTGGAGTATATCCTCATCCGGAAACGACCAAGTGTCTATCGTTTGTGTATCATTAATGGGATTTTCTGCGAAGAATTCAGCAACGGCGCGCCCCTGTATAACTTTCAAAGGTACATACTTGAGATCGAACTCTGAGAGCATCAAAGTCCATCTCGCTAAGCGTCCATTGAGAACGGGTTTCTCGAAGAGGTATTTGACAGGATCCATTTTGGAGTATATTTTGACGGAGTAGCTTAGCATGTAATGGCGTAGCTTCTTCGTTGCCCACACAAGAGCGGGGCATGTCTTCTCGAGTGGTGTGTATTTGCACTCGTAATCCATGAACTTCTTACTAAGGTAGTAGATAGCTCTTTCTTCTTTTCCTACGGTTTGAGCTAGCATGGCGCCCATGGCCGTTTCGGTTACCGTGAGATATAAACCAAGAGGTTGATCTCATTGAGGTGGCATGAGCACTGGTGGTTTGGCTAATATTTCCTTGATTCGGTCGAAAACCTTCTTACAGTCATCATCCCACATGGTGTGATCTGTTTTCTTTAACTTCTTGAAGATAGGTTCACAGATCATGGTGAGTTTCGATATGAATCGACTTATGTATTGCACCTTGCCTAGGAACCCTCTAACTTCTTTCTCCGTTTGAGGTTGCGGCATTTCGATTAGAGCTTTGATTTTGGAAGGGTCTATTTCTATACCTCGTTGGCTAACAACGTATCCTAGGAGTTTGCCAGATGTTACTCCGAATGCGCATTTCTGAGGATTGAGCCTCGTGTTGTACTTCCGTAGCCTTGAGAATAATTTGCGAAGGTTCACAATGTGCCCCTCTCTATCCTTGGACTTGACAATCATGTAATCTACGTATACCTCAACTTCTTTATGCATCATGTCATGTAAGAACGTAGTTGCGGTGCGTTGGTATGTAGCTCCGGCGTTGATTAACCCAAATGGCATAACTGTGTGGCAATGGGTTCCCCATTGAGTGACGAAGGCGGTCTTATGCATGTCCTCTATGGCGATCTTGATCTTGTTATATCCTGCGTATCCATCCATGAAGGATAGTAACGCGTGATCTGTTGTATTATCCACCAATATGTCGATATGTGGTAGAGGAAAGTCATCCTTAGGACTTGCTTTGTTTAAGTCTCTAAAGTCAACATAAATGCGGATTCTCCCATCCTTTTTGGGTACGGGTACTATGTTAGCTACCCAGTCTGAGTACTCGGAAACTTTGATGAACCCAGCTTTGAATTGTTTATCGACTTCTTCTTTGATCTTGAGAGCCCATTCTGTCCTCATTCGACGAAGCTTCTGTTTCACGGGTTTGAAACCTGGTTTGATCGGGATCCTATGCTCTGCGATGTCCATGTCGATCCCTGGCATGTCTTTATAGGACCAAGCAAAAACGTCTTTTAACTCGTGCATGAGGTCTATGAAACTAGCCCTTTCGGTAGAACTCAAGGTCGTCCCTATCCTAAGTTCTTGGGGTTCTAGTTCAGTTCCTACGTTGATGGGTTCAGTATTTTCTATCAGTGGTCCCCCTTCCCCCTCTTGTAGTATTTCTTTGGCTATGTAGGGAAGTATTTCGATTGAGTCTGGGTCCGGGTCATCCTTAGTATCATCTTAAACAGAATTGCATTCAAGATAACACGAAGAGTAAGCAGAATCTGATTTATTCATATTAAAGTTTGAGAAAAGTTGAAACAAAGAAGCCATCTGATCTGTAGTCAGTGGCGGCAAAGGGACAGCCGTTGGGACATTTCCCGAACTACTGTTACTACTTGACACTAAGCTAGGAGAAACAATGGGAGTGGGAATGACGACAGGAAGAGACTCTATAGGAACTTCTCTAGATTCCGACTCTAACTCCGACTCTGACTCGAATTCATCGTCTTCTGGTTCTCCTTTGAACATCTCTCCTTCTCCAGTGGTGTGTTTGAAGAGTCTTCCTTGATTTTTTGTCCACTTGATCGACTTTCTCCATCCTTTCTGCTGATTGGTGTTGGTTTCTGTGATTAACGCGGTAGGGTTGAAGTGATCGTCTTGAAGTATCATGGTAATGATCTCATCCTGCGCGGCTCAACAAATCGATCTTCTCCAAATAGTAGACTAACAGCTTGTTCGTTTAAGCAAGGTGCTTGACGAGTCTTGACGGTAGGAACCGTTTCTGGAGGAATGAAGTAGCAATCGTGAAAGATCTCGATTCCGACTAGCTTCCTCTCGAGATAGTGCCAAGGTTCGGGAAATCCGTGAAAGATATCTTGACTTCCTTCCCTAACGAAGTATCCATTTAGGGTAAGGAGGCAGGGTCGCATTCGGATTCCCACATTCTTACGGTTTTGAACTTGAGCGAGCATTGATACCCGTCGCTGTGAGTACCAAAGATAAAATTTATAATTCCTATTAAGACTAACCTAGGCTAGTGGTAACAGGGTCGATCCGCAAGGAGGCAGTTGTAAACTTTAGTTGATTAATGTTCAGTCTGAGGTAACTAATATGGGGGTTGATTTGAATTGTTCTATAGCTAAAAACAATAAAAGGAAAATAAACTAAAGATATGATTTAAACAGATAAAAGAAGGGTACTAGGATGGTCGGGTCATTACAGCTTCGGTGGCAGCAAACTAAGTCGGTCTGAATTAAACACAGGTAAGGCGGGAAATAAGAGGTCCTCTCGGTCCACTCCTAACAAATAGCATCTCTCGATCTCGCTATAGGTCCCTAATGTCACTAATACTAACTTTCGTCCTGAAAAGTGACTAATGGTCTAAACTATACCTATCTTTCGATCTTAGCACAGTTTAGTCGAATTAATTGACGGTCAAACAACCTACCCTACCTTTCGGTCTAATGGGTCGGTCACAAAATAGGTATCTAACTGGTCGCATGCATTCGATTTGTTAAATACAAGATTAAATTTAATTAAAACGAAGGATAACCTTACAAGGTCGGGTCGATCGACCAACAATGTCGATCGATCGATCGACACGCTGGTTCGATCCGTGTTTAATCTAATGCCGCCTAGCCATAAATCGCCTACATCTTAGCACTAACTATTTAGCTACTCATGGTGAAGGTAAAAACGACAATAAAACTCATGACAATTACGGAATTCATACTAAAAATAAATAACAACGATGATGAAACGATAATTGGCTTGGGAACACTAACTATCAATTCTAATCTATTAGCAAAGTACGTAAACTGAAAGTAAACAGGAGAAATACCGAATTGCAGGGGTAAGATTGATTAATAAGAACCGAATTTCGATGCTCACGGTAATTCCAAACCCTAATTATTCGATAAAGAACTTTGAATGAAAACTTAATTCTAAAACTTGATGTAAAATTATCCCTAAAAGACTTGATGCTAAAACTGAAAGTTGTGTTACGTTATATAGCAAATAAGCGCAACAACTATTTCCTAAACCTAAACTTCACGGGCCTTGAGTTTCTCAATCTTTTAATTCCCGTCTGGAATCGAAATCTGGTCGATCGACTACTCAGGCGGTCGATCGATCGCTCCTCAAAGAACAAGTAGCTTCGGATCCGAGCATTGGTCGATCGATCGATGGGACTAGTCGATCGACTGCTTGAGCTGCTACTTGACTTCTTTATTCTCGTGGACTTGTCTTTTGGGCCTTGGATCGCGCACCAAGCTCGTTCCTTAAGCAATTCCTTCACGTCATTCGCAATGCAGATTACTCGGGGACAGATTTGGCTTGATTTCCCGTCGAATTCTTCACATTTCTACAATAAAGTACAAAATACGGAAGTAGACGGAAATAGGGAGAAATGTAGCATAAACTAAACAAATGAGCTCTGAAATGCGTGTAAAAAGAGATGTAAAACATCATATAAATGACACGCATCAAATCTCCCCAAACCAAACCTTGCTTGTCCCCAAGCAAGAACTAGACTCGATCTAATGACCTAATGGAATGAGTTCAAACTCAGAGCGAATTGCAAACTGTAGGGCCTAAACCAATTTAATGCACAACCAACAATCAATTAGTAATGTGAATCATGCAAACGAATTATAAAACCGTTAAAAGGTCTTTGAACCGTTGATTGTAAAGACTTATCAAACTGGACTCTCACGGGTCACTCAAATCACTCAATAAGCGCAGGTGATATACATGTAAGATAGAAAGAAGTAAATTTGTAGTGACTCTCACCTAACTGCGACCTATGAAGACATGCCAGCAATAAATTATGAAGAAGACCTCTATGACCGTACATATGCATTCCAACCAAACAGATGACCATTGACACATGCCGAGGTATAATTATGGAGGTGTGAGGTATGGGTAAGAAGAGGCAAAACATTTTATGGTAAAGTGGAGGTACAGGTGATCAAGCTAGTACCAAAACGGAACCAAAGGACAACATCCAACTTCTTTCTCATAAACAAATGAACGGTGCTATAGCAAGCACAAAACTCTCAAATCTCCAAAATACTAAATCAATAAACTCCCCATAGGATATAAATGAAACATGGGAGCAAAAATAGCCAAAAGATAAGGATTAAATTATGCGAATTGATTTCTTTTCTTTTTTTCTTTTCACGAACTTCAGTCGATCGACCTAAAGGAGAAGTCGATCGACTGCTTTGAACAGTACAGAAACTTTTCTCTCTTTTTTTTTTTCTTTTTCGAATCATTTTCATTTATTTTTTTTTTCTTTTCTTTTGTTTCTTTCTTTCCTTCTTTCATTTTCCAATCATCATCTCAACGGAGCAAATGCCACCAAAACGAGTAACAATCCCAAGAAAACAGACTACTAGCTTGACAAAGGACAGGCTATGTGTAGTATGTAGTAAATAGGACAAAAAGGATATTTTTGGCAGATGTGGAGCTTATGGGTAAAATGAGAAAAGGAAACCTCTACCACATGTGTCAACTAACCACAAACCGAATGCATACAGGTATTAAGTAGATCAAATTCATAATTATGCAAATTAAGGACACATGTCTCATAAGGAGTACTACTCACATTCCTAGATGAACTGGTCATGAATGTCACCAGTTATAGGCTCTAACTCTCAGAAATATGATGTAGGTTGCCAATTATTAAAGTCAAGTCACAAGTTCAGCAAATAAATTAACGAAAAACTCGTAGATATGCATTGACGATTCTACTAATAACATGTTAATCAAGCAAGGCTCAGGCAAGACAGGTGCAAATGCTAAATCATCATAGAAATACTACCGTTCCGACTCGACCTATATGCTAAAATAAACGTGCATTTTATGGAATTTTTGAAATTTTTCAAAATTTCAATTTTTTTTAATTTTTTTTTTGAATTTTGTATTTATGAGAGAAATGAAATAAAACAATGCAAAACAGAATTAAACGTGAATGCAAGCAAATGATATGCGACGCAAAACCCTTCCCCAAACCAAATCGCACAATGTCCCCATTGTGCAAAATCATGTAATGAAAGCGAAGAGAAACGGGAATTTGCGAGAAAAGGGAAATAAAAACATAATGACATAAAGGAAAGACTTGGGAACTCACAAGACTTTAAGCGCAGTAAAGGAAACCTCCCCAAACCAAGCGTGAGCTAGGAGGTTTCGATGAGCAAGATGCTACCAATAAGGACCTGAAAAGACAATTAAAAGCCACGCATAAGACTGAAGAAAGCAATTTTGAAACGTAAAAATTGTGCACAATTGAGGCAAAAGAAGAAATATATGATTCGACGGAAAATAAAGTGGAGTAGAAAACTCCCTTGAATCCGCATATCGACCAAACACAGCAGGGGAGAGGTCGTGAACGCATATAGCAGCAGCAGTGGTCGATCGACCACTAAGGACGATCGATCGACCAGGTGGGCGTGAACGGTAGAGCTCTCGTAAACCGCAATTGATCGATCGACCAAAGATGCCGGTCGATCGATCGAAAAACACTTCACTGCAGATGTCTTATTTCTTCGTAATTGCTCAATGATTTGAGCTAATAAGCTCTAAATACCTGCAAATGCACAATAGTACGCGCCCCAAATTGCGCAAAACCCAGAACGAAGTCTAAAGCATTTAAAATCCTAAGCAAACGAAATAAAGGCGAAGTTTTCGCGCACGCAAAAGCAATAAAAATAGTTCGGAAGCAATAAAGTGAAGTTTATAACGAATTTGATCAACTAATAGTTGATCAAAAAGGACCACGGGATGGCCCACTTCGTCGGCTTCTGGCTACTAGAGGTAGCCTCAATGGTGCTCATCTTATCAGTTGCACCCTTCTTAGCTTCGACAGACGGAGAACTCAGCTGATCAGCTTCGTCATCTCCCCAATCAAGGACTTCCTTGGAATCGTTGGACTCCAAATCTGCCCATCTCACCTTAACCGGCTCATCTTCCACCTCCTCGTCAGTCCCATAACTTAGGCATCCAAGACCGCCTCTTGAGACGATCTGCTCTGTCTCAGCTGGAGCATCCAGCTGCTCTTCCTTCCCCAAACCAGCTCCTGCGATGTCTAAAACAACAAGTTTTTCCTCCTTCTTGCTCCCAGTTCGGGGCGGAGGGGTTAATACAGCAGTAGTAATAGGGACAGGCAATTCAGGAAGCACAAAATACGATTTCTTTTCAGAAACCGTGTTACAGGTGACTGTCCACATGGGATCCTTTTTCTTAGCCGGCTAGGCAAAAACAATGGAGTGCTTTCCCACTTTGAAAGTCAAGGTACCTAGACCGACATCGATGACTGCACCAGCAGTGTGCAGAAATGGCCTACCCAAAATGATGGGAATATGGTCATCCTCAGGCATATCAAGGACGACAAAGTCGACAGGAAAGAAAAACTTCCCTATCTGGACGGGTATGTCCTCTAGGACTCCTATGGGCTCGACCGCAGATCGGTCAGCCATCTGGACTGTCATCTCCGTAATAGCAAACCTGGTCAGTTTAAGTTTCCTAGCTAGACTCAAGGGCATGACACTTATGCTAGCTCCTAAATCACATAAAGCCTTTTCGATAGAAAAGGTACCTATGCTACAAGGGACGGAAAAACTGCCCGGGTCTTCTAACTTATGGGGCGCAGTGTGAGACAAGTAAGAGCAAGACTCTTTAGTTAACGCAACAGTATGAACATGTTCAAGTGATTTTTTCTTTGACAACAACTGTTTCATAAACTTAGTATACGCTGGCACTTGGTTAACTAACTCAAGGAAGGGTACCTGAACATTTAAGCTACGAATAACTTTCTCAAATTTACTAAAAGATACCTGTTCTTTGGTTGGCACGAGTCTCTCCGGATATGGGGCTGTAAGGAGCACCTTAGCCCTCTCCTCTAATTCGCGCGCGCCGGCGTCCTTGGACTTTGGCTGGAAGTCCGTCACCTTTTCTTTGTTGAAGCTAGACCCCTCCTCAGACCGTCTCAAATGAGACCCATTAACCGTCATTGGATCGAACTTGAGCCGGATCGACCCATCAGCACTCGGGTCTGCCCCCAAAACTTTCGGGACTGTGGTACCCCGAAACAAGTGGTCTCGTAGATTAGTTGGCATTAAAGGACGAAACTCTTCAACATCAGCAGTGATATTGGTCGATCGACCACCCTCCTCGATCGATCGATCGGTTTGCACGATTCGAAGCTCTCAGTAACCCGTGTTTCAGTCGATCGACTAGGTACTTCAGTCGATCGACTGAAATACCTGGCAGACGGCTGTTTTTTTGATTTATTCGTTACAGCTTTGTTTGAACTCGGATCTGCCTCATTCTTCTCAACAGCTTTCTCGACCATGGCAGGACCATCAAGGGTGGACCCGCTCCTCAAGGTGATGGCATGTAGGGTCTCCTTTTGTTCGGGTTGAGTGGGTAGGTGTCCGGGAGCTCGAGTGTTACTTTTGCTAGCCAACTGAGCTATTTGGCTCTCTAGTAACTTCATCCCGGCCTCTCTTGCTTGGGACTCCTTCAAAGAACAAATTCTTGACTCGAAAAATTCAGAATTTTGCGTTTGTTGTTCTTTGCGGCACATAAGGAGGCTTTTGATATTTGTTGCTTTTGATGTGGAGGTACATATGGGCCGCTGTGGCGGAGGTTGAGTTGGGTTTTGGACATTCTGGCTCCTCTAACTCAAGTTCGGATGCGGTGGCTCGTAGTAGGTGTTGTTCTGCCTATAGTGTTGAAAGGCAAAGACAAGATTCAAAGGGACTAGGGCGTTCTTCGAGACATGGCCCTCAACTCCACACCTTTCACAAAGGAAGGGACCGTCGACACAAAGCATTGACTTGGTATATCCCACCCTTAGAGGCTCCTCCTAGCTCATACTTGTCAAATCTCGCGGTGAGAGCCTCAAGTGCAAAGAACAGAGGAAGATTCAGCAGCTCTCCTCCGGTTCCCTCTCGAATTCCCATACTCGGCCTTGTGGGTAGCTAGATCGTCAATGATCTTCCACCCCTTGGTTGCTCCCAAATTTTCAACAAATCTCCCATTGGTCGCAGCATCCAAAATGGCCCCTCGATCGTCGTACAACCCATTGTAGAAATGATTGCACAAACTCCACTTCTCGAACCCATGGTGCGGTATGGTTCGCACTAACTTCTTGAATCGGACCCATGCCTCGTGGAAATTCTCATCTGGCCCTTGTTTAAAGCCCGTGATTTGAGCTCTAATAGCGATCGTCCTCGGCGAAAAGTACTTCTTGTAGAACGCCAAGGCCAATGTATTCCAATCGGTGATCTCCGAGCGGCTCGGTCCAGATCTCTATACCACTCCCTTGCAACATCACGAAGGGAGAAGATGAACATGGTCTCTTTGATTTGATCCGGGTCATGCCGGTGGTGGGGGAATGGAGCAAGATGAGTCAATAAAGGTCTCCATATGTCTGGCCGCATCTTCATTTGCAGCTCCCCAAACCGATTTCTCTCGACCATGGTGATATAAGCGAGGCTTTGGTTCGAATTTCCGGCATCTCCGTAACTCGAACCCCTTGTATAAATTGTCGGCTGTCGGCACGGAAAAACTAGCTATACTCGCTTCCTCGGCCATGACTGGAATTTACGGAGAAGTAACTGTCTCGGCTGAAGAAGTGGAAACGGGTGAAGACTGTGGGTCTTCTTGAACGATTCGTTCTCGTGATGGCTTGACAGAGTACTCGGCTCTTCCTCTGCTTCGGTAATACTCTTCGTGTTCGCCTCAACTCGCGCAAGGATCTCTCAATCTCAGGGTTCAATGGTACTAATTTCTCCACCCCGTGACCTGCGCATAAGAGGAAACTACAACAAAATATAAGAACAGTTTAAGGAACGGATGTTCCTTAAACTAAGAAAGACGAAAAATTAAAACAACTAAAATTAGGACTATTGCCTCCCCGGCAACGGCGCCAAAATTTGATACCCGTCGCTGTGAGTACCAAAGATAAAATTTATAATTCCTATTAAGACTAACCTAGGCTAGTGGTAACAGTGGTCGATCCGCAAGGAGGCGTTGTAAACTTTAGTTGATTAATGTTGATCGAGGTAACTAATGTGGGGGTTGATTTGAATTGTTCTATAGCTAAAAACAATAAAAGGAAAATAAACTAAAGATATGATTTAAACAGATAAAAGAAGGGTACTAGGATGGTCGGGTCATTACGGCCGGTGGCGCAAACTAAGTCGGTCTGAATTAAACACAGGTAAGGCGGGAAATAAGAGGTCCTCTCGGTCCACTCCTAACAAATATCATCTCTCGATCTCGCTATAGGTCCCTAATGTCACTAATACTAACTTTCGTCCTGAAAAGTGACTAATGGTCTAAACTATACCTATCTTTCGATCTTAGCACAGTTTAGTCGAATTAATTGACGGTCAAACAACCTACCCTACCTTTCGGTCTAATGGGTCGGTCACAAAATAGGTATCTAACTGGTCGCATGCATTCGATTTGTTAAATACAAGTTTAAATTCAATTAAAACGAAGGATAACCTTACAAGGTCAGTCGATCGACCAACAATGTCAGTCGATCGACTGACACGCGGGTTCAGTCCGTGTTTAATCTAATGCCGCCTAGCCATAAATCGCCTACATCCTAGCACTAACTATTTAGCTACTCATGGTGAAGGTAAAAACGACAATAAAACTCATGACAATTACGGAATTCATACTAAAAATAAATAACAACGATGATGAAACAATAATTGGCTTGGGAACACTAACTATCAATTCTAATCTATTAGCAAAGTACGTAAACTGAAAGTAAACAGGAGAAATACCGAATTGCAGGGGTAAGATTGATTAATAAGAACCGAATTTCGATGCTCACGGTAATTCCAAACCCTAATTATTCGATAAAGAACTTTGAATGAAAACTTAATTCTAAAACTTGATGTAAAATTATCCCTAAAAGACTTGATGCTAAAACTGAAAGTTGTGTTACGTTATATAGCAAATAAGCGCAACAACTATTTCCTAAACCTAAACTTCACGGGCCTTGAGTTTCTCAATCTTTTAATTCCCGTCTGGAATCGAAATCTGGTCGATCGACTACTCAGACCGGTCGATCGATCGCTCCTCAAAGAACAAAGTAGCTTCGGATCCCGAGCATTGGTCGATCGACTGATGGGACTAGTCGATCGACTGCTTGAGCTGCTACTTGACTTCTTTATTCTCGTGGACTTGTCTTTTGGGCCTTGGATCGCGCACCAAGCTCGTTCCTTAAGCAATTCCTTCACGTCATTCGCAATGCAGATTACTCGGGGACAGATTTGGCTTGATTTCCCGTCGAATTCTTCACATTTCTACAATAAAGTACAAAATACGGAAGTAGACGGAAATAGGGAGAAATGTAGCATAAACTAAACAAATGAGCTCTGAAATGCGTGTAAAAAGAGATGTAAAACATCATATAAATGACACGCATCAAGCATCTCGAGAACTTCCTCTTTAGTGGGTTTGTATCCTAGTCCAAGGGGTATTCTTTGTGAGTTGCCCTCTTTGTAGGGTGCAAAGGTGTTCCTTCGGATAGGATTCAAAGGCATTCCTGGGAAGTATCCCTGGGTTTTGAGTATGTGGTTGACCACTAAGTTAGAGTAGGGATTGAAGTATAAGGGTGCCAACTCGCTTTCTATGATATTTATGATATGGAGTCCCCCAAGTTCATGTACTGGATCCGTAAGGACTTGATTGCTTGACTTCTTTTCGATTATTGCCTTGATGGGTGACGAAGTGATCGTTACCACTTTACCATTTAGTGGGATTTTGATTTTCTGGTGGAGGGTGGATGTTACTGCTTTGGAAGCGTGAATCCAGGGTCTTCCCAGAAGTATGTTGAAGGATGCCTCAATGTCCACTATTTCGAAGTTAACCTTTCGCTCATTTGGCCCTGTGGCTATGGTTAGGTTAGCAAGTCCTACTACCTTTCGTCGTGTACCATCATATGCGCGAACACCTTGGTTGGTAGGGGTCCAATCTGACTCTTTCATGCCCAATTTGTATGCTGTCTTCAAGGGTATGACGTTGACCGCGGAGCCATCATCTACCAACGTCATTGGCACATTCTTCTTTAGGCAAATGACAGTGATATAAAGAGCCAAATTATGACTAGCGCCAAAGGGTGGCAAATCTTCATCCGAGAAAGTAATAGGATTACTTAACTTTGGTGATTCTTGGAAGACCAAGTTGACCACGTCGTCGGGTGTGGAGTTCTGTGCCACATTTAGTTTGGCCAAAGCTTGCAGTAAAGCTTGGCGATGAGGGAATAAGCTTGCCACTAGTTGCCAGACTGAAAGATCAGCCTTTGTCTTTTGTAGTTGCTTTAGCAAATGTTCAGTAGAGCCATCTTCGTTATCATTTGGTGTGACCACATTGGTTGGACCGTTCGCTATGGGATTATTTTGAGAAATGCTTTGGTATGGGCGTCCCGAACGAGTAAGGTGGTCTACATCTTGGTCTTCACAATTTTGGACTATTTCCTCACTGACTTTGACTAAGTAGTGCTCGGTGAGGTACTCATCTTCATCATCATCGGCCCATATTCCATTGATGGCAGCGAGTTCCCTCATTCTCATGATTTCAGCCTCTAATTGGATAATTTGGTCGACTAGTTCATCAACCATGGCTACTACTTCTTGTATTGTAGTGTTTTGAGAGAAGACTAATTGTTGGGAAATGTGTCCTCAACAATAGTGCGATCACGTGATTTAAATATCATTATTAAATCTCATTTTAAGAATACAATTGGGAAGTAATATTGTTACTGTCAACTGGTCAACATATATCGGTAATGATTGGTGACTAGAGTTTGACATTCTTTGTCGTGTGACGGTGGTGATCGTTGACCCCTAGGTCATACCTAAAGGGCAATACTCTTAATTGATCATTTAATTAATCGTATAATGTTACGAGTTAATTAAATTACTTGAAAAATTGATGGACGATTTTGGAAGTAAAATTTACGTATCAAATTGAAATGTGATTAAATGAGATACGGTCTGAGTAATCGAATTGTATCATTACTCGGATGAAATTATTGTTTAAAGAAACGATTGGATTTGAATGAATCATTATAAATGCGATTTATAAGTTGGTAAAATTTTGGCACAAGTAATTATGAAATTACTAAGTCGATTTTTGTATGTGACGTATTTTTATTAATACGTTGATTTTTAATATGTTAAAAATACATAACATATTTATGTCACATATGACATGTGACATATTGACAATTGACAAAATAATATGGAATCCATATTACACAAATGTGCCGAAAATTTGGAGGAGGATTAGGATTAATATTGTGTTTACAATTAGTGGTAAACATAATGATTATATTAGGAGAGTAGGCATGCAACCCTATTTACCTTGTGAAGGCAAACTAATGCATGCATTGGGTCTTTCTCTTCCCCTCTCCTCTCCTCTTACACGGTTGAAAAAGAAAAGGGCAAAGTGTTTTTGTCTTTTATTTTTTTAACATACACTACATGCAAGAGTGTATTATTCATTCATGCAATTACACTTCTAAAAGTATTAAGTTTTAGAAAGATAAAATCCTCTAAAATCTCTCTCTCTCAACCGGTTTTTTGAGAGCTCAAAACCAAATATTTTTGGTTCAATTTTTCTACAAAATTAATATCACACTAGTATTTGTAATATTAATTTGATTAAGAGGAAGCCTTGGGTATAATACATAGGGAGAGATCTTACACTTAGATCTTTGTTCTTCCATTGGAAAAGCTCAAGAACAAGAAGAGAAAGGAGATCTCACTTGTGCCCAAATAGCCGAAATATTGAATGTAAGGACATGATTTCTCCTCTATTCATTTCATTGTTTGCATGCATAAGATCCGTTTTAATTTATGACAAATTAATTTAACATATATGAGTATGTTATAGATGTATATAGATCTACATTTCTTTCAATCGGTATCATGAGCCACGGTTGTTTGCATGCAAATTGGTTAAAAGTTTTTCCGAGTTATATGAATAACAAAATAAAACTTGTAAAATTTGTGTTATTATGATATATCACGAAATAATTACATGCATGTTAATATTTCTGGTCCTAAAGTGTTTTAGGATTTTTTGGTTAATTTTTCGGATTTTTTTTGTTCATATTTAATAATAATGACATTTAAATGTGATTTTATGAGTAAAAATGTCATTTTTGGTCGAAAATTAGCTATACTTCGAATTTTCACTTGGTTTTTGGATATGTTGTTACATATATTATTTTGAGATAACCTGTAAATTTTCATAATTTTTGCACTTGTTATGCTCGAAAAATGAATTTTTCATTATTAAATTCGGATTTAAGAGAAAAATAGGTTAATATGAGTTAAATTTCGAATCTGGTCATAGAAAATTTATATGTTGTCACATGCAATTTTACAAGATGTGTGTAAAATAATTGGCTATAAATAAGTCTTTTAGCATGATTTATGAATTTTTGAAGTAAAATGGCATAAATAGTGACATTATTAATGAAAATTAATAAAATATAATCTATGACTTAGGAAAAACGTCTAATGTTGCATTTTATTATATTTTTCAGATCTAAAATTGAAAAGTTAATGAAAATAATTTTTCCATGTTTTTATGATTATTTTATTAAATATCGATAAACCGCAACATTGTTTTTCCGGAAAATTTTCGAAATTTTTAACCTAAGATTTTGAACATTATGAGAGTCATGGAATTTTTCCAGAATGTTCATGAATTTAAATTTCAAATTTTGAATTTATTTGGAATTTTTGGATTTATTTGAAGTTTAATAGCTTAATTTTGTATTTTTGGCCCATTTATGAACAATTTGGTAAATAAAAGTTAATTATGGTCAAATTATTAGTGAAGACTATATTTTGAGTCCTAAGAGGTTAGGGTAATTAACTTATGCATAAATATGAGTTTATGCATTTTTTGTGATTATAAAATGTTGAAATCACGCGAATCCGTAAAAACCGAGTAATATACGATATTGGCTAATTAAAAGGCGATTTAGCATAAAAATTGAGCATGTTTATACATAATATAATGCTGCATTTTCTTTTTGATTGTCATAATTTTAATTTATGTAATTTTGAATTATGTAATTTTACTTAGTATGGCCTTAGATTTTAATTGGTATTTCCGAAATGTATGGGAATATCGATTCGGTTGTAATTTTTATTGTGATCTCGTATCACCGTTTTGTAATTTAATAGATTTATTTTATTTTAGTTACAAATGTATAATAGGAAATTATGTAATTTATTATGTAATTTTATTCATTCCGAGTTCCCAAAGACGGATTTCTTCAAGAATGACGATACATAAAGACGGTGTTACCTCGAGATGCGTGCCACAACCGAAGTTCTAGGGACCAATGGAGTTGGTTTCAGAATATGTAATAGATTAATAGTTTTTCTATTTTAGGAAAGGCCATACTAGGATTTATTTATCTTTATGCTTGCATTTTATTTTATGTTACATGCATCGCTAAATCGCCATAACTAAACATGCATTGTCTTATTTTATCGAGTTTATCGACCGTGTCAATTCGAATTATCGTAGTTCACCGCTTTAGTTCACTTAAAACGTGATAGATAATAAATTGACATGACCTCTCGCTAAAACAAACAATTGAGACATAGCCTTACCAAATAGTAGAAACCATGAAAACCTATTTCGCGAGGGAGTGCACTCGGCCCTACCGGGGTACAAACCTTGTTACGTAGGGGAAGTGGGTGATGAGTGTTAATCCACCGAGTTCATGTTAATGAGGGTTTCATCGGCCATACCGTGCCCAAGTTGATGTGGATTTGGATAATGGACACATTTATTCGAAATTTGGATTGAGCTCAACGGAAGTATTCGCGACCGTAGTTGCATGTGTTCCGGGCTATAGATAAATATTAGAGTAAATTTATCGACCAAGAGTTCTAAAAGTAGAATCGATTAAAACGTTAATCCACCGAGTTATATTGATAAAGGTTTCATCGGCCATACCGTGCCTAAGTCGATATGAATTTGGGTCTTGGAATCATTTATTATAGTTGGGTAGAGGTCACTATATAAATGTTCATATCTTGTTAAATTTGCAAGTATGATTTAAAAAGACAAATGTTAATATTTCCTTTCCTCCATATTTGTAGTGCATTACAATGAATCCAACAAATGCTACCGCACCAATTACTATTGAGTCATATCACCATGTTCTTGACGACGTATGCTCCAACAATAATTTCGATACAACTAGAGAACTTCATTTCGGGATAGGTTCGGATGGAAACCTTAATTTCATCACCACTTCTAAACCACCCACTACTACTAGACCACGTGTGAGTCCGTCTCAGGAAGACTACCTCACACGATCTATAGGGTCTTTATCTCTGGAAGATAAGGATGCCAAAGCTAGTGGGAGCTCTAGCAATCAAGTTCTTGCTTCCAAGGGTAAAAGGTTCAAGAAGAAAGGGAAGAAAGTCAAAAACTTCAAGCAAGTTAATGATGAGTGCCATTATTGCTATGGCATGGGACATTGGCTAAGGAATTGCCCTATGTATTTGCGAAATATAAGGGAGGGACTCATTACTCCAAAAGGTACAATTCCTAAAGAAATTTATGTTATTGATATAAATTATACTTCCACTACGACATGGGTACTTGATACCGGTTGTGGTTCTCACCTTTGTAATCATTTACAGGGTTTAAGAGATGTGGAGAAGCTTAGCAAGGGAGATGTGGATCTTCGACTTGGAAATGGAGCTCGGGTAGCGGCCGAATCCAAAGGAACTTATGTTCTAGCTTTGCCAAATGGTTTTGAGTTGTATTTGCATAATTGTTTTTATGTTCCTACGCTCTCTAAAAACATTATTTCAATCGCCATGCTAGACATGGACGGTTTTTGTTTTGTCATTAAGAACAATCGTTGCTCTATTTCTAGGAATGATTTGGTTATTGGCCAAGCTTCTTCCATAAATGGCATTTACATTTTAGAGACCTCAAATCCGACAAATGATATTTATAACATACAATCAAAGAAACTCAAAACAAGTGACCCAAGTGAAGCGTTCATTTGGCATTGTCGATTAGGTCACATAAACGAGAATCGCATCAAAAGATTAATTTCTACTAATGTGATTACACCATTTGATTATCAATCATTTGGTACATGCGAATATTGCCTACTTGGCAAAATGACTCGTAATCCTTTTAGCGGTAAAGGGACGCGAGCTAGTGAACTATTGGGACTCATACACACCGATGTATGTGGACCAATGAGTATCACCGCTCGTGGTAATTATGACTACTTTATAACCTTCACCGATGACTTAAGTAGACATGGGTATGTCTATTTGATGAAACATAAGAGTGAAGCATTTGAGAAATTCAAGGAATTTCAAAACAAAGTAGAGAACCAATTGAACAAGAAGGTAAAAGCACTACGTTCCGATCGTGGTGGTGAATACCTAAGTCTTGAATTTGATTCACACTTGAAAGGTTGTGGTATTATATCACAACTTTCTCCACCCGGAACACCACAACTCAATGGTGTTGCCGAAAGGAGGAATCGAACCCTACTTGATATGGTTCGATCCATGATGAGCCAAACCGAGTTACCGAACTCGTTTTGGGGATTTGCGCTTCAAACCGCAATTAGATCTTTGAACAATAGTCCCACTAAATCCACCGAAAAGACTCCATATGAGATGTGGACGGGAAAAGTTCCTAATATATCCTATATGAGGATTTGGGGATGTGATGCTTACGTCAAGACTAAAGCCGACAATAAGCTTGCCCCAAGATCCGAAAAATGCACCTTTGTAGGTTACCCCTCGCATTGTCGAGGATACTACTTCTATAAACCTCAAGAAAACAAAGTGTTTGTGTCTAGTGAGGCTGTCTTCTTAGAAAGTCAATTTATTTCTAAGAGACAGTGGGAGAAATTTTGAACTTGATGAAGTTCAAGAGCCACAAACCGAGGTAGAGACGCAAGAAGATGTTCCTTCGTCGTCTAACGCAGTTGTACCTCCTCCACTAAGAAGGACGGGCCGAGTAATTCGCCATCCCGATCGATATGTGGGACTTATCGAGGAAGATGGAACACTCGATGTGTTGCTTATGGAAAGTGACGAGCCCGCCACCTACAAGGCCGCAATCTCTAGTCCTAATTCCAACTTATGGCTTGAAGCCATGAAGTCCGAAATGGATTCTATGCTTGAAAACCAAGTTTGGGACTTGGTAGATTTGCCTAAAGGGGCAAGACCCCTTCAATGCAAATGGATATTCAAAGTAAAGAATGGCATAGAAGGACATGACGATGTCTACAAAGCTAGGCTAGTGGCAAAAGGATTTACCCAAGTCCAAGGTCTCCATTATGATGAGACCTTCGCCCCCGTAGCCATGCTAAGATCCATACGGATTTTGTTAGCAATCGCCGCATTTCATGATTATGAAATTTGGCAAATAGATGTCAAAACCGCTTTTCTAAATGGGCATTTAGAAGAGGAGGTGTACATGATACAACCCGAAGGTTTTGTTGATTCTAAAAATCCTAACAAAGTGTGCAAGCTTAAGAGATCCATTTATGGTCTTAAGCAAGCATCTAGAAGTTGGAATCATCGATTCAATCATGTTATAAAAGAAAATGGGTTCACTCGAAATGTTGAGGAACCATGTTTATACATGAAATTCAGTGGGAGCAATGTTGTGTTCCTAATCTTGTATGTCGATGACATACTACTCATTGGAAATGATATTCCAATGTTGTCTTCTGTTAAGAAGTGGTTAGGTAACCACTTCCAAATGAAGGATTTAGGAGAGGCACAACGCATATTAGGTATCCGGATCTATAGAGATAGACCCAAGAGGATATTGGCACTAAGTCAAGAGTCTTATGTTGATAAGATTCTTCGACGATTCAGCATGGACAAATCCAAAAGGGGTTTGGTACCAATGGTAACCGGAACGATATTGAGCGGACTCAATGTCCCTCCGAACCCCATGATGTTGAACGCATGAAGTTGATCCCTTACGCTTCGCATTTGTTGGATCAATCATGTATGCCATGATATGCACACGTCTCGATGTCTCGTATGCCTTGAGCATGACGAGTAGATATCAAGCAAATCCGGGTGAGAGTCACTGGATTGCTGTCAAGAACATCCTTAAGTACTTGAGAAGAACTAAGGACTCTATCCTTGTGTTTGGAGGAGACACTGAGTTGCGTGTTACAGGATACACGGACTCAAGTTTTCAAACAGATAGAGATGACATGAAATCACAAGCTGGTTTTGTTTTCATGCTCAATGGTGGTGCCGTAAGCTGGAGAAGCTTCAAGGAAGTCAGAATCGCGGATTCAACAACGGGAGGTGAGTACATAGCAAAGATCGAGGTCGCCAAGGAAGCTATGTGGATCAAGCAATTCACGGAAGGTCTAAAAGTAGTACCTACCGCCGATGATCCCATCACTCTCTATTGTGATAATAGTGGGACGATCTTCCAAGCTAAGGAGCCAAAGTCTAGTAATAGATCTAGACATGTACTTAGAAAGTATCATGTAATAAGAGATTTCATTGAAAGAAAGGAAATTGCGATTTGTAAGGTTGGGACGGATGACAACATAGCCGATCCACTCACCAAGCCTTTATCGCAGGCTAAGCATGATGGGCATGTTGCGTCCATGGGACTTAAACGTGTACCAAATTTTTGTTAGATTTTGAAATGAAATAAAAGTGTTGTTTTTGTTCATGTTCATAATCTCATTTGTCTTTTATCCTTAATTTATACTTTGTTACATCCAAACGGGTTGTAGAGACGATTGAACCCCGTTAAAGTGAACATGGATTAACATTGTTTTGCCCATAGTTACTTATATGAGGTGACGTCTCGAAGTGACTAGAGTGTGAGGCGATTGATGGCAAGTTCAAGTGCCATACAGTCATGTGAGATGACTAGTCGATCACATAGGCAGACTGTTAGGAACTTTTTGTCGGGCCTAATGACCGCTTATAGAGTTCTGGCAAATTTATATAGCCTGGTCGTGGCGAGAGCTACTATAGTGTTCTAATGAGTCGATTCTTTTGACTAGAGACTATTCGCCTAAGATGGGACAGTTTCAGATTAACTTTGATTTGTGTTACTACGACCTTCGTAAATGGGGTCAAATGGGCATATTTTGGGTTATGATGGCTGTTGCTAGTCGAAGGGAATGAGTGCGATAGGAATTGTCCACCCCTTGTCAGGGTTATAACAATATCTCAGGGCCACTCGAGGAGCAATGAACTGGAAATGCGTGGCCACGCTCGGAGAGTATCCAGTGTGGATAAATCCGGTCAATCAGTTATTCTCCAGATCGAGGAAACCACTCTCGATATGATCACTTGCAAGTACGACCTGAAAGACACCTTGCATTGAGTGGGAGATAGTAATAGGACAAGAGAATTGGTGACGCACACTTGTCGAGGACAAGTGGGAGATTGTTGGGAAATGTGTCCTCAACAATAGTGCGATCACGTGATTTAAATATCATTATTAAATCTCATTTTAAGAATACAATTGGGAAGTAATATTGTTACTGTCAACTGGTCAACATATATCGGTAATGATTGGCTGACTAGAGTTTGTGAAGGAAATGTAGATTCATATACATACTAACATACTCTTATATGTCAAAATTAATTTGTCATAAAATTAAATACGGATCTTATGCATGCAAACAATATAACAAAGGGAAGAAATCATGTCCTTACATTCAATATTTCGGCTATATTGGGCACAAGAGAGATCACCTTTCTCTTCTTGTTCTTGAGCTATTCCAATGGATGAACAAGATCTAAGAATAAGATCTCTCCCTAAGCTTTATACCCAAGGCTTTCACTTAATCTAATTAATATTATAAGTACTAGTATAATATTAATCTTGTGAAAATTGAACCAAAAATAAATATAAAACCCTTATATATTTCGGTTATTATGAGAGAGTATGAGAGGATTTTATCTCACTAGAAATCTCAATATTTGATGATGGAATTAGAATGAATACACACTAAAACATTTTAGTGTAATTAGGTGAAAATTATAGAAAAACAATGATGGCATTGTTCTTCTCCAAACCGTGTAAGAGGAGGTCATAGGGGAGCCAATGCATGGTAAATTTGTTCTTCACAAGAAACAATAGGCTTGCATGCCTAGACTTGCTTTTTCATCATTGTGTTTTATCAACTAAATAAAACAATTAACTAGCTTAATGCTCCCCAATTTTTCGGCACTTTTGGTAATATGGAAACCATATTATTTTTGTCAATTGTCAATATGTCACATGTCATGTGTGACATAAATTTGTTATGTAATTTTTAACATATTAAAAATCAACGTATTAATAAAAACACGTCACATACAAAAATCGACTTAGTAATCTCATAATTACTTGTGCCAAAATATTTTACCATTTATAAATCACAACAGATTGTATTTATAAAAATTCATTCAAATTTAATTGTTACATTAAACAATTTATTTCATCCGAGTAATTATACAATTTAATTACTCAGACCGTATCTCATTTAATCACATTTCAATTTGATACGTAAATTTTACTTCCAAAATCGTCCGTCAATTTTCAAGTAATTTAATTAACTCGCAACGTTATACGATTAATTAAATAATCAATTAAGAGTATTGCCCTTTAGGTATGACCTAGGGGGTCAACTGATCACCACCGTCACACGACAGTAATGTCAAACTCTAGTCAGCCAATCATTACCGATATATGTTGACCAGTTGATTGATAACAATATTACTTCCCAATTGTATTCTTTAAAATGAGATTTAATAATGATATTTAAATCATGTGATCGCACTATTGTTGAGGACACATTTCCCAACAATCTCCCACTTGTCCTCGACAAGTGTGCGTCACCAATTCTTTTGTCCTATTACTATCTCCCACTCAATGCAAGGTGTCTTTCGGGTCGTACTTGCAAGTGATCATATCGAGAGTGGTTTCCTCGATCTGGAGAATAACTGATTGACCGGATTTATCCACTCTGGATACCTTCCGAGCGTGGCCACGCATTTACAGTTCATTACTCCTCGAGTGGCCCTGAGATATTGTTATAACCCTGACAAGGGGATGGACAATTCCTATCGCACTCATTCCCTTCGACTAGCCACAGCCATCATAACCCAAAATATGCCCATTTGACCCCATTTACGAAGGTCGTAGTAACACAAATCAAAGTTAATCTGAAACTGAGCCATCTTAGGTGAATAGTCTTTAGTCAAAAGAATCGACTCATTTGAATACTATAGCAGCTCTCGCCACGACCAGGCTATATAAATTTGCCAGAACTCTATAAGCGGTCAATAGGCCCGACAAAAAGTTCTAATACCGATCTGCCTATGTGATCGACTAGTCATCTCACATGACTCTATGGCATTTGAACTTGCCATCAATCGCATCACACTCTAGTCACTTCGAGACGTCACCTCATATAAGTGACTATGGGCGAATACAATGTTAATCCGTGTTCACTTTAACGGGGTTCAATTGTCACTACAACCCGTTTGGATGTAACAAAGTATAATAGAAGAGTTTTAAAGTAAAACTCGAACGACAAATGCGATTATCACATATGAATAGTCAATACCTGATTACTATTTCATGTTCTATAATCTAATTTGATCTTGCATGTAGTTGTTAATTTCAATTTAATTGAAATGACATGACTCATCATGTTTAGCCTTTGAGAAGGCTTTGGTTAGTAGGTTTTATCAACTTCTTGTACCTTACTCAACCTTACTACACACTCGTTTTCCTCTGTAATGTATACATTTGCATCACAAACTTTTTCGAGTACGTGTCGAGATCCAATCAAGACATAGGCCCTCTTAGCCTAAGATTAGCTCCCACTGTTTTCACAGTGTGCGGGACTCATCCTCTTGCACATCTCATGATTGCAAGTGTACTCAATTTCCGTTATAAATATCTCTCATTGTTCTTTATTGCCTAGAACGATTCTAGAAAATCTACTTCTTAATTATCATAGCCACAATGGTATCTTAACCATCCTAATGTGTTTTGATTATGGTTTTGTCGGAAACCATGCGCAACCTCAATTGTCAATTGTCACTTGTGTAACACCCTTACACAAAATTGCATCATAAACACTTTGCTTTACTTCCTTAATGCTTCTGCATGCACTTAAGGGCAATCTTTATATGTACCAGGTAAAGATTACTTAAATTCGATTTTGAAAACAATTCATCATACTCAAAGTATATGAAGTGTTATACATCATTACTCATTTAATTGATCCGGCAGCGGAAGCAAATGAAATCAATCAAATATGTTCAATTTAATTGAACTAGTCATGAATCTTATCAACATAAGACTTCTTCGACGCTTATATCATGTGGATTTATCTTCATAAATCTGGATATTCAAGATGCGTTATATTACTCCAAAAGTCTTAAATCATTCTCAATGATCAATATGTCATCCACATATCGGACTAATTAAAATTTCCGTAACTCCCACTAAACTCCATGTATAAACACAACTTCTCGACTTATCGAGAAATGTTTTATCACATGATCAAAATGTTGATTCTAACTCATTGATGTCCTACTTAAGACCCTCTCTTAAGTTTCACATTATCTTAGGATTGCAAGAATCTTCAAAACTCAAGACATGTATTGAATACATTCCTTCTAATTGAAGAAGTGGGTTTTAGATTCACTTGCTATGTATTTCATAACCTCATAATGAAACACAATCCCTAAGAAGATCCAAATAGACTTAATCATTTCAATTAGTGCAAAACCCTTTGCAACCAATCTTGCTTTGAAATATCTCTTTATTAGCGCAAAACCCTTTGTCACTAATCAAGCCTTGAAATCTCTCTTTATTAGTGCAAAACCCTTTGCAACTAATCAAGCCTTTTTATTTCGGATTTTCATGGCTCTAAGCCTTGTATTGAGTTGTGACTTGAACACTCTTATGTAAGTCATATGTTTATTACTTTCCAGAAGTAATCAACTTGAATCAAACAATTTCTTTGTAAGTTATAAGCTCTTTACTTTCTTAAAAGTAGCATGAATCCATCATTTTCAACAATTTGACGAATTTAACCTCCTAGGTTTTAAAGAAACAACATCTTACACAAAATGTCTCATGTAGCCAAGAAAAACCAGTTTCTTGCGACATAACATTCTTTTGTGGCTCTTGAATAAATTCTCCCACTCTGTCTTCTAGAAATAAACTTGTATTTTTAAAGAGAAACTTTCACGAGCCGCAAAACCCGTCGTACTCGTGATAATTGAAAAGGGAAAAATGAGCATTTGTTTCTTGTGAAAACTTACAAACATGGTACCCTTACCATTTCATATCTCATATGATTTAATTTAGTGGAAAAATAATTTAGACAAAAATGATAAAATCCCCAAAAGGATCAAGTAACTCAAAGTAACTTGATTGAAATCCAAACCATATCGAATAGCGTTTGATTTCTTATCCAATCACACATTATTCCATGATGCGTGCTAAGAGAGATTAACATGTGATACTATATCACATTTCCTTTGGCTTATATCAAAGTCTTAACTTTGATAATCCCATCACGACTAAATCGTGATTCCTTGAACTCTTTGAAATTCTTCAAAGATTTCTCCTTTTACCTTATTAAGTGAACATATTAGCGTCAACTTAAATCGTTGGTAAAAGAAAATGATCAACCTATTTTGGATCAATGATTTACAACCTCGATCTCCTTTTCAACCAAAAGGCACGAGACATCTTGCTTTGAATACAAGATACGCATATACCATTAACAATCTAATGGTTTCAAGAGTAGTCGATAACTCTTTGCGTTCATCATTCCAAAATTTAAGGTTTAATCTTGGGTTACCAATTTGAGTCTTGCATCATCTTCATGATATATCGTTCTAGTTTGGTTTAGAATATTATCACCTTGATAATGGGCTAGCCATATATCAAATCGTGGTGTAAAGGGTCACAGAAGTGAAACCTCTTTTGTATCTTAACAAGTTTGTATTCTTATTTAGAGTTTATGTACTTAATAGTCACAATTAAGTACAACTCCAAATCCAAAAACTAGATTGAGTACACAATTACTCTATCTCTCAATATTGTTGATGCTAGTCGTCATATTCTAATCATTCTATGTATCAAGTACAATGATGTAAACCACCACCGGTTTCTAATATTGATGAAGTGGTACTAGCAAAATTTATGTTTAATCAAATAAACATTTAAAGAAGAAGGTCCCATTAGATGTCCCACAACTAACTTGTTGATTCTTCAATAATTTGGGGTAGTTTCCTTTCTTGTGTCCAACATTTTAAGACAATGGAAACTTTATCGGTCGGGATTGATAGGTTTAGTATCGTTATTCTCAACAACTTTACCTTTAACATTACCTTGTATCAATTTCATTATAATCTTTACTTCTTGAACCTCGTCCTCATCTTAACGGTTTAAGAGAATGCTCCCACTTATTTCAATGAGTCTTTGCTTTGAGAAGCAAAATTGAATTCATGAAGGTTACTCTTCATTTGTTCGTTTTAGTCTTAAAAACTTTCATTGAAGTGGTTGCGTTATTTTGGTCAATTACGAATTCTTGACAAAACTAATTACCAAAACAATTTTATCGCTTCGATGTACTTAATGCATTTAAGTACATGGAAAAACAATCCATTGCAAGTAGATGTGTTAGTCAAGAATCAAAAACCTGTTTGATAATGAATAACTTTAATCTATACTCTTTACAAGAGATCCTTAGCAATGGTTCATTTGAGGTTTTAGAAGCAAACTCATATTTGTCTTTAGTTACGATATTTTAATGGAGATTTGAATCAAAAACGAAATGATATCGTATATGAATTGTGGTAAAGAAATAGAACAATATGATAACGGAATAATGGAAAACTTAACATTCATCGTTTTATTAATACTTGTAAAATAACAAGTATAGCATTTACATAGTGACCTCTACCCAACTATGATAAATGATTCCAAGATCCAAATTCATATTAACTTGGGCACGGTAGGGCCGATTCATCCCTTATCAATATAACTCGGTGGATTAACCCTTTAATCGATTCTACTTTTAGAACTCTTGGTCGATAAAATTACTCTAATAATTATCTATAGCCCAAAACATATCCGACAAGGGCACGGTAGGGCCGATTCATCCCTTATCGAAAAACTTTTGTTGAGTTCAATCCAAATTTCGAATAAATGTGTCCATGATCCAAATCCACATCAACTCGGGCACGGTAGGGCCGATTCATCCCTTATCAACATGAATTCGGTGGATTAACATTCATCACCCACTTCCCCTACGTAACAAGGTTTGTACCCGGTAGGGCCGAGTGCACTCCCTCGCGAAATAGGTTTTCATGGTTTCTACTATTTGGTAAGGCTATGTCTCAATTGATTGTTTTAGCGAGAGGTCATGTCAATTTATTATCTATCACGTTTTAAGTGAACTAAAGCGGTGAACTACGATAATTCCAATTGACACGGTCGATAAACTCGATAAAATGACAATGCATGTTTAGTTATGGCGATTTAGCAATGCATGTGACATAAAATAAAATGCATGCATAAAAATAAATAAATCCTAGTATGGCCTTTCCTAAAATAGAAAAACTCTTTAACTATTACATATTCGGAAACCAACTCCATTGGTCCCTTGAACTTCGGTTGTAGCACGCATCTCGAGGTAACACCGTCTTTATGTATCGCTATTCTTGAAGAAATCCGTCTTTAGGAACTTCCGGAATAAAATAAAATTACATAATAAATTACATAATTCCTATTATACATTTGTAACTAAAATAAAATAAATCTATTAAATTACAAAACGGTGATACGAGATCACAATAAAAATTACAACCGAATCGATATTCCCATACATATCGGGAAATACCAATTAAAATCTAAGGCCATACTAAGTAAAATTACATAATTCAAAATTACTTAATTTAAAATTATGACAATCATAAAGAAAATGCAGCATTATATTATGTATGCACATGCTCAATTTTTATGCTAAATCGCCTTTTAATTAGCCAATATCGTATATTACTCGGTTTTTACGGATTCGCGTGATTTCAACATTTTATAATCACAAAAATGCATAAACTCATATTTATGCATAAGTTAATTACCCTAACCTCTTAGGACTCAAAATATAGTCTTCACTAATAATTTGACCATAATTAACTTTTATTTACAAAATTGTTCATAAATGGACAAAAATTACAAAAATAAGCTATTAAACTTCAAATAAATCCAAAAATTTCAAATAAATTCAAAATTTGAAATTTAAATTCATGAACATTCTGGAAAAATTCCATGACACTCATAATGTTCAAAATCTTAGGTTAAAAATTTCAAATTTTTAGGAAAAACAATGTTGCGGTTTATCGATATTTAATAAAATAATCATAAAAACATGGAAAAATTATTTTCATTAACTTTTCAATTTAGATCTGAAAAATATAATAAAATGCAACATTAGACGTTTTTCCTAAGTCATAGATTATGTTTTATTAATTTTCAACTAATAATGTCACTATTTATGCCATTTTTCTTCAAAAATTCATAAATCATGCTAAAAGACTTCTTTATAGCCAATTATTTTACACACATCTTGTAAAATTGCATGTGACAACATATTAATTTTCTATGACCAGATTCGAAATTTAACTCATATTAACCTATTTTTCTCTTAAATCCGAATTTAATGATGAAAAAATCATTTTTCGAGCATAACAAGTCCAAAAATTATGAAAATTTACAGGTTATCTCAAAATAATATATGTAACAACATATCCAAAAACCAAGTGAAAATTCGAAGTATAGCTAATTTTCGAACAAAAATGACATTTTTACTCATAAAATCACATTTAAATGTCATTATTATTAAATATGAACAATAAAAATCCGAAAAATTAACCAAAATATCCTAAAACATTTTAGGACCAGAAATATTAACATGCATGTGATGATTTCGTGATATATCATAATAACACAAAATTTACAAGTTTTATTTTGTTATTCTTATAACTCGGAAAAACTTTTAACCAATTTGCATGCAAACAACCGTGGCTCTTGATACCGATTGAAGGAAATGTAGATTCATATACATACTAACATACTCTTATATGTCAAAATTAATTTGTCATAAAATTAAATACGGATCTTATGCATGCAAACAATATAACAAAGGGAAGAAATCATGTCCTTACATTCAATATTTCGGCTATATTGGGCACAAGAGAGATCACCTTTCTCTTCTTGTTCTTGAGCTATTCCAATGGATGAACAAGATCTAAGAATAAGATCTCTCCCTAAGCTTTATACCCAAGGCTTTCACTTAATCTAATTAATATTATAAGTACTAGTATAATATTAATCTTGTGAAAATTGAACCAAAAATAAATATAAAACCCTTATATATTTCGGTTATTATGAGAGAGTATGAGAGGATTTTATCTCACTAGAAATCTCAATATTTGATGATGGAATTAGAATGAATACACACTAAAACATTTTAGTGTAATTAGGTGAAAATTATAGAAAAACAATGATGGCATTGTTCTTCTCCAAACCGTGTAAGAGGAGGTCATAGGGGAGCCAATGCATGGTAAATTTGTTCTTCACAAGAAACAATAGGCTTGCATGCCTAGACTTGCTTTTTCATCATTGTGTTTTATCAACTAAATAAAACAATTAACTAGCTTAATGCTCCCCAATTTTTCGGCACTTTTGGTAATATGGAAACCATATTATTTTTGTCAATTGTCAATATGTCACATGTCATGTGTGACATAAATTTGTTATGTAATTTTTAACATATTAAAAATCAACGTATTAATAAAAACACGTCACATACAAAAATCGACTTAGTAATCTCATAATTACTTGTGCCAAAATATTTTACCATTTATAAATCACAACAGATTGTATTTATAAAAATTCATTCAAATTTAATTGTTACATTAAACAATTTATTTCATCCGAGTAATTATACAATTTAATTACTCGGACCGTATCTTATTTAATCACATTTCAATTTGATACGTAAATTTTACTTCCAAAATCGTCCGTCAATTTTCAAGTAATTTAATTAACTCGCAACGTTATACGATTAATTAAATAATCAATTAAGAGTATTGCCCTTTAGGTATGACCTAGGGGTCAATCGATCACCACCGTCACACGACATGTAATGTCAAACTCTAGTCACCCAATCATTACCGATATATGTTGACCAGTTGACAGTAACAATATTACTTCCCAATTGTATTCTTTAAAATGAGATTTAATAATGATATTTAAATCATGTGATCGCACTATTGTTGAGGACACATTTCCCAACAGTTTGACATTACTGTCGTGTGACGGTGGTGATCAGTTGACCCCCTAGGTCATACCTAAAGGGCAATACTCTTAATTGATCATTTAATTAATCGTATAATGTTACGAGTTAATTAAATTACTTGAAAAATTGATGGACGATTTTGGAAGTAAAATTTACGTATCAAATTGAAATGTGATTAAATGAGATACGGTCTGAGTAATCGAATTGTATCATTACTCGGATGAAATTATTGTTTAAAGAAACGATTGGATTTGAATGAATCATTATAAATGCGATTTATAAGTTGGTAAAATTTTGGCACAAGTAATTATGAAATTACTAAGTCGATTTTTGTATGTGACGTATTTTTATTAATACGTTGATTTTTAATATGTTAAAAATACATAACATATTTATGTCACATATGACATGTGACATATTGACAATTGACAAAATAATATGGAATCCATATTACACAAATGTGCCGAAAATTTGGAGGAGGATTAGGATTAATATTGTGTTTACAATTAGTGGTAAACATAATGATTATATTAGGAGAGTAGGCATGCAACCCTATTTACCTTGTGAAGGCAAACTAATGCATGCATTGGGTCTTTCTCTTCCCCTCTCCTCTCCTCTTACACGGTTGAAAAAGAAAAGGGCAAAGTGTTTTTGTCTTTTATTTTTTTAACATACACTACATGCAAGAGTGTATTATTCATTCATGCAATTACACTTCTAAAAGTATTAAGTTTTAGAAAGATAAAATCCTCTAAAATCTCTCTCTCTCAACCGGTTTTTTGAGAGCTCAAAACCAAATATTTTTGGTTCAATTTTTCTACAAAATTAATATCACACTAGTATTTGTAATATTAATTTGATTAAGAGGAAGCCTTGGGTATAATACATAGGGAGAGATCTTACACTTAGATCTTTGTTCTTCCATTGGAAAAGCTCAAGAACAAGAAGAGAAAGGAGATCTCACTTGTGCCCAAATAGCCGAAATATTGAATGTAAGGACATGATTTCTCCTCTATTCATTTCATTGTTTGCATGCATAAGATCCGTTTTAATTTATGACAAATTAATTTAACATATATGAGTATGTTATAGATGTATATAGATCTACATTTCTTTCACTAGTGGTGCACGTTCTTTAGGTGTGGCGTTGGGATCGCGTAGGGTTGCCACTGCACTTTCCAGTTCCATGACTTGCCTATTCACACTCCTTGTCCATGCAATGAAATCGGTGATGGTTGGAGAAATGGTAGAGTAGTTCCCTTCATTCTCTATTGTATGAATTTCATCTTCGACTGGAGAGATGAGGTGTGAACAGTCTATGGTAGATTCTTCACTTGTGATCACTAGAATTCCAAGAGGATTCTGAGTGTTGTTAGGCTTACCTCCAGATGGTATTGGTAGGCGACCGTCTTCGATCATGTCTTGAAGTACATTTTTCAGTTTGTAGCACTTCTCTGTATCATGTCCCTTACCTCTATGGTATTCGCAGTATGAATTCTCATCCCAGAACTTGGATTTCTTTTCTGGTTTGGGTGTAGGGCTTATGGGTTGAGGTTTACCCAGTTTCATCAACCTTTTTAGAGCATTGGCATATGTGTCCCCAAGATTTGTGAATTTCCTTGGTGGGGTACTCTTTTTAGACGGTTCGAGAAGGTTAACTTCATCAGTTTTGCTAGTAGAGCCATAAGAACGACTTGTTGAGCCTTGATATCCACGACCTACCGTTTTGGACAAGAGCCCTTTACGGATGTCATCTTCGATCCTTGTTCCTAGTACGGCCAAGTCTTTGAAGGTCTTAATGTTTTGGTACCTCAAATGATTTGCATAGATGGGCTTTAGGTTGTCCACGAATTTCTCCACGAGGGTAGCTTCATCTGGACGTTCAACAAGTTGAGTACTAGTCTTTCTCCACCTACTTAGAAAGTCGGTGAAACCTTCTTTGTTATTTTGGGTAAGAACCTCTAAAGTGCGCATGTTGACTTGGATTTAAGCATTATCCGTGTATTGTTTGGCAAACTCAATTGCGGCATCATCCCAGGTAGTGATCTTCTTATGCTCTAGAGAATAGAACCATTGTTTTGGGATGGTGTCAAGAGATGAAGGAAAGATCCTTAAGAACATCTCGGGTTTAATGCCTTTGATAGACATGTAATCCTTAAAAGCACGGATATGGTTCAAAGGGTTTTCGTGCCCCTTGAATTTAGGGATATCTTTCATGTTGAAGTTGGTTGGCAACTTGGAACTTACGGCTTCATACTTGCGATTATTTTCCCTATAAATGTCATCCCCTTTGAGATACATCAATTGTTCCTCCAAGTATTGGAGTCATTTCTCAGCTGTAGTCATACCTATGGAAGGGTTTTCGTCCCCGAAGTTATTCACGAATTCATCAGACACTTCACTTTCCCGAAGAGGCATCCTCGTTTCCACGGCATATATTCGGCCTTCGATTTTGTCAAGGCGATCGTACACTTGGTCTTGAGTGACTTGGAGATGAGCTAGCGCGATTAGGATTTGATCATTACCATTCTGAAGTTGGTTGAAGTTCACGTCGCTTGTTTCAGGCATATTGGAAACTGGATAAGAGATCGACGACGAATCAAAACACGATCGACCATTCTAGCACACTTACTCGAAAAGAAATGTTTTGACTTGTGAAGTGGGAGTGTGCCACTTGTGTCAAGTGAGTTTAGAGGAAATGACAAAGTTTGAAAATGTTGGTCCTATTCAACTTTAGTGTAGTTGTAGGAGTGGACTCTAAGTGAGGTTTTGAAATGGGTTTTAAGGCCCGAATTTTGACTCGACAATTGGACAGAGTTTCGACTGGTTTTGCGCTAATATTAGGACTAAGTTCGAAATCTTTACATTTGAAAAAGGATTTTGATTTTACAAAAAAATCGTCATGGTTTTGTTTAGAAATGGTGATCACATATGGTAAAAACATTATACAAGCATTATAACGGGATGCTGAGTGCATTTAAAAGGGTTTTGGTTTAGAGGGTGGGTTGCCATACCGAACAATCAAACCCGAAGTCTGTGGAGAGGCTCGTACCAAATAAGAGTAAGGCCGATTCCTAGTCCATTTCCTCAAGTAGTGAAACTCCTTGATACAAACAAGAGTAAGTACCATGGTATGGATGACGTCAATCGCTATCCATCCTTAGGCCCAAATAAGAATTAGGACCGTTTAGACGGGACGATTGGTCGAATGGGTTGGGTTGGGCCAAAGAAGGCCGAATAAACGATCTAGGAAGACCGAGTTATGAAAACCGACAATTATCTTGTACAAATTATTCCCTAACCTTGTTCAAGTTTCACCCTTTTGGCTACACGTAAGTGTATTATCCCCAGCGGAGTCGCCAAACTGTGGACGCGGGCCCACGAGGGTTCTTGGGAAAAAGCGTTTGCATTTGTGGAGTCGCCACCAATTTATTGTGGAAAATTGGAAACCGTTCGAATACCTTGTGTCATGTCAAGACACAAAGCAGTGACATGAACACCAAGAACTCGTTACCCTTAGCATTCTATGTCTAGAATGACTCTCGTGGATGCCAATGAACACGGATGTTCACAGAGATCTGGAGTAAGAGGTGAGGGTACGTATTACGAAGCTCTTTTGATCGAACACCTAATCCCGCCCGCCTCGATAGCAGCCTCTACTAATGATTAGGGAAGTTATCTATACTCGATATATTGTCGATTTATATGCATGCAATGCAACATCCAACATTTTAATCCTAGCATGTGAGAATTTAGACTAAGTCAGTTAACACGTAATTTAATCATACAATTGAGTCGAAGTAAAGATTTAAATCGATTACATGTGAAAACATACAAGCAAACGCGATAAAAGGAAAACAATAATAATACAATGAAGGAAATTACAATAATTACATTGGGTTTAATGATTTATGTCGAAAATACTTTTAAAACAGATAATTTCAGAAAAGAAAGAATAAATAAATTAACAAACAGATAATTAGGGCGATAATACGAATAATAGTTAATTAATACGTAACTAATAAACTAGGTCAAGGCAAAACGGGAGTTCAGAGACAGAAATCAACCAGGAACAGGCGCAGCAGAGCTGCGTCCCTTGGAAGAGGCGCAGCAGTTGCTGCGTCCGTTCCTTGGCTCAGTTTGTGAAGCCGGAATTGCAAATCGTTAATATCCATTGGTGATTTAATGCTCGATTATATTATTTGACTCGGATGGAAGTGCTTAACAGATTATTTACATGTGGATGGGTCATAAAAACGATAAAACATGAACAAAACTAACTAAGATGAATTAATTACAAGATTTATAAGATTATTTACGGATTAATAAACTAACAAATTAATTAGGCTAAACAGGTTATTAATGATGAATTAATGATGAATAACAGATGCAAATATATCAAAGATCGAATTCCAGAGACTCAATATTAATGAATCGAATCTCTAAAACCCGGATTGATTTTATTGACGAAAACCCGCAAATATTTGATCATAAGGGATTTAAGTCGGGATTTAATGACGAATTTAATACTAATGATGATGAATAATACGTTAAATTATTATGTTTAAATTGTTATGTCAAAGAATCGAAGAACAAACTAATGAAAATAAAAGAAGGGAATTGGCAAAAGACGGAGGAAGAAGAAAGGAAGCAGGAACTGCGGCAGCCTCATGAAGAGGCGCAGCACGTACTGCGTCTCTTCGAAGAGGCGCAGCAGTTGATGCGTCCATGCTCGACGGTTGTCTTCTGATAATCCGTAAACAAGAGGTTTAAAACAATGGTTTTACAAATCGGTTTTAAGCATACTTTCGACATAAACCTTACATTATGATTATAATAAATAAAGAACAATAAATAAAAGAAGGATTATACACCCTCAGACTTACATGTTTGACGAAACGAGATGAACTAAGTTAACTTTTAGTGATGCTCGACTCGAATGTAGACGAAAGTGCCCTCTAGTAGGAAAACGAACAAGATTGATTAAGTTGATTAATGTGGAGTTGGTCAAATTGGTTGGTCATGCAAAACGAGGCTGGTACTCAGAAAGATCCGAGCTTTTGTGGTCGAAAGTTCAAGCACGTAGACGCCAAAAAGTAAGAATGTGGTCTAGAATGCAAAGGGAGAAGAGAAGGGCGGACACTCGCGTGAGAAATATGTGAGACCGAAGGTCTCTATTTATACTAGTCACACGGAGGAAATAGGGTTTTTTGGAGAAACTTTGGAAATGAATCTCGAAAAGATATGAAAAGATACGAAAAATACGAAGAAAAGGACTTGGGAATAGGCGCAGCAAGCACTGCGTCCCTTGGAAGAGGCGCAGCACTTGCTGCATCCTTTTCCAAGTGGTTTCCTCCTGCGAAAGAAAGATTTCCGTGTTTTGATTATGGAATAACGAATTAATCTTGTTTTCCTTAATATTTTGTGTGAATATTACGAGAAATTCTTTACCAAAGATTAAAAGATTGCAAAATATGGAATAGAAATATCCGGAACATTCCAGAACATTCTGACTCGGTTTTAGAAAATGATGACGGTTTTTTTTTACCCGGACTCCAAATGTACTCTAATTACTGCCAAAACGACCGTATCGGCACGTAGATGTCAGTTAAGAGGTAGACACAAGTATTTGAGCTATCACTTGATGATAAACTTACGAACTGTCACAAATCATTCCGCGTACCAAACATGCGACCCAATCATCACCGGGTGGTTTGCGGGAGGTGCAGAAATGAGGTATCTACACTGCTTTAGAATCTGTTTTCTCTTTGACACCGCGTCAGCTTGCGTTGTCGAAGTCTCAGAAGGGTGCCCACTCCTCTGATTGGTTGCGTGCGGTTCCTATCTCTGGGTTGGGTCAGACTATGAACAGAAGGACTTACCGTAGTGTGCTTGGATATCGACTGGGTGTTCCGCTTTTCACGGTATCTAGGCCTTGTCCTGCCTGCTCTCGGGTTTTTGCTGATGATGTTTACGGGGACCACGTTGTTTCTTGTACTGGTACTGTGGGTGTTAAGCATCGGCACAACCTCGTTCGTGACACCTTATTCGACATCTGCTATAAGTCTGGTATTTCTACGGGTAAGGAGGTTGATATTGGTTTGGTTGACGAACATGGTGGCTCTCTTCGTCCTGCGGATTTGCTGCTTTATTATTGGGACATAGTGCGTGATGTGTGCGTTGATTTGACAGGATTTTCTCCCTTGACTCAGACTGGGATGATGGATTTTGTGCCCGGCCGGGTTGTCGCTGATGCTGCTCAGCGTATGTGTGCTAAGTATGGGGACTTATGTGCGGCAGCTGGTTATGGTTTCCTTCCCTTCTCTTTCTCTTCACTTGGGGAGCTGGGTTCGGATGTTGTTGCCGTGCTCAAGCGGATCCAGAAATTCTCGGTATCTCAGGATACGGGGGCTCGGGTGGCTGCTTATATTTTTACTAGACGTAGCTTTGCTACAGCTAAGGGTGTGGGGGCCCAGATTGTCTCTCGGCTCCCCACCAATTTCATGTAAACTTTTATTTTTCTATCAATGAAAGCTGCGCACATCCCTTCATCATAAAAATAAATAATAATAATAATAATAATAATAATAATAGTAATAGTAATAGTAGTAATAATAATAATAATAATAATAATAATAATAATAATAATAATAATAATAATAATAATAATAATAATAATAATAATAATAATAATAGTAATAATAGTAATAATAATAGTAATAGTAATAATAATAATAATAATAATAATAATAATAGTAATAATAATAATAATAGTAGTAATAATAATAATAGTAATAATAATAATAGTAATAATAATAATAATAGTAATAGTAATAATAGTAGTAATAGTAATAATAGTAGTAATAATAATAATAATAGTAATAGTAGTAATAGTAGTAATTGTAATAATAATAGTAATAGTAATAATAGTAATAATAGTAATAATAGTAATAGTAGTAATAGTAGTAATAGTAATAATAGTAATAATAGTAGTAATAATAGTAATAATAGTAGTAGTAGTAGTAATAATAATTATAATAATAATAATAATAATAATAATAATAATAATAATAATAATAATAATAATAATAGTAATAATAATAATAGTAATAATAATAATAATAATAATAATAATAATAATAATAATAATAATAATAATAATAATAATAATAATAATAATAATAATAATAATAATAATAATAATAATAATAATAATAATAATAATAATAAATATATGAAATCTTCTTTTAAGTTATTGCTTTTAATCGTTGAAGTTGTTGCTACTAATCTTACCAACTTTGTTTACTAATCGGTTTAGTTGAGAGCATAGTGGTAATGTAGTTGTTTGGCAAGCATTAGTTTTATGGTTGTTATGAAGCTGGCATGGTGACTCTATGGTGGTATACATGATGTAGGGATTAGTTACTTTGGTAACGGTGTAGTGACTTTGTAGTATACATGTTGGCATTATCTAATGATTTCATTGAGTAATGCGTGATCCTTCGAGTTGTCTAGTCATGTTATGGTTGGCTTATGGGACGAAGTTCCTTTTTTAGGGGGGAAGACTATAATACCTGCCCTGTTAGGGACCCGTTGACTGACCTATTGACTATGTGAGACCCTTAGTGTAGATATCTCATTTCTGCACCTCCCGCAAACCACCCAGTGATGATTGGGCCGCATGTTTGGTACGCGGAACGATTTGTGACAGTTCGTAAGTTTATTGTCAAGTGATTGCTCAAACATTTATGTTTGCCTCTTAATTGTCATCTACGCGCCGATACGGTCGTTTTGACAGTAATTAGAGTACATTTGGAGTCCGGGCCTAAAACCGTCTTCATTTTCTGATAACCGCTAAAAACCCGAGTCAGAATGTTCTGGAATGTTCCGGATATTTCTATTCCATATTTCACAATCTTTTAATCTTTGGTAAAGGATTGAAAGAAATGTAGAATCATATACATTATAACATACTCTTATATGTCTAATAATTTGTCATAAAATTAATAACGGAACTTATGCATGCAAACAATAAAATGAATAGAGGAGAAATTATGTCCTTACATATTTAATTTCGGATATTTGGGCACAAAAGAGATCACCTTTCTCTTTTGTTCTTGAGCTTATTCCAATGGAAGAATGAAGATCTAAGTGTAAGATCTCTCCCTATGCTTTATACCCAAGGCTCCTCTTAATTAAATCAATATTATAAATACTAGTTATAATATTAATTATAGTAGAAAATTGAACCAAAAATATTTATAAACACTTAAGTATTTTCGGTTTTGATGAGAGATAAAGAGAGGATTTTATTTCTCTAGAAAACTTATATTTTGGATGAGTTGAATGAATGAATATAATCTAAAACATTTTAGAGTATTATTAGGTAAAATTATAAGAAAAACAATGATGAATTGTTCTTCTCCAAAACCGTGTAAGAGAGGACATAAAGGGAGCCAATGCATGAAGAAATTGTTCTTCACAAGGAACAATAGGTATGCAAGGCTAGGGTTGCCTTTAATCATTGTGTTTTCCCACTAATTATAAACAACATATAATTAGCTTAAGTCCCTCTATTTTTCGGCCCATTTGGTAATATGGAATCCATATTATTTTTGTCAATTGTCTATATGTTACATGTCATATGTCACATATATTTGTTATGTATTTTTAACATATTAAAAATCAACGTATTAATAAAAATACGTCACATACAAAAATCGACTTAGTAATTTCATAATTACTTGTGCCAAAAATTTTACCAATTATAAATTACAACATATTGTATTTATAACAATTCATTCAAATATAATTGTTACATTAAACAATTTATTTCATCCGAGTAATTATACAATTTAATTACTCAGACCGTATCTTATTTAATCACATTTCAATATGATACGTAAATTTTACTTCCAAAATCGTCCGTCAATTTTCAAGTAATTTAATTAACTCGTAACATTATACGATTAATTAAATAATCAATTAAGAGGGTTGCCCTTTAGGTATGACCTAGGGGGTCAACTGATCACCACCGTCACACGACAGTAATGTCAAACTCTAGTAAGCCAATCATTACCGATATATGTTGACCAGTTGACAAGAACAAAATTACTTCCCAATTGTATTCTTTATAATGAGATTTAAACATGTGATCATCATGATCAACGTCGTGATCGCATTATTGTCGGAGGACACATATTCCAACAATCTCCCACTTGTCCTCGACAAGTGTGCGTCACCAATTCTCTTGTCCTATTACTATCTCCCACTCAATGCAAGGTGTCTTTCGGTCGTACTTGCAAGTGATCATATCGAGAGTGGTTTCCTCGATCTGGAGAATAATCGATTGACCGGATTTATCCACTCGGATGCCATCCGAGCGTGGCCACGCATTTCAGTTCATTACTCCTCGAGTGGCCCCGAGATATTGTTATAACCCCGACTAGGGGTGGACAATTCCTATCGCACTCATTCCTTCGACTAGCCACAGCCATCATAACCCAAAATATGCCCATTTGACCCCATTTACGAAGGTCGTAGTAACACAAATCAAAGTTAATCAAATCGTGCCATCTTAGGCGAATAGTCTTTAGTCAAAAGAATCGACTCATTTGAATACTATAGCAGCTCTCGCCACGACCAGGCTATATAAATTTGCAGAACTCTATAAGCGGTCATAAGGCCCGACAAAATGTTCCTAACAATCCGCCTATGTGATCGACTAGTCATCACACATGACTCTATGGCACTTGAACTTGCCATCAATCGCATCACACTCTAGTCACTTCGAGACGTCACCTCATATAAGTAACTATGGGCATAAACAATGTTAATCCATGTTCACTTTAACGGGGTTCAATTGTCTCCACAACCCGTTTGGATATAACAATGTACCAAGTGAGTTAATAATAACTCAAACGACAAATGTCGACATCACACTCGGGTAGTCAATATCATATTACAACCTTGTGATGTTTATCATAAGTGTAAACACTTATCGATTGCAATAGAAGTTTAACATCCCATGTGTCCACGTGTTCAAACTTCTTACACTTGCAATTTCCTTCACATTCATGTTCTCATACCATGAATTTTACCAAGCATACATCAAGGTTCTCGACCTTGGTTTTGGTTCTTTAACTTGAAAGAACTTTCTTATCGATCATCTCATAATGAACGAATTTGTGATGAATAATACAACTTGTACCGATCAAGTATTCCATCCACACACAATGCACTAGGTATATGTTTTGTAGAATCTTGTAACAATTGACAAGATTATTAGCTTAGTACTTCTCACAAGTCCTAGCTTTATTAGGAAAGATTGTTTTGAATAACCTCTTATTTAACCAAGTATCTTTCCAAAACTCCTCATTTCTCTTTCTGGGCTTGAAAGATTTGGGATTCTCATAAATCCTCATATGTGCTCGGATTTTCTACAATATGTGCAAACTCTTGACACACAATAGAACATCCGTCAATCACTGAAATCGCTCATCGGATTCTACTCGAGAATTCATGACGCTTCTATTATGGCTCACCAAGTCAATCATCATGCTCTTATGCATATGATTCATAATTGGACATGTACATGATTATTCTAATGGCGGAAACATTAGTTACTAATAATCATGAGATCAACCGTTCATAGGTTCAATGAACTACCATGATCGCTAATGGTAATCCCATTTTCATTCATACGAATAACCTACGCGTATGTTGATGTGATGTGTATCTCTTAATACTAATCCAACATCCCATGATGTAATTGGATTCATCATTGTCCATTTTCATCCGGAATTGAAAACTCAAAAGCTTCTTTATGAAAGAAGATATTAGCTCGTCATTCTTTAATGAGTAATGAGTTTTATACATTCAAGGATGATAGCTCCCACTAAATTCTATGTCTTCACATGAGAATTTCCTAACTCCCACTCAATTCTACATATTTCGAGATGACTTCTTAATCGAAATTTGTCAAGAATATAAATATAAATTGCTTTGCCAAGTTACTAGGATAAAACCATATATGTTCCCATCATATCCTTTCAAAAATGCCTATTTTGAAGTGGTCTCATCTCAACCTTACGGAAAGAGATTTTAAATCTCTAACACACTCATGTCATAATGATGTGTAGCAATGTCATTATTCAAATACAAATAATATTTAGAATAGGTCCTTCGGAATACCCTTTCGGAAGGAGGTTTAACCATTTCATAGGGAGGTTAAACAATGACATTTGCGGTTAAAACGTTGGCTATTGAAGATATCGGAATATCAATCTTTGCAACTTGATCATAACTAGTATGTTACTATGATTCATTTAGGCTCTTAAGTAAAACTCATGATTGAAACTATTGGTCAAATGATTCATAACCTTAGTCAAAAGCTTGTTAAGACTTTACATTAGTCATTATTCTTCCAAAACTTCTTTTGGTCTCCTCGTGTAGTTATCTTGAGAATAAACTCTTATGATTATTCCACTTGGTCTCTTAAGTCATTTAGAACTAACTTGAGACTATAGATCTCATCTATTTGGTATACTATGTAAATAGATATACCTTCATTCAAATCATTCTTTCTTGCGTAGATCTTCATTTACACAAGTACACAATTATATCTTGCCTTGTGTGTTGTGTCCTCATTTTTCTCCCACTCTATCTTTAGAATGAATACACTAAACATTCAAAGATAGCATATGAGACACAAATTAATGATGTTGAAGTATAAGGAGGACTACTTCATAGGTTGACTAATTGTTATAGATTTCATATGTGTACTTGGTGGTTGACATACCTTTAAGAGAATTCATAGACTCAAAATCACTTCATTAATGATCATACACAAGCCTTAAGCATGTGGACATATAATGAAACCGGTCATTATATTTGTCTATTAGATCACTTTAAGTGAATAATTTTATGTTTCAAAACGCAAGCAATTTAAAGATGAAATTTTAGAACATAAAGGATAAATGATAAAACGTGTGACTTGGGTTGCAAACCAAGTCACTATCATCCAAAATACAAACCATTATCCAAAATACCTTTCCATGTCGAACACGGAAACTTAAAGTTCTAAAATTCAAATCATAACTTAAAATAAGACAATGAAAAACAAAGCTCCATAAAAGCTATCCTTAGCTTCTTCATGGTTTATTATGCTTGCTTTTCTTTTCTTTTGTCTTTGCTTGGTGGCGGCCCTATTTACAATAAAAAGGGAGATACATTATCACAACTTTGCATCATAATACCATAGTTGAATTTTGAAACACAAAAGAAGGTTAGTCATTTACCTACTGGAGTGATCTTTCCAGTTTTGATATCACCAAGATATTTGGAACAATTTCTCTTCCAATGTCCCATGCCATTACAATAATGGCATTTGTCAAGAGGACCCTTCTTGACTTTGGAGGTGCTAGCTTCACAAGACTTAGCTTTGGTGAATGTGGGAGCTTGCTTTTTACCCTTTCTTCCACTCTTCTTGAACTTCCCTTACTCTTTGCGCTTATATTAAGCACATCCTTGGGAGGGTTCACATTTAACCCCATGTCCCTCTCGGCTTGCACAAGTAACTTGTGCAACTCCTCAAGAGACACATCCTTGTCTTGCATGTTGAAATTCACCCGAAATTGCACATATGCCTTGACTTTAGACAAGGAGTGTAGAATCCTATCTACGATGAGTTCTTTGGGGATTTCAACTTTTTGAATTTTCAAGGTCTCGACAAGCTCCATGAGTTTGAGCACATGAGGGCTAACCTTTTGGCCCTCTTTGAAGTCGAGATCAAAGAATGCCGCGGCCGCCTCATATTGGACGATCCGCGGAGTTTGTGAAAACATGGTCACAAGTTTGGAGTAAATCTCATTAGCATTGCCCATTTTGAAGGCTCTCCTTTGGAGTTCCGCCTCCATCGCAAATATTAAGACATTTTTCATTGCGGCGGACTCCTTTTGGTAAGCCTCATAGGCTTCCCTAGTGGCGCGGTGGACCTAGTGGTGGGCTCGGGTGGAGAGGCCTCGGTAAGGTAACGAAGCTTGTCGTCACCTTCGGCGGCTAATTTGAGTTGGGCATCCCACTCGGAGAAATTTGACCCATTCTTTTCAAGTTTACATCGATCCATGAAGGATCGGAGCCAAGATGAAGTAGCGAGTGGTGTAGCATTAGGAGTTGGTGTTGCCATTTGTTATGAAAAAGAAGTGGTCTACAAAACAAAATATAAGGAGTAAAACAATTGTCGTTTTAATAATACTCGTAAAAATGTATGATTTAAACAAGTTATAAGCATTTTTCTAGTGACCTCTACCCAACTAGAATAAATGATTCCAAGACCCAAATTTATATCGACTTAGGCACGGTAGGGCCGATTCATCCTTTATCAATATAACTCGGTGGATTAACGCTTAATCGATTCTACTTTTAGAATTCTTGGTCGATAATATTACATTAACATTTATCTTTAGCCCAAAACACATTTGACAAGGGCACGGTAGGGCCGATACATCCCTTATCAAAAACTTTTGTTGAGGTCAATCCAAATTTCGAATAAATGTGTCCATGATCCAAATCCATATCAACTTGGGCACGGTAGGGCCGATACATCCCTTATCAACATGAATTCGGTGGATTAACATTCATCACCCACTTCCCCTACGTAACAAGGTTTGTACCCGGTAGGGCCGAGTGCACTCCCTCGCGAAATAGGTTTTCATGGTTTCTACTATTTGGTAAGGCTATGTCTCAATTGTTTGTTTTAGCGAGAGGTCATGTCAATTTATTATCTATCACGTTTTAAGTGAACTAAAGCGGTGAACTACGATAATTCGAATTGACACGGTCGATAAACTCGATAAAATAAGACAATGCATGTTTAGTTATGGCGATTTAGCGATGCATGTGACATAAAATAAAATGCAAGCATAAAGATAAATAAATCCTAGTATGGCCTTTCCTAAAATAGAAAAACTATTAATCTATTACATATTCGGAAACCAACTCCATTGGTCCCTTGAACTTCGGTTGTGGCACGCATCTCGAGGTAACACCGTCTTTATGTATCGTCATTCTTGAAGAAATCCGTCTTTTGGAACTCCGGAATGAATAAAATTACATAATAAATTACATAATTTCCTATTATACATTTGTAACTAAAATAAAATAAATCTATTAAATATTACAAAACGGTGATACGAGATCACAATAAAAATTACAACCGAATCGATATTCCCATACATTTCGGGAAATACCAATTAAAATCTAAGGCCATACTAAGTAAAATTACATAATTCAAAATTACATAAATTAAAATTATGACAATCATAAGAAAATGCAGCATTATAATATGTATAAACATGCTCAATTTTTATGCTAAATCGCCTTTTAATTAGCCAATATCGTATATTACTCGGTTTTTACGGATTTGCGTGATTTCAACATTTTATAATCACAAAAATACATAAACTCATATTTATGCATAAGTTAATTACCCTAACCTCTTAGGACTCAAAATATAGTCTTCACTAATAATTTGACCATAATTAACCTTTATTTATAAAATTGTTCATAAATGGACCAAAAATTACAAAAATAAGCCATTAAACTTCAAATAAATCCAAAAATTTCAAATAAATTCAAAATTTGAAATTTAAATTCATGAACATTCTGGAAAAATTCCATGACACTCATAATGTTCAAAATCTTAGGTTAAAAATTTGGAAATTTTTCCGGAAAAACAATGTTGCGGTTTATCGATATTTAATAAAATAATCATAAAAACATGGAAAAAATTATTTTCATTAACTTTTCAATTTTAGATCTGAAAAATATAATAAAATGCAACATTAGACGTTTTTCCTTAGTCATAGGTTATGTTTTATTAATTTTCAACTAATAATGTCACTATTTATGCCATTTTTCTTCAAAATTCATAAATCATGCTAAAAGACTTCTTTATAGCCAATTATTTTACACACATCTTGTAAAATTGCATGTGACAACATATAAATTTTCTATGACCAGATTCGAAATTTAACTCATATTAACCTATTTTTCTCTTAAATTCATATTTAATAATGAAAAATTCATTTTTCGAGCATAACAAGTGTAAAAATTATGAAAAATTACAGGTTATCTCAAAATAATATATGTGATAACATATCCAAAGATCAACTTAAAATTCGAAGTATAGCTAATTTTCGACCAAAAATGACATTTTTACTCATAAAATCACATTTAAATGTCATTATTATTATATATGAACAATAAAAATCCGAAAAATTAACCCAAAAATCCTAAAACACTTTAGGACCAGAAATATTAACATGCATGTAATTATTTCGTGATATATCATAATAACACAAATTTTACAAGTTTTATTTTGTTATTCATATAACTCGGAAAAACTTTTAACCAATTTGCATGCAAACAACCGTGGCTCTCGATACCGATTGAAAGAAATGTAGAATCATATACATTATAACATACTCTTATATGTCTAATAATTTGTCATAAAATTAATAACGGAACTTATGCATGCAAACAATAAAATGAATAGAGGAGAAATTATGTCCTTACATATTTAATTTCGGATATTTGGGCACAAAAGATATCACCTTTCTCTTTTGTTCTTGAGCTTATTCCAATGGAAGAATGAAGATCTAAGTGTAAGATCTCTCCCTATGCTTTATACCCAAGGCTCCTCTTAATTAAATCAATATTATAAATACTAGTTATAATATTAATTATAGTAGAAAATTGAACCAAAAATATTTATAAACACTTAAGTATTTTCGGTTTTGATGAGAGATAAAGAGAGGATTTTATTTCTCTAGAAAACTTATATTTTGGATGAGTTGAATGAATGAATATAATCTAAAACATTTTAGAGTATTATTAGGTAAAATTATAAGAAAAACAATGATGAATTGTTCTTCTCCAAAACCGTGTAAGAGAGGACATAAAGGGAGCCAATGCATGAAGAAATTGTTCTTCACAAGGAACAATAGGTATGCAAGGCTAGGGTTGCCTTTAATCATTGTGTTTTCCCACTAATTATAAACAACATATAATTAGCTTAAGTCCCTCTATTTTTCGGCCCATTTGGTAATATGGAATCCATATTATTTTTGTCAATTGTCTATATGTTACATGTCATATGTCACATATATTTGTTATGTATTTTTAACATATTAAAAATCAACGTATTAATAAAAATACGTCACATACAAAAATCGACTTAGTAATTTCATAATTACTTGTGCCAAAAATTTTACCAATTATAAATTACAACATATTGTATTTATAACAATTCATTCAAATATAATTGTTACATTAAACAATTTATTTCATCCGAGTAATTATACAATTTAATTACTCAGACCGTATCTTATTTAATCACATTTCAATATGATACGTAAATTTTACTTCCAAAATCGTCCGTCAATTTTCAAGTAATTTAATTAACTCGTAACATTATACGATTAATTAAATAATCAATTAAGAGGGTTGCCCTTTAGGTATGACCTAGGGGGTCAACCGATCACCACCGTCACACGACAGGAATGTCAAACTCTAGTAAGCCAATCATTACCGATATATGTTGACCAGTTGTGAGAACAAAATTACTTCCCAATTGTATTCATTTTAATGAGACTTAAACATGTGATCATCATGATCAACAGTCGTGATCGCATTATTGTCGGAGGACACATATTCCAACAATCTCCCACTTGTCCTCGACAAGTGTGCGTCACCAATTCTCTTGTCCTATTACTATCTCCCACTCAATGCAAGGTGTCTTTCAGGTCGTACTTGCAAGTGATCATATCGAGAGTGGTTTCCTCGATCTGGAGAATAACTGATTGACCGGATTTATCCACTCTGGATACCTTCCGAGCGTGGCCACGCATTTCCAATTCATTACTCCTCGAGTGGCCCCGAGATATTGTTATAACCCCGACTAGGGGTGGACAATTCCTATCGCACTCATTCCCTTCGACTAGCCACACCATCATAACCCAAAATATGCCCATTTGACCCCATTTACGAAGGTCGTAGTAACACAAATCAAAGTTAATCAAATCGTGCCATCTTAGGCGAATAGTCTTTAGTCAAAAGAATCGACTCATTTGAATACTATAGCAGCTCTCGCCACGACCAGGCTATATAAATTTGCCGGAACTCTATAAGCGGTCATAAGGCCCGACAAAATGTTCCTAACAATCCGCCTATGTGATCGACTAGTCATCACACATGACTCTATGGCACTTGAACTTGCCATCAATCGCATCACACTCTAGTCACTTCGAGACGTCACCTCATATAAGTAACTATGGGCATAAACAATGTTAATCCATGTTCACTTTAACGGGGTTCAATTGTCTCCACAACCCGTTTGGATATAACAATGTACCAAGTGAGTTAATAATAACTCAAACGACAAATGTCGACATCACACTCGGGTAGTCAATATCATATTACAACCTTGTGATGTTTATCATAAGTGTAAACACTTATCGATTGCAATAGAAGTTTAACATCCCATGTGTCCACGTGTTCAAACTTCTTACACTTGCAATTTCCTTCACATTCATGTTCTCATACCATGAATTTTACAAGCATACATCAAGGTTCTCGACCTTGGTTTTGGTTCTTTAACTTGAAAGAACTTTCTTATCGATCATCTCATAATGAACGAATTTGTGATGAATAATACAACTTGTACCGATCAAGTATTCCATCCACACACAATGCACTAGGTATATGTTTTGTAGAATCTTGTAACAATTGACAAGATTATTAGCTTAGTACTTCTCACAAGTCCTAGCTTTATTAGGAAAGATTGTTTTGAATAACCTCTTATTTAACCAAGTATCTTTCCAAAACTCCTCATTTCTCTTTCTGGGCTTGAAAGATTTGGGATTCTCATAAATCCTCATATGTGCTCGGATTTTCTACAATATGTGCAAACTCTTGACACACAATAGAACATCCGTCAATCACTGAAATCGCTCATCGGATTCTACTCGAGAATTCATGACGCTTCTATTATGGCTCACCAAGTCAATCATCATGCTCTTATGCATATGATTCATAATTGACATGTACATGATTATTCTAATGGCGGAAACATTAGTTACTAATAATCATGAGATCAACCGTTCATAGGTTCAATGAACTACCATGACAGCTAATGGTAATCCCATTTTCATTCATACGAATAACCTACGCGTATGTTGATGTGATGTGTATCTCTTAATACTAATCCAACATCCCATGATGTAATTGGATTCATCATTGTCCATTTTCATCCAGAATTGAAAACTCAAAAGCTTCTTTATGAAAGAAGATATTAGCTCGTCATTCTTTAATGAGTAATGAGTTTTATACATTCAAGGATGATAGCTCCCACTAAATTCTATGTCTTCACATGAGAATTTCCTAACTCCCACTCAATTCTACATATTTCGAGATGACTTCTTAATCGAAATTTGTCAAGAATATAAATATAAATTGCTTTGCCAAGTTACTAGGATAAAACCATATATGTTCCCATCATATCCTTTCAAAAATGCCTATTTTGAAGTGGTCTCATCTCAACCTTACGGAAAGAGATTTTAAATCTCTAACACACTCATGTCATAATGATGTGTAGCAATGTCATTATTCAAATACAAATAATATTTAGAATAGGTCCTTCGGAATACCCTTTCGGAAGGAGGTTTAACCATTTCATAGGGAGGTTAAACAATGACATTTGCGGTTAAAACGTTGGCTATTGAAGATATCGGAATATCAATCTTTGCAACTTGATCATAACTAGTATGTTACTATGATTCATTTAGGCTCTTAAGTAAAACTCATGATTGAAACTATTGGTCAAATGATTCATAACCTTAGTCAAAAGCTTGTTAAGACTTTACATTAGTCATTATTCTTCCAAAACTTCTTTTGGTCTCCTCGTGTAGTTATCTTGAGAATAAACTCTTATGATTATTCCACTTGGTCTCTTAAGTCATTTAGAACTAACTTGAGACTATAGATCTCATCTATTTGGTATACTATGTAAATAGATATACCTTCATTCAAATCATTCTTTCTTGCGTAGATCTTCATTTACACAAGTACACAATTATATCTTGCCTTGTGTGTTGTGTCCTCATTTTTCTCCCACTCTATCTTTAGAATGAATACACTAAACATTCAAAGATAGCATATGAGACACAAATTAATGATGTTGAAGTATAAGGAGGACTACTTCATAGGTTGACTAATTGTTATAGATTTCATATGTGTACTTGGTGGTTGACATACCTTTAAGAGAGTTCATAGACTCAAAATCACTTCATTAATGATCATACACAAGCCTTAAGCATGTGGACATATAATGAAACCGGTCATTATATTTGTCTATTAGATCACTTTAAGTGAATAATTTTATGTTTCAAAACGCAAGCAATTTAAAGATGAAATTTTAGAACATAAAGGATAAATGATAAAACGTGTGACTTGGGTTGCAAACCAAGTCACTATCATCCAAAATACAAACCATTATCCAAAATACCTTTCCATGTCGAACACGGAAACTTAAAGTTCTAAAATTCAAATCATAACTTAAAATAAGACAATGAAAAACAAAGCTCCATAAAAGCTATCCTTAGCTTCTTCATGGTTTCTTATGCTTGCTTTTCTTTTCTTTTGTCTTTGCTTGGTGGCGGCCCTATTTACAATAAAAAGGGAGATACATTATCACAACTTTGCATCATAATACCATAGTTGAATTTTGAAACACAAAAGAAGGTTAGTCATTTACCTACGGGAGTGATCTTTCCAGTTTTGATATCACCAAGATATTTGGAACAATTTCTCTTCCAATGTCCCATGCCATTACAATAATGGCATTTGTCAAGAGGACCCTTCTTGACTTTGGAGGTGCTAGCTTCACAAGACTTAGCTTTGGTGAATGTGGGAGCTTGCTTTTTACCCTTTCTTCCACTCTTCTTGAACTTCCCCTTACTCTTTGCGCTTATATTAAGCACATCCTTGGGAGGGTTCACATTTAACCCCATGTCCCTCTCGGCTTGCACAAGTAACTTGTGCAACTCCTCAAGAGACACATCCTTGTCTTGCATGTTGAAATTCACCCGGAATTGCACATATGCCTTAACTTTAGACAAGGAGTGTAGAATCCTATCTACGATGAGTTCTTTGGGGATTTCAACTTTTTGAATTTTCAAGGTCTCGACAAGCTCCATGAGTTTGAGCACATGAGGGCTAACCTTTTGGCCCTCTTTGAAGTCGAGATCAAAGAATGCCGCGGCCGCCTCATATTGGACGATCCGCGGAGTTTGTGAAAACATGGTCACAAGTTTGGAGTAAATCTCATTAGCATTGCCCATTTTGAAGGCTCTCCTTTGGAGTTCCGCCTCCATCGCAAATATTAAGACATTTTTCATTGCGGCGGACTCCTTTTGGTAAGCCTCATAGGCTTCCCTAGTGGTCGCGGTGGACCTAGTGGTGGGCTCGGGTGGAGAGGCCTCGGTAAGGTAACGAAGCTTGTCGTCACCTTCGGCGGCTAATTTGAGTTGGGCATCCCACTCGGAGAAATTTGACCCATTCTTTTCAAGTTCCCATAATCAACTTAATTAATCTTAATCGTTTTCCTCTTACGAGGGCACTTTCGCTACATTCGAGTCGAGCATCGCTAAAACATAAACTTAGTTCATCTCGTTTCGTCAAACATGTAAGTCTGAGGGTGTAAATCCTTCTTTATTTATTGTTATTTACTTTTTGTATCATTAATGTAAGATTTATGTCGAAAGTACTTCTTAAAACCGATTTGTAAAACCATGTATAAAACCCTTTTTACGGATTATCAGGAGACAGACGTCGAGAAAGGACGCAAAGAATCGCCTGCGTCTCTTGAAGGGACGCAGCACTCGCCGCGCCTCTTCGTGAGGCTGCCGCAGTTCCTGCTTCCTTTCTTCTTCCTTCGTCTTCTGTCAATTCGTTTGTTTTGTTATTTTCTTTCGTTTATTGTTCATTGTTAATGTGACGACTTAAGCATGATAATCATACCAATTTAGCATATTATTTATCATCATTAGTATTTAATTCATCATTAAATCCCGACTTAAATCCCAAATAACCAATATTTGCGGGTTTTCGTCATTAAAATCAATCCGGGTTGTAGAGATTCGATTGATTCATATTGAGTTTCTGGAATTCGATCTTTGGTATATTTCAATCTATCTATTGTCATATCCGTCATTAATTCGTCATATTTAACCTAATTAGTTCACCCGTGTCACTAATCAATCTTTCATTCATGTAATTAATTCATCTACATTCTTTTCATCCATGTTTTATCGTTCTTATGACTCGTTCACATGTAATTAATGTATTAAATCACTTTCATCCGAGTCAATTATTCATAATCAATCATTAAATTCATCCACGAATATTAACGATTTGCAGTTCCGGCTTCACAGCCAAAACTCAGCCTTGGAACAGACGCAGCAACTGCTGCGCCTCTTCCAGAGGGCGCAGCTCTGCTGCCCCTATTCCAGGTTGATTTCTGCCTCTGAACTTTCGTTATTGCCTTGACCTAGTTTAATTAGTTTGCGTATTTAATTAACTATTATTCCTCTTATCGCCTAATTCCTGTTCGTTAATTCATTTATCCATTCTTTCTCAAATTATCCGTTTTAAAGGTATTTTCGACATAAATCAATTGAATCCGATGTAATTATTGTAGTTTTCAATATTTTATTTATTGTATTTCTTTTATTGTGCCATTTGTATGCCTTCACATGTAATTGAACCTAAATTCCTACTCCGACCTAATCGTTTGCTAAATTAATTGTTCACCGACTTAGTCTAATTCTCACATGTTAGGACTAATTCTATGGATGTTGCATTGCATGCATATAATCGACAATATATCGAGTATAGATAACTTCCCTAATCATTAGTAGAGGCCGCTATCGAGGCGGGCGGGATTAGGTGTTCGATCAAAAGAGCTTCCTAATACGTACCCTCACCCCTTACTCCAGATCTCTGTGAACATCCGTGTTCATTGGCATCCACGAGAGTCATTGTAGACATAGAATGCTAAGGGTAACGAGTTTTTGGTGTTCATGTCACTACTTTGTGTCTTGACATGGCACGAGGTATTCGAATGGTTTCCAATTTTCCACAATAAATTGGTGGCGACTCCACAAATGCAAACGCTTGTTCTGTTCCCAAGCGCCCCCGTGGGCCCGCGTCCACAGTTTGGCGACTCCGTTGGGGATAATACACTTATGTGTAGCCAAGGGTGAAACTTGAACAAGGTTAGGGAATATTTTGTACAAGACAATTGTCAGTTTTCATAACTCGGTCTTCCTAGATCGTTTATTCGGCCTTCCTAGGCCCAACCCAACCCATTCGACCAATCGTCCCGTCTAAACGGTCCTAATTCTTATTTGGGCCTAAGGATGGATAGCGATTGACGTCGTCCATACCATGGTACTTACTCTTGTTTGTATCAAGGACTTTCACTACTTGAGGAAATGGACTAGGAATCGGCCTTACTCTTGTTTGGTACGAGCCTCTCCACAGACTTCGGGTTTGATTGTTCGGTATGGCAACCTACTCTTTAAACCAAAACCTTTTTAAATGCACTCAGCATCCCGTTATAATGTTTGTATAAATGTTTGTACCTTACGTGATCACCATTTCTAAACGAAACCATGACGATTTTTGTAAAATCAAAATCCTTTTAAAGTGTAAATTTCGAAAAAAAAAAGGCCAATTATTAGCGCGAAACCGAGTTAAAACTCTGTCCATTTGTCGAGTCAAAATTTCGGGCCTCAAAGCCCATCTCAAAACCTCACTTCGAGTCCACTTCTACAACTACACTAAAGTTGACTAGGACACACATTCTCAAACATTGTCATCTTTTCAAAACTCACTCGACACAAGTCGCACACACCCACTTCATAAGTCAAAACATTTCTTCCTTAGTAAGTGTGTTAGAATGGTCGATCGTGTCTTGATTCGTCGTCGATCTCTTATCCAGTTTCCAAGATGCCTGAAACAAGCGACGTGAACTTTAATCAACTCCAGGATGGTAATGATCGAATCCTAACCGCGCTAGCTCAGCTCCAAGTTACTCAAGACCAAGTGTATGATCGCCTTGACACCATCGAGGGCCGGATCTATACCGTAGAAACAAGGTTGCCTCCTCGGGAAAGTGAAATCGTTGATGACTTCGTGAATGAATTCAGGGACGAAAACCCTCCCATAGGTATGGCTGCAGCTGAGAAACGACTCCAATACCTAGAGGAGCAATTGAGGTATCTTAAAGGGGATGACATTTATAGGGAGAATAATCGCAAGTATGAGGCCGTGAGTTCCAAGTTGCCAACCAACTTCAACATGACAGATATCCCTAAATTCAAGGGGCATGAAAACCCTTTGAACCATATTCGTGCCTTCAAGGATTACATGTCTATCAAAGGCATCAAACCCGAGATGTTTTTAAGGATATTTCCTTCATCTCTTGACACCATCCCAAAGCAATGGTTCTACTCTCTAGAACACAAGAAGATCGCTACTTAGGAAGATGCCGCTATCGAGTTTGCTAAGCAATATGCAGATAATGCTGAGATCCAAGTTAACATGCGCACTTTAGAGGTTCTTACCCAAAATGACAAAGAAGTTTTCACCGACTTCCTAAGTAGGTGGAGGAAGACTAGTACCCAACTTGTTGAACGCCCGGATAAGGCTACCCTTGTGGAGAATTTCGTGGACAACCTAAAGCCCATCTATGCAAATCATTTGAGATACCAAAACATCAAAACATTCAAAGACTTAACCGTACTAGGAACGAGGATCGAAGATGACATCCATAAAGGGCTCTTGTCCAAAACGGTAGGCCGAGGATATCAAGGCTCAACAAGTCGTTCTTACGGCTCCACTAGCAAGACCGATGAAGTTAACCTCCTCGAGCCATCCAAGAAGAGTGCCCCACCAAGGAAATTTACAAATCTCGGAGACACTTATTCCAATGCTCTAAAAAGGTTAATGAAACAAGGATAACTCCAACCCATAGGCCCTACACCCGAACCTGAAAAGAAATCCAAGTTATGGGACGAGAACTCATACTGCGAATATCATAGGGGTAAGGGGCATGACACAGAAAAATGCTACAAATTGAAAAATGTGCTTCACGACATGATTGAGGATGGTCGACTACCGATACCGCCGGGAGGTAAGCCCGACAACACTCAGAATCCTCTTGGAATTCTAGTGATCACAAGTGAAGAATCTACCTTAGATTGTTCACACCTCATTTCTCCAGTCGAAGACAAGATCCACGCGATCGAGAATGAAGGGTTCTACTCTACCATCTCCCCTACCATTACCGACTTCATCGCATGGGAAGGAGTGTGAATAGGCAAGTTTCAGAATTGGAAAATGTGGTGACAACCTTACATGACCCCAACACGACACCTAAAGAAAATGCGCCACTAATCTTTTCCCAAAATGCTACTATGCAAGAAATAGTCGCCGTGGTTGATAAACTAGTCGACCAAATCACACAATTAGAAGACGAGATCATGAGAATGAGGGAACTAGCTACAGTCAATGGAGTATGGGCCGATGATGATGAGGACGAATATCTCATTGAACACTCCCTAGTCAAAAAAATAGTCCAAAACGGTGAAGACCAAGATGTGGACCACTTAACTCGTTCGGGGCGTCCATATCAAAGTACTACTCAAAATGGTCCATCTAACGTTATCACACCAAATGATAACGAAGATGACTCTACTGGTCATTTGCTCAAGCAATTACTGAAGACAAAGGCTGATCTTTCAGTATGGCAACTAGTGGCAAGCTCATTCCCACATCGCCAAGCTTTACTGCAAGCTTTGGCCAAACTAAATGTAGCACATAACTCCACACCCGACGATGTAGTCAACTTGGTCTTCCAAGAATCACCGAAGCTAAGTAATCCTATTACTTTCTCAGATGAAGATTTGCCGCCCTTTGGCGCTAGTCATAACTTGGCTCTCTACATCACTGTCGTTTGCTTAAAGAAGAATGTGCCAATGACCTTGGTGGATGATGACTCCGCGGTCAACGTCATACCCCTGAAAACGGCTTACAAACTAGGCATGAAAGAGTCGGATTGGACCCCTATCAATCATGGTGTTCGCGCATATGATGGTACACAGCGAAAGGTAGTAGGACTTGCTAACCTAACCATAGCCACAGGGCCAATTGAGCGAAAGGTTAACTTCCAAATAGTAGACATTGAAGCTTCCTTCAACATACTTCTGGGAAGACCTTGGATTCACGCTTCCAAAGCGGTAATATCCACCCTTCACCAAAGATCAAAATCCCACTAAACGGCAAAGTTGTGACGATCACTTCATCGCCCATCAAGGCAATAATCGAAAAGAAGTCAAATAATCAAGTCCTTGCGGATCCAGTATATGAACTTGGGGGCTTTCAAAGCATAAGTGTCATAGAAAACGAATTGGCACCCCTATACGACGATCCCTACTCCAACTTGGTGGTCAACCACATACTCAAATCCCAGGGATACTTCCCGGAAATGCCTTTGAACCCTGCCCGAAGAAACACCTTCGCACCCTACAAGGAAGGCAACTCAAAAAGAATACCACTTGGACTAGGATACAAACCCACTAAAGAGGAAGTTCTCGAGATGCTCGCTCAAGTTCAAAGCCGTAAGCACGTAGGAGTCCGAATGCGACCATATTTCCCTACCCTAAATGGATACTTTGTTAGGGAAGGAAGTCAAGAACTCTTTCACGGATTTCCCGAAACTTGGCACTACCTCGGAAGGAAGCTAGCCGGAATCGAGATCTTTCACGATTGCTACTTCATTCCTCCAGAAATGGTTCCTACTGTCAAAGCCCGTCAAGCACCTTGCTTAGACGAACAAGCTGTTAGTCTACTGTTTGGAGAAGACCGATTTGTTAGAGCCGCGCAGGATGAGATCATTACCATGATACTTAAAGACAACCACTTCAACCCTACCGCGTTAATCACAGAAACAAACGCGAACCAGCAGAAGGGATGGAGAAAATCAATCAAGTGGACCAACAATCAAGGAAGACTCTTCAAGCTCACCACTGGAGAAGGAGAGATGTTCAAAGGAGAACCAGAAGACGATGAATTCGAGTCAGAGTTAGAGTCGGAGTCAGAGTCAGAGTCTAGAGAAGTCACTAAGGAATCTCCTCATATCGTCATCCCCATTCCCTTTGTTTCTCCTAGCTTAGCCTCAAATAGTAACAGTAGTTCGGGAAATGTCCCAACAACTGTCCCTTTACCGCCGCTTACCACAGATCAGATGGCTTCTTTGTTTCAACTTTTCTCAAACTTTAATATGAATAAATCAGGTTCTGCTTACTCTTTGTGTTATCTTGAATGCAATTCTGTTTACGATGATACTGAGGATGACCCAGACCTAGACTCAATTGAGATACCTCCCTACATAGCCAAGGAAATACTACAAGAGTGGGAAGGGGGACCAGTAATAGAGAACACCGAACCCATCAATGTAGGAACTGAACTAGAACCCCAAGAACTTAGGATAGGGACAACCCTGAGCCCCACCGAAAGGGCGAGTTTCATAGACCTCCTACACGTGTTTAAAGACGTTTTCGCATGGTCCTACAAAGACATGCCAGGGATCGACAGGGATATCGCCGAACATAGAATCCCAATTAAGCCAGGTTTCAAGCCCGTGAAATAAAAGCTTCATCGAATGAGAACAGAATGGGCTCTCAAGATTAAGAAAGAAGTCGACAAACAATTCAAAGCCGGGTTCATCAAAGTTTCCGACTACTCTGACTGGGTAGCCAACATAGTACCCGTACCTAAAAAGGATGGGAGAATCCGTGTTTGTGGTTATTTTAGGGACTTAAAAAAAGCAAGTCCTAAGGATGACTTTCCTCTACCACATATCGACATATTGGTGGACAATACCGCAGATCGTGCGTTACTATCCTTCATGGATGGGTACGCGAGTTACAACCAAATCAAGATGGCCATAGAAGACATGCATAAGACCGCCTTTGTCACTCAATGAGGAACCTATTGCTATACGGTCATGCCGTTTGGATTAATCAACGTTGGAGCTACATATCAACGCACCGCAACCACACTCCTACATGACATGATGCATAAAGAAGTTGAGGTATACGTAGACGACATGATTGTCAAGTCCAAGGATAGAGAGGGGCATATTGCGAACCTTCGCAAATTCTTCTCAAGGCTACGAAAGTACAATATGAGGCTCAATCCTCAGAAGTGCGCATTCGGAGTAACATCTGGCAAACTCCTGGGATACGTCGTTAGCCAACAAGGTATAGAAATAGACCCTTCCAAGATCAAAGCACTGATCGAAATGCCACAACCTCAAACGGAAAAAGAAGTCAGAGGATTACTGGGAAAAGTGCAATATATAAGTCGATTCATATTGAAACTCACCATGATCTATGAACCTATCTTCAAAAAGCTCAAGAAAACAGATCACACCAGGTGGGATGATGACTGTCAGAAGGCATTCGACCGAATCAAGGAGATATTAGCTAAACCACCCGTGCTCATGCCACCTCAACGAGATCAACCTCTTGGTTTATATCTCACAGGAACCGAAACAGCCATGGGCGCCATGCTAGCTCAAACCGTAGGAAAGGAAGAAAGGGCTATCCACTACCTTAGTAAGAAGTTCTTGGAGTATGAGTGCAAATACTCACAACTCGAAAAGACATGCCTCGCTCTTGTGTGGGCAACGAAGAAGCTACGTCATTACATGCTTAGCTACTCCGTCAAAATATACTCCAAAATGGATCCAGTGAAATACCTCTTCGAGAAACCCGTCCTCAACGGACGACTAGCAAGATGGACTTTGATGCTCTCAGAGTTCGATCTCAAATACGTGCCTATGAAGGTTATAAAAGGGCGCGCCGTTGCCGAATTCTTTGCAAAAAATCCCATCAATGATGCACAAACAATAGATACTTGGTCATTTCCAGACGAGGATATACTTCAAACCGATGTAGACTCCTGGGACCTTTACTTTGATGGAGCATCAAACTTAAGAGGATTTGGAATAGGAGTGTTGCTCATTTCTCCTGAAGGCGAGTATACACCGATCTCAGTCAAACTCGACTTCGAGGTGACAAACAATGCTGCAGAATACGAAGCCTGTCTCATTGGACTACAAGCGGCAGTGAGCTTAGGCATTAAAAACCTCCGAGTGCATGGGGATTCGTCCCTGATCATCAAAAAAGTTACGGGATCTTGGAAAATCCGAAGCGAAAGCCTAGCACCTTATCAAGCCAGAATAGACCAAGTTGCTCAATTCTTTGATCACGTGACCTATCTACACCTACCTCGGGAAGAAAATCAATTTGCAGATGCTCTTGCAAAACTTGCATCTTTGATTAATATGCCAGATGACATGGTGGAAATGCCTTTATGTATCAAACGACAATCAGAGCCAGCTTATGTCCACCAAATCATCGATGAAGAGGAAATCACAGAGGAACCTTGGTTCCAAGCAATCCTAAATTTCAAGATCAACGGTAGCTATCCACCGGATATGGACAAAAGGAGACAACGTGCTATACGCCTACTAGCTTCCCAATACGTTCTCATGCAAGGAGAGTTATACAAAAGAACACCTCTTGGTGTAATCCTACGTTGCCTTGATCATTCACAGGCGCGGAAAGTGATGGAAGAAGTTCATGATGGAGAATGTGGTCCTCACATGAGTGGGCCCATGATGGCAAAGAAAATCACACGTTTGGGGTATTATTGGACCACAATGGAATCCGATTGCATCAAATACGTAAGACATTGCCACAACTGCCAAATCTTCGGGAATGTAGAACATGTCCCTCCTTCATTACTCTATACGACGACATCTCCTTGGCCATTTTCTGCCTGGGGAATTGATATAATCGGGAAGATAACTCCAGCCGGAACAGGAGGTCACTGTTTCATCCTAGTGGCAATTGACTATTTCACAAAATGGGTAGAAGCGGCTTCCTACACTAGTCTCACGGCTAAAAACGTGGCAAAGTTCATACAAAACAACATCATCTGTCGACACGGTTGCCCGCATGAGATCATTAGTGACAATGGATCACATTTCCAAGCCGAGACTGAGCAATTGCTAGCCAAGTACAAAATTAGGCATCACCACTCTTCGTCATATAGACCACAGACTAATGGCGTGGTAGAGGCGGCAAACAAGAACGTTGTCACAATTCTCAAGAAAATGATTGATAACTATCGAGATTGGCCAAGCAAAATACCCTTTGCTTTGTGGGGATATCGCACATCTGTTAGGACGCCCACTGGGGCCACCCCTTTCTATTTGACCTACAGCATGGAAGTTGTACAGCCAGTCGAGTTAGAATTACCATCCTTGCGTATCTTACTCGAAAGTCAAATCCCGGAAGCCGATTGGAAGAGGGATAGATATGAAGAACTCATCCTCCTCGATGAACGTAGGCTACGCGCATTACACAATGTCCAAACATATCAAGCACGTATCAAACGAGCCTTCAACAAAAGGGAAAAGCCAAGGAACATCAAGGAAGGAGACTTAGTACTCAAGTCGGTTAGAGCTCTTTTACCTGTCGATCCACGGGGAAAATTCAAACCTAATTGGGCCGGGCCATTTCTAGTCAAGTCCATACTTCCAGGGGGTGCGGTTAGAATCACAGACCTAGATGGGAATGAATTTTCCAACCCAACAAACCTTGACGAACTAAAGCGGTATTATGCCTAGAATAGGAACAAAAACGCGCCTCGCGTAACCTCACGTGTCGCTCTTGTGACACTAAAATAAACGGCCCCTGGCCAAGCTGAAATAAGCTAATGTCACTCTGCTCTTGCATCTTGACGATTTGTCATCCTCATATCATCAAATAAACTAAATTGCATCTTAAGAGTAAGTAAAAAGCTCATGCTTATCTTCTAAAGTTCATTACAAGCTCTTGCTTAGAACAATTATTCTTTTACATTTACTCGAACTACGCACAAGGGTTTGATTTCATTTTCTTAATGAATACGTAGACAATCCTTCACAGGATACAACCCATTAACTTCAAAATGTAAATAGAAGGACATTTGCAGTTGCACTTGGAATTCGACAAGAATAATAAATAGAAAATCACAACGGTTTCATAACCAATTAACCTCCTTTATTTCATTCATTTCTAATAATATTAATAATACGTTACATAATAATAATAATGCTAAAGAAAAAGAAAAAATAGGTTAAGATTCTAAAAATCCCACCTTCTTATTACAATAATATTAATAAATAATAATAAAGACTTGGGCTATTCCTCCATTTTCCCTTTGCCCTTGTCATTTTTGTCATATTTCTTGTCCCGACCTCGAGTCGGACGCTCCTGCGCCACTTCGGACCTAATCACCAACGGTCTTTCTCGTGGTCTAGCCTTCCCATTCTTGTCAATCACTTTGTCCACGACAGGAGAGGTCTTCAGATTCTTTGAAGGATGAACAACCCGAAACCCGGATTCCTCCTCTCCCTCAGTCAGATGCTTCTCTTTCTCCTTTTCCACCTCAAGCACCTTGTAGTCAACGGGCTCGCGCTTCCTCAATCTCTCACGCTCCTCCGGAGTAGTAGCTTTCCTCCACCGCAGATAGGAGTCCGACACCCATAAGGCACTAACAGAAGAGTTCAAGAACCATACGTTTCTTTGAGCCCATTTAATGGCCCACTCCCTTCGGATCTCAGTAGTAAGCTCCACGGCAGTCTGCAGGACAGTGTCAAGCTTCGGGATTGTCTGCTTCAGTCCAACCTGTCTCATCAGCCTCTCCGGGAAGATGCATACCATGAATTCCAAGCCAGGAATGCGCACAGATCGGGTAAGATCCAAGGAAGATACTCCAGTGACAGATTTGAGATGCCACCATGGTACAACCCACCTAATCAAGGGGCCGTCATCACTCTTCAATTTGTTTTCCCAGTAATTGCACACTCGAGTGAAGTCCACCATGTAAAGCCTGGTCCTCATTGAAATTGAGCGAGCATGATAAGAAGGAACATGAACTGGGGGCTCGATCAATCGAAGACGCTCCATAAGCCAGACCTACCAAAAGCAGGTATTAAAAAAACGGAAAAAAAAAGAAAAAAAAAAAGAAAGAGAAAGAGAAAAAAAAGAAGAAAGAGAAACGTGTTCTTTTACCTGAAAAATAATGGGACTTCCCAAATAAGGTAGGTCGCGATTGGCTTTCCTGTTATCCAAACCCAATAGGATCTCTCCTAAACATAAACAGGCTGGGCTCCTGCGCAGTTCCATTTGCTCAACTAGGCCTAGGAGACGGGGATCACCTCTCAAATCCTCATCAACATGCCCTTGAAGGACATATACATGTAACAAGCAAAATCCGAATGCCCTTCGCCTAGCAACATAAGAGATGGTGGGGTCGGCCTTGTTAATGAATCGGTCAATAAAGTCCAACGTTCGCACTCTTTTCGAGGTCACTAAACGGTCCACCTCAATTCTTGTCAACCCAAGCAAGTCCCTAAATTTATTCTTATACCCTTGTGAAGTAGAAGGAATAGTACGCAAGTGTTCTGGGTTCCACCCACTGATCGCAGCAATTTCTTCAGGAAATGGGCAAATGTCACCTCCGGGGAAAGCAAAAACGTGATAATTCGGGTCCCAATAATCAAGACACGCATCTAGGAATGGTTTGACCACCTTGATAAGCTTCAAACTCAACAATGATCCAAGATTATAAGCACCCATGTCGTGTTTCTCCACGTTGGAAAACTCGTTGGTCCACTCTTTTAGACGAATCTCTAAAGTATTCATGATGAAGGATTATTCTGAGAATTTTATGTAATAAGACGAAGGAAGAGACGGAAGAATTGTGTGAATAAAACCTCTATCGACGTTTCTATTTATGCTAAAATCTGTTTCCTAAAATTCGCCAGGACGGATACACCGGGGAACAGGCGCAGCACCTGCTGCGCCTCTTCAAAGGGACGCAGCTCCTGCTGCGCCTCTTCAAAGGGACGCAGCTCCTGCTGCGCCTCTTCCTCAGCAATGTCTCTGTGATTTTCCGCGTTGGATGTTTCCTAAATTCCTTGGCGAATAATTTCCTATTCATACGGGTTATTATTTTGGTAAATACGTCAAAACTACCATAGTCCATGTTTCCTAATTCTGCGGGCACGTATTTCGAGGCAATATCAGCATTTTTGTCATTTTGGCACACTTATATTTCTTTCTATTTTTTTTCGGGGAATCATTTCTCCAAATTAATGCAATTTATTTCAAACTTATATATTTCTTTTATTTATTTCTTTTTTGGGGAATCACTCCACCTCCGTCCTACATTACATTTCTAACTTATAGATTTCTATTTTTTCATTTTTTTTGGGGGGTAACCCTCCCTACCGTCCGGTCATTTCCGGCAAATTTTTTGCATTTTTTGCATTTTTTGCATTTTTGCACTTTTGAGTCATTCGTTTTGCGCTAATTTAGGCCGTATATACAAATGTATGTTTTACGTGAATTTCTATGTAAATTTCGGCAGCATGACGGCGTAAACCGTCATCTACCAAACCTGTTCAAAGCTAACCTGCAGGTATAAACAACGCAACCCAGCAAGCAAAGGCACTCAGGCCATCATATACAACCAAAAAAGGGACATGTACAACAAACTGGGGCCTCGAGCCCCAAGCAAAATCCAAAATGTCCAAAATGTAGGTCCTAAAATGTACAAATGTGAAAGATACAAACAAACAACAAAACAAAACTACTGTCGGTCGCCGCCTAACTCCGCAACTCTCGCCTCGAGAGCAGCAACCTCGGCGTCGCGAACCTCGAGCTCCCTCAGCAAACGAGTTGTCTCCTCCCGAGACTGGGCCAGCTCTCGCTCCAGCTCACGCTCCCTCTGTAAACGCAACAATTGACTCATGTCAATCATTTTAAGCAATCATAAGAAAGTTCAAAAATGAAGTAGAAGAAAGGTTCATACCTGACGACCTCGACCGCCGACAAGTGCCTCGACGGCAGTAGCTCGCGGCCGGTTGGCTACCCTCCATAACGCCACAAACCGAGACGGCGCAACCTGCATTTTCAGAAAGAGGTTCTCAATAATTGGATAAGTTCAATCAAATGTGTTCTTACACAAAAATCATAAAAATTAGAGGCTCACCCTCCGAATCAGATGTTGTCAGTCGTCCAAGCCAGCATCCGTCACAGCCACGTCAAAGTCACACAGCTCGGAAATCGTCGTCCTCCCGGTCGCGTCAGTGTACTTGAGGGTCTCGGGGTACTCTGGGGGCTCGATGCCCGCCGCCTCAACCTCCTGCAAAGACAAAGGATTGCCATTAATCGATGATCATTCATCATGCTTTCGAAATGATCATAAGGAGAGTAGATGCTCACCACAACCGGCCAGTACGCCAACCTCCCGTAGAGGAACGCCGAGTAGTCCTCACCAGGAAGCAGAAGGGCGTCACCACTAACGCCAGCCAAGTCAGCCTCCCTCTCAGCCTCAGAAGGCTCCCTAAACATCATCCTAGGAGGATCGATGGGAACCGTCAAGACATCCCGAGAGCACTGACGAGCCAAGCGCTCGCCCAAGTACCATACAGGACCCATCGACGTCCTCAGCAACAACCGGCTCGAGCTCCTAGGTCGAAGGACCTCAGCCACAAAAGGAGGAGCACCAGCGTACTCCGCCCAAGGCCTGGGCACCCACTGGGAAAAGACGAGCAAGAAATCATTCTTATGATCGGTTAAAAAGTAATAAAGAAGCAAAGCGAATATAAGTGAGATGCTCACGCTGTCCAGCTGAAGAGCGTTCACGTCCCGCCGGTAGACACCGTGAGAGGAACGCTTTCTTCTCGTGCGACACATCACCCAATCCCTCACAACGGGATAGGCCTTCTCCAGCGGCTCCGTCCTCTTGGGCGAGAGGCTCGGAAAGTAGGAGTACACCCACGCCTGTGAAGCAAGATGGTCAATAACGATCTTTCGTAATTCGATAAGGAAAAGAAGTGATGAGGTTCATACCTCCAACAGTAGTCCAGGGCCGACAGCACCAGGAGAAGTCTCCTTCTCCATCAACTCCGGACGAACCATGGCCCTCATGAAGCGGATGAGGACCGCAAAACCAAGAAAGATGACCGGCCCCAACGCCCTAGGGAGCTCAGGTCAGAAAGAAAGGGAAGGAGCTTCGTCGACAGCCTCTCTCCCTTGTCTCCGAGGTAGATCGAAGATAGAAACCACCAAAGCCACAAGCGGGCCCTCTGCTCAGCTGTACAGGGAGGAGGAGCCGTATCTCTCCCGTCAATCACCACCGACGTCGGGGTCTTCCCCGCAAAGTATTCTCGGACGTAAGAACTAGGCACCAAACCAGGCACTGCAGCAGCCTTCGGCATAAAGTTCCAGCCGATCAACCACCTAGCCTCGGCCGAGTCCACCCTCATGGCAGTCTCCGACCACTCCACCACCTCAGTCCCACACGGCAGACCAGAAATCATGCCGTTGTCCTCCAACGTGACTCCCACCTCACCAAAAGGCATGTGAAAAGTGGAAGTCGTATCCCAGAATCGGTCCAAGAAAGCGCGGACAGCCGAGGTTAGCCCGCAGCCTTCCTCTTCGCGATATCCCTCCCCACCGCACCGGGCGCCGAATGCTCCCCGCTCGATCATGGCTCGCTCCTCCGCCGACAGCCTCTCGTAGCACTCCATCGCCGTCGTGTAGCCCGAGAACGATCTGATGTTCCCGGCCTCCTATTGTGATTTGAAACAAAAGCTATCTTTAGTTTGTATGAAATTGGAAAAGATATGAGCAAATGAAATGAAAGAAGGTGAGTGATGGGTAATGAATTCAAGATTACCAAGCTCTTCACGGTCCTATAAGACAGGTGACCCTCTGCAGCCCAAAGCAAGTGCTTGTTGTCCTAGGTCTCAGCCCACGCGGGTGCTCCCCTCAGCTGACGGCCACCTCGCCCAACGTTGGCCCGCCTCAGGGCCTCCTCCTCCTCTACCTCGTCCTCAGCAACTGCCTCCTCGAGAGCACGAGAAGTATTGATGGCTGTGTCTATGTCCATGGGAGCTCTCCCATTAGTAGAAGCCTCATCACCTGCAATGTTAAAGTAATTTTAGGCCGCGTCAAGTGACGACGAACCTTGATTAGGGGATTTTCGAGTTTTCGAAGCCCCGAAGTCGCTCTTTTCTCGCCATCTTTGGCCGTATTCCCACAAACCCGATCACTCATGTGGTAATTTGGGTTAAGTCAAGCCTAAGTTGAAGCGTAGTCATGGGTTCGAGTCGAAATTTCGACAGCATTTCGTTATAACGGCGATTATGCCCCAGAAAAGTGTCCTGAAAAAGCCGTCACAAACCAAAATTCTGAGATAGTAAGAAGTTTACCCATCATCCAAGGATTCCAAATATCAAGTTTCATCGCAAATGGGCAATCCTAAAGCCATTTTCGAAGCAATTTACGGTTTAGCTGTGAAACCGTCTCAATTTCACTCAAATGCCCAAAACTCAACGAAAATTCGAAACAAATACATGGTTATGATCCTTATATTTCCAATTAGCCATTTACAAGGTCAATTTTACAAGGCAAAATCATTTGGAGGAAAAGCCCCAAATTATCGACATTTTAGGGTTGAAAACCCTAAATTTTGTCGATCTAATTCGTCCATTATAGAAGATTAATGCAAAAATGATATACATACCTCGATTAGTCATGGCATGCAAGCTTTTGGATCAAATTTTGGCGGAAATGGTTGAAATTTGAGAGAGAAATTGATGATTTATGTTTCGAAATAATGAAATAAAACCTCTGTTTTATCGCGTTTTTACGCAGGAAAGACACCTCCAGGAATAGACGCAGCAGGCGCTGCGCCTCTTCCAAGAGATGCAGCTCTTGCTACGCCTCTTCCTCAGCTTCCCTTCATACGAATTTTCAAAAATTCGTTATGAGTTCGTTATTTGTGGGCCCATCTTTGGTGCGCCTCTTCCCCGATGCCATTTTATCCTTTTTCTGGTCCGTTTGACGATTATTCTTCGTTCATACCCGCATTTTTAAGCCAACTGCAGACTATCATACATTATTTATCACTTCCAAGACCTTGTTTGTCACAACGAGCAGGTATTCCCTGACAAGTGTTTCGACACGCCTTCATTATATTCCCCCAGCGAGAGTAAGCGAATAGACAATCCCTCTCGAGACATGGAGATAAGTTCCCGATAAGGTTTTCCCCAATGAGAGTTCACGACATACAATCGTCCTTCTCAAGTTCTTCTGAAGTTTGTTTGAAGACGACCCAAGCATATTTCTCCCAGCAGTTCCCGCCTGTGTCCTGCTACTCACGATATTTCTTGTTTCCCCACGGAGTGCGATAAAGGTGTCGTTCTCCAGAAGTTCCCAGACCGGTAGAGTTCTTACACTTAAGCCTTAGTTACCCCTTAGTCTGAAATTATATTCGGGCCTCCTTCCCATTGATGCCTTCCTTTAAGGTCCCACACCCTAGCACAATCCTTACTTATCTTTTAGGTCTTATCTTTTAGCTCTTACGCTTATCCCTTAGCTCCTACAGTTACCCTTTAGCTCCTATGCACCTCCGGAAGCGTCTCGAGAAACAAAATTTCAGGTATGGATTCTTCTATGGCTGGCGAGCCTTCTTACATAGTCTAATGGACTTTAAACGACCCTCCCCTATAGTCGACAGACTCTAAAATGTTCCCGACGATAGGTCCTTGGTTCAGACCCCTTGAACCGCCTCGCGTCGCCATAGTCGTCAGGTTGTAATCTTCGATTGACCTGATGGCTATACTTTGACTTTCACCTTGTCCAAGCCTCAGTCAAAGTGGGGGCTCGGTAGATACCTCATTTCTGCACCTCCCGCAAACCACCCGGTGATGATTGGGCCGCATGTTTGGTACGCGGAACGATTTGTGATAGTTCGTAAGTTTATTGTCAAGTGATTGCTCAAACATTTATGTCTGCCTCTTAACTGTCATCTACGCGCCGATACGGTCGTTTTGACAGTAATTAGAGTACATTTGGAGTCCGGGCCTAAAACCGTCTTCATTTTCAGATAACCGCTAAAAACCCGAGTCAGAATGTTCTGGAATGTTCCGGATATTTCTATTCCATATTTCACAATCTTTTAATCTTTGGTAAAGGATTTCCCGTAAAATTCACACAAAATATTAAGGAAAATAAGATTAATCCGTTATTCCATAAATTAAACACGGAAATCTTTCTTCCGCAGGAGGAAACCACCTGGGAACAGACGCAGCAGGTGCTGCGCCTCTTCCAAGGGACGCAGTGACTGCTGCGCCTCTTCCCAAGTCCATTTCTGCGTATTTTTCGTATCTTTTCATATCTTTTCGAGATTCACTTCCAAAGTTTCTCCGAAAACCGTAATTCCTCCACGTGATTAGTATAAATAGGAGCCTTCGCTCCTCATATTTCTCACGCGAGTGTCCGCCCTTCTCTTCTCCCTTTGCATTCTAGACCACGTTCTTACTTTTTGGCGTCTACGTGCTTGAACTTTTGACCACGTAAGCTCGGATCCTTCTGAGTACCAGCCTCGTTTGCATGACCGACCAATTTGACCAACTCCACCATAATCAACTTAATTAATCTTAATCGTTTTCCTCTTACGACTACATTCGAGTCGAGCATCGCCAAAACATAAACTTAGTTCATCTCGTTTCGTCAAACATGTAAGTCTGAGGGTGTAAATCCTTCTTTATTTATTGTTATTTACTTTTTGTATCATTAATGTAAGATTTATGTCGAAAGTACTTCTTAAAACCGATTTGTAAAACCATGTTTAAAACCCTTTTTACGGATTATCAGGAGACAGACGTCGAGAAAGGACGCAGCAACTGCTGCGCATTTTCGAAGGGACGCAGCACCTGCTGCGCCTGTTCGTGAGGCTGCCGCAGTTCCTGCTTCCTTTCTTCTTCCTTCGTCTTCTGTCAATTCGTTTGTTTTGTTATTTTCTTTCGTTTATTGTTCATTGTTCATGTGACGACTTAAGTATGATAATCATAACAATTTAGCATATTATTTATCATCATTAGTATTTAATTCATCATTAAATCCCGACTTAAATCCCAAATAACCAATATTTGCGGGTTTTCGTCATTAAAATCAACCCGGGTTGTAGAGATTCGATTCATATTGAGTTTCTGGAATTCGATCTTTGGTATATTTACATCTGTCTATTGTCATATCCGTCATTAATTCGTCATATTTAAACTAATTAGTTCACCCGTCTCACTAATCATTCTTTCATTCATGTAATAAATTCATCCACATTCGTTTCAACCATGTTTTATCGTTCTTATGACTCATTCACATGTAATTAATGTATTAAATCACTTTCATCCGAGTCAATTATTCATAATCAATCATTAAATTCATCTTCCACTGATGCGCCTCTTCCACAGGGCGCAGCTCTGCTGCGCCTGTTCCAGGTTGATTCCTGCGTCTGAACTTTCGTTACTGCCTTGACCTAGTTTAATTAGTTTACGTATTTAATTAACTATTATTCGTATTATCGCCTAATTCTTGTTCGTTAATTCATTTATCCATTCTTTCTCAAATTATCCGTTTTAAAGTTATTTTCGACATAAATCAATTGAATCCGATGTAATTATTGTAATTTTCATTATTTTATTTATTGTATTTCTTTTATTGTGCCATTTGTATGCCTTCACATGTAATTGAACCTAAATTCCTACTCCGACCTAATCGTTTGCTAAATTAATTGTTCACCGACTTAGTCTAATTCTCACATGTTAGGACTAATTCTATGGATGTTGCATTGCATGCATATAATCGACAATATATCGAGTATAGATAACTTCCCTAATCATTAGTAGAGGCCGATATCGAGGCGGGCGGGATTTGGTGTTCGATCAAAAGAGCTTCCTAATAAGTACCCTCACCCCTTACTCCAGATCTCTGTGAACATTCGTGTTCATTGGCATCCACGAGAGTCATTCTAGACATAGAATGCTAAGGGTAACGAGTTCTTGGTGTTCATGTCACTACTTTGTGTCTTGACATGGCACGAGGTATTCGAACGGTTTCCAATTTTCCACAATAAATTGGTGGCGACTCCACAAATGCAAACGCGTGTTCTGTTCCCAAGCGCCCCTATGGGCCCGCGTCCACACTTAGTAGAAATGGAAGAGGGAGTTATATCACATTATTTACTGATTACTCGACCTAGTAAGGGTCACTCGGCCGAGTGGCATTGGTACTCGACTGAGTGCAGTGTACTCGACCGAGTATGTTTTATACTCGATCGAGTACGCATTCTGATAGCGTGTTATTATATGACACGGAGGTTATGATATAATTCATTCCCATTATACATTTAATCTTTCTAAACGTAATTCTCTCCCTCTCTCTCAATTCTCTCATCTCTCACTACTGAACCATGAGTTAACCTTGAACCCCAATCTGGGAAGAGAGATAGCTTATGCATGAGTCATCGAGTCAGGTTGTCACCGCCGCCGATATCTGATTATTCTTCGAGGTGAGCTTTTGGATATTTGATGATCGTTAGTCAATCTTAATAGTTAAGTAATAGGACATAATCGTGGTTGTAGGGTAAGGTGAAGATTCTTGCTTGGCGTGATATGATTGATTCATTTCTACGGAATAGCTAAAAGGTAGCGTTTCCCTTCTCAGTTTCAGTTCATGGTTGTTTGTCTAATTGTGTTATGTGGTTATCTTTGTTGTGAGTGACTTGTTGAGTTCATTCGCTTACAGTATTGAGATGGTGACGATGGTGTTGTTGTTGTTGTTACTGGTATTTGATTGTGGAGCCATTGTCGGGAGATGGTTTTCACCCTCATGTTCGCCTCTTGTGGCACCCGTCATAAGGGGGATGTGCACATTAATGATCTGGGTTCGCTCGTTGCGATGAGCGTGGCTTAGGTAGCAAAGTTGCGGTTTCTCGCTGGCGGTGTGGGTTACCTATTGCGATGGGAACCTTTGGGTACTGTGGATTTGGCATGGTGGAGTTCAGTAGTTGGTGGACATGAGTTGCACTGTTTCATTGGATTGCTTTGTTTTGTCTCTATTATATCTTGTTTTTGAGTTTTGTGGTGTGTTTGTTGGGTTTCTTCTCTTTGTCTGTGTCTTCGGTGATCCATTTGATATTGCCGACAAATGGTGAGCAGTGAGACTTTTTAGGTTGCTATGGTTACTGTCTTGGGGTTGGGTTCGAGAGGTCGCATGATATAGTGTCGCTCTCTGGTCGATAGTAGTCTCGCCGGTTGTATTTTCTTATAGTTGTCATAGTTGAGTTCTTCTTCTGTTGTTTCCATTGTAAGTTACAAGGAGATTATTAATTGTTCTTTTATGGTCAATTTGATATACTTACCCGTAGACACAACCATCGCGCTGCGCGCACCCGCGTGTTGGTTTTGAGGCGGCAACACTTCTCCCACGGAACTCTGGCGCGAGCCAAAGCAGGTCATGGCCGTTACCAATTTGTAAGGCATTGAAACCGGTGGAAGGTTTGACAATTCTACATTTGTGGAGTCGCCACCAATCTTTATGGAAAATTGGAACCGTTCGAATACTTCGCGTCACGTCAAGACACAAAGTAGTGACATGAACCCTTAGAAATTCGTCACCCTTGGCATTCTATGTCTAGAATGACTCTCGTGACGCCAATGAACACGGATGTGCACATAAATCTTGAGGAAGGGGTGAGGGTATGTATTAAGAAGCTCTTTATTTGAACACCTAATCCCTCCGCCTCGATAGTGGCCTCTACTAATGACCAGGAAAGTTATTTATACTCGATATGTTGTCAATTGTAATGCATGCTATACAACAAACACGTTTTAAACCTAGCATGTGAATATAAACTATGTCGGTTGAGAAGCAATTTAGCACTCGATTGGGGGTCAAACTTGGAATTAGAATTAATTACATGTGAATATACCAAGTAAGTAAATTATACAAGAATGATATGAAAATACGATAAATTACATGATATAAATTATAATGGATTAACTTAAATTTACGTCATAAGTACGCTCAAAATGATTTGAAAAGAAAGAAAATAAAATAAATGGAGTAAAATAAATTAAAAGAAATAAAGAAATTGAAATATAGGAATATGAAGATGAATCGAATTAGAGGAGATAATAAGGATAATAGCCGATTAGAATCTTAATTCGAAAACTTACGTCTAGAGGAGAAGAGTTCAGAGGCAAAAGGCATCTCAGAACAGGCCAGCATAAACCGCGTCCTCTGAAAGAGGCGCATTAATCGGATTGTATCATTTTATGATATTGGGATTATCCTTATTATCAACGAGTCTGACTTTCACAGTCAGATTGTATCATATTATGATATTAGGATTGTTGCGAGGCTCATATAGTTGTCGGAAATGCATATTAGCATGATACTGAATTTTGGCGACTAAAAGAGTCGGGACAATTGAGGAATTGGTGTTCATGGCAAATTCGGGAGTGTGTCTCATGATGAGTCATATATTAGCATATTGTGTTGCATATTATATTATTCGTTGTAATTGTCGTATATGTTGGAGGATATGGTGAAGTTGTGGTGGTTGTTGAGCAGACGTAAGACGGGTCGGGAGATCATCTTACGCTTGGGTCGCCTTTTGGAGCTTCCCGATCAAAGAGGGAGGTGCAGGTTTATGACTTGAGTACGGAGAGGCTTGGTACCACGGGTGTGTCCCGAGTACCTGTTTTTACGGAGTGCGGTCTGGTTGTTTGGTGGACGGTGTTGCGGTGTCGTGACCGAGTTATTGGTACCGTGAATGCGTTCTTGAATTGGTACAGGTGAGGTGTGTAATACTCCGTATTTAATAATTATATAATAATAATATTTTATTATATTTAGCGAGTTATGTTGAGACGGAATAATATAATAATAATAAGATACTATATTTATACTCATATCCTCACCTTATACTACCCTCACCTTATAATCCCACCATTATCGACTCAAATCTTATCCCAACATAATCCACCAAAAATCCACAAAAGATAAGGGAGAAGACAAAAAGAGAGAAAAAGGAGATTCTGTCACCTCGCCTCAAGATCGTAAGGTAAACCGTCTTATATTAGCTTTTACATTAGTTAATTAATACCGTTGACCCGCCTCGACCTTGACCCATCTCCGACCGTCCTTGACCACATGTTTGACCATCGTTGACCGGGTAAATAGAGGTTTGATCGAGTGTTTTAAAAGGGGATTTTTGGGCTTTTGGTGACTCGGGTAGGGCTACGGATTTCACCCTATTATGGGCTGGTTTAGGTCCTGTTCTGAATAGGACTGGGTTGAGGGAAGAGAGGGGAGTAGGGTGGTGGTCACGGGTGGTGGAAAGGGTGGCGGAAATGGCGGTTTTAAGGGGGAAAAAAAAGAGTGTCGGGATTGAGATTTGTTGGTTGTTGTTGTTGCTAGGGTGCGGTTCAGGTTGTGGGGTTCGGGTCTGGTGGCAGTAGGGGGGTGTCGGTCAGGCCGTGACCACCGTGGTGGTGGTGGCCCACGGTGGTGGCTATGTTGATGGCGGTTTTGGTCGGTTTGTGTGTTATTGTTGGAGGTGTTGGTTGGTGTCGGGTATTGTGGGTAAGGGCGGCACTAGGTGGTGTGGCTAGGGGTTAGGCTGACCTGGCCACCGTGGCTAGGTGGTGGTCACGGTGGGGGAAAGTAGTGGTGGTTGGGTGAGTCGGGTTTTGGGTGAGTCGTATAAGACGAGTTTTATTTAATTAATTAATTCGTATTTAGTTAGTCATATACGTATTTGTATAAATGTATTAGTATATTTATATGTATTGGTATAAATATATAAGTACATTAATACGTATTTGTATACAAATGAGATTAGTATATTTTTACGTATTTGTATTATTATTGTATTTTAGGAAATGTGTTTTGTGAGACGGTTTTACGAGACGGGCCTAGCTTGTGTGACAGTTTGCTTATGCGGATTGGCTGTGAGGTAGGTTTATCCTACTCAGTTTCATTGTTGCATTTATTTATAAAATGAGTCTTTCATCATTCATTCACGTTAAGTGAGTCGGTAATTGGCTAGGTTGCACGAGAACGGACACGGACACGGACACGACACTTACACGTAATACGGCACTTCGAAAATTTAAGGACACGGACACGGCAAAAAAATAATAATATACATATTAAAATAAAGGGAATTTGAAAAACATTATAACCAGCATCTAAACCCTTATCCGGTAAAGACCACAATGTCGTAAAATGACAAAATAACCCAGCAATAAATTTCAATAAACAATTAGGCAATTATTATATCTAACCAAGTTCAATAACCAAGAAATCTACTATCAGCCATTATTTTTTACAAAATATTAAACTAAGAAACAAACCAATTAGGCCACCACTCCATTAATTCACTAAACAATCAGGCTCCATTATTTTACTTTAGCAAGAAACCAACGACGACTATAAAACTAAGAAACCATCCGAAATAAGAAACCAAGCCAACAACATAGAAACCAAGATTCAAATAAGAAGATCGAATCTAGTAATATGTATGTGAATATGGGGTTAGTAACTGGAAATTAGATGGTGAAGGAGAATTAATCTCAATAGCACAAACCCTAGATTCAATTTGGGGAAAATTGGAAAACGAAGCTGGTGAGAGGCTAAGAGTCGAGAGGGAGACCGTCAGAGTTGAGGTCACCGGTCGGAGGTCGTTGATCGGAGGTCGGAGGCGCTGGTCGCCGGAGTAATCAAAGGGAAATGTGCCGCTGCCTGCTGTGATACATTAGAACAAATAACTGAATTTCGTAATAAGCCGTGTCCATATATGACACAGGCCGTGTCCTAGGTGTCTTGGCCGTGTCGGGCACCTATTGGAATTAAAAAAAAACAGGACACGGTTCAAGGGGTGTCATACACGTTTTGAGGCGTGTCGCTCGCGTGTCGGTGTTGGACACCGTGTCGGACACGTGAAGGTTACAAAACAGCCGTGTCCATGCAACCTAGGTAATTGGCATGTTATATGGTATATTGTATTTGTTGTGTTATCTTGTATGTCGGAGGACATTGTGGTTTGTTTGGTTACTTATTTTGGAGACGTAAGACGGTTGGGAGACCGTCTTGTGCTTAAGTCGCCTCTTGGAGTTTCCCACTCCAAGAGGGATCTGCACATTAATGGCTTGAGTTACGGAGGGACTCGTGTGGTTTACACACGGCGTCTGGCAGGGGATCCGGTTGGCTTCCGGACCCGGTACGTCTGGGCGTGTCCCAGTACCCGTTTGTGGTTATCGGTATGTCTGGGCGTGTCCCGGTACCAGTGTGGTTGTCGGTTTGTATGGGCGTGTCCCGGTACTGTGGTGGTGGTTATTGATGGTTATTCATTCATATCATGGTCATGTTGTATTTTCACACTCGAGCCGAGTCACACTTTATTTATTTTAATGAAACTGACGTTTGTGTGTGTGTGTGTGTCTTGTCACCTATCTCTTTTGGGGTGGCCTGTTTCGATCCATATGATATCCTTTGGTCATATGGGGAGCAGGTTATGTTCAGGTTGTTTGGATAGTACGCGGGAGACGGGACGAGCTTGATGATATCACGAGACGACTCTAGTTGGCTTGACGAGTATAGTTGTCATGAGTTGTACTTTTATTCATTTGTTTACGTTTATGTAAATTCACTAAACATTATATTAATAAAATTTTCTTTGATTTGATGTTTTAAAACACTACAACACATGTATTCAAACCACATTTTACGTATTATCATGCAAGATGCTAAACAAAATTCATATCACGCATATAATCATGCAGCACATCACGTTAAGTTTCCCGACTCGTTACCACCCACGTAGTGACCAACTGAGAGGATATGCACTAGTTTTGGCATGAGGGCGCCTATCCATCCAAAACTGATCTCTTATTGTACTCATGTCGGGTTCTGGTAATGGTTAGTGTGTTTTGATATGAAGGACGGAAGTCCCAAGTCTTGGCATGTTAATATCATATGCGTATTTGAGCTTGCTAGTGACGTTATAGCATGAATGGTGATGATTATGGTAGAGTAGATATGATTTTTGGAGTAATATACCAAAGATAGTGAGTGTGAGACCAAACCCAATCGAGTAGCATTGTACTCGAGCGTGTTGACCAGTCACTCGACCGAGTGGATAGTTCACTCGACCGAGTGGACCCGTCACTCGACCGAGTGGGCAAATTTAAGAAACTGGAAAACTTCTGGAAGGATTTCACTTGATCGAGTAACCTGTCACCAGACCAAGTGGGGCTGCACTCGACCGAGTGGGCCTATTTAGCTGATAAATTCGTACAAAATTTGCTTTTTCTACCTTATATATTCATTTCTATCTCGAACTTCGTGACTTCGGCATTGATTTGTTTTAAAATAATTCAAAATTTTCATTTGTTACTTATTGTTTTATTTAAACTTTGCTATTCCACCTTTTCTTGATCCGTTTTCTCAAATTTCAACCATGTAATTGAATTTATCTTCTTCATTTTGCATTTTGAAATGTTTTTATATATATATATATATATATATATATATATATATATATATATATATATATATATATATATATATATATATAAGTATATATAATTTATGAGAGTTAAGTCATAATTCAACACTTTCTCATCTTATGAGTTTACGCGTACTTAATACGGGTAAGTCTACTGTGAAAAACAGTATGACTAAAGAGGTTGAATATCCTCAGAATTTAGAGTTGCTAAACAAATGGACAATTCCAGAAGTTAGCAAAAGAACTATTTACAATTATGGGTTTTTTGAATATTTGGGTTAAAACACAGAGTTAAAACCACAGAGGAATCTATTTCTCTAAATAATGAAGAAATGTATCTTCAACTTTTAAACAATAATGACTTAGAACCACTAAGAAAATCTAAGCATCAATTTATTCATATTGGTTTAGTCTAAGTGGCTTTTAAACCACTAACTCTGGAAGGATTACCAGAAAGTTTTATTGCAGCCTTAAGAGATGGCAGAAATTTGAATTGGCAAAAGTCAATTATTGGAGTTGTTAAATCCAGTCTGGCTCATGGTCCAGTCTATTTTGACGTTTACCCAAATTTACAATTATCTTTAACAGATGCTAATATATTAGATGCTTTAACTTTGAATGTTAAAACTCATGGTTACAATTATGCTAAAGGATCTGAATTAATTTGTATTTGCTACAGGATTTATTATAAACCTTTATATACTTTAAATCCTCACTGTAGATTAGCTGATAAAGCTATAAATTAGACTATTATTATTGAAACCAATTGTAACAGATCTAATATCACTACTAGAAAGGCTATTAAATGGGAAGAAATATCTTTTCCTGAAAATTGGACAATTACTCAGGCTATGCCTCCTCAACCCATTATGGAGACTAATTTACTTGATGTACAACAAACTCCTGAAGGAGCTGTTACTTTAAATTTTGGTAACAATCATTTTCGACCAAGAAGTAGTACTTCAAAACTGACTAGATCTTTTTATAATAGGACTTTTATTTCAGCCCTTGATCAAGATTTAGACATACCTAGTACATCTAGGTGTTCAACTTCTCAATTAAGAGATGAAGATTTTATTTAAACAAATGAAGATGTTTTAAGAATGCATTCTGATAAAATTTTAAGACGACATTCTAAAAAGGAAGCGGACACATTGTCCCAAATGAGTTATACTGATGATTAATAAGGCCTTACTAGATTTTTCTCCTGGTTCAACAACCAGAAAATTAATTAGTAATGAATTTCAATCTCCCAGTTGGGAAAAATTTAGAAATTGGTTTTTTCATAATTTTGATGAAGAACAGCAAGATATTTTACAAAATGAGTTTTATGATTACTGCAAGTCAGTAAATGAAATTATTTATTTTGTTCCTTGGTTTTGTTCAACTTATTTATATAATCATTTGACTATCCTTGAAAGAAATTTTGAACTTCTCAATGGAAATGAAGTTAAAGGGGTTTATCCTCCCCTTAAAAAACTTAAGTTAGACGGGTGTTCTTTCATGCCCCTTTCAAAAATTTATGAAAATGAGACTATTACAACAACTACTAAACATTTAAATTTTTTAATTGAGCAGAATAATTATGCTAATATATCTTTAAAAATTCTTGGTGAACATATTACAGATTTACATCATAAAACTAATAAGGTTATTAATCTTCTTAATCAAGTTATCCAGAATACCAAAGCTGAAGATCATTCTTCTTCTTCACAAGAGCTGGTTCCTATTATCAAAAGTCCTCCTGAAATAAAAAATTTTAAATTTTTATCGGATATTAAAAACGAAACTGACTAATAAGTAAGTTAGTGAAAAGATTTCAAAATTAAATTTAAATACTTTAAATGAAGAATTATATCCAGATTTCAAAGACGATTTAAATGTTGTCACAAGACATAAATGGGGTCAAAAACCTATTAATACTTTGTATTATAATAATAGACCTACACTTGTAGATATTATGCAGGAAGAAAATGCTGAGATTATTAGTAACAGTTATCGTGGAACTGATATCTACGAATGGAATATAGATTATTTTGCTGAAAAGCAAATTCATAACCATTGTCATAGAATGATAATGTATTCTCAATGTTGTAAAAATGCAAATAATAGTGATTCTAATGTTGCTAAAATGATAATATCAGGATTTACAGGTCAACTTAAAGGATGGTGGGATAATTACCTCACTAACGAACAAAAGACAGTTATTCTGACAACTACAGAAATTAAAAATGAAGTAATCACAGAAACTGCGGTTTACACTTTACTTGTTAATATACTTGAACATTTTACTGGTCAATATGGGAATAATTATGATTCCACAAGAACTCTTTTACAAAATTTTAGATGTAAAACTTTAACTGATTTTAGGTGGTACAAAGACACCTTTCTTAGTAGAGTCATGCTTTTACCTGAATGCAATAGCTCTCATTGGAAAGCCAAATTTATTGATGGTTTACCACATTTATTTGCAGAAAGAATCAGAAAGATTCTTCGAGGAGATAATCCTTCTATTAATTATGAACAATATAATTATGGTCACCTTATTAAAGCATGTACAGCAGAAGGTATAAACCTCTGTAATGAGATTAAATTAAATCAACAACTCAAGCACCAAAATATTATTGAAAGAAATCAATTAGGAGAATTTTGTGAACAATTTGGCATGGATATGCCTTCTACTTCTCGTAGAAAACAACACAAAGGTAAGGATAAAACTTATTATCCTAGATATAAGAAGAGAAGATATTCTAAAGAAAAATTAGAAGGAAAAACTCATCGAAAAAATCAGAGAAAGTTTCATAAAAAACATTACAGAAAAGGAGATTATGTACCTCCAAAGGACATAAGATGTTTCAAATGTAATAAAAAAAGTCATATGGCGAACAATTGCTGGACCCAAAAACAAATTAATAATTTGGATATAGATGATGATCTTAAGGACAAGATTTCAAAATTATTTCTTAATGAACAAAATCTACAAAGTGGAACTGAAACTTTGTCAGATGATTCTAGTAATTCCAGTAATAATTTAGAAATTCTTAAAGATGATTCTTTCTATACAGATAGTAGTTCTGCAACTACTAGTTCAGAATGTGAACCATGTGGACAGAGAAAAGTTTGTATTAATCCCAAAAAAGATGAATTCTTTAATCTTTTATCCAATTTTCAAGATGCAAAAATACAATTTCTCACCAATAATAATTGGTTGGATATGTTAAAAGCTATCCCAAATGCAGAATTAAGGTCTCAAATTATTGAAAATATACCTAGCACTTCTCATAATAATTTTGATTATAACAGCAATAAGAATTTTACAGAAGAAAAACCTTATTCTTTAAATGAAGTTTATAAACGTCTCCAAAATAAAAATACAACTTCTAGTCCTTCTTCTTTACAAGATATTTTGAAAGAGATGGATAATTTAAAATCTGAAATTAAACATCTTAAAATTGAAGAACAAAGAAATGATATAAGAATTTCTAATCTTGAAAAACTTTTTATTTTTCAACATGATTTGATAAATAATGATCAGGAAACTAAAGGTAAAAAGGTTGATAACCATGATATTATTATCCCTGACTTTATCCCTAATTTAGATGGTAAAGATCAAGCTATGCAACTTGTTAATACACCCCCAGAATTAGAGAGAAATAAAAAATTTCTCCAAACCATAAATATGGTTGCTGGCCAAAAATGGTATGTTAAGATCTTACTTAGGATTAATAATCAATTTTCTAAAGAATTTATTGCTTTAATTGACACTGGAGCAGACTTAAATGTTATACAAGAAGGAGAAATTGACTCCATGTATTTTGTCAAAACTACTCATAGTTTATCTCAAGCAGGAGGAGATAAATTAGATATTGAATTCAAACTCCCAAAAGCTGATATATGTGTTAATAACACCTGCATTCCTTTAAGCTTTCTTTTAGTCAAGAACAAACTATCAGTTCCTATTATTCTTGGAACACCTTTCATAACAAAAATTTATCCTTTTACTGCAGATAATAAGAAATTCACTGCAAATTATCAAGGGAAAACTATTACTTTTAATTTTATTATGAAACCTTTTATGAAGGCGATAAATGAAATTTATAGAAAAATTTCTTTAAAAGAAAATCAATTAAGCTTTTTAAAACATGAAGTTAATATTTTGACATTAGATCAAAAGCTTAATAATCCTAAATTAAAACAAAAAGTTATTGATATTGAAAACCAATTTTCTCTATCTATTTGCAATGATCATCCTAATGCTTTTTGGAATAGAAAAAAGCATATAGTAAGTCTTCCTTATGAAGAAGATTTTAAAGAAGAAAATGTTCCTACCAAGGCTAGACCTTGTCAAATGAATTCAGAATATTTGGAATTTTGCAAAAAAGAAATAAGTTCTCTTATAGAGAAAAAACTTATTGGACCATCCAAATCACCATGGTCATGTACAGCTTTTTATGTTAACAAAAATGCTGAAAAGGAACAAGGAGTTCCTAGATTAGTTATTAATTATAAACCTTTAAATAAAGTTTTAAAATGGATTAGATATCCAATACCTAATAAAAAAGATTTATTAGATCGTTTATATAGAGCTCTCATATTCTCTAAATTTGATTTAAAATCTGGTTATTGGCAGATTCAAATTGACCCAGCAGACAGATACAAAACTGCTTTTAATGTTCCTTTTGGACAATATGAATGGCATGTTATGCCTTTTGGTTTAAAAAATGCTCCATCGGAATTTCAGAAAATTATGAATGATATTTTTAACAATTATAGTCCTTTTATCATAGTTTATATTGATGACATTCTCATCTTCTCTATGAATATAGAAGAACATTTTAAGCATTTAGATATTTTCAAAAAAATTGTCATATCTAATGGTTTAGTAATTTCAAAAACTAAAATGTCTTTATTTCAAACTAAAGTCAGATTTTTAGGTCATAATATTGAGAAAGGCCAAATTATTCCTATTAATAGAAGTATTGAATTTGGGTCTAAATTCCCAGATGAAATTATTGACAAAACTCAACTTCAAAGATTCTTAGGAAGTTTGAATTATATTTCACCTTATTATGATGATTTGGCAAAAGATACTGACTATTTTATATGACAGGTTGAAGAAGAATCCCGTGCTTGGTCTAATGATCACACTAAGCTGTTAGAAAAATTAAGAGTAAAGTTATATCTTTACCATGCCTTAGTTTGGCAAATCCTCATTGGGAAAAAATAGTAGAAACTGATGCTTCAGATATTGGTTATGGAGGGATTCTTAAACAAATTAATCCCAATAATAAACATGAATTTTTAGTCCGTTTCTATTCAGGGAAATGGAATTCGGCACAATCTCATTATGCAACTGTTGCTAAAGAAGTTTTAGCCATAGTCAGATGTGTTTTAAAATTTCAAAATGATTTATATAACCAAAAATTTACAATAAGAATAGATTGTAGTTCTGCGAAATTTATGTTTCAAAAAGATTTTAAACATGATGTTTCCAAACAAATGTTTGCAAGGTGGCAAGCTCATTTAGCCCCTTTTGATTTTGAAATACATTATAAAAAAGGATCTGATAATCATCTCCCTGATTTTTTAACAAGGGAGTATTTAACTCTATAAGAGTTTGTTATTTGTTTCAGGAATGGATTTTGGTCGAGGCCGTGGCCGTGGCCGCTTTATGCATCCTTCTAATAGAGGGAGAGGAAGACAATTATCCTCAATTATCAGATATGGGAATAACCCAGGACAATCATCCTCAATTATCGGATATGGGAATAACCCAGGACAATCATCCGAAATTATCAAAGCTGGGAATAACCCAGAACCAGGTTCATCATCTGGTTATATAAGACCAAGTAATACCTTGGCACAATATGGGGGAAAAAGGCTAATAGCCAAAAATTTATGTGATAATATCACAAAAGAAGAATATGATGAATTCCAAATATGGAAACAAAAAGAACTTAATATAAGTTCTCCATCTTTCAAAAAAATTATGAAAGATTCTCTTGATGAAAAAGAGAAAATGGTGAAATCACCAGAGGAAAGGGAGATTATTATACTCCAGAATTCTGACAAAAAATGGGAAGATAATCCCTGGTTATTATATAACCGCTATTTAACAAATAACCAGTACCCTATGGAGACTTATAAAAGTCGAGGTTTTTATGAAGGAATTTTTTCTGAAAATGAATGCAATTTTTTCTGAAAATGGTGCCGCCTAATCCAACCTTAAACCATTTTCCGTCCCGTTTTAGGAGCGGTTTTCCCAAAATTTAAATCCCGTCCACGACAGGGTATCAGCCGTCCTTCCCTAGGGTTTAGTTTTTGTTTTTTCGCACCACGATTTTTTAAGGAAAAGGGTTTAGGGTTGGATTAGGCGGCTCCGCGAAGCGGTGCCGCCTAATCCAACCCTAAACCCTTTTCCGTCCCGTTTTAGGAGCGTTTTCCCCCAAATTTAAATCCCGTCCACGACAGGGTATCACCCGTCCTTCCCTAGGGTTTAGTTTTGGTTTTACTGTAACACTGTTGTACTACGAACAACCTTTGTTTAAGGAAAAGGATTTAGGGTTGGATTAGGCGGCACCGCGAAGCGGTGCCGCCTAATCCAACCCTCAACCCTTTTCCGTCCCGTTTTAGGAGCGTTTTTCCCCAAATTTAAATCCCGTCCACGACAGAGTATCACTTGTCCTTCCCTAGGGTTTAGTTTCGGTTTTACTGTAACACTGTTGTACTACGAACAACCTTTGTTTAAGGAAAAGGGTTTAGGGTTGGATTAGGCGGCTCCGCGAAGCGGTGCCGCCTAATCCAACCCTAAACCCTTTTCCGTCCCGTTGTAGGAGCGTTTTTCCCCAAATTTAAATCCCGTCCACGACAGGGTATCACCCATCCTTCCCTAGGGTTTAGTTTTGGTTTTACTGTAACAATGTTGTACTACGAACAACCTTTGTTTAAGGAAAAGGGTTTAGGGTTGGATTAGGCGGCTCCGCGAAGAGGTGCCGCCTAATCCAACCCTAAACCATTTTCCGTCCCGTTTTAGGAGCGTTTTTTGACAATTTTAAACATAGTTACATAATCGTTGTTCAATTTAATATACCAGAATTCTAATAGTAAATTGGACAATTAACCGAATTAAGATGTCATTCATTAAAAACAAGTGTTACAAACATTGATTACAAACGAAATACTTAGAAACGAAGAATGAATAGTTAACTTAAATATAAGTCATCACAAATAAACATAAACCGTATGTGATAAAGGAAATATTAAATCTTTTACTGCCTTCTTAGTCGTTTATTCATAGGAGGAGAATGAACGCTGCTTTCGCCCTCTAGCAACTCCTTTTTCAGATTATTCATGTAGCCTTCCATCTCTTAAATAGCTTTGACAACAGGAGGCCACTTCCTGTTAATCGAAGGGTTGAGTTTAGCATATCACTCCCTAAGAGCTGTAACACCAAGGAGAAATTGACGGTCTAAATCAGTTTCATTGTATTTCTTCAGCTTATTTTCTTCTAGCTGTTTCCCAATACACTTGTTTTCCGCCATCGAAACTTGATATGAGCAAACATTGTTCAAGTCATTTTCAAGCACTTGTACTCGTTCTACCATTTCTATTACCTTACTATTAGATGATATAACCTGCTCAAGTAATGAATCTCTATGCCTTGTCATTTCTTCCAGTTCAAACTTGGTGTCTTCTAGTTTCCTTTGAATTCGTTCCATTTTTCTCTTGCTGCAACAAAAAAAAAAACCTATTAAAACAGAAAAATAAACTGTTTTCCCTAAATTAGAGAAAACAAAATCTATTTATAAACAAACAGAAACTGTTTTCCCTCAATTAGAGCAAGGTAGTCATATAATAAATGACATTTTAGCAACAGTTGTAATATTAAACCATCCATAATCTTTATAGATATTTAATATTACAAAAGATTAAAAAAAAATTAGACATGAAAAACCTTTGAATTTGTCTTGGCTTATTTTTTTGTTTAGAAAATGAAGTGTAAATGTTGAATGAAAATGAGATTATTTATAGATAATTGAAAAAAACAAAACAGTTTAAAAAAAAATAAAAAAAATAACTGCCTTGAAAAATGTCACTTTGAACAAAGTGAAAAACTGTTTTAGAAAGATAACTACTGCAGATTGTAGAATTCAAAGCGTCAAAACCGTCTGTTACAGTAACATAATTGTGTTTTTTTAAAATGAAATTATTTATAGATAATTGTGAAAAACAAAACAGTTATTTTTTTTAAAAAAAAAATAACTGCTTTAAAAACCACTTTTATTAACTGCTTTGAAAACTGTTTTTAAATGATGAGTGATGTTAACCACGTGCATGTTCCCCATAATTAAGTCCAGTTATAAATGTTGTACAGAGTGGAGAATTCAAAGCGTCAAAATCTTTTATTATAATTTTCATTTATTACTATCACAGTGTTACAGTAACATTATTTTCATTTGGTCTAGACTTTTTTTGTTTAAAAAAAAACACTAACATTTTAAAAACTGTTTCCAAAATTAAATGCTTTAAAAAAACAGTTAATTTTTGAATTCCAAAAGACAAAAAAAGACATGTAACTTATCCAACCCATGTTTCGTATTACCTATGAAGTGCAGTTATAACAGCTGCAAGAGTGAAGAATTCAAAACGTCAAATTATGTTCTCTCTTTTCACTCTTGAAATCTGTCACCATTACATGATAACATAGTTAATGAATTCTCATATAATAAGTTATCATTAAAGAACAAACTTATTTGTAATATATTCCAAAATATTCGAAAATATGTTCCACTGTCTATGACAGCCACTATTACGTTGTTAAAGTAACATTGTTCTAGAGTACATCACTTGATTTTCACTTTAAAACGAAGTACAGGCATTTCGGTGTTGAGTGGCTTCGGTTCATTCTCAATCGATGGTTCTTTGTCTGAAAATTCATCTTCCGTTGCCTTCCCTTTGAGCATTCTAGCGGCTTCCCTCCTATTTGACTATATCCGCCGATTGTTTTCTTTGATTTTTGAAGATTTCAACGGCGTCCAACAATTCAGCCCGTATTTTGTTGATGTCAGCCATGAGTAAACATGCAGCAATTTGGGAAGCACATGCCCGCCGATAAAATGTGTTGTTGAGCAAAGAAGACTTGTTTGCATATCCAAAAAAATTGGAGACGGCTATCATAGTGATACAGGGTGACTCTTCAAATACGGAAGCGCGTTTCTGCCATTTAAACTTCACATTTACCACAGGATAGCGGAGCATTTCAGTTACCCTCACGTCGCCCTTTGTGTCCAGGTAGTCACTCATGCAACCGGCTGTCGGAAACAGTAACATTAATTTCCTTTTACTATCAATTAAGAAATCGAGTAATCAACAATGTTACAAAGATAGGTGTAAAGAATAACACTTTGAAACAACATAATAATGTTACAAAGATAACGTATTCATCGTAACATCGAAATCGAAATCTGAAATCGTAAACATACAATTCGACAACTCGGGGGACTTACTCACGCCATTGCGATGTCGTAAGTGAATGAAGACTCCCGATTAGCATACGATTGACTATCGATCACACTAATCTCTTTGTTGAGGAAATTAATACACACACAGAAGTAGTGATAGCCACCCAAACAAGGTATAAAAATAAGTTCGGCATCAAGTCTGTAATTTGCCTTGCTCGTGTTGATGAAATTATCCCAAATTTCAAACAACTCGTTCTTTATATCAGAATGTTCACTATCCTCCCGCATCACACCAAGTAGAGCATCGTAGTTTTTAAAAAAAAAAATGTAAGGGTTAGATTTCCCTTGTAAAAGAATCATATGTTATTGAATGTAAGCGGACATTTAACACCGATGCAACTTACCATGTGACCTAGTCCTAAGTAAAGTATGGTTAGCCCTGCTGCCCTTGTGCCTCTTTTCTTTGTTCTCGACATAATTCAAGAGTAGAGACCAAAGCATTCAAACACCATCCAATTTGTGTGACTCCTAGGACGTAGTGAGAGTATATCAGCTCTTGTCAACCTCCTGTTGTCTCCAAACGCAGCCAGGATCTCACTTTATTACGGTAACCATAAGAGTCGGATTACTCAAGAGTTTTCGCAGAAACGAGTGTAACATAAAACGGTGTTTAAAAACACTTTTACTAAAAACAGTAATGTAAAGAATAACACTTTCACAAGTAACAACAAGTATTTTACCTTTTGTGGAAGTCGATATCATCCATAAACGCATAATCAAGAACGTGCCTTCTCAAATTAGTTGTCTTCGGAGCGAGTTTCGATTTGCTCTCATAAATTCAGAGACTAGGAATATATCACCGTCAATTTCACCGTGACCTAGAGAACATCCCATAGCATCATCTTTATGAAATTTAAATATTATCTCCTCATCTTCACCAATTGCTCTAGGAGAACGCTTGTAAGCAACCGACTTCACCCTCGGCTGTTTGGGCTCTTCCTCCTTTTGTTTTTCCTGTGGCTTCATTGTTTTTTCCTCTTCCTTTTTTCCCTCTTCCTTTTTTTCCTTCTTCTCTTCCAGCCTTCTTTTTTGCAGCAGCTTTTCCTTCAGTTGTTCCCTTTCATTCCTGAATTTTGATATCCTCCCTTGCACCTCTTTTCGTACTTGATTCAAGTCGCAAAGAATAAGTATTGCACATATTTCAGCACGGTACAACATTCTTTTCCGTTCATCCCCCGGCTCAGAGTAAAAAACCTTCCCCGTGTAGAAAGCCATGTGCATCATCATGAAAACCCCACAATCCACATTTTTTGCAATGCTCTGCCATTTAAATTTCACATTCTGAAGTAGGCAACTTTCCACTTTGGAGCCTTTTGCAATTTGCATTTCTGACAACATTTTCCCCATGATATTTGCCTGCACAAAAAGTAATATTCTTATGTATCTATGTTACTGAAGAACAATGATTTCCAAATTTTTAATGGAAATTTAAAGGTATAACATTATTCTTGTAAGTAGAGAAACTTACCGCATTTCTTGCCATTTTTGCTTTTCGGGATCTGGCATATAAGGGTTTGTTGTCTAGGTAGTCAACGGTTTTCGACATGAAATTTATGCAAGCACAGAAAAAGTGGTCCTCCAGAATGAGTGGAATGAATATCTGCAATTAAGCAGATATATATCATTGCTAAACAGAACTTCTATACACTCTACTTATATAAGAATAAAAAAAAATTATTAACAAGTAATGTGGTTAACCATATCACAAATCGAAATTAAGTGGACTCGGGTTGTATTTGATCCCTTTGTGTGAAGGACAAAGACAAAACTTCACTTTCTAAATGTCATTTTGAACGGGTTTTCCAACGAGACATAGTTGCTAATGCGTCCTACAAAAATAAATATAAATACAAAGTCAATAAACATTATAGAAACACAAAATAAATAAGAATAAAAATTTATTTATTACAGTAACATACAGATTGACCCAAGCCCATGAAGATCCTCAATGGTGTATCACTTGCTACCTTTCTGGAGATGAGGTCATTGAGCAACATTGACCAACATTCAGTCACCATTATTTAAATAAGCTCACCAGGAGCCAATAAAATTAAATCTTCCCTTGGAATGAAGTGATACTTCCCATACGAGACAAGCCTTTCCCTGTTGGAAAATGATATGTAATAGTCAGAACACCTTTTAATAGAGTAACAGTTTAACAGTAACAACTATTCAGTTGAAACAGTATTCACTTGCAAAGTAAAACGTTTTGTTTATCACAGTGCAAGAGTAAATAAAGTACTCACGTATCTGAGAGGTTCTCGTCATCGTCGATAAAACAATAGTCAATTGTTTCTTTCCTAACTTCAAGAATAGGCGCCATTATCTCCTTGTGTTTTATCATAGTCTTGGACACAAGTGTTAGATCCGAAGCTGGTAGGCCACATTCGATTGTGCAGCCGTAGCGAGGATCCATCACGCGCATCCAGTCTTCAGTTGTTTCGACATGTAACAAATAGTGGTCGCCAGTATCTTCGTCGTGATTGTCATACAGGATCTCATCACTGCAATCATCGACAATATCAACTTCATCATCGTCGTCATCTTCTGCTACCTGACTGCACTGAGTAGTTATTGGTTCTTCGTCGCCAACTGTCTCATCATCAGCCTCACTGGGTTTTTCTCCTTCCTCGCCTTTTTCATCATTCCCATCGGCGTCTTCATTACCAGTTGCTTCATCCTCCTTCTTTTGTTATCTTTGTTTATATCGCCAAAGACTTGTCTTCATCTTTATCATCATCGTTCTCTTCATCGGTTTTTCATTCCCATCATCCTCTTCTTCATCTTTATCGTCATCTTCCTTTTCATTTCCCTCATTGGTTGGTTGGTCATCAACCTGGTCTGATGCATCATCATCGGCCTCTTCCTTGTTATCTGTGGCACAAGTAATTGAATTGAATATAAATTACTAATGTTTTTCGGACCAACAATGCCTCATAGTTATACTAACAGTGTTACTGTAAATTTGCTACTTCAATTACCTTCAGAAGATCCTTCTTCAGCTGCCTCAGTCGTTGGGTTCTCTTCAGCTTGGCCCGATGCATCATCTTCGGCCTCTTCCTTGTCATCTGTGTAGCAGATAATTGAATATATATATCACTGTAAACTTCTGATAAAACTACGACACAGTAACAACGTTACTATAACAGTGTTACAATAACAGTGCTAACAGTGTTACATCAGCTAATACAACGAGTGCAAATAGATTTCTCTATTACCTTCGGGATATCCTTCTTCAGCTGCCTCATTGGCTGGGTTGTCTTCAGGCTTGCCTGATTCATCAACTTCCGCCTCTTCCTCGTCATCTGTGTCACAGGTAATTGGATTCAATATATATTAACAATTTTTCTTTGAACCAAAAAATGCACAATAGATACACTGTAAATTTCTGTTAAAATTACATCACAGTAACATTGTTACAGTTACATCCTCTGACACAACGAGCTTAAATAGATTCCTCAATTACCTTCAGGAGATGCCTCTTCACCTGCCTCACTAGTTGGGTTATCTTCAGGCTGGCCTGATGCATCACCTTCGGCCTCTTCCTTGTCATCTGTGTAGCAGATAATGAATGAAAATATATTACTAAATTGTTTGTTAAAAAAAAACCTAGTAACAGAAAGCCTATAACAGCATTACACTATTACCTTCACCAGATCCATCTTCTGGCTCGCTAGTTGTTTTGTCACCCTGCCCTGACGCATCATATTCATCAGCATCATCGTTTTCATCTAAAAGGAAAGTAATTGATTATTAGTAATTATTTGTAAAATGAAAACTCTATAACAAATGATCATGTAACAGTGTTAGTGCAAGTGATTAGATTATTGTAGTATTGTTACTATATTACCTTCATCAGATGCATCTTTATCATCCTCGCCACTCCCCTCTTTGTCGTCTTCATTTTCTTCTTCTTTATCATCCTCCTCCTCTTCATCTCCGTCATCCTCTTGACCATTGCCAGATTCATCCTCTTCATCTGCATCATCGTCTTCATCTGCATCATCCTTTTCCTCTGCATCATCCTCTTCATCTGCATCACAAGTAAGTAATTGAATATTATATTACTAACTATTAATATATATAAAATATTACAGTAACAGTGTTATTGTAAAACTATAACCAAAACTAATAACAGTAACACTGTTACTCGATCTATTACCTTCACCGGATTGGCTTTCAGCATCCTTTACATCCTCCTCTTTCTCCTCTTGGTCTTCTTCCTCTTCATCCTCCTTTTCCTTTTCATCCTCTTCATCGTCTTCCTCCTCATTGGCACTTTCTTCATCGTTATCTATGTCTGTGCCACCCTCTTGAAGCCTCTTGTTTTTAAGACGACTCTCAACATCGCCGCCATCGTCATTCCCGTCCTCATCATCATCCTCTGCATCATCAGTCCCGTCATCATCGTTGCCATCATCAGTCTCGTCCTCATCATCACTTTCTACTCCGTCCTCCATCTCATCTTGCCTGTCCTCGTCATGAACCTTCTCATCCTCTTCATCATCTTCTTCATGATGTTGCTCACTTAAATCGCTCAATACTTCTGTACCTGGGATTCGACTTAACTGTCCTAGGACTTTTCTCTGTTGGAAATGGTTCCAACTTCCTCGACTTTGGACCTTGTATATACCGGGAAGTCATTCGCCCTCCTCTTCAACGATTCAGCCTTTCGCACAACATCTTTGGCATATTTAAGGTATTCAGGCTTTAGTGGTGATTTTTTTTCGCTTTGATTCGAAAACCTTCGATCGCTGAGCAAATCTCTCGTGAACAAGGTTGGAATCCCTTCTATACATCAGCAACATCAGGTCGGTCTCCTAAGTCAATAAACCAGACAGAAAGAAATGAATTAGATACCAGATTTGGGATTTGTAACAATTGCAGACAATTAAATTTATAAAAACAACTCACATCAATGACTTTTTCCTTCAACTCGGCATCTGTTTCAATGCCGGGGAAGCTTCTCCATCAAGATGTACTCCCTTCCCTCACTACTCTTAAGAAAAACTGGCTCGTCATCCTCACCTTCATCGATTTACGCCCATCCTATTTACGTAAAGAAACATATTAGTAATTAGTAATTAATATTAATAATTAACAATATAGTAAGGTAATGATAATGTTATTACAAAGTAAAGCCATTACGATAACGATATTACGGTGACCATATTACGATGACGATATTACACGACGAGTGCCACATTACCTTCACTGGGATCCCTTGCCAAGGCAAATAGGATAGACAGTTTCTGACATCTCATCAGCTCCTAGACAGCCAATCTTTCCTTCGTCTTTGACTCTTTTTGAAAGACTTTCATCTGTCCAATGTTGTATCAGAGGTAAGTCAGTTGGTTGTACCTCGCCATGGAACTCAAACCGGTGAATGTAGGCCAACAAAGAAGCACCACAATACACCCACAAAGACACTTAACCGTTCTGTCTTCAACCCCTTGACACCCTCAACTACCTTCTCATAGACATACTTTGACCAATTAAAACCTTTTATTTTTTCAACATCGTCCACTGACCTTCAACGATCTGAAATCAACGAGAATAATTTGGAGTCGGCGCTAAAAAAGTGGAGAGCGCATAAAGAACGAACATCTGCTTGAACTCATCACCGCAGCCACCCTTGTTATTCTTAAACCAACTAGTCACCAAATCTAGCTTGATGTTCTGTCTTTGTAGAGATGTTGAACTTCCTTCTCCATTTGTTTTTTAACTCGGTGTCCTCAAGATAGGATCGCGACCGGTCGCGGTCAAGACCACATTATTACCCTTCACCGGCGGTAAAAATAGGTCATGAACATCATATCGTGACAAAGACAAACTCCTCTGTTTTTGATTACATGAACCTTCAAACTGTCGTAATCAAAAGCCTCAACAAGCAAGTCTGTTAGCCCGGAAGGGACTACTGATATATTCATCTTCAATAGTCCTCCAAAACCAATTTCTTTAATGGCTTTCTTTTGCTTTACGGTAAACTTGCTCATAACATCGACCAACGACTGGGCCCTGCACTTAGTTGGGTATTTATCCGGCCTGTATTAAGGAAGTGTAAATTAGCTCCATTTGCTTAAACAAAGTGTGACACTATTTTACGCCAACAAACCAGCGAGAAGAAAGCAACAAAACAAGGATACGATAAAGGTGTTCTTGTAACACCGAAACTTTAAACAACTCAACACGACGAACAAATAAATCAAAAGAGAAAGGAGAACGGTAACACACATTAATTGCTCATTTATTACAAATTATTAACCCTAATTTTGAATCGAAAAACTAGAACGCAGAAAATCAATTACTCACTTCGAGCAAAACAGTTAGGCTAAATTTATTACGAATAAGTATAATCGACACAAACAACAACAATAACAACAAGAACAGCAACAACCTAATTTTTTAATGGAAAATTAATTTCCTTCTAAGATCAATTAACAAACAAGTATAATCGACAATGTTACAGTACATCTGTTACAGTAGCACTTAAACAACATAAAAATGTTACAGTATAGGTGTTACGGTAACACTGAAACTGAAACTGAAACTTTAAACATACAAGTTTTGGCCACTAGAAAGACACATATCTTTTTAAGACCTCTTCTTTTTCAGCCTTCACCACCGTCTTGGCTGGTCTCTTCTCTGTTTTAGCCCTCTTCGACATTTTGGAGCTGACGCTCGAGTCATCCGAAACCTCATAATCTCTATCACTTTCATCTTCATATGACATGGGCTTATCTCTAGGTCTCTTTTTTGTTACTCGTACTGGTTTCTTTGTTTCTGCCACCTTTTTTGGCACTGCGTTTGTCGGTTTCTTTTTTAAAGACACCTTCACGCTCTCTTTCTTGCTTACTAGCTTTTCTGCTGTTGGCTCTTTTGCCGCTGAAACTTTCTTTTTTGGTACAACCTTCTCCGCCGTCTTTTGTTTGGGCACCTTCTTTGCCACCTCTTCTATCACCAACTCTGCAGATTTGGCCGTTGCAGTTTTCGGGGTCTGACCCTTTGTTACAGTAACTTTTTTGGGCACCTCTTCTTTTATCTCCTTTGCAACCGATTTTGATTTCTTAGTCGCTGCCTTTGACGTTGGCAAAGTTGCTGCCTTTTGAGGAGGTGCACTTGCTTGCTTCTCAATGGGCACCGATTGCTCCTTCGACAACACTGGTACATCATGCGACGGCTTTTTTGCTGCCTTCTTCCTCGGCACATTGGTTTCTTTTTTACTTTGCTTTGGATCGGAATATTCGCACCTGCTCCTTTGGTCTGCTCTGCTTTGGTGGCTTAAGCACCTTTTCAGTAGGCACCTTACTTTCCTTCACTGGCACCTTTTTTGAAGGAGCAGGTGTTGTCTGGCGTAGACTCTCTGTAGGCACCTTCGTCGCCTTTTCAGCTGTAGGATTTGAAAGCTTTTCGGTCTGCATCTTCTTAGTCGGCTTTGGCAAGTTCTCTGTCGGCACCTTTTTGCTCTGTGGCTTCTCTGATGTGGCCACTTTAGCCTTCTTAGTGGGAGCCGATTTCTCGGTACCTCTTCTTTCCCGACATTGTTATTTTCAAAAATTAAAATCGAAGTTTACAATAACAATATAACAGACAACAATTAAATTGAAAAGGAATGATGGTAGTCAAGTCGTTGAAGAAATGACAAATGGAATACGAATAATGGCGGTCGAATAATTTTTTAAAGATCAATTGATTGCTTTTCTTCGTAACAATGAGACAATATATCATAAACCCTAATAGTAGTGACTTGCGGTCGAGCAAAGATTTGTAGACACATACTCAGATGCATGAGATGCTTCGACTTCCTTCTCGTGTCTTTGTTGGTTTTGATGGCTTCGTGTCGGCACCTTTTTGCTAGGTGTCTTCTCCGATCTTTGCTACTTTTGCCTTCTTCGTCGCATGGTGATTTCTCGGGCACCTCCGCTTTCCCGACATTGTTTTTCCAAAAATCAAAATCGAATAAGATTAAAAGTAAATCAATTACTGACTACTACATCGATAGGTAATGATCTTTGCTCTTTAAAAGGATAGGGGTAGTATACGCTATTTATCGTATCGGTGTTACAAAGAATAACATTGTTAATGGATATATGTTGAGAAATATTATAAACTTCAGGAAAAAGGACATTTCATGCAAATCACTAACAACTCAACACAACGAAGAGTCATAGGGACATACTGATCCGCATGAGATGTTTCAAGGTTTTTCGTTGCAGGCATTTTGGAAGGCTTCGTGTCGGCCGCTTTTTTGCTCATTGTCTTTTCCGCAGACTTTCACTTTAGCCTTCTTCGACAGCAGATTTCTCGGTTACTACGTCGCTTTCCGACATTGTTTATTAAAAAACCAAAAACGAATAACATTAAAACTAAAACAATTACATCTATTAAATCTGACGAGAATGATGGTGGACGAGTCGACAAAGAATGTGAAATGGAACAAGAATGATAGTATCCTCATAGAATGAGACAGTGTTACAGTATTGTCAAACAATTATTTTGATATAAAACTACAAGAACACTTTATTCTGAAGCAATTCTTTGCTCTTGAAAAGGATAGGGGATACACTTTTACTCGATAGTGTTACAAATAACATTGTTAATGTAGATCCGTTGAGAAATATTATTAATTTCAGGAAAAGGGACATTTCATGCAAATCACTCAAAGACGACGAAGAGTTATAGGGACATACTTGATCAACATGAGATGCTTCGACGTTTTTTTTGTCTTTGACGGTTTGGAAGGCTTCGTGTCGGCGCTTTTTTCCTCATTGTCTTTTCCGATGCTTCCACTTTGGCCTTCTTCTTCGACGTCGATTTTTCAGCTACTACCTCCGCTTTCCGAGATTGTTTATCAAAAAACCAAAAAGAATAACATTAAAACTAAAACAATTAAACTATTAAACGAAGAGGAATGATGGTGGACGAGTCTTAGAAAGAATGTGGAATGGAATAAGAATGATAGTATCCTCACAGAATGAGACAGTGTTACAATATTGTCAAACAATTGTTTTGATATAAAACTACAAGTAACATTTATTCTGAAGCAATTCTTTGCTCTTTAAAACGATAGGGGATACACTTTTACTATGATTTTCTGATAATATTGTTCTTGTAGATTTGTTCGTAAATATTATTAACTTCGGAAAATGAACATTCCCTACAAATCACAAATAACTCAACACGACGAACAAATAAATCATTCAAAGCGTAACGGTAATACACATTAATTGCTCATTTATTACAAATCATTAACCCTAATTTTGAAGCGAAAAACTAGAACGCGAGAAAATCGATTTACTCTCTTCGAGCAAAACAGTTAGCCTAAATCAATTACAACAAAGAACATTAACAACAAGAACTCGTAATAACCTAATTTTTTTATCTGAAAACTCAAATTCTTTCTTCGATCAATTAATAAACGCTTCAAATCACTATAATCGAGACTAACAACAACAACAATAACAACAACAACAACAGTAATAACCTAATTTTTTACTGAAAACTCAATTTCTTTCTTCGATCAATTAATAAACGCTTCAAATCACTATAATCAAGACTAACAACAACAACAATAACAACAACAACAATAATAACCTAATTTTTTCGGAAAAATCAATTTTCGCTTTGAGCAAAATAGGAACCCTAAGTTGATGATTATTTGAAGAAAAAAGAGTATAATCAACACTAAAAACAACAACAATAACAACAATAATAGCAACAACAACAACATGCAGTGGCGAAATAAGTTTAAAAACAATATAATGAAATAGAGCGATTTTATACCTCTTCGTCATCTTCGAAACGATTGTTCTGAGTAAATATAATAATGATCTTCACTTGATTAGTGCGATTTTGCTTGATGTAATAAAATTTACGGAAAAAATTTATGGTGTAGTGAATTAACTGCCAAAGAAAAAGAACGTGAAGCGGTTTTTACAGGGAGATACAGGCGTTTTAGAGAGAGAAAAGGAAGTGAATTTATGATGAATAATGAATGTGTCGTTCTTATTATATCAGCGCGCCTAGTTTTTTTTTTTTTTTAAATAAACACACGTGTCATAATCAGGACGGTTGGATCAATAAGATCCAACGGTTCTTATTGATATGCAAGACTCATCTAAGATGCTAGACTCATGGGATGCTCACTCTATATATATATATATATATATATATATATATATATATATATATATATATATATATAGGGTTGAGATACGGTGAGAACCACCCATATAATGAGAACCGTGAGAACCCTCACTAAATCTTTACTAAATCTTTTTCCGAAAGTTTTGATGGATCATTTACCATTAGTTTAGTTTATTTAAACACATTTCTTAGTATCACTAGACAAAATTTATTGATTTTATTAACAAAATATAAAGTTAATGTTCAAAAAGACAATTAGGTATACTAAAACGGCTATAGATGCATGAAAACGACTACTATGTGCAGGAAAATTGTTACATGCATGAAAATGATTACTAGGTGCATGAAATAATAAGCTCTAGGTGCACAAAAACGTGTTCTAGGTGCATCAAAAATGTTAGATACATAAAAATCAGTAGTAGGTGCATGAAAATTAATAAAATGTATCACCTCGATTTCCGTCACAAGTATATATTTTCTAGACCAAGAAATATGCTATCTAGGCATAAAATTCTCTGCCGAATCCAAATATGTCATTAATTTTTTTTAAAAAGGTCCGTAAGGTTGAGTTCTCATGGTTCTCGTTATGTTGGTGGTTGTCACTGGATCTCGTTCTCGTTATGTATATATATATATATATATATATATATATATATATATATATATATATATATATATATATATATATATAGGTTGATTTTCTATACCATTAGAGTGGTCAAAAATCAGATTTTTACGATAAATTTTTTCTTTCCCACCATGGATGAGTTTGGAAACTTATGTTTTTGATTCGATAACCGGATTTTTATGTTTGTTTTTGGGCCATATTGAACAAGAATGACTTAACGCTTGTTGTTGATGTCGGATTTTACCTTGTTTGCGAAAATTTCAATTTTTAAAGTTTGACTTACCTTTCATTTTCATGAGTGAGGAATATGAACAATTTTAACCTAAAATTTTGAACCAAGTGAGGAATATGAACAATTTTGATTTTACCCAAATATGGTTTAATAGTATTATAAAACTATGATATTGTTTTCGGAATTTTGCAATAAAAAGGTGTGAGTCAAAATTTTCTCGTCTTAAAGGTTGACAAATTTCCCAAAAATGTTGTGAAACGTATACATTATTCATTTGTGACGTTCTTCATTCACTCTTTATTTCTCTAATATTTGATTTTGACGTTTTGTGAAATCGTATATAAGAAATTTGCCGTCTCAAGATTTTTCTTTTTGAAAGTGAACGATATAACTACCCGGATTTTGACTTTTCTAAGTTATGTTTTACACCAACCGAATAGTAATGCTTTGAACTTGGCCTATAATGACATGTACCATTCTGTGACGGGGTATCCCGTATTAAAGTTTTCGAAAAATTTGAGACAAATGACCTTTATGTTAAAGTTTTAATATAACATTTTGCATTTAAGCAAATTTGAGTAAAATTTCATAATGAGAAAGAATATTTTACAAGTTAGTAAAGTGCCAAAGTTCAATCTTGAAATTGCATCGTCTTTCAAAGTTCATTATATTTCAAATGCGCTATTAGGGCAATTTTTAAGGTGTTGACCATTGACTTCCAATCCCCTCTAAGTTGTTTGATTTCCTATCTTTTTGTATCCGTTCTAAATTGTTTTAATTCCCATCATCCTTATCCGTTGAGTTAGCCCGGGATATCCGGGCATAGAGTTGCGTGTGACCCAAAATAGTGGTTTCTCACCTTAGCTTTAGGCATATGTTTCCGACAAGATATGTGGAATTAGACATAGCTATCGAGTTTTATAAATTTGGAACATTAGGACGGTATTTAGCCCATGTGATGCTTTGAGTATGGTGAATTGATCATGAGAGACAGCTTACCAATAATGAGTGGAATACAATCAGAATTGGGATCCTTAGCCGTATTGCGGACTCCTAGATAGTGAACACAATTAGAGGACATGTGAGGATGACTTTTTAGCATGACTCGGATGTTTTGGTTAGCATATGATTGAATTAGGACTTGTGGAATGATGAGGGAATAGTTGAGGCACTCGGAGAGTTGAAAAGAGAGTGATAATATGACTTGCTAAAATAATTAGGGGATGTGAAATTTGGGTTGGGGAATGATATGAGTTGAATAAATGATGACAAGATTTAGGGATCTGGAATACGGTAAAGAAAGAGTACTAGAACGAGAGATGAGTTGGAGATTTGCAAGTGGTAGGTCATCATTCAGTGAGGAATTTGTTGTAAGTTTCAAGTGAACCGTGTGAAGAGGTATAAGCGTGGATGAGTTTGATCATTGATGATATATAATGTAAACCGTTAACCTAAGTACATATGCATGATATGTGAAGGTTGTTGTGTCAGACTCCGGTCCTGAGAGTGGTAGTATAAAATTTTGTTTGTAAAATCGCCTCGCAAGCATTGTTGTGAAATGCCCACGGTGTGCATCGTCATTGTGTTGTAGTTCTTATGTGAGTGGTGACGTTGTTACTGTTCCTTGAGACTGATGAGTGATTAGGCCGTGTCCATGAGATGGTCTAATGCGTTGTGTTTACCGTTGTGACTAGAGTGTCACACTAAGGTGCAGTTGTTGGTGATAAAATAGTATGCTTAAGTTGGTAGTATGCCTTGGATATTCTATTTAAGTTGTGTAGTAATGATGGCCATAAGGCCATTAGCGGTGTCTGATTCAGTTGTTTAATGGTATATGAGTCAGCATCGGAATTTATTAGAATTTGTGTGGTAAAATAGGAAGTTTGGAACCGACTTGAGAATGAAAACATTCTGCCCCAGGTGATACTAGACCGAGTGTGCCATGCACTCGACCGAGTGGTCTCCTACTCGGCCGAGTGGCCTTCTGAACTCGACCGAGTGAACTACTTTGACCCTTGTTTTGTGGATGTTTGACCAAATATTGAGCATGTACCCTTATTTCGCGGTTTATATTAGTTGACTTTGAATGACCATGATTGATCTTACATTGGTGATATGTGTGAATTATTTACGTTTGATTAGTGATGTGGCATTTTACAAGTAAATGGAAATCGTTCATTCGACATGAGTTGGTTGATGATAGAAACGATATGATGACCTTGTTTGATGTATGTTTACCGACGTGATTCTATTTGGTTGTGTAAAGTAAGATGAAAAATGCAAGTTGTGTGTTGTATAGTGATCGTTTGCATGATTGTGATTGTGGTCCTCCGTATGAGCGGAAGTGTTGATAATAGATGGGAATGGATGATTGAAAACACATGTGTGTTCATGTGGTGGATTTGACGCGGTATATGCGTGGCATGGTTTCCGAAAATTGGGAATGTTGAGAATAGTTGAGTCACATGACGAGTGACGTTGCATCATTTGGCTGTTTTATAGAGTTTGCATGTTTATGATTGATTGGCATACATGTACATGTATGAGATTAAACGTGATATATATATATATGTGTGTGTGTGTGTGTGTGTGTGTGTGTGTGTGTGTGTGTGTGTGTGTGTGTAGTAATAATCGAGTTATACCCCGAGATTTATGTGTGGACTTAGAACCAATTGAGTTGGGAGTTTTTATGGGATTAGGGTTTCGAACCGTCGGCGGGACCTTGTACCTTGACGTTTGGGAGGCTTGTAGTGTAAGGTTATATCTATGACATTAGGACAATATGTGATTTATTTATTGATTTGCAATAAATAGGAGAGAATGTCGAACCTGGAACATAGTCATTTGTGGCACTTAGTAATCAGTGTATGAGATCATATTTTGTTGTTGACAGTCGAACTTCGGGACGAAGTTCTCTTTTAGTGGGAGCAGATGTAATAATTCGGAAATTTAGGAAAGAGAAAGTATAGAATGTGAGAAAGTAGTGAGAATTGAGTGAAGAACTTTGGGATCAGTGTGATGTTTAGAAAGAGCGTATACGGTTAATAAACATGTGAGGTGCGAGAGAATGCATAAGATTTGAGGAAATGAGAGAGTGAGGTGAACTTCGGGGACGAAGTTCTTTTTAAGGGGGGAAGATTGTAATACTCCGTATTTAATAATTATATAATAATAATAATTTATTATATTTAGCGAGTTATGTTAAGAAGGAATAATATAATAATATAATAATAATAATAATAAAATACTAGTATTTATGCTCATATCCTCACCTTATAATCTCACAATTATCCACTCAAACCTTATCCCAACATAATCCACCAAAAATCCACAAAAGATAAGGGAGAAGAAAGAAAGAGAGAAAAAGGAGATTCCGTCACCTCGCCTCAAGATCGTAAGGTAAACCATCTTATATTAGCTTTTACATTATTTAATTAATACCGTTGACCCACCTCGACGTTGACCCGTCTCCGACCGTCCTTGACCACATGTTTGACCGTCGTTGACCGGGTAAATAGAGGTTTGACAGAGTGTTTTAAAAGGGTATTTTTGAGGTTTTGGTGACTCGGGTAGGGCTGTTTCACCCTATTATGGGCTGGTTTGGGTCCGGTTCTGGGTAGGACTGGGTTGAGGGAAGAGAGGGGAGTAGGGTGGTGGTCACGGGTGGTGGAAAGGGTGGCGGAAATGGCGGTATTAAGGGGAAAAAAGGGGAGTGTCGGGATTGAGATTTGTTGGTTGTTGTTGTTGCTCGGATGCGGTTCAGGTGGTGGGATTCGGGTCTAGTGGCAGCAGGGGGGTGTCGGTCAGGCCGTGACCACGGTGGTGGTGGTGGCCCACGGTGGTGGCTGTGTTGATGGAGGTTTTGGTCGGTTTGTGTCTTGTTGTTGGAGGTGTTGGTTGGTGTCGGGTATGGTGGGTAAGGGCGACACTAGGTGTTGCGGCTAGGGGTTGGGCGGACCTGTCCACCGTGGCTAGGTGGTGGTCACGGTGGGGGAAAGTAGTGGTGGTTGGGTGAATCGTATAAGACGAGTTTTATTTAATTAATTAATTCGTATTTAGTTAGTCTTACACGTATTTGTATAAATGTATTAGTATATTTATCTGTATTGGTATAAATATATTAGTACATTAATACGTATTTGTATACATCTGAGATTAGTATATTTATACATATTTGTATTATTATCGTATTTTAGGAAATGTGTTTTATGAGACGGTTTTACGAGACGAGCCTAGCTTGTGTGACGGTTTGCTTATGCGGATTTGATGTGAGGTAGGTTTATCTTACTCAGCTTCATTGTTACATTTATTTATAAAATGAGTCCTTCATCATTCATTTGCATTGACTGAGTCGGTAATCGGCATGTTATAAGGTATATTGTATTTGTTGTGTTATCTTGTATGTCGGAGGAAATGCTGGTTTGTTTGGTTACTTGTTTTGGAGACGTAAGACGGTTGGGAGACCGTCTTGCGCTTAAGTCGCCTCTTGGAGCTTCCCACTCCAAGTGGGATGTTCACATTAATGGCTTGAGTTACGGAGGGACTCGTGTGGTTGAGACACGCAGTCTGGCAAGGGATCCGGTTAGCTTCCGGACTCGGTACGTCTGGGCTTGTCCTGATACCTGTTTGTGGTTATCGGTATGTCTGGGTGTGTCCCGGTACCAGTGCGGTTGTCGGTATGTCTGGGCGTGTCCCGGTACTGTGGTGGTGGTTGTTCATGGTTGTTCATTCATATCATGGTCATGTTGTATGTTCACACTCGAGTCGAGTCACACTTTATTTATTTTAATGAAACTGATGTTTGTGTGTCTGTGTCTTATCACCTATCTCTTTTGGGGTGGCCTAAGTCAATCCATATGATATCCTTTGGTCATATGGGGAGCAGGTTATGTTCAGGTTGTTTGGATAGTACGCGGGAGACGGGACGAGCTTGATGATATCACGAGACGAGTCTAGTTGGCTAGACGAGTATAGTTGTCATGAGTTGTACTTTTATTCATTTGTTTACGTTTATGTAAATTCACTAAACATTTATATTAGTACAATGTTCTTTGATTTGACGTTTTGAAACACTACCTCGGGAAACCGAGATGGTAACGCTCCAATTATCTTGGCCGGATAATCAGGTTGTTACAAGGTGGCTGCGGAGTTGCGTCTTGTTCATTCCTTTGGCATGTTTCATATTAATATACTTGTGTCGTGTGTTAAGTATTTATGTTATTGAAACTGACGTGTGTCAGATGTGTGTAATTGTCACCTGCTTTAATTACGGTAGCTTGTGTTGATCCATATGATATTTCAGATCATATGGGGAGCAGTTTGAGCACCGGTTTGCATTTGGTAGTGAGCTGGATCACGGGACGAGGCACGAACTTTGGAGTCGAGTTGCTTAGTTAGTAGGTAGACTTCCATTGAGTTGTAAAATATATAATTTACATTTGTTATTCATTTAACCATTTTGTATTTCACTAAACACGTTGTAGATACCCGTATCCGTCGATATTGGAATTTATAGAGAACCCGACAAACACCCGATGATGATAGGACACATGTATTTATTAGTTGTCATTGTCATTATTTGGGCTCGTTTTACGATGTAGAATGACCGTTGTCGACGAAGTATTTTATTAATTTAAATGATATTTAAATTAATGTTTTTTAAAGTGAATTCATTTTATTGTTTTAATTTGAATTTATTTTCATAATTTTTTTTATTGAAAATAAAATAGATATTTGATTTGAAAAATCATTCTTTAATTAATTGATTTGAAAAATCAATTTATATCGTTTATAAATCGTATTTGAAGAACTCGTTTTTTACGATGGTTTTATACGCGATTTTGAGCTCGTTTTTAACTCGATTTGGGCACGATTTTCGAAGCAAACTCAAACCAATTCCTGACCCATAACCCAACCCATTACTCACCCTCATAACCAGGCCCTAATACCATGAAAACCCACGTCCATACCTCCTTATTTTCGAGCCCCAAACAGCAGCACAAACCAGTCCGTCACCCTTCAACCCGAGTCCAAAACCCGCTCCAAACACCACCAAAACCCGTGCCCATTAACCCTAACCCATACCCTAGTATCCTACCCATATTACCTTAGCTTAACCACCCAGAAAACCCCGCTCAAACCCTCACAAAAGCTGCTGGACAGCAGCTATGCGTGAATGAGCCCGTCTGCCTCTCCCCTCTAAAACCCTACCTTAACTCCTTATAAATACCCCCCCTTCACCATACATTCATTCCTCTAAGTTCTACACACATCCTACCATCACTCACAAGCTTTAAACCCCAGAAACAAACCGTAATTGCCTCCCAAAAACCCTCGACAAAACCGACTTACAAACTGAGAATCAGTTTGTGTGTCCTCTTTGAAACCTTTCGTTCTCCCTTCAAACCTCCATCAAAATTCGAGTTTCTTGTTCCAAATTAACCATACAACATCCATCTACACATTAGACAAAGATTTACGAGCCAAATTGCCCTTGAGAGGACACGAATTCCCTCGAAAAACAGAGTGTTATACACTCTGTTTTCGCGGCTTTTCCTGTCTGTCCAGTTCTGTTTGTGCTCGTTTTTCGTGCCCAATAACTCAAAAAGAGCAGGGATTGTTTTAATATCTCTGTTCTCCTCTCTTTCTAGTTTTCAAAACATCTTTTAAATCGAATTTTCACCGTGAAACGAGAGAGAAATCGCAGTTTGAAAGTTGCTGTCCAGATTTGCAAAAAACGTGTTGTTTGCTTTGTTCCTTCGTCGACGACGGCCTCTCGAGATAAAATCTATGATCGATTATGACCCAAGACGGTGTCAACGATACATGTAGGTTGAGGGTGCATCAAATCCTCCTCTTCTCCCTTTTATTTCGTCATTTATGTTTGTTTTTTTATAGTTCGTTTTTATTTTGTTTATCGTTTGTATTCGTTAACTATGAAACTAGTTTAGTCCGAGTATGAGTTAAAGTACCACCATGAACACCCGCGTTGACTTGAGATGGGAAAGAAACCGCTACATCAGTCGGTCGTAACCCCCGTCTCATTTACATATCCTCGTGTTCAAGGTAGGACATTAATATAATGAATTCTAACTTCGCTCTTCGCTTTTGACCCCTCTTTTGTTTCGTGTGATTCGACCTACCCCTGGACCATTTACATTTTAGTATGACCTCTGATTGTTAACATATAACTCGTTTAGATGACATTAGATCAGTTTAATAACCTAATTAGACACTTTAGGGTACATCGACATAGATTTTAAAACCGATTAACAATTCTGTAACTTAATTGAATGCATCTCCCTCTTTCACCTAATTTCTCGCTAGTATAAGAGTGCGTGATTAGCACCTTCTTATTAACACTCGATGAGTTAATTTAATTAGCGAACTTGACCTAATTTGACCCCTTAGGCCGTGTAGAATACACCTTTGCGCGACATCCTTCCAATCGATCAACGTTGTTTCTAGCTCGTTTTCTAACTTGTTTCCTATCCCGTTTCGCAATCATCTATCTAACCTAATGAATCTAACCTAAGGATTAGGGTATGCTATATCGTGTAGGCCGTGTTTGGCCGTGTCCTTGTAGTCCCTTTTCTCGTTGTTTTCTCATCTTTATCTCGTTATTTCGTATCTTGTAATTACTTTGTTTGTCGAGTCGTGTTTGGTAGTTTGTTTGTAATTTTGAAGTTATTTTTCTCTTATTGAGTCAAAACCTCTTTCAAAAACCTTAGTCTTGTTTGGTTTGATGGTTGTGCCCTAATGCATGTAAGAGCGTAGTAAATCGCATGTTGTTTAAAGCAACATGGCCCGATTTATGCTAATGCATGCTTTGGTGTGTGACCCAATGTCTAATTCGATAAGATTAAGTGAAAGCACGCATTACGAGGAGTGACCCAAGGCCGTGAGTCATGTGAGTCGTGGGCCACCCCTTTGTGCACGTTTCCCTAGGCCGAATTGGCCGTATAATGCGTCTTGTACTGTTTTGTGTATAGCGTTGTATTTTAGATCGAGTTGTATCTTTAATTTCTCGTTGTGTCGGCATGAAATGCCTGGGTTGTAATAGGATAGATCCCAACGGCTCCCCCATTCTCCTTAAGCCTTGTTTGCTTAGTATGTTGTTAGATCAATCAACCCACATGCTAAATTACAACTTTGACAAAGTTAGTTTAGTTGCATCTAAATCGACATAGAAACTTCACATGCTATGGTTTTGAAAACGATATTTGCATATCATATATCGTAGTAGCTATGACCTTGTTTGAAATCCGATACTTGACTTAGTAGAGGCCGTTATTGACGGGCGGGGTTAGGTGTCCTTACGGGCTTCCTAACACGTACCCTCACCCCTTACTCAAGATCTATGGTTTGTGGATCCGTCTAAATACCATTGGATTACGAGAGTCATTCAAATCGAGTGATATAGGGTACAAGTCTTTATCTTTAATCACTCGTAGTCGATTGGCTTTATGCTTTTCGATGAAAGGTGTAAAGTTGACTTGAACGGTTCCAGGTTCCCAAAAAACTTGGTGGCGACTCTAATTTGTCTTAATTCGATTCGAAAGAACCTCGAGTCGATTATGCCTAGTGTGGATCCCGAGGACGCAGTTCCCGAGGGCCTTGCCCACAGTTTGGCGACTCTGCTGGGGAAAAGAGGACTAGTTACACTTTGTTTCTAGGGTCTTTTCCTCCGAGGTGAAACTTGAAAAGAAAGTATTGGAAAGTAAAACATTACTCATAGTGCTACGATTCATGTATAAACCCTTAAGGATTTTCCCGGGCCGTCCCAGCGTTTCTTTGTGATGCGTGGGGGGCGACGTCCCACTATGCCAGGAACTCGTACATTGCTTGCTTCCGCTCCGCCTCGCGTGGTTCTTAATGGTGGGGATGCTCTTCTAGGTACTCTACCTAAAGGCCCTTGCTCTATAAGACCGCAAAAGGATGGAGGGTATAGACCTTCTTGTAGAAGACTTGCCGAGACTTAGAGATGTCTAAGAGCATACATCCTTATAACATGAGAATGACAATGTGCAAGGTGTTTTCCCGAGTCTTTTCAAAATTTTCCATGTCAATTTCAAAACCGAACTTTTGAACAACTTACTTTCAAATAGCATGATTTTCAAAACGCGGAATGCTGCCCAAATAGGACTAGAATTTTCGGCCAAAATAAGCTTTTATAGCCGGCATGCTGCCCATTTCAAATCTCATTTTCAAATCAATCATTCGTTTTTTAAATTCAATCCAAAATATTTCTCGAACCTTAACCAAGCATGAAATGCGTCGAGTCGTGTCCGGGTCCTGGCCGTGTTTGGCTAGGCATGTTTCGTTCTAAGAGTCTAGAACACGACCTTGTTGGGTCACCCAAGCTCACCTCTTGGGCTTCGAGTCATGTGGGTCGACCATTTGGTCTAGGATAGTCCACAGAAACGTCCAAGCTAGGCCATTTAGGGCGTTTCACTTAAACCTACGGGCTATGTTGGTCCAATCACGGGTTTAGTCACACCGAGTCCAGTTTAGAATCGAGTTATGATGGCTTGGGTCATGTCGTCTTGTCAAGTCTGAAATGAATCGAGGTCTAAATCCAACCGTGAGTCGAACCTTTTTGTTAATCAGTCTTAAGTCGAGTCTTGACTTGAGTCAAGTTGTTGTCGTGTCCCTAAGTGTGCAGGGGCTCTTACATTTGAATATTGACTCAGTTCGGGGTTTTCTTGTAGAAAGGCCGCCAAAAACCCGACTTCAAGCAATGGAAGATGCTGTTAACAAACTCACTGAGGCCGTGAACCTCATGATGGCCAGAATGGATGTGATCGAATCCAAGCTGGGTGAAGATTCCTCTTCATCTACCCCACCTCTGACTGATCTGGAGAAACGGTTCAAGTTCATCGAGGACCGTCTAAAACTCTCCCAGGGGAAGAACATCCACTACGAGAATGCTAGGGCCTATGCCCCAGTTCAGGATAAGTTGCCTACAAACATGGTACTCACTGATATCCCAAAGTTTAAGGGCACAGAAGATCCAGTCCACCATGTTAAGGCCTATAAGGGGTACTTAGCACTGAAGGGAGTGCCTGCTGACATGCTCTCTGAAATTTTCGCTCAATCTCTAGATGAACACCCGAAGGCGTGGTTCTACAATCTGGACCTTAAGAACTTCCCCACTTTCGAAGATATTACGGTGGAGTTCTGTAAGCACTATGCTGACAATGTCGAGATTCAAACCAACATAAGAACATTAGAGATTATGACACAAAAAGAAGGCTTTACTGAATTCCTTGCAAGATGGCGCGCTGAAAGCGTGAAATTAGCCAAGAAGCCTGATGAAGTTGAAATGGTAGATAAGTTCGTAAAGAATCTACGACCTGTTTACCGTAATGCTCTGAAATACCAAAATTTTGGTTCTTTCAAAGAATTGATAAGAATGGGGATAAAGGTAGAAGATGATGTCATAAGGCAGAGGGTGAAAAGCCGAAAGGGTACCAAGGGGCCTCATCGTCTAAGGGCAAGGCCACAGCAACGGCCCATATTGATGAAGCCATCAATCTCTTAGAAGGGCAATCGAAGAAGTCACAACGCCAAACACCTAGGGCATTCACCGATATCGGATGCACTTATACATACGCTCTCCAAAGGCTCATAGCTCAAGGAAAGCTGAAGCCTATTGGTCCAACTCCGGACCCTCCCGCTGATCAACAAGGTAAATGGTATAAACCAAATGCCTAATGTGCCTTTCATCAAGGGAAAGGCCATGATACTGAAAGGTGCTATCGACTGAAGCATAAAATCCAAGACATGATTGAGAACGGAACGCTCCCAATCCCAGCCATAAAACCCAATAACATCACCAATCCATTTGGCGATCACGCCAACTTTGTTTCTGTCGAAGACAATGTCGATTATTCCCATCTTATCCGCCCATGTCACTTGAAAGGGGTGTTTATCGGGAAAATATTTGTGGATTGCTCTGAATTCTTGCCAAACCCAAAGAATGAAATTCAGGTCGGGAGTCTTGCTCTAGAATGTACTCCTCTCGTTAACGAAGTTAATAAAAGACAATTCGATTCACCAACCTTCATCACTGGCGTAGATCCTCAGAGGACTACCTCGGGATGGAGGCAGACCATCAAAGGGATCAAGGACAAGAGCCGAGCATCTAAGTTGACAACTGAACAAGGGAAAGCTCTAAACTAGATTTGAAAATTATGAGTCGGGATCTGTTTTCTTTTCTTAGTCGAGTCAAGTCTAGGACTTTCTTTTCTTGAAGTTGAGTCGTTTGTTCCACGATGACCTAGGGTGTGTCCTAGGAATCGTTCCTTCGAGTTTGTTAAGCTTTTGTCATTGTTTTCAATCCTCAATCATTCTGAAAGCATGATAAAATGCACAGCACACTCAAAGGCATCCCTGGGGTAGAAATATGTCATGTTTCAAAAGGTAAGGTACACTAGGATCCCGTGTTTGATTCCTTTACCTATTCCATGTCTGGTGGTAGAAAACCTCCATCTGAACCAATGTTTGTGATAAGCTTTTAGATGATTCTATGACAAACCCGGACTAGCTCCTTGTTTCCTCTATCGATGATGGAAGGCAAGCCTTTTCCCCAACAAAATCATCCCATCTCGAAGAGAGAAGATATCAACCCGTTCTAACAAGGAATTGTTAGTTCCTACCCAATTTAGTTGGCGAAGCCCAGTTTTCAAGGTGTATCCATTTATGACTAAGAGAATGAATAGAAGATCATTTTCAAAGAGAAAAACAAAAGGTGAAAAAGAATGAAAAAATGAGAAAAAGAGAAAAATTGGAAAAATAAAAAAAATGAAAAAAATGAAAAAAGATGAAAGAAAAAGAAAAAAGAAAAAAAAGATGTTGAAGTTATTGCGGAATGCTTTTTGGTTGAATGTCGAAGTTACGGAAGCCAGAAGTCAAGTCAAGTACCCATAGTTGAAGTTCAATGGGCGAATCCCAAAAGCTTAAGTAGTAACCTCTTTACCCTCTAAGTCCTTCCTGAGACAGTTACAAAGGGATAGTCGGAAATTTTGAGAATTATTCCGCTTGTGCTGTTACACCGAACCTTTAGGGTCCAGACATGGAAATTTGAACCCACATCATTTTTCAACCCATTTGCACTCGTGGTTCATCAAACCCGAGACACCCATTCCAACTACATCAGCAGCCATAGCCCTTGGCCTTAGCACCACAAAACAAACCTTCAGAATGATGGTTAACCATTCAAACTTGTTATTACCAAGCTCCACATCCCAAAAAGATCCAAGCCTTTTACACCTAACCCCAAACACGGGATTTAACGGTACTTTACAGGCTAGAATGGGATATGACATGATACCTTAGGTGAAACCTTCGAGTGTGTACACACAATCAAAATGCCATGTTTATGCACCATGATCGAACTACGTCGGATTTGATTTCGCTCCACGCGAATACGTAGGCGATCCTTCGAATAAGGGATTCAATCCACTCATCAACCAAGTTGTCATCTTGTCGGTTTCTTACGGGTCTTAACCAAGTCCAAATGAAGCCACCTTTGTTTGAGTCGGTCTTAGCACTCGATGTAGGCTAGGATAAGGATATAGGTTCAGATGAGTAATGTCAAGTCTCGGAATGAGCTTTATCTAACGGTGTAGGCAAAGATGCTGAGTCAGATAGATGTGGGTTTGTGTTGGGAACATAAAATATGAAAAACCCGCTGAAAAGAAAGAAGGCGTGGAAGAAAAAATAATAAAAGCCCGCTGAAAAGAAAGAAGGCGGTGGCAAGAAATGATGAAAACCCGCTGAAAAGAAAGAAGGCGAGGAGAAGAGTGACAGAATGTTCCCAACAAGAGTGATGTGTGATGTCTAAGTGTTCTCAAAAAATCAGTCTGTGTTTAGTGTCTGGGCGAAGCCAACGTTGTTGCTCTGTGAGTTTAATCCACCTTGTCAATGCCAAGTGATCTTGATTCCCATGTGCCCTCGGGAGCACACCCATGCCATACGATATCTCCGTCCCAAGTTCGACGACCTTGTGATTCCCATTTGCCATCTTTTGGCGCCAGAATGGCCAATTTACATTTCTACCCCCAATAAGTCAATAATTGAATTAAAACCCGTGCACACTTAGGGTTTTATTTTCCTTTTTTGTTTTACGGTAGCGGGCTACGCCCACGTTGTTTACGGGTCATACGGAGTGTCTGAGTCGTATTTCATGCTCACCCATCAAGGTTCGATTTCAAAAAATTTCAAAATTTCAAAATTCCAAAAACTTTTTGCGAATTATGGATAGATGATCCAAGTCAGGTTCAAACCTCAGAGTTTCAAAATCAAATTTTGGGTCGACGACCCAACACCCAAATGATTCCTTTCAAATTCAAATTTCGGGTCGATGGCCCAACATTCCAAATGATGTCAAAATCCAAAATTCGGGTCGTTGGCCCAATTATTCAAAATTTTCAAATTCAACTTTCGGGTCGATGACCCAGTATTTCAAATGATCCAATTTCAAGATCGATGATCCAAATGTGCTTAAGTGATGATTATTCCTCGTACATTTTTTGCGTTTTAAATGTAGCAGGATATGCTTCAACTAGGGGCTCTAAAGTCTTCGACTTTAGAGCCATTGCAAACTAGGGGCTCTGAAGCCGCTGGCTTCAGAGACCATTATCAAGATGTAAAGGATGGCATCCGCCAAGAATTCAATTCAATACAAGAGTATGAAATGGAAGAATTCCTTAGCTGAAAGCAAATGATGAAAGCGGCGGCAACCTCCTCGGAAAGTCCCGTCCCATTTGGGCACCTGCCAGCAGATGATAAGCTTTGGGCAAGTGTCAACAGATGATGAATTTCGGACAAATGCCAGCAGATGATAAACTTTGGGCAAGTGTCGGCGATTCCGAACTACGACGCGGGTTTGATTCCGTCAGAAACGGATACGTAGGCGCCCGAGGATAAGGCTCAACCCACCATATATGCAATTTATGGGTCGACGACCAACGATGATAATTCGACGCAACAGAAGCAAGAGTTAATCCCCGACGAAATTTCAGGTATGATCTCTTCTTATGGCTGGCGAGCTTATATACGCAAGTCTAATGGACTATAAACGGCCCGCAGAATCCTAAGGTCGAAAGGGACCTGGGGTATACTTTGACTTTCGCCTTGTCCAAGTCTCAGTCAAAGTGGGGGCTCTGTAGATACCCGTATCTATCGATATTGGAATTTATAGAGAACCCGACAAACACCCGATGATGATAGGACACATGTATTTATTAGTTGTCATTGTCATTATTTGGGCTCGTTTTACAATGTAGAATGACCGTTGTCGACGAAGTATTTTATTAATTTAAATGATATTTAAATTAATGTTTTTTAAAGTGAATTCATTTTATTGTTTTAATTTGAATTTATTTTCATAATTTTATTTTATTGAAAATAAAATAGATATTTGATTTGAAAAATCATTCTTTAATTAATTGATTTGAAAAATCAATTTATATCGTTTATAAATCGTATTTGAAGAACTCGTTTTTTACGATGGTTTTATACGCGATTTTGAGCTCGTTTTCAACTCGATTTGGGCACGATTTTCGAAGCAAACACGAACCAATTACTGACCCATAACCCAACCCATCACTCACCCTCATAACCAGGCCCTAATACCATGCAAACCCACGTCCATACCTCCTTATTTTCGAGCCCCAAACAGCAGCACAAACCAGTCCGTCACCCTTCAACCCGAGTCCAAAACCCCCTCCAAATACCACCAAAACCCGTGCCCATTAACCCTAACCCATACCCTAGTATCCTACCCATATTACCTTAGCTTAACCACCAAGAAAACCCCGCTCAAACCCTCACAAAAGCTGCTGGACAGCAGCTATGCGTGAATGAGCCCGTCTGCCTCTCCCCTCTAAAACCCTACCTTAACTCCTTATAAATACCCCCCCTTCACCATACATTCATTCCTGTAAGTTCTCCACACATCCTACCATCACTCACAAGCTTTAAACCCCAGAAACAAACCCTAATTGCCTCCCAAAAACCCTCGACAAAACTGACTTACAAACTGAGAATCAGTTTGTGTGTCCTCTTTGAAACCTTTCGTTCTCCCTTCAAACCTCTATCAAAATTCGAGTTTCTTGTTCCAAATTAACCATACAACATCCATCTACACATTAGACAAAGATTTATGAGCCAAATTGCCCTTGAGAGGACACGAATTCCCTGGAAAAACAGAGTGTTATACACTCTGTTTTCGCGGCTTTTCCTGTCTGTCCAGTTCTGTTTGTGCTCGTTTTTCGTGCCCAATAACTCAAAAAGAGCAGAGATTGTTTTAAGATCTCTGTTCTCCTCTCTTTCTAGATTTAAAAACATCTTTTAAATCGAATTTTCACTGTGAAACGAGAGAGAAATCGCAGTTTGAAAGTTGCTGTCCAGATTTGCAAAAAACGTGTTGTTTGCTTTGTTCCTTCGTCGACGACGGCCTCTCGAGATAAAATCTATGATCGATTACGACCCAAGACGGTGTCAACGATACATGTAGGTTGAGGGGGCATCAAATCCTCCTCTTCTCCCTTTTATTTTATCATTTATGTTTGTTTTTTTATAGTTCGTTTTTATTTTGTTTATCATTTGTATTCGTTAACTATGAAACTAGTTTAGTCCGAGTATGAGTTAAAGTACCACCATGAACACCCGCGTTGACTTGAGATGGGAAAGAAACCGCTACATCAGTCGGTCGTAACCCCCGTCTCATTTACATATCCTCGTGTTCAAGGTAGGGCATTAATAAAACGAATTCTAACTTCGCTCTTCGCTTTTGACCCCTCTTTTGTTTCGTGTGATTCGACCTACCCCTGGACCATTTACATGTTAGTATGACCTCTGATTGTTAACATATAACTCATTTAGATGACATTAGATCAGTTTAATAACCTAATTAGACACTTTAGGGTACATCGACATAGCTTTTAAAACCGATTAACAATTTTGTAACTTAATTGAATGCATCTCCCTCTTTCACCTAATTTCTCGCTAGTATAAGAGTGCGTGATTAGCACCTTCTTATTAACACTCGATGAGTTAATTTAATTAGCGAACTTGACCTAATTTGATCCCTTAGGCCGTGTAGAATACACCTTTGCGCGACATCCTTCCAATCGATCAACGTTGTTTCTAGCTCGTTTTCTAACTTGTTTCCTATCCCGTTTCGCAATCATCTATCTAACCTAAAGAATCTAACCTAAGGATTAGGGTATGCTAGATCGTGTAGGCCGTGTTTGGCCGTGTCCTTGTAGTCCCTTTTCTCGTTGTTTTCTCATCTTTATCTCGTTATTTCGTATCTTGTAATTACTTTGTTTATCGAGTCGTGTTTGGTAGTTTGTTTGTAATTTTCAAGTTAGTTTTCTCTTATCGAGTCAAAACCTCTTTCAAAAACCTTAGTCTTGTTTGGTTAGATGGTTGTGCCCTAATGCATGTAAGAGCGTAGTAAATCGCATGTTGTTTAAAGCAACATGGCCCGATTTATGCTAATGCATGCTTTGGTGTGTGACCCAATGTCTAATTCGATAAGATTAAGTGAAAGCACGCATTACGAGGAGTGACCCAAGGCCGTGAGTCATGTGAGCCGTGGGCCACCCCTTTGTGCACGTTTCCCTAGGCCGAATTGGCCGTATAATGCGTCTTGTACGGTTTTGTGTATAGCGTTGTATTTTAGATCGAGTTGTATCTTTAATTTCTCAATGTGTCGGCATGAAATGCCTGGGTTGTAATAGGATAGATCCCAACGGCTCCCCCATTCCCCTTAAGCCTTGTTTGCTTAGTATGTTGTTAGATCAATCAACCCACATGCTAAATTACAACTTTGACAAAGTTAGTTTAGTTGCATCTAAATCGACATAGAAACTTCACATGTTAGGGTTTTCAAAACGATGTTTGCATATCATATATCGTAGTAGCTATGACCTTGTTTGAAATCCGATACTTGACTTAGTAGAGGCCGTTATTGACGGGCGGGGTTAGGTGTCCTTACGGGCTTCCTAACACGTACCCTCACCCCTTACTCAAGATCTATGGTTTGTGGATCCGTCTAAATACCATTGGATTACGAGAGTCATTCAAATCGAGTGATATAGGGTACAAGTCTTTATCTTTAATCACTCGTAATCGATTGGCTTTATGCTTTTCGATGAAAGGTGTAAAGTTGACTTGAACGGTTCCAAGTTCCCAAAAAACTTGGTGGCGACTCTAATTTGTCTTAATTCGATTCGAAAGAACCTCGAGTCGATTATGCCTAGTGTGGATCCCGAGGACGCAGTTCCCGAGGGCCTTGTCCACACACGTATCTATTTAAAGTGTTACTTAATTGTAGTTCTATTCACTGCCTCGGGAAACCGAGATGGTGATATCACCCAATTACCGTGGCCGGTAGAAGGGGGTGTTACAAAAAGTAAAAATAGTAGCAGTAAGAGTATTTTTTTGTCAAACACAACTTTTAAAAAAAATTCAAACACCACCTTTAAAAAAAGGTTTGTGAAACACAACCTTAAATAATTTTTTTTTTTGTCAATGCAACACTTTGTTCGGAGTACTTAGCATTTTGGCTAGAGTTGACAACTTGTAATGGGTTGACTTTCAGCCGATGTTAGAGATAGAAAATGAGGTTAGTTTCATGAGTTCTTGGACTTGTTGTAAAGGTGGGAGTACATGCTTTCCAGGACATGTTTGGTATGAAATTTTGTAACTAGGTGATGAGCGTGTCGTCGTACGCTCTCAAACACATTTATAATCTCAACAAATAACTAGATAGTGGTTAAGTCGAGGTCGATCCACGGGACGGTGTGCTTTGGGTTCTAAGTCTATATATCTCAATATATGCTAGTGTTACATTTGGTTTGGGTTGGAGTTGTGTTATAAGCTACAACAAGGAAATGTAAAGAATTGAAAGAACAAGGCAAGTAAATAGAACTGTGAAGGTAAACAATTGATTAACAATGCTAGGGAATCATGGGATCATAAGGGAATCATGGTGGAATAGCATAAATGAATCATATAGATGCAAGCAATTACTATTGTTAGAATCAAGTTAGTGTATATCTTACAATTACTAGGGAAACTTAAGTCTCGAAGCGTAGTCGGTCAAGACTTTACAACACCTACAAGTCGAATTGGTTTTCCCTATGCATGGTGAGACAACATAAATGAGTCCTAGGAAGGTTTGGGTCCCGGAGCCGAGTCGGTCAAGACTTTACAACACCTACAATCGACTTAATTCTTCCTAATCAACTATATGCATGGTCTAACAAGCCTTGAGTTGGTTTATGTCTTACAAGTCTTGTTCAAAGGATAAGAGAACCATGCTAGGTTGTCAATCAAGCATTTCATCAAACATGTTATGTGCATAAGTTGGAAAAACAATAAGCAAGCATTTATATGAAGTCATTAAGCGTACATCTTACCCATGATTAACTCCCCTAATCCCCCACTAATCCCTAGTTAGGAAACTACTCACTTATTATCATGGAAAGCATGTTAACAATGGTGTCAATCATCTTAACAAGTATAAACATGATGAAAGAGTGAAACAATAAACAATAAACAATAAACAAGTAAAGAGTGAAGGAATTATACGGATCTTAAGATGAACAAATGGAAAGGAAAGAATAAAAGACGAGAACTTGATTGATTGATGAAGAGTTTTCAATTCTTCAAAAAATAACCCAATAATCTTTAATTACCCAATAAGAATCTTGAACAATAATTATGGAAAGATAAAAGTGCAATTTGTTGAAAGATTAATTGCTAATCTATTCTAATATACTCCTAATGAGAGCTTTGCCGACACTAAGAGGGCTTAATTCCCTCTTATAAGACTTTTTCCCAATTTATTACAAAGGGAGTATATACAGTACTACAAGGATTAGCTTAACTAAGGGCTTAAATGACGATTAGATCCCTAAGGTAAAGATTAGTGCCTTACAAGTCCATAAAGAGCCCCACGACCTGTCCATGTTGGGCGCTCATACTGCAGAGAGATACGCCCGTCCCGTGTTTGGGACGCTCGGTCTGAACCTTGGGACGCCCGTCCTGAGCTTGGGACGCCCGGTCTAAGTCTTGGGACGCCCGATCTGAGCTCGGGACGCCCGGATCATGGGTCAGCATGGCTTCCTCTTCTTGTGACTGCCTCAAGATCGGTGGTGATCATTGAGGGGTCGTGGGGGTCTTCATCATTGTCCATTCTACTTTATTTATTGACTTAGGCCTTTAGTGTTAGTCATCTCTTTGGTGCTTGGTCGTTATATGCAATCAATTTAGCTCCGCTTCACTCCATCTAGTCAAGTTAGTGCTCTTCTCCTACAAAGGACACCAAACCTCATAGGATATGTATAGAAGGAGGCAAAAGACAAGAAACGACCCCAATTTATACTAAAAAGCATAGGATCAAGGCTAGTTAGGGGACTAAATGTGCGTAAATAGGAGTCACATCAAATATCCCCAAACCGAAACTTTGCTCGTCCTGACTAAAGAGGTGACTAAGACTATGACCCTTATTTAAACTGAAACTACTAACATAGCCGTTGTAGACAATTAGCGGGTCTCACTCCGCCCCTTCAACTCACAACAAGACATCCATGAGGTAAGATGCCTTCTTGTAAGGCAAGGTAGGGCTTGCCAAAATGGCGATACATCCAAGCATTAAGCACACAAAACAAATAATGGATGCATCAACAAAAGAATAGCCACTTTCCTCATCTAAGTGGCGGAAATCACCTACAAGGGAAGCAATCCAAGGGCACACACTCCATCATAGATATTATTTCTCCAAGTCACTAAGTCTAAAAGGATACAAACAAGTCACCTCCAAGTTGTGTTAAACTAGGTTACCTTTGTCCGCATTTGCTAAATGCTTTTGTCAGGAGCCAAGTCCCTATGGTGGTAGAAAACACTGTAGGATCGCGGAATTCCCCCTCTTGCCTAGGCAAGAAGAAGGGTCGTCCCCTCTCCACCATGCAACAAAGATAGGATCATCAATGGATAAAAGGGTTTCAAAGTGTATGAGTTTCATGATAGTTGTTTGCTTTGAGGTTTATTTGTTAGGTTCTTTAGCCCTCTTATTTGACATTTCTAATGTAGATCTACGTTACTAATTAATTTAGATGTGAAGAATCTAGTTGCATGCAAACATAATCGAATGAAAAGAGAAAACGATTTTTTCTTACATTGAATGAGACGGAAATATGGGCACAAGGATGGACTCCTTCCAACCTTGTTCTTGAGCTATGAATATAAGGATGATCCTCCATGTTTCAAAGTAGAAACTCTCCTTTTAGTTGACCCAAGACTTACCCTTAACACTAATATAATTACTAACTAGGTAAAATAAATTAGTATCCTTAAATATTGAATCTAATACTAATAATATTACTACTATAGTAATATATTTATTTTTTATTGATTTTATGAACAAATGTTACCATAAAAATAATTTTTATGAGAGATGGAAGAGAGAATGAGAGATAAGCATAAGAAAAATCAAGTTGGTCAAATAATGAGAACTATTATCATTATATGGGGAGGGGGTGCCGGTTGGAGGGTCTAGGGAAGAGCATGCCCACTTTTGCTTTTTGTCTTACCAAAAAAAATAGGCTAGGCTCTAGGCTGTTTAGGTAATCATAGTGTTTATGGATTAAAACAACCAACTAATCACACCCTAATAAAAAACCGGCCCCTACACTTAAAATGGACCTCCATTTTAACTTTCACAATTTGTCAATTGTCATATAATGTGTGACATGTGACACATGACATGTTATTAAATAATGTATGTATATTTAACAAATTAAATATCATTGCATAATCAATTAATTAAACTTAACAACTTAAGTAGTAATTCACAATTGTATGTATAAAATGGGTCATTTAAGATTTAGTTAATATAATCTACAACGTTTTGTAATTATAGCTAACTAATTACTCTTATCTCAAATGTTTCATAAACATTAATCAATTTTATTAATATAACATATTAATTACTAAATTGAATCTTATTTAATCACATTACAATAAGATATAAAATTATCACTCACAAATGAAATTTGTTCAATTTAAGGAATTAATTAATCCGTATTGATATACAATTAATTAATTTATCAGTTAAGGGAATTGTCCTATAGGTGTGACCTTAGGGATCAACTGATCACCACCGTCAAACGACAGTAACGTTAAACTCTAGTCAGCCAATCGCCACCGATTAATGTTGATCAGTTGACAATATATTGAATCATCCCTTGTGTATTCTTATTATGAGATTTAAATATGTGATCGCACTATTGTTGAGGACACATACTCCAACAATCTTTCACTTGTCTGAGACAAGTGTGCGTCACCAATTCTCTTGTCCTATTACATCTCCCACTCAATGCAAGGTGTCTTGCAGGTCGTACATGCATGTGATCATATCTAGAGTGGTTTCCTCGATATGGAGAGTAACTGTTTGACCAAAATTATCTGCCGTAGATACCTTCCGAGCGTGGCCACGCATTTCTAGTTCACTACTTCTCGAGTGGCCCTGAGATTTAGATAACCCTGACAAGGGGTTGGACAATTCCTATCGCACTGTGCCCTTTGTTTAGCCACAGTTCATGATGACCCAAAAGATGCCCATTTGCACTCCATTTTTGGAAGTCGTAGAGCAAAAATCAAAGCCAATCAGAAACTATGCCAACTTGTGCGAACAATCTCTAGTCAAAGAATCGACTAAAAAAGAATACTATAGTAGCTCTTGTCACGACCAGGCTATATAAAAATAATAAGAACTCTATAAGCGGTCACTGCCCGACAGAGTGTCCCATACAGTCTGCCTATGTGATCGACTAGTCATCTCTTATGACCCTATGGCACTTGAACTTGCCATCAATCGACTCACATTCTAGTCACTAGGAGATATCACCTCATATAAGTGATTAGGGGCCAATACTATGTTAATCCAATTCACTTTAATAGGGTTCAATGTTGTCCTTACGACCTATAGGGATATAACAAAGTAATAAAAGAGTTTAATAAAACTCAAACGATAAATGCGATTATCACATATGAACAATCAATACAATATTATTGCTTCATATCTCATAATCTTAAGATTATAAAATCCATGTTACTTCATGGCGGTTTCATCAAACCTGTAATAAAAACATGGTTGAAGATTACACAATATAACCATCACCCCAACTTCATAAATTGCAATTTCCTTCTTTCTTTCGATGTAATTACATGAATTTTCTAAGTACATGTCTAGACTTGAATCTAGGCCTTGGCTCTTTTACTTGAAAGATGCTCCCACTGTTATCATATAACTTGTGATAAGATCCATGGTTTAAAGAATTTACTTTTAGATCCTTTACAATCCATCTTATCCTTACCACAAAGTACTCAGACTCTATTTGTAGAATTCACAATAACTCACTTTTCAAGGTTGTTCTCGCTATTCACACTTCTGACAATTGACTACAAGATCAGCCTAAGAAACTTAAGATTTTGTAACCCTTAATACAAAACTCCATGTTTCTATAAAAGATAAGTACGAATCCTTATTTCTTCTCAAGAACTCAAGGATGTATCTAGCGGCTATCTATTGACCCTCACATGGATTGACTTGTCTTACTTAAAGTATACAATTTATCAGTGCTTGTGCATATCTTAGCACATTAGGTCGATCCAATGGCGGAAACATTGGGAATCGATTTCATGCGTTCAACAATTTCAGATTCAGTGGATAACTGTGATTCGGATCAAAGTAATCCCATAATCCATTGGATAAAAATCCCTCTTGGATTTATCCATGCTGAAATGACGAAGAATCTTATCAACATAAGACTTTTGACTTAATATCAATATCCTTTTAGGTCTATCTCTATAGATCCGGATATCAAATATGCGATGTGCCTCACCTAAATCTTTCATCTGGAAATGATTTCCCAACCACCCCTTAACGGAGGTAAGCATCGGTACATCATTCCTAATGAGTAATATGTGAAGACAATTTTGGCTCCGACTAAACCTTATGTGTAAACATGGTTCTTCGACACATCGAGTGAAACCATTCTCTATTATCACATGAACTTAAAAATAAGCTCCCACTAAACTTCATGTATAATTATGGTTCTTTGAAAAATCAAATGTAGCCATTCTCTATTATCACATGACTAGGAAAAATGATTTTTACAATCTTTTAATGCTTTGCTTAAAACCACATATGGATCCCTTAAGCTCAATTAGCATGTTAGGATTCTCGGACTTAAACCTAAGATCAGTGTCACACACATCCTCTTCTAAATACCTATTTAGAAAAGCGGTTTAATATCACTTGCCATGTTTCATCAAAATGAAATGCGGCAATTACTAACATGATTTGGTTGGATTAACATCACCATGTTCATCTACGCTATTCTATACTTGAAAGCTTTACTTCAAAGAGACCAATATCTTAAAGTAATTATTCTTAACTTTGCTTATAGAATCTATCACAGATTGTAAAACCAAGATTTCTTTGCAATAAATTCTGATTTGGATCACTAGCAACAATTCACTCAATAGATAATAGTTCTATTACCTTCTAAAAGCAACTCTATTTATAACATGTGGATGACTTTTAGAACACTTTCTCGTGTCATTTTTCACAAAACAAGTTTGTAGCGATTTTCTCCCACTCTATCTTTTTAAAAATACACCTATTTTCCAAGAAGATGGCTTTAAGAGCTACAAACAATTTTGTTTTTTTTGTTAGAAATCTAGACCTCTTTACTCAACATATTCATATATGTTTTATTTTAATTTAGTCATAAAATTAAAGGTGATCTTATGCATGCAAACTATAAATAAAATAAGGAAGAAATCTTCATTCTTACAATGCTATTTCGGATCTTAAGGGCACAAGAGAGTTCTCCTACTCTCTTGTTCTTGTGCTCTCCTTAATGGATGAACTAGGATTCAAGTGTAGAATCCCTCCCAAAGTAAAATACCCAAGGCAAACTCTTAATCAAATTAATATTATGATTACTAGAACAATATTAATTTAGTGTAAAATTGACCCAAAATAATATTTTGGTCTCTCTATTATTCGGCCAAGAGAGAAGGAAGAGGAAGGTGTTTATCTTTCTAAAACTTCTTATTTTTAGATGTGTTTAATGGAATAATTATCACTAGTAAATATCATAGTGAATATTAGGTAAATAATAGAGCAAAACTCTTGGCTTTTCTCCATCAAAAACCGGGTGGGAGGGGTTTGGTATAGCCAATGCATGTCATTTTCTCTTACCCATAAAAGTAGGCATGTAAGGCTATAAGTTAGGGCTTATGATTATGCCTTCCACTTAAACAATATTAACACAAATATGCCTAATATCCCCTCCTTATTTTCGGCACATATGAAGGTAAAATGGGTTCCATTTTATCTTTGTCAAATTGTCAATATGTCATATGTCACATGTCACATAAAATTGTTATGTATTTTTAACATATTAAAAATAAACGTATTAATAAGAATACGTCATATACAAAATTGACTTAGTAATTCATAATTACTTGTACCAAAATATTTTATCAATTATAAATCACAACATCTTTTATTTATAATAATTTATTCATTCAAATGTAATTGTTTCCTTAAACAATAATTTCATCTAAGCAATAAAACATTTCGATTACTCAGACCGTATCTTATTTAATCAAATTTCAATAAGACACGTAAATATTACTTCCAAAATCGTCCCTCAATTTTAAATATTTTAATTGACCCGTATCGTCATACGATCAATTAAATGCTCAATTAAGAGTGTTGCCCTTTAGGTATGACCTAAGGGGATCAACTGGTCACCACCGTCTCACGACAGTAATGTCAAGCTCTAGTCAGCCAATCATTACCAATATGTGTGGACCAGTTGACAGTAAAATATTACTTCCCAATTGTATTCTTTAAAAATGAGACTTAAACATGTGATCATCATGATCAACAGTTGTGATCGCATTATTGTCGGAGGACACATATTCCAACAATCTCCCACTTGTCCTCGACAAGTGTGCGTCACCAATTCTCTTGTCCTATTACTATCTCCCACTCAATGCAAGGTGTCTTTCAGGTCGTACTTACAAGTGATCATATCGAGAGTGGTTTCCTCGATCTGGAGAATAACTGATTGACCGGATTTATCCACCATGGATATATTCCGAGCGTGGCCACACATTTCCAGTTCATTACTCCTCGAGTGGCCCTGAGATATTGTTATAACCCTGACTAGGGGTGGACAATTCCTATCGCACTCATTCCCTTCGACTAGCCACAACCATCATAACCCAAAATGTGCCCATTTGATCCCATTTATGAAGGTCGTAGTAACACAAATCAAAGTTAATCTGAAACTGTGCCATCTTAGGCGAATAGTCTTTAGTCAAAAGAATCGACTCATTTGAATACTATAGTAGCTCTCGCCACGACCAGGCTATATAAATTTGCCAGAACTCTATAAGCGGTCATTAGGCCCGACAAAGTGTTCCTAACAGTCTTCCTATGTGATCGACTAGTCATCTCACATGACTCTATGGCACTTGAACTTGCCATCAATCGCATCACATTCTAGTCACTTCGAGACGTCACCTCATACAAGTGACTATGGGCAAATACTATGTTAATCCGTGTTCACTTTAACGGGGTTCAATTGTCTCTACAACCCGTTTGGATGTAACAAAGTATGAGGTGAGTTAATAATAATAACTCAAACGACAAATGTCGACATCACACTCGGGTAGTCAATACCATATTACAACCTTGTGATGCATATCGTAAGTGTGTAAACACTTGTTGATTGCAATAGAAGTTTAACATATCATGTGTCCATGTGTTCAAACTTCTTATAATCGCATTTTCCTTTACGTTCACGTTATCTTCTCATAGCATGAACCTTACCAAGTACACATCTAGGTTCCCAACCTCGATTTCAGTTCTTTATCTTGAAAGAACTTCCTTGTCGATTATCACATAACAAACGAATTTGTGGTGAATGATATAACTTGTACTGTTCAAGTACTCCACCCAAACACAATGCACTAGGTATATGTTTTGTAGACTCTTGCAACAATTTGTCAAGATGATTAGCCTAGCACTTCTCATAAGTCCTATCATATTAGGGAATATTAGTTTTGAGTAACTTCTTACTTCAACTAAGTACCATTCCAAAATTCTTATTTCTCCTTTTAGCTGAAAAGCTTAGGATTTTCATAAATTCTCACATGTTGTTTGAATTTTAATATGTGCAATCTCTTGACACATAACAGAGTATTCTGTCAAATATTGAAATCGCTCATCGGATTCTCCCCGTGAATTCATGACGTTTCTTGTATGGCTTGCCAATGAATCATCATGCTCTTATGCATATGATTCACTATTGGACATGTGCATGATTATTCTAATGGCGGAAACATTAGTTACTAATAATCATGAGATCAACCATTCTTAGGTTCAATGAACGACCATGACTGCTAATGGCAATTCCATTTTCATTTACATGAATAACCTACGTTTTTGTTGATTCGATGTGTATATCTGAATACTTATCCAACATCTCATGATGTGATTGGATTCATCAAAGTCCATTTTCATCCATAATTGAAAACTCAAATACTTCTTTGTGAAAGAAGGTATTAGCTTGTCATTCTCAATGAGTAATGAGTTGTAAACTTTCACAAGATGATTGCTCCCACTAAATTCCATGTCTTCACATGATAATTTCCAAACTCCCACTTAATTCCACATGTTTCGAAATTGACTGATCGATCGAAACATTCCAAGAATTGGAATATATGTTGCTTCGCAAAGTTATTAAGATGAAACCATATATGTTCCCATCATATCCTTTCAAAATACCTATTTTGAAAAGGTTTCAATCTCAACCTTATGGAAAGAGATCTTAATCTCCAACTCATTCATTTTATAATGATTCGTGGCAATGTCATTATTTAAATATGAATAATATCTAATACACGTCCTTCAAAATACCCTTTTCGGAAGGAGGTTTAACCAATTTATTTTCATAATGAGGTTAAGTAATGACATTAGCGTGGTTAAAACTTAGCTATTGAAGATATCAGTATATCAATCCTTGCAACCTCTAGTCATAAATCTCGTTTATTTTCTAGGATGTTACTTTGATTCATTTAGGCTCTTACGTAGATATCAATGTTGAAACTATTGGTCAAAATTTATCATAAACTAGTCGAAGCTCTTGTCAAGACTTTACATTAGTCATTTTCTTCCAAAACTTTCTTTTGGTCTCCTCGTGTAGTTATCTTGAGAAAACATTCTCTTGATTACTTCACTTGGTCTCTTTTGTCATGTAGATCTATTCGAGACCATAGATCTCATCTATTCGTGTATACCGTATAAATAGATATACCTTCATTCAAATCATTTTCCCTTGCGTAGATCTCATTAATCTTGGTGTTGTGTCTTCATTTTTCTGCCACTCTATCTTTAGAATGAATACACTAGAGATTCAAAGATAGCTTATGAGACACAAATAATGATTTTTGAAGTATAAGGAGAACTATCTCATAGGTTGACTAATAGTTTTAGATTTCGTAAGTGTATATGGTGATTGACATTCCTTTAAGAGAGTTCATTAACTCAATATCACTTTATAAATGATCATACACAAGCTTTAAGCATGTGGACATATAATAAATCCCATCATTATAGTTGTCTATTAGATCACTTTAAGTGAATAATCATATGTTTCTATGAGCAAGCATGTAAAGGCGAATTTTAGAACAAGGATAAAACGATAAAATGGGTGACTTGGGTTGCAAACCAAGCCACCATTATCCAAAATACAACCATTTATCCAAAATACTTTTCCATGTCGAACACGGAAACTTAAAAGGTTCTAAAATCCGAAACATAATTAAAATAAGACAATAAAAAGCAAAGCTTCATGAAAGCTATTGCTAGCTTCTTGATGGTTTCTCAAGCTTGCTTTTCTTTTCCCTTGTCTTTGCTTGGTGGAGGCCCTATTTACAATAAAAGGGAGATACATTATCACAACTTTGTATCACAATACCATAGTTGAATTAGAAACATAAAAGAAAGGATAGTCATTTACTTACTGGAGTGATCTTTCCAGCCTTAATATCACCAAGGTATTTGGAACAATTTCTTTTCCAATGTTCAACACCATTACAATAATGGCATTTATCAAGAGGACCCTTCTTGATTTTGGAAGTGCTAGCTTCATAAGTCCTAGATTTGGTGAAAGTGGGAGCTTGTTTCTTACCCTTCCTCCCATTCTTCTTGAACTTCCCCTTGCTTTTGGTGCTAATGTTAAGCACATCTTTGGGTGGGTTCACATTTAACCCCATGTCCCTTTCGGCATGCACAAGTAACTTGTGCAATTCTTCAAGAGACACGTCCTTGTCTTGCATGTTAAAATTCACCCGGAATTGAACATACGCTTTGACTTTGGATAAGGAGTGTAAAATCCTATCTACAACAAGTTCTTTGGGGATTTCAACCTTTTGAATCTTCAAGGTCTCGACTAGCTCCATAAGTTTGAGCACATGAGGGCTAACCTTTTGGCCCTCTTTGAAGTCGAGATCAAATAATGCCGCGGCCGCCTCATATTGGACGATCCGCGGAGTTTGTGAAAACATTGTCACAAGCTTGGAGTAAATCTCATTAGCGGTGCCCATCTTAAAGGCTCTCTTTTGGAGATCCGCCTCCATCGCAAAGATCAACACTTTTTTCAATGCGGCGGACTCCTTATGGTAAGCTTCATATGCTTCCCTAGTAGCGGCACTCGACCTAGTATTAGATTCGGGTGGAGAGGCCTCGGTGAGGTAACGAAGCTTGTCGTCACCTTCGGCGGCTAATTTGAGTTGGGCATCCCAATCGGAGAAATTTGACCCATTCTTTTCAAGTTTACACCGATCCATGAAGGATCGGAGCCATGACGAATTAGCGAGAGGCGTGGCGTTTGGGTTTGGTGTAGCCATTTGTTATGAGAAAAAGAAGTGGTCTACAAAACAAAATAGAAGGAGTAAAACAAATGTCGTTTTAATAATAATAATAATACTCGTAAAAATTAATTTAAACAAGTTTTATTGCATTTATCTAGTGACCTCTACCCAACTTAGATAAATGATTCCAAGACCCAAATTCATATCGACTTAGGCACGGTAGGGCAGATGAAACCCTTATCAATATAACTCGGTGGATTAACGTTTTAATCGATTCTACTTCTAGAACTCTTGGTCGATAAATTACATTAACATTTATCTTTAGCCCGGAACACATGCGACTACGGTCACGAATACTTCCGTTGAGCTCAATCCAAATTTCGAATAAATGTGTCCATGATCCAAATCCACATATACTTGGGCACGGTATGGCCGATGAAACCCTCATCAACATGAACTCGGTGGATTGACATTTACCACCCACTTCCCCTACGTAACAAGGTTTTTACCCCGGTAGGGCCGAGTGCACTCCCTCGCGAAATAGGTTTTCATGGTTTCTACTACTTGGTAAGGCTATGTCTCAATTGTTTATTTTAGCGAGAGGTCATGTCAATTTATTATCTATCACGTTTTAAGTGAACTAAAGTGGTGAACTACGATAATTCTAATTGACACAGTCGAAATACTCGATTAAGTGATAATGCATGTTTTAGTTATCGCGATTTAGCGATGCATGCAACATATAAATTAAATGCAAAACATAAAAGAAATCCTAGTATGGCCTTCCTAAAATAGAAAAACTATTTAACTATTACATATTCGGAAACCAACTCCATTGGTCCCTTGAACTTCGGTTATGGCACGCATATCGAGGTAACACCGTCTTTATGTATCGCCGTCTTGAATGAATCCGTCTTTATGGAACTCCAGAATAAATAAATTACATAACAAATTACATAATTTCCTGTTATACATTTGTAATTAAAATAAAATAAATCTATTAAATTAAAAAACGGTGATACGAGATCACAATAAATTACAACCGAATCCATATTCCCATACATTTCGAGTAATATCAATTAAAAAACTAAGGCCATACTAAGTAAAAATTACATAAAATAAAATTACATAAAATAAAATTATGACAATCATAAATAAAATGCAGCATTATAATATGTATGAACATGCCCAATTTTATGCTAAATCGCCTTTAAGTAGCCAATATCGTATATTTAACGGTTTTTACGGATTTGCGTGATTCAACCTTATAAAATCACAATAAAATACATAAATTCATATTTATGCATAAGTTAATTACCCTAACCTCTTAGGACTCAAAGTTAGTCTTCACTAACTATTTGACCATAATTAACTCATATTTTTCTAAAATTGTTCATTAATGGACCTAAAATTACAATAAAAAAGCTATAAACTTCAAATAAATCACAAAAATTCCAAATAAATTTGAAATTTGAAATTTAAACTTATGAACATTCTGGAAAAATACCATGACACTCATAATGTTCAAAAATTTAGGTTAAAATTTCGTAAAATTATCGGAAAAACTATGTTGCGGTTTATCGGATTTATCAATAAAAATCATAAAAACATGAGAAAAATTATATTCACCAACTTTTCAATTTTAGATCTGAAAAATATAATAAAATGCAACATGTGACGTTTTTCCTTAGTCATGGAGTATGTTTTAGCAATTATTTACTAATTAAGTCACTATTTATGCTATTTTTCATCAAAAATCCATAAATCATGCATAAAGACTTCAATATAGCCCATTATTTTACACACATCTTGTAAAATTGCATGTGACAACATACTAAATTTCTATGACCATATTCGAAATTTATCTCATATTAACCTATTTTTCTTCTAAATCCGATTTTAAACATGAAAAATCTATTTTTCGAGCATAAGAACTCCAAAACTTCTGAAAATTTACAGGTCATCTCAAAATAAAACATGTGATAACATATCCAAAAATCACTAGAAAATTCGAAGTTTAGCTAATTTTAGTCCGAAAATGACATTTTAATCATAAAATCACATTTTTAATGCCATTATAATATTGGATGAACAATAAAAATCCATAAATTAACCAAAATATCCTAAAAACATTTTAGGACCAGAAACTTTAACATGCATAATGTTATTTAGTGATATATCATAATAACACAAATTTACAAGTTTTATATGTTAATCGTATAACTCGGAAAAACTATAACCGATTTGCATGCAAACAACCTGGCTCTGATACCACTTGTTAGAAATCTAGATCTCTTTACTCAACATATTCATATATGTTTTATTTTAATTTAGTCATAAAATTAAAGGTGATCTTATGCATGCAAACTATAAATAAAATAAGGAAGAAATCTTCATTCTTACAATGCTATTTCGGATCTTAAGGGCACAAGAGAGTTCTCCTACTCTCTTGTTCTTGTGCTCTCCTTAATGGATGAACTAGGATTCAAGTGTAGAATCCCTCCCAAAGTAAAATACCGAAAGCAAACTCTTAATCAAATTAATATTATGATTACTAGAACAATATTAATTTAGTGTAAAATTGACCCAAAATAATATTTTGGTCTCTCTATTATTCGGCCAAGAGAGAAGGAAGAGGAAGGTGTTTATCTTTCTAAAACTTCTTATTTTTAGATGTGTTGAATGGAATAATTATCACTAGTAAATATCATAGTGAATATTAGGTAAATAATAGAGCAAAACTCTTGGCTTTTCTCCATCAAAAACCGGGTGGGAGGGCTTTGGTATAGCCAATGCATGGCATTTTCTCTTACCCATAAAAATAGGCATGTAAGGCTATAAGTTAGGGCTTATGATTATGCCTTCCACTTAAACAATATTAACACAAATATGTCTAATATCCCCTCCTTATTTTCGGCACATATGAAGGTAAAATGGGTTCCATTTTATCTTTGTCAATTTGTCAATTTGTCATATGTCACATGTCACATAAAATTGTTATGTATTTTTAACATATTAAAAATCAACGTATTAATAAGAATACGTCATATACAACATTGACTTAGTAATTCATAATTACTTGTACCAAAATATTTTATCAATTATAAATCACAACATCTTGTATTTATAATAATTTATTCATTCAAATATAATTGTTTCCTTAAACAATAATTTCATCTAAGCAATAAAACAATTTTATTACTCAGACCGTATCTTATTTAATCAAATTTCAATAAGACACGTAAATATTACTTCCAAAATCGTCCGTCAATTTTAAATATTTTAATTGACCCGTATCGTCATACGATCAATTAAATGATCAATTAAGAGTGTTGCCCTTTAGGTATGACCTAAGGGGATCAACTGGTCACCACCGTCTCACGACAGTAATGTCAAACTCTAGTCAGCCAACCATTACCGATATGTGTGGACCAGTTGACAGTAAAATATTACTTCCCAATTGTATTCTTTAAAAATGAGACTTAAACATGTGATCATCATGATCAACAGTTGTGATCGCATTATTGTCGGAGGACACATATTCCAACATTTTTAATGCAAAAGAGCTTTAGGCACATGTTATCCTTGAGTTATCTATTAAGATATGTTACCATTTTAGAGACTAATCCCTTCCATATCTTGTATGGAGTCTCGTTTGTGATTTATGTTGCGCGTTTTCACTTTGAACAACCAATGCTAATATTGGATTTCAAATCCCCAAATATAAGTTCAATAACACATTGCAACTCTCAATCGATCGATTTTACATTACATAAGAAACGTCATGGTGAAGAGTGTCCCTGCTTGGATCCGTATTCATAAGTTACCCCTAAAATTTTGGGGAAAGAGCCTAGAGAAAATTGCTAACCTAGTTGGTAAGTATGTGAAGAGTGATGAGGCCACAGATCAGAAGACTAGGTTGGGGTTTGCTAGGGTTATGGTGGAGTTGCAATTGGGACAGAAATTCCCTGAAACTATCAAATTCTTGGATGAAAAGCAAAATTTGGTGGAGCTTAAGATAGAGTATGAATGGAAACCTAGGCTCCGTTTGGCACGACACTTCAGGTAGCTTATTTGACCAAAGTAGCTTATCTGACCAAAATTTCAGCTACCTGATTTTTTTGCAAGTGTTTGGCAAGTAACTTATTTGGTCAAATAAGGTACCTGAAATGAAATGCTACCTCATGTAGCATTTGAGAAATCAAGTACCTGAAATGACTTATTTTCCATTTTTTACCCCTTTATTCTATAATATTAAATAATTTTCATATCCTTTTACGTCATTTTACCAAAATCAGCTACCTTTTCAGCTAATTTGCCAAACACATTTTTATATAATCAGTTACCTTATCAGCTCCTAATTTTCAGCTACCTTACCAGTTACCTTTTCAGGTTTCAGCTAGCTTTTCAGTTTTCAGCTACCTTTTCAGGTTTCAGCTACCTTTTCAGGTAGTTTTGCCAAACAGAGCCGTAGTATGTGTACAAAATGTAAACTACTAGGGCATGAAAAAGACACCTGTAGGAAGGGCAAACCTGTCAGGAAGTCTCAACCACCTCCAAACATTTGGCAACCAGTCCAACTGAAGAAGCCTGAGAGCTCCATCAACAGCAATCCAGCAGTAACACCTGTCATCAATACACATCAAGCATCAGATAATAAAGATATCAATAAGGGGCAGCAAGCAATGGATAACGTGCATACTCCAGTGACTAGAACTCAATTGTCTGATGGGGGAACTTTATCTCCAGTGAAACAGATCAGGGCTACTAGACAAGGGATGCAGTCTGACTCTGACCAGCAACATTCTCCTTTCTATAAGAAGGTGCTGAGTGGAAACAGCTCACCCAAATCTGGCAGTGGCAAAAATGGTATTGAACCCTTCAACCATTCTCCATGATAAAATTTGGATTTTGGAACGTGAGGGGAATGAATAAGGAAGTGAAACAGCAAGTTATTAATAAATTTCTACTTAGTAATAATGTGGGATTTTTTGGCCTCCTTGAGACTAAAATTAAACCCAAGAAGCTTAATAATACTGTTAATAAAGTTTTTAAAGATTGGAGTGTGACCACCAACTCAGCTTATCATGAGGGTGGCAGGATTTGGGTGGTGTGGAACCCTTCTCTTGTTGATATACTGTTCTTGGAATATAGTGCACAATATATCCACATGTTAATAACTGATAAGCAAGCACAAATTCAGTTATGTACTACCATGGTGTATGCTTTTAATGGAATACATGAGAGGGATGAGCTCTGGACTAATCTCAGGAAGATAGCTACTCAAGTAATGGGGGCCTGGTCTGTTGGAGGTGATTTCAACTATGTAACTCAGGCTATTGAAAGGCTTGGGGGTACAGTTAGTGTGGGTGAAGCTGAACTTTTCCAGTAGTGTATTGAAGACTGTGCTTTGAGCGATATGCATGCTACATGTGCCTTCTACACGTGGAATAATAAACAACCCTCTGAGACAAGGGTGTATAGCAGGTTGGATAGGATGTTTATGAATCATGAGTGGTCAACTCAATTGCCTGATTACTTTGCTAATTATCTTCCAGAAGGTAATTTTGATCACACACCATGTTTAGTAAGCATAGCTAATCATAATCAAAACAAATGTAGGCCTTTTAAATATTACAATATGTGGAGCACAGCTCCTGGTTTTCATGAGTGTATTGCTGCAAGTTGGGCTCAGACTATCAAGGGGACAAGGATGTACAGCCTGGTTAGGAAGTTAAAGTTGCTGAAACCTATTCTTAAAAGACTCAATAAAACTCATTTTTCTGATGTAGATAATAGGGCTTTATTAGCTCAAATTGAGCTAGTACAGGTACAGTAGAAACTGGTGGACAAGCCTGGGGATGGGACCTTAATACAAGAAGAATATGAGCTTCACAAAAAAAAGCTTATTTTTAGAGCAAGCTAAAATGAAATTTCTTCAACAAAAAGCAAAGGCTTATTGGCTAACTCAGGGGGATACTAATTCTGCATATTTCCATGGCATCATCAAGGCTAGGAGATGCAAGAATTCTATACATCAGATAAAAGACCACAAGAATAAGGTGCATACTGAGGAGATGGGTATCCAGCAGGCTTTTTTAGAATATTATCAAATGCTCTTGGGTACCAGGACTAAAACTACCAGGATTAAACAGGCCGTGGTACTCAAGGGGAAAATCTGCAATGATGTGCATCCTAAGCAGCTGCTAGCACCTATCACCCATGCTGAAATTAAAGAGGTTTTACATCATATTCCTAATGATAAAGCCCCAGGTCCTGATGGCTATTCAAGTCAGCTTTTTAAGAATGCTTGGGACACAGTTGGGGAGGAGGTATGTTGATACGTGCCTAATGTATAGTCTTTTTGGCCTACTTCAGCACGTATTTCTATGCATTTCTCTACTGTTTTTATAGTATTTTGCCCCGAATTGGCTACTTTGGTGTATTTTGTCCTTTTTGTAGGAATGATCGCGGAAGTAGCGGAACCATACTCCTTTTCGTCCTTTTTGCATACATTTAGAGGAGACGGGATTGTCCCAGAGTAAGACATTGCACTTGGAAGTGTCGTTGCACGCATTACGAGACGTTTGGGTGAAGACGTGAGCTGAATTGAAGATACAAGTGCTTGATCGAGCTGTTTGGTGGTCGATCGAGTGGTTCCTAGGCTCCCTGAGGCTCGATCGAGCTATTCCTTACTCGATCGAGTAAGCTGCACATGACCAAGTCCTCGATCGAGTAACCTTTGGTCGATCGAGGGACTTCTCTTTGAGATGATGGTCGATCGAGTGGTCTAATCTACTCGATCGAGAGGTTTTCACAGGCGTGGGCTTTTAATTAGTCCGTGGATGTTTTATTTCGCAAGTTTTCAGTTTTACTTTCTATTTAAACCTAAGTGAATTAGGTTAATAGACATCTTATTATCTATTATTCACTTTTTACTCTCTAAGTTTCGACAAAGAGAACTTTTCCTACGTTACTCTTGCTCCTTCAATGTTACTTTTATTTTTGGGATTATTTCACTCGGACTCGGTTGTTCTTTACGCCGGAATCGCTTAGATTGTAATCTCCTCTCTTCCCTTAATAATAATTAACCTTCTTGTTGTTTTTAATTCTTGTTTATGTTATCGTTCTTTCTTGCCCTAATTTCCGTTATTGAATTCTATTATTATTTCATTATGTCATCTGCTGGGAAATTGTTTGCTGTTAGTTTTATTAAGAATATGAGTAGCTAAACCCTTTCATGTTGGGATTAGGGGATCTGCGGTAGGGAAATGACGACGTAGCGAATGACCTGGACGAATTGATTAAGAGACTCTGTCACTATAGCAATTTAACTGTAATTCCCGACCTAGTTGAGTGCACGCTTCTATGTCACCCATTAAACTGGCTACAATTAATCCTGGATCGAAAGATTGGACTAAATAGGCCTGCTATAAACAGTAGACTACCCTAATGAGGACGAAAGTTAAGTTAGTGGTATTTTAGGGTGGGAAGTGGATCGAAAGGACCTTCTAATATCCGTCTCGCATTAGTTCGTCTGAGTCATTTACTGCTAAGTTGTTGAACTACCGTAGTGAACCGAATTCCCAACATGTTCCCCTCTTATTGATAGTTTTAATTCACTTTCCTGCTTTACTGCCCTCTGCTGTTTTTCTCTTTCCTTTCAACTCCGTTGTTTAGAAACCAAAAATTCAATCAACACCAATTGTTACCATAGGATTAGAAATAGATAGCTGTAGTTGCATTACCTCCCTGTGGATTCGATACTCGACTGCCTCTGCTACATTTTAGTTGAGACCGTTAGGTTTTATTTTTGACAGGTACGCGACAGACGTGTCAAATTTTGGCGCCGTTGTCGGGGAGGCAATTGTTCAATTTACTAGCTGTATTATTTTTAATTCTTCTCTTAGTTTAAGGAACATCGTTCCTTAGACTATTCTTATATCTTGTCTGTAGTTTCTTCTTATGCGCAGGTCGCAAGGTGGTCCACTACTACCTTTTGATCCCGAGATTGAGAGATCTCTGCACGTAAAAAGGAGACTATTTCAAGAACAACAGCCAGAGGAAGAGCCTAGTTCTCGTGGTAGCTTTTACGAGAACGAGCTTTTCGAAGACAATCCACCGTCTTCTCCAGTTTCCAATTCATCAGTTGAATCTATTACTTTCCCAGATTTTCCCGAAATGGCTGAGGAAGCAACCATTGCTAGTCACTCCGAGCCCACGGCTGACAATCTCTATAAAGGGTTCGAATTACCGGGAGATGCTAGGAAGTTCGAGCCAAAGCCTGCATACATCAATATGGTCGAGAAAAATCAGTTCGGGAGCTGCAATCGAAGACGCAGCCAAAGCATATGGAGACCTTCATTGATTACTCGCTTTGCTCCATACCTCCTCCCGCCGGCGTGATGCGGATCGGATAAAAGAAACCATGTTCATCTTCTCACTCCGCGATGCCGCAAGGGAGTGGTACAGGATTTAGACCGAGGCTGCTCACGGCATAACAGATTGGAATTCGCTAGCATTGGCGTTTTACAAGAAGTACTTCTCTGCTTCGAGAACCATCGCCATTAGAGCTCAGATAACAAGTTTCAAACAAGGGCCTGACGAGAACTTCCACGAGGCATGGCTTCGTTTTAAGAAACTAGTGCGGACCATACCACATCATGGTTTCGAAAAATGGAGTTTGTGCAACCATTTTTACAATGGTTTATATGATGATCAGAGGGCTATCTTAGATGCAAGCGAGCCAATGGTCGATTTTCGACAACTTGGGGGCAACCAAGGGATGGAAAATCATAGATGATTTAGCCACTCATAGGGCTGAATATGGGAATTCAAGATGAAACCAAAGGAGAGCCGTTGAATCCTCTTCAGTGGCCGCATTAGAAGCCCTTACCGCAAGGTTTGACAAGTATGAACTAGGGGGAGCTCTCAAGGGAGGGATGTACCAGGTTAATGCTATGACATACGGTCCTTTCGTGCGTACAAGGTGTGGGGTAGATGGACATGTCGCTGATTATTGTCCTAGTCCTTATGAGCAATGTCTTTGCCTTCCAACATTACAGGCAAAACAACACTCATTACGAGCCGAATATCCACCCCAATTTGAGGTGGAGTAACCAGAACGTACTCAATCCCACCGCCCCTCCAAATCGCCGCAATGACCCTATATTCCTCCACACCGGAAGCAACAAGGCTATCAGAAGCCTCCGTCTTTCAACCCTCCTAACCAAGGTGCTTCGTCATCTAGTGGGGTGAGTGAGATAGGTGAGTTAAAGTCCATGATGCAGTCCATTGCAAAGCAATTACAACAGAAGGACACGACATTCAAGGCACTTGAGACTCAAGTTGCCCAACTGGCTGAAAATCAATCTTCAAGGAAGCCCGGTCATTTACCGACTCAAAATGACAAGAACCCAAATGAGACGGTGCATCTGATAGAGTTGAAAAGCGGTCTTTCTTATGAGGGACGGAAGTACGTAAATCGGACCGAGGAAAGTCGCCGATGATGAAAGTGTTTGTTAAGAGAAAAGGACTCACGACAAATGAGTTACTCGATCGATCAAGTCGATGCTCGATCGAGTGGAAATGGTGAAGAATCTGGTCGATCGAGTAGAGTTCATGCTCGATCGAGTGAAGCAGAAGATGAGGTTGGTCGATCGAGTGGTAAGTTTGCTCGATCGGACGCGATGAAGAAATCGCTCGATCGGCGAGCACATTGCTCGATCGAGTGATATTGATGACGGGAAGCTTATTCGAGAGCCTTCTAGTGCTCGTTTAAGCGAGGAATTACGTAAAGGCCTCGTTCGAGAGGTAAGAAGCGTCAAAGGATACCGAACTTGCTCAGGAAGACACTTTGGAAGCGAGAAACAAGGGGCTCGAGATACCAATTACGGTTCCCTTCCCGAGGCGGCCGAGAATACCAAAGTTAATCAACAGTTTGGCAAATTTGTTGAACTTTTGAAGAGTTTGGAAGTTTCCTTGCCGTTTCTTGAATTTCTTGACCAAGGTACCCTCTTATTTAAAATTTATGAAAGAAATTTTAGCACGTAAGAGGACTATTAATGATAATGAGACCGTAGCTTTGACGGAGGTGGGGTCAGCCCTATCTCAAAATAAGCTACCTCCTAAGCAATCAGACCCGGGTAGTTTTTCGATCCCTTGTCACATCGGTATGCAATTGATTGATAATGCGCTATGCGATTTAGGCGCTAGCGTAAGTGTTTTACCCTTGTCTCTAGCTAAGAGACTTGGTGTGACAAAGCTGAGTTGCACCAACATGACTGTCCAGATGGCCGACCGTAGTTTATCACGGCCACTAGGTGTAGCGAAGACGTACTGTTCGGATCGGGAAGTTCTTTATTCCGTTGATTTTGTCGTCTTAGATATCCCCGAAGATGTGCACACCCCTATCATTTTAGGGAGACCATTTTTGTCCTTTGCCCGTGCGGTAATAGACGTCGGGGGAAGACTTTGACCTTTCGGGTAGGGGACGAGGAGCGACTTTCCATCGGTCAAGTTCGGAGGGCTCCCATGCAAGCTCGGCCTTGCAATGCCCTCTCTTGTTGACCCTATTTTTGACACTCCGGATGAAAATTTGGAGAATATTGTTTGTTATTGCTAACCCTCCGCCTCATGCGAGAGCAAAAAGGAGGAAAATTTGTCTGTTTTTTCCTTACCGCAGTACAGGATGAAGGCAAGAAAGGAGTTGTCAGAGGACAGAGTGCAACCATTATCAATCAAACTGGAGCCAAGGATGCCAAAGAAGATGACAGAGGGGCGAGAACGAAGACAGTTCGAACCTACATAGATTGGAACTATGTTCCTCCTCCTCTTGCAAACAGTAATTCAAGCTCATGGAAATCAAAGAGGACGGTCAGCATCGCTGAAGTGACGTCCTCCAGTCAGAAGCCCACCAAAGGGCTACTGAAAGCTGATGGGAATTAAACGGGGAAATGCCCCGTGTAACAAATTGTAATAGATATTTGTTTGAATTTCTTTTGAATTTCTTTATTACGTTTTTAATTAGGACAATTAGTTTAGACAATCCTTTAGCTTAGATCGAGACTATAGATCGTGTCTTTGCGTATTTGGTATTTTGGGATGTGTTTGGATATGTTTTACGCAGGTTTGGGGAAGATTCACGCAATTCGAGGAAGAAGGGACGAAATTCAAAGAGTCTACACGAGGAAGTCCTCGATCGAGTACTTTTTGTACTCGATCGAGTGGAGAAAGGGTCGATCGAGCCGTCTGGTTGCTCGATCGAGAAAAGCCAAAGAGGAACAGGTCGATCGAGAGGGTTCTTACTCGATCGAGCAAAGGGGACAGCAAAAGTCCTCGATCAAGTGATTAAAACCACTCGATCGAGTGAAATGAACAGTGGACGGGAGTTTTCTTTCTTAAAACTCTTATTTTCCTAATTCTATTTCATTTCACTTCTAATTTCCGTCTAACTCCCCCTTAATGTGCGATTGATTTCTCCCCAAATCCCCAATTTTCTTGCCCATTTTACCAAATCCGTCACCTACAATCTCTTCATAGCTAATTAATCTTCAATAGCCCCTTATTTTTCCCCTCTTTTGTGCTCGTTTTCGCGGTTTTTTTAAGGGAATTAGGGTTCGCGGGTTTTTCAATTGAAAATCCGCCTTTGTTGCTTGTTATTTGAAGTTTAATTGCTTATTGTAGGATAATCGTCATCAAGTAAGTGTTTCTTTCACACTCTTTGCAATTTCTCTTCATTTATTTCGAATTTCATGAGGTGAATTTGAATTAGGGTTCGAAAATCCATGTCTAGTCGATTTTGTTTCGATTTAATTGTGTTTATATGCCCTTAATTAGCTTGTTGATGATCTTATCCCTATTCCTCACTGTTTCTACATGTTTAATTCGAATGCGCACAAGATTTCCGCGATTAGGGTTCCTGTAAGTCGAAATTTGTCGACTGTTAGACGGTCTTATGTTGCCTTGCCGTGCTTAACTTGATCCATGCTTCCTTCTTCTTGTTGTTAACCGTTTCCCGTCCCTTTGTCGTTTTTACATGCTATAAACTGCTGGAATTCTTGTTACGTGAGTCGACTTATTCGATCGTCAGAGTCCTACACGCTCCCATATGTGGTTTTCATCTTTGTGTTAGTCCCTTTAGCGAGTCATTATTTTATCATATTACCACCACTCACATCTTTGCTTTTCGAATTTTTGAGGAATTATTGGGTTTTGCTTCTTTGGTAGTCGAATATTTTTCGACTAATAGGGCCATTATTCATTTTGTCACATGCTGGTTAACGCTTCATTTTAGCCACGGTTAGCAGCCATTCTTTCTTATTAAGCCCTTTATTTGATTGCGGGATGGACGCGCTTCGATTCTTTGCCTTCTGCGAGTTCATCCTCCGGCCCTTCTCCGAGCGAGTCGGTGGTCCCTGCTTTGTTGCCACTAGCTCCGCCTTGGTCACCACCGCAGCACCAGTTCTCCTTGTCTCGGCTACGGGGGACGGTTTACGCCTCGGTGGCTCACCGGGAGCTCGATTCGAGTTACACCGGCCACTACTCCTACTACCAGGCCTTTTTCCCCTGCTGGATCGCGGATTCACCCCCGTTTCCATGACTGGTATCCGCCACCGAGGCCACATCAGCAGGCTAGCCAGTTAGCCATCACTTCCAGCCCTTCTGAGGCAGTTGTTGCGGGAGAGGGCACTCTCACACCGCTACCAAAGATGCCCATGGTACGTTTCACTTCAGAGGCTCACCGGACTCGGTTAGCCGCTTTACTTCGTTGCCCTCTCTCCCCCACCCGTTTCCTTGCGCGGACTGACCTAGAGACCTTAGGAATTTATGAGGAGGTCTGTAGTTTGTTGAACGGGACGGGTATGTCGGGTCTGATTACCATGCAGGAAGCTACTATTCGTACCTCTACATACGAGTTTTTCAGCTCCTATTCTTTTGACACCGACTCTTACGATGCTGACCACTCCAGTTCTTGCATTCACTTTCGACTCCGCAATGAGTCGCACCACTGGACTTTGGCCCAGTTTGGGCAGGTTTTAGGCATAGTTAGTGATGGTCCCACCGACCCACCTCGAGACCTCCTTCAGCCACTTTGGGCTGCGCTTACTCACACCCCCTTCCCTTCACGGAAGGGAGCTCACGTTCACTTACCTGCGCCCCGTTACTACTTGCGTCTGATAGGAGAGACCATTTTTGGGCGACCTGAGCCCAATAACGTGACCAACACTGAGCTAGCGATTCTCGCGGGGTACCTCAACATTGACTACGGTACCCCGTTTGTTCTAAACATTGCCTATATAGTAGCTCAGCATTGGAACGGAATTGGGACTCGGGTCAAGACCGCCGTTGTCTGCGGCGGGCTAGTGACTAGGATTGCCCGCCACCTTTACCCCACTGAGCCTGGACTCACTGCACCTGATGAGATGGCTCACCTTGACCTGGGTGCCATGGCTGACGTCGCCTGGTTCCCAAAGGCGAAGGGGAGCGCGAGGACGTGGAAGATCTGTGGCTCCACGTCTGTTGCCTTACCGTGCTCTACCCTTCCTCCACTTTTACCGCTCCCATCTGCTGCTGAGGGAGCGAGGCCACCTCCACCTACCTACCACCTTACCTTCACCCCTCCTTCTTCTTCTAGGAAGAGGAAGCGGGAGGCCGGAGCATCTTCTAGCTCTCAGGCTCAGACTCAGGCCCAGGCTGGACCGACCCCCACACCTATGCCTACACCCACACAGACTTCTACCCTTCCTCCACTTGACCCTCCTTCTGGTTCGGCTTTGCCGGCCAATTTTGTTTGCCCTCCTGTTTTAGGGGCGCGCGAGGTCATGGACCAAGGGCGTCGTGATCCCCTGCTTTTGGATATGTGCAGGTACATTACTGAGATGCGACGGGATATGGCTTTGGCCGTATTCCCGCTCTACGAGTACCATATCCGAGCCGGCCGACCGATTCCAGAGGGGTGGCCGCATCCCTCCTTCTACCGATACCCAGCGGAAGGGTACCCTCCACTTCCTTCTGACACGGAGGAGGAGGAGGAGGAGACAGCGGTAGCACGAGAGGTGCGGTTGCGGGCTGAGCAGGCGGCACAGCGAGCTGCCAGAGAGGAGGAGAGGGATCCCCCGTTTACACCGACTGCGGAGGACTTGGTTGGAGGTGACGATTAGAGGTCCCCCTTGTTTGTTGCTGGTTTGGGGAGACCGTTTTGTTGAGTCAGAGTGCCAGAGAGACGGCGGTGCCGACGACGAGTAGCTACTGGTCTACTCACTTCCCGATTTTTAAATTTGGTTTGGGGAAGTTCGTGTTTTGTATGTTCTCTTACTCTTTTTATTTCGTCTCCTTTATTTTTCTTTTGTTGGTTGTATGCTCCCATCCCCCATCTTTCTGCTGGTGTATGCTGGAGGACAACGAGGGCGTTGTCTGTTTTGGTTTGGGGAGGGTATTGCATCCTTTTGAGTCTGCATCTGCATTTGTTTTGCATTCACGTTTAATTTTTCAGTTTGCATTTGTTGTTTATTTTCATAAAAATCAAAAATCCAAAAAAAAAAAAATAGAAAATTCCAAAAATTCAAAAATTTCACGTTTATTTTTGCATTTAGGTTGAGTCGGAACGGTAGATTTCCATGATGACAATGCACTATAACTTGTCAAATTACTTGAGCCTTGCACCTTATTGATGGTTTTTAGCCTTGTCATACGCATGATCTACGAATTTCTGTTCAAATAATAGCTGACTGTCTAGACTTGACCTATAAACTGGCAAACTACTTAAAAATTCTGAGTTTTTAGAGCCATAACTGGTGCCATTCATGACCAGTTCATTAGGAATTTTGAGAGTAGTACTCCTTGCATAGCATGTTCATCTCATTTGCACATTTATGACATTCAATTTCTCGTCAAATGCACATATTCGGGTTTGTGGTTGGTGTCACATGCAGGGAGGGTCTTGCAATTTCCCCTTTCTTTACATCTTTCACCCATTTAGCTCCACTTTAGCCAAAACTTGCCTTTTTGATCCATTAGCTACATTCCAAACTAAGCCTGCCTAGTCAAGCTAGTTAGTTTGTCCTCTTGTGGTATGTTTTCCATTGTAGTTTGGTCTGTCATTCTTGTTGGAGTTGGTGTCTGTATTAAGGAAGGAGGAAAGAAAAAAAAAAAGAGTATTGAAAAAGAAAAAAAAGAAGGAAAACGTGAAAGAAAAAAAGAAAATGAAAAAAAATGAAAAACAGAAAAAAAAAAAAAAAAAAAAAAAAAAAAAAAGAGAGCTGGAACGAAAAGAAAAAGAAAGAAAAATTTTGTTGAGAAAACAGTTGTACCCTCTTGTCAGAGTTGAGAAGATGTTTGAAGATGTACAATTGAAAAAGGTTGTTTGTTCCAGTTAGTATTTTCAGACGGTGTTTAAAAAAGGGAACTTTGTGACCGTCTGACTCCTCCACTCTTATTCTATATTTTTTGAGGAGATTGTGCCTTGAGTCTAGTGAGTTTTGTGCCAAAGAAGGGCACTGTGTTCGATCTTTCGGTCGGTTGAGATCCGGATGGTTTATTATGGTCTGTTAGGAACTAGCTTGATGCTTTTACCCCACATTTCCATAACTTGTTTTGCCTTTTCTCACCGAACCTCACTATTCCCATATTATTTGCAAACCCTCTTTGTGACGGACATTATTGGTTGGAGTGTGTGCATTAGTACTTGAATTGTCTTTCATTTTTGTTGCATGCATGCTATGTAGGTCAGTGATTAGGTGAGTGACTGTCTTTTCTTCTCTCTTTTACATATAACATTTGCCCTTTGCTTCATGAGAGAAGAGTGACCACGTGAGAGTCCGATTTTGTTGGTCTTGCAAGGTCGATAGGTCACTTATTTACGAACGACTTATAATTCGTTTGCGTATTGACTACTTAGCTTTAACTGTTGATCTTCGTTGCATTAAATTGGTTCAAGTAGACAAGTTAAGCTAGCTCTGAGTTATCATTTCCGTTCCATTGGTTTAGATTTGAGTTTACTCGAGGGCGAGTAAAGGTTTGGTTTGGGGAGATTTGATACGTGCCTAATGTATAGTCTTTTTGGCCTATTTCAAAGACGTATTTCTATGCATTTCTATCTTTGTTTTTATAGTATTTTGCCCCGAATTGGCTACTTTGGTGTATTTGGTCCTTTTTGTAGGAATGATCGCGGAAGTAGCGGAACCATACTCCTTTTCGTCCTTTTTGCATGCATTTAGAGGAGACGGGATTGTCCTAGAGTGAGATACTGCACTTGGAAGTGTCGTTGCACGCATTACGAAGCACTTGGGTGAAGACGTGAGCTGAATTGAAGATACAAGTGCTCGATCGAGTTGTTTGCTGGTCGATCGAGTGGTTTCTAGGCTCCTTGAGGCTCGATCGAGCTAGTCCTTGGTCGATTGAGTAAGCTGTACAAGATCAAACCCTCGATCGAGTACCCATTTGGTCGATCGAGGGACTTCTGCTGAGATGATGGTCGATCGAGTGGTTTAATCCACTCGATCGAGAGGTTTTCACGGGCGTGGGCTTTTACTTAGTCCGTGGATGTTTTATTTCGCAAGTTTTCAGTTTTACTTTCTATTTAAACCTAAGTGAATTAGGTTAATGGAGATCTTATTATCTATTATTCACTTTTTACTCTCTAAGTTTCGACAGTAGAACTTTTCCTACGTTACTCTTGCTCCTTCAACTGTTACTTTTATTTTTGGGATTATTTCACTCGGACTCGGTTGTTCTTTACGCCGGAATCGCTTAGATTGTAATCTCCTCTCTTCCCTTAATAATAATTAACCTTCTTGTTGTTTTTAATTCTTGTTTATGTTATCGTTCTTTCTTGCCCTAATTTCCGTTATTGAATTCTATTATTATTTCATTATGTCATCTGCTGGGAAATTGTTTGCTGTTAGTTTTATTAAGAATATGAGTAGCTAAACCCTTTCATGTTGGGATTAGGGGATCTGCAGTAGGGAAATGACGACGTAGCGAATGACCTGGACGAATTGATTAAGAGACTCTGTCACTATAGCAATTTAACTGTAATTCCCGACCTAGTTGAGTGCACGCTTCTATGTCACCCATTAAACTGGCTACAATTAATCCTGGATCGAAAGATTGGACTAAATAGGCCTGCTATAAACAGTAGACTACCCTAATGAGGACGAAAGTTAAGTTAGTGGTATTTTAGGGTGGGAAGTGGATCGAAAGGACCTTCTAATATCCGTCTCGCATTAGTTCGTCTGAGTCATTTACTGCTAAGTTGTTGAACTACCGTAGTGAACCGAATTCCCGACATGTCCCCCTCTTATTGATAGTTTTAATTCACTTTCCTGCTTTACTGCCCTCTACTTTATTTCTCTTCCCCTTCAACTCCGTAGTTTAGAACCCAAAAATTCTATCAACACCAATTGTTACCATAGGATTAGAAATAGATAGCTGTAGTTGCATTACCTCCCTGTGGATTCGATACTCGACTGCCTCTACTACATTTTAGTTGAGACCGTTAGGTTTTATTTTTGACAGGTACGCGACAGACGTGTCATATGTCATGATATTGCTGATTTTTTCCATACTGGTAAACTCCTCAAATAGCTCAGTGCCACTAATATTACCCTCATACCCAAAGTGGATAGGCCTACTACAGTGTTGGAATATAGACCCATTGCATGTTGTAATATAATTTACAAATACATATCCAAATTACTTTGCAATAGGTTGGCTCTGGTTTTACCTGATCTTATCTCTCAGAATCAAGGGGGCTTTATACAGGGTAGGAGTATTATGGAGACCATTCTCATATGTCAAGATATTATCAGAATGTATGAGAAACAGGCTGTATCCCCTAGATGTCTGATCAAGATGGATCTACAGAAGGCCTATGATACCATAGAGTGGGACTTCCTAGATCAGATGCTCTCTTTCCTTAATTTCCCTGAAGTCTTCAGAGGATGGATTATGACATGTGTTACTACTGCTAGCTATTCTCTAAGTCTTAATGGAAATATGTTTGGTTTTTTAAAGGGCCAAAGAGGACTCATGCAGGGGGATCCACTATCCCCTCTATTATTCACTATATGCATGGAATACTTGTCTAGATTGCTTAGTTGTTCAACTGAGAGCATGCATTTTAAGTTTCATCCTCTGTGCAAACCTATGAAGCTATCACACCTAATGTTTGCAGATGACCTACTTCTCTTTAGTAAAGGAGATGCCCCTTCTATGATGACCATCCTAAGGACCTTCTCTACTTTCTCAGCTGCTTCAGGTGTCAAAATGAGTAAGGGAAAGTCTAATGTTTATTTTAATGGAGTCCAGCAGTCCCTAAAGCAAGATATTCTCCAAATATCTGGCCTAGTGGAGGGAGCCCTACCTTTTAGGTATTTAAGGGTGCCTATTAAAACTTCTAGGCTCACAGCCAAGGATTGCAGGCCTCTGGTTGATAAAATAATCAATAGAATCAGAATTCTGGGGGCACAAAAATTGTCCTATGCTGGGAGATTGGTTCTGGTAAGGGCAGTTTTTAAGACTCTTCATTGTTATTGGGCACAAATGTTTATTATACCAAATGGGGTCATCCACAGAATTGAACAAGTGTGCAGGAAATTCTTGTGGGATGGGGGGGTTGACTTTATGAGGTCACCTCCTGTGTCATGGGATAAAGTGTGTAGGCCAAAGAAAGAAGGGGGTTCAGGGCTCAAAAATGATGATATTTGGAACAAGGCAGCAGTGGGGAAGCTAGTCTGGTGGCTTAATTCTAAGCCTGACTCTCTGTGGGTCAAATGGGTTGGTCACATTTATCTGAAAGGTGCTAACTGGCAGGACTACTACCCCAAGGCAAATACCTCGTGGTACTGGAGGAAGGTCTGTCAGATCAAACTAGAGCTACAACAAGCATATCAACATCAGTTATGGACAAATCAACATCTTATGGGGTACATTGTAAGTAAGGGTTATAATTTCCTAAGAAACAGGGAAGCAGAAGTACAGTGGCATACTCTGGTGTGGAATAAATGGACTATACCGAAGCATAGCTTTATAGCATGGGTTCATCATCACGGAAACATGAATACAAATGAAAAACTCTTCAAATTAGGGATAACTGATGATAGTACCTGCTGCATCTGCGGGGGAGCTGTTGAAAACTTGGAGCATTTATTCTTTGCTTGCTCTTATAGCAAAATCGTCATTGATTCTGTCGGAAAGTGGGTTGGGACTCCCTGGCCTGAATTCAAATGGATCAACTGGCGGCTTGCGAAAACGAGCAATCCTCTTCAATTAAAGGTCCTTGATGCAACAATCAATTCTTGTCTCTATACCATTTGGCAGCAGAGAAACAGGAGCAGGCACGATCTTGTCCTTACTCGACCTATTCACACTACCCGATTCATTGTGGAAGAGCTAAAAATGCGGTTTCGAGGTTTAGGCAAAGGGGTTTTGGTTAGAAGTGAAGTTGTGTGGCTTGAGGGGCTGCTAGGGAGATGTGTATGACTGAGTTGCAGGAGATCTCAGGAGAAGGAAGAGGAAAGAGTGACGGGGTTAGGGTTTGGACAACAATTTCTGATGTTTTGATCTGAATTTGTTGTATGATTTCATTTTTATGTTGTTTATCTTTGTTGGGCCGTCTTGTATGGGCTCACTGGTTGCTTTGTGACATGGGTTGGGCTATAAAACACGTGTCATTATATGGTTACGCTTTCTTTTGATATAATACTTACATTTTATCAAAAAAAAAAGAAGAAAAAGAAATGTCATGGTGCCATGAATCCTCTAATTGGAAATCAAATTCATAACTTATGTCTTTACCATATTGAACAAATCATCATCTTTCAATATGATCGATTGAGTTGAGTCAATTTATTTTGTGTTATAGATATTAATAGAGAAAGAGGAAAGATGTCTTAAAACTTCAAATGCCATAAACCTAAATGACTTGGGTTGAAAGCCAAGTCATCCAAAACAAAATACAATATTTGTTCGGAGATGCAAAATAAAAGAACCTTCCACGTCTAACATGGCAACAAAATAAGTTTTTAAGACAATGTCATAACATAACTACTATTATGAAGACATATTCAAAATAAAACGCCAAGCCAAGTCCATAGGTCTCCATCTATCCGACGGCTACTCTAGCTTCCTTTGGAGATATTCCTCATGCTTGCTTAGCTTTTCCTTTTTTTCTCATGCCCTAAATTCAATAAGAAAGGTGAAAAACACAACTAGTATCTTAATACAAAGTTGAGTTGGAAAATTAATATCAATAACATAAACTTTTGGAAGAAATATTACCTACTGGAGTCACACGTCCAGGTTTGATGTCTTCCAAATATTTGGGGCAATTGCGCTTCCAATGTCCTATGCCATTACAATAATGGCACTTATCATCGGATTCGATTCCTCTTTTGGGTTTGGAAGAGCTATTCTCAATAGCTTTCCCCTTACCTTTGTAGGGAGTGGGCTTCTTACCCTTGTTAGCACTTTTCTTAAACTTTCCCAAACTTTTTGCATTGATGTTGAGCACATCCTTGCTAGTGCTTGAATTAATCCCCATGTCTCTTTCGGCTTGCACAAGCATTTTGTGCAAATCATGGAGATCTGTTTTCAAGTTTTGCATGTTATAGTTTACCCTAAACTGAACATAGCCCTTGATTCGGCTTAAGGAATGGAGAACTCGGTCAATCACGAGTTGCTCGGGGATCTCTACCCCTTGCAACTTAAGGGTCTCAACATACTCAATCATTTTAAGCACATGAGGACTCACTTTTTGTCCTTCTTTGATATTGAGGTCAAAGAATTGGGAAACTGCTTCATATTGAATAATCCTAGGAGCTTGTGAAAACATGGTCACAAGTCTAGTATATATTTCATAGGCGGTGATCATCTTTATGGCACTCCATTGAAGATCGGGTTCCATGGAGAAAATAATTAGATTCTTGACCGTGGCGGATTCTTTTTGGTAGGTCTCAAAGGCCTCCCTAACCGCGGTTGTTGACCTAGAATTAAGAGTAGAGGGAGGAGCCTCGGTAAGGTATTTGAGCTTGTCATCACCTTCCGCGACTAAGCGAAGTTGCGCATCCGAATCGGTGAAATTAGAACCATTCTTTTCGAGTTTTCAACGATCCATAAAAGATCGAAGCCATGAAACGGTAGTGAGAGGTGGTGCGAACGAGCTAGAGGTTGCCATTGTGATAAATCAATTTGACTACAAAATATTAGAAGGACAAAAATTAACATTTATCGTGAACAAGACTTGTAAATATTTTAAACAAATTTAGCATTTATATAATGACCTCCACCCAATTACATAAATGATTCCAAGACCTAAATTCATATTAACTCGGTTGTGAGCCAACTGGCCCTCTACATCCTTACTAATATAATTTGGTGGGTTAACTCAATTAACCGATTCTAAAATTAGAACTCTCGGTCGATGAAATTGCACTAAGTTCATTTTTAGCCCGGACCTATTGAGACAACGGTCCTTCTAATGCTTCCGTTGAGATCAACCAAATTTCGAAATGTAACAACATTTTATTACCCCACTTATCCAACGTAAAAAGAAATCACCCCGGTATAGTATTTCAATACCGTATTGTACCCCTAATGAAATTAAGATTCATGAGTTCCTACTATTTGGTAAGGCTAAGTCTCAATTTTAAAAAATGTGAAGGTCTTGTCAATTTATTATCTATCTCTTTTAAGTAAAATAAATTAGTGATCTATCGATAATTATATTTGACAAGGTCGATGATTCGATATAAAATATGCATGTGATGTTATGGCGATTTGTCATGCATGCAAACATATAAAGAAAGAACATGTAAAGAAAAGACAATTTCCTAGTATGGCCTTCCTAAAATAGAAAATCTAATAAGCTATTACATATTCGGAAACCAACTCCTTTGGTCCCTTGAACTTCATGTGACACGCCTCCCAAGGAAAAAACACCGTCTTGATCGGAACTCCTTTCCGAATGGCTCCGTCTTTAGGAAACTCCGGAATTACAAAATAATAATAAAATACATAGCTATTCCTATTATACATTTGTAATAAAAAAGAATCTATTAAATTACAAAATGGTGATGCGAAATCACATTAAAATTACAACCAAATCGATATTCCCTTTCATTACGGGTAATACCAATTAAAAAGTAAGGCGATACTAAGACAAATTACATTACTCAAAAATTACATAAATTTAAATGGCATTCATCCCTAAATTATACAACAAAATATGTATTCAAACATGCAAAATGAATGTGTCAAATCGCCCTACTAGATTATATCGTATATAGCTCGGTTTTTATGGAAATGCGTGATTTTTAACTTATTAAAATCACTAAAATAATACTTAAATAAAATTTAAGCCCAAGTTAATTATCCTAACTATCTTAGGACTCAAAAATTAGTATACACTAATAATTTTACAATAATTCAACTTGCTTTTATATTATTGCTCATATTTAACCTTAATTATCATAACTTTTATGAAATAATTCCAAATTTCATTAGAATAATCTAAAAATTTGAAATTTAAATTTTGAAAATTATGGAATATTACCATGACCCTCAAAATAGAAAAATTATAGGTTAAAAAGTTTGAATTAATTTAGAGAAAAATGTAGTTGCGATTTATCGGTTTTATCAAATAAAATGCCCAAATTATACGAAAATTAATATAATCAATTTTCCAAATTTAAATCTGATGCGTAGAACATAAATTCAATCTAAAATAATTTTCTCATGCCATGAAAATTAATTTAGCAATTTTTGCTTATATAATCTCGATTTAATCCAATTTTAACCATTAAAATCATAAATCTTGCAAAATTAATCGAATTAATCTCAAATTTTTGATAATGTAATTAAAATATGTATGTGAGATCATAATAAAATTTCATGTTCAGATTCGAAGTTTAACTATTTTTAGTTAATAAAACATCATTTTACCCACTAAAATGTAATTATTATACTAAAAGTCATAAAAATGAGCAATAAACTTCCATAAACCATTTAAAATGACCTAAAACATTTTAGGAACAGTATGTATACATGCATTAAAAATTTCTTGCAAATCTCATGCTTACAATTATTTTCCGGTTTTTATTTTAGTCATCTTATACCTCGTAAAAAAACCTAAAACGATTTGCATGCAACAACCAAAGCTCTGATACCAATTATTAGGTTCTTTAACCCTCCTCTTATTAGACATTTCTGTAGATACCCAGTATCTGCTGAGACTCCAACAAACACCCGATGATTATCGGACTACAACATGTTTTGGGATCGCAGCGTTTGATCGACAGTTTGTGTACAACTTTACGTCGGAAAACTTAAAACGATTTCGAAAACAAATCATTTTAAAACATTTCAAAAATACCTGGAGTGTTTAATGCACGGCGACGGGGTCGCAATGACACTAACTAGAGTCAAAACAGACACCGGACCAAAAACCGACTCGAAAATTCAAATCCCGACTCCAACAACGAGTCAAACCGAGTCAACCACAAAAACAAAATATCTTCAAGCCTTCTATACTAAGTTTTCCCGGATTCATGTTGGTCAAGTACCAAACATGTGACTACAAAACCTAGGATAAAACAAATCATGATTGCGTTTGTTGTGATAGTGACAACACAACTCGAAGTGCCGCGACGTGGCTCGCGCCTCTTTGAGCAGCCCAGGTGGCCACGTCGCTCAAAACTCACACAACCACTCATTCTCCTATAAATATCCCTCAAATGCCACCCATTTGAGACTTACGCGAGTGTCCGCCCCCTCTTTTCTCCCTTAAAATTCTCGACTCGACTTCTTAAGTCACAAATCGACGCGTATTTACGACCTACCGATCGTAAACACGAGCCTTACACATTGTTTGGTACCGTCATCGTGCATTAAAACACTTGACCGACCAGTTTGACCACTACACCATCACTAAACTTTTAAAACACTCTTTACTTACCAAAACTGTTTTAAACCGAGTTTTTTCCGATCAAACGAGTTGTTACACTTACGTCGGTCACTCGCCATAACCAAACATGTAAGTATGAGGGTGTAAAAATCCTCATTCATTATGTTTTCATTTGTTTCATGACTTTAACATGCTAAAACATGCATAACATGAACCAAAACATGGGATAAACGAGCCAAAACCGATTTTTGGTCTGAGGCAGAAGCCCCTTGGTGTGGACAGCAGGGGCCACGGGGGCGCTTGGGAAACAAGCGTTTGCATTTTGTATGGAGTCGCCACCAATTTTTATGGGAAATTGGAACCGTTCGAGTACTTCGTGTCATGTCAAGACACAAAGTAGAGACATGAACACTAAGCAATCGTTACCCTTAGCATTCTATGTCTAGAATGACTCTCGTGGATGCCAATGAACACGGGTGTTCACAGATATCTGGAGTAAGGGGTGAGGGTACGTATTAGGAAGCTCTTTTTATCGAACACCTAATCCCGCCCGCCTCGATAGCGGCCTCTACTAATGATTAGGGACATCATTTATACTTGATATATCGTCGGCTATATGCATGCAATGCAACATCCAAGTTTTAATCCTAGCATATGAGAATTAATACTAAGTCGGTTGACACGTAATTAGCATACAATTGGGTCGAAGTAGGATTTAATGTTGATTACATGTGAAAATATTCAAGCAATAAAAGAAATACAATAATTATAAATTACAATAATGAAAATTACATTAATTACAAAGGATTAGGCGATTTATGTCGAAAATACCTTTAAAACGGATAATTTGAGAAAAAGGAATAAAAGAATAAATTAACGAACAAAACAGAAGGTGATATTACGGATAATAGTTAGTTAATACGTAGACTAAATAACTAAGGTCAAGCAAAAACGGAGTTCAGGGACAGAACTCAGCCAGGAACAGGCGCAGCAGAGCTGCGTCCTTTGGAATAGGCGCAGCAGACACTGCGTCTGTTCCTTGTCTCAGTTCTGGCTGTGAAGCCGTAATTGCAAGCCGTTAATGTTAATTGGTGATTTAATGATCAATTGGTATTATTTACTCGGATGGAAGTGATTAGCATGTTTATTTAACATACGAATGGGCCATAAAAGCAATAAACATGGATGAGACGGAATTAAACGGATTAATTACAGGATGGAATAATGACAGAAGTGAAAAATATTAATGAGTCAAACAAATTAATTCAATTAACTAAGTTAGATACGATGGATTAATGATGAATATGCGATAGATATGACAAAAGACAGATGAAAACTATATCAAAGACGAATTCCAGAAACCCAATATGGATGAATTGAATCTCTATAACCCGGAATTGAATTTAATGACGAAAACCCGCAAATATTGGATTATTTGGGATTTAAGTCGGATTTATGATGATTAAAACATATTAATGGTGATGAATATAATATACATGTGAATTATATGCTATCATGACGAAGAATAAACAAACAAACGAAACAAATAAAGAACTTTGACGAATAACAGAGGACGAACGAAGAAGAAAGGAAGCAGGAACTGCGGCAGCCTCACGAAGAGGTGCAGCAGGAACTGCGCTTCTTCGAAGAGGCGCAGCAGTTGCTGCGTCCTTTCTCGACGGTTATCTACTGGAAATCCGTAAAAAGGGTTTTAAACGAGGTTTTGTAAATCGGTTTTAATGATATTTTCGACGTAAACCTTACAATTGATTATACAATAAATAAATAACAATAAATAAAGGAGAGATTACACCCTCAGACTTACATGTTGACGAAACGAGAAGGACTAAGATATCGATTAGTGATGCTCGACGCGAATGCAAAGAAAGTGCCCTCGTAAGAGGAAAACGATTAATTAATTAAGTTGATTGAGTGTAGTTGGTCAAATTGGTCGGTCATGCAAACGGGGAGGCTGGTACTCAGAAGGATCCGAGCTTACGTGGTCGAAAGTTCAAGCACGTAGACGCCAAAAAGTAAGAACAAAGTCTAGAATGCAAAGGGAGAAGAGAAGGGCGGACACTCGCGTGAGAAATATGAGGAGCGAAGGCTCCTATTTATACTAATCACGTGAAGGAATTAGGGTTTCGGAGACTCTTTGGAAGTGAATCTCGGAAAGATATGAAAAAAGATACGAGAAACAAGCAGAAAAGGGCCTGGGAAGAGGCGCAGCAGCCACTGCGTCTCTTGGAAGAGGCGCAGCACCTGCTGCGTCCGTTCCCAAGGGGTTTCCTCCCGCTGAAGAAAGATTTTCGTGTTTGAGTTATAGTAGGACGGAAATAATTCGGTTTTCCTTAATATCTTATGTGAATATTACGGGAAATTGCTTACTAAAAGATAAAATTTATGAAGTATGGAATAGAAATATCCGGAACATTCCAGAACATTCTGACTCGGGATTTAACGGTCATCAGAAAATGGAGACGGTTTTAGGCCCGGACTCCGAATGTACTCTAATTACTGTCAAAACGACCGTATCGGGACGTAGATGACAACTAAGAGGTAAACATTAATATTTGAGCAATCACTTGACGATAATCTTACGAATTGTCACAAATCGTTCCACGTATCAAACATGCGGCCCAATCATCACCGGGTGGTTTGCGGGAGGTGCATAAATGAGGTATCTACAGAGCCCCCACTTTGACTGAGGCTTGGACAAGGCGAAAGTCAAAGTATAGCCATCAGGTCAATCGAAGATTACAACCTGACGACTATGGCGACGCGAGGCGGCTCAAGGGGTCTGAGCCAAGGACCTGTCGTCGGGAACATTTTAGAGTCTGTCGACTATCGGGGAGGGTCGTTTAAAGTCCATTAGACTACGTAAGGAGGCTCGCCAGCCATAAGGAGAGATCATACCTGAGACTTCTTTCTCGAGATGCTTCCGGAGGTGCGTAGGAGCTAAGGTTAAGCATGGGAGCTAAGGGTAAGACCTAAAGGATACATAAGGATTGGTACTAGGGTGTGGGACCCTAAAGGAAAGCATCGGCGGGAGTGAGGCCTAAAGTAAGTTTAACTTAAGGGTAACTAAAGCTTGGGTATAGGAACTCTATTGGTTTGGGAACTTGAAGGCTTATGAACCTAAAAGGATTGGGATCCTATAGTTAAAAAAAAGTCCTAATTTCGGGTTTATGAACCTAAGAAAGAAGGCTTTGGGTTTGGGAACTTCTGGAGAACGACACCCTTGTCGCACTCCGCGGGGAAACGAGAAACATTGTGAGTAGCAGGACACAGGCGGGAACTGCTGAGAGAAAACTGCTTTGGGTAGTCTTCGGGAAATAATTGCGAGTAGCAGGACACAGGCGGGAACTGCTGGGAGGAAATCTGCTTAGGTAGATCGTCAATCCTTACGTCTTGAGAGAGACAGTACGTCCGCTTACTCTCGCTAGAGACACGATTGGGAATTATTCTTCTCGTCGTGAGAGGGAAAGTATATCCGCTTACTCTCGCTGGAGACATAATGAAGGTGTGTCGAATTCTGTGAAGGAACCAATGCTCGTTGCGACAAGCAGAAGGTCTTGGAAGGAATAAATAATACGCACCAGTCTGCTGCGGGCTTGGAAATGCGGGCCGGAATGAAAGAAAATCGCCAAACGGTCCAAAAGAATTAAAATAACATCGGGGAAGAGGCGCACCAATGATGGGCCTACAAATAACGAACTCATAACGGATTTTTGAAAATTCGTGTGGAGGGAACCAAAAGGAAGAGGCGCAGCAAAATCTGCATCTCTTGGAAGAGGCGCAGCGCCTGCTGCGTCTATTCCCCAATTTGGTTTTCCTGCGTAAAAACGCGAAAATCAGGAGGCTTTGTTCATTTTTATTCGAAACACAAATCACTCATTTCTCTCTCAAATCTTCACCATTTCTGCCAAGATTTGAGTCAAAAGCTCGCATTAATCATGACTAATCGAGGTATGTGTCTCAATCTTGCATTAATCTTCTACATTTGTCCAATTTTGAGCCGAAAAACCTAGGGTTTATGACCCTTTCGATCGAAAATTTGGGGCTTTTCCCCCAAATGAATTTGCCTTGCCAAATTGACATTAGAAATGGATAGTAGGTAATGTTAGGAACATAACCATGTATTTGTTTCGAATTTTCATCAAGTTTTGAGCCTTTGAGTGAATTTTGAGACGGTTTTACAGCTGAGCCGTAAATTGCTTCGAAAATAGCCTTAGGATTGCCCATTTGTAATGAAACTTGATATTTGGGATCCTTGAATGATGGGTAAACTTTCTACCATCTCCGAATTTTGGTTTGTGACATCTTTTTCAGGACACTCTTCTAGGGCATAATCGCCATTATAGCGAAATGCTGTCGAAATTTCGACTCGAACCCGGAACTAGGCTTTGAATTAGGCTTGACTTGACCCAATTTATCACATGAGTGGTCGGGTTGGTGGGAATATGGCCAAGGATGTCAAAAAAGAGTGGTTTCAGGGTTTCCGAAGGCTTGAAAATCCCTTAACCAAGGCTTGTCGTCATGTGACGCGGCCTAAATTTGCTTTAATGTTGCAGGTGATGAGGCTTCTACTTCTGCGAGAGCTCCCATGGAGATTAACGCCGCCACTGTCGAGGAGGCTTTGGAACAGGCCTTCACCGCTGCGGTGATGGCTGCTGGGGACGAGGCTCACGAGGAGGAGGCCGTCGAGGAGGAGGAGGCCCCGAGACGGGCCAACGTGGGACGAGGAGGTCGTCAGCTGAGAAGAGCTCCCGCATGGGCCGAGACTTGGGAGAGCAGGCACCTGGTGTGGGCTGCAGAGGGTCACCTGTCCTACAGGACGGTGAAGAGTTTAGTAAATAGGAATTTACTACTCATTACTAATCCCTATTCATTTTTGTCCAAATTTCTTTCAAATTTCATTCAAAACTAAAGATAGCTTTGTTTCAAATCATAATAGGAGGCCGGGAACATCAGGTCGTTCTCGGGTTACACGACAGCGATGGAGCACTACGAGCGACTGTCGGCGGAGGAGAGGGCCATGATCGAGCGTGGAGCGTTCGGTCCTTTGGTTCAGGTCTGGAGGGATATCGCGAAGAGGAAGTTGCGGGCTAACCTTAGCCTGGTCCGTGATTTCTTCGACCGATTCTGGGATACGACTTCCACGTTTCACATGCCTTTTGGTGAGGTGGGAGTCACTCCGGAGGACTACGGCATGATTTACGGGGTGCCGTGCGGGGACCGAGGAGGTGGTGTGGCCGGAGAGCGCCATGAGGGCGGACTCGGCCGAGGCGAGGAGATTGATCGGCTGGAACTTGTCGCCGAAGGTGTTCTGATCGGGTTTGATACCCGTTCTTACGTTCGAGACTACTTTGCGGGGAAGACCCGCGCGGTAACGATTGATGGGAGGGAGACGGCTCCTCCTCCCCTGTCTGGTGGCGAGAGGGCTCGTCGTGGCTCGGTGGTTTCGTCTTCGATTTACCTCGGAGACAAGGGCGAGAGGCTGTCGACGAAGCTTCTTCCCTTCCTTTCGACCCGAGTTCCCTAGGACGTTGGGGACCGGGTCTTTGCTTGGTTTCGCGGTCCTCATCCGCTTCATGAGGGCCATGGTTCGTCCGGAGTTGATGGAGAAGGGGACTTCTCTGGTCTTTGTCGGACACTGGACTTTCTTCTTTGGAGGTATGAACCTACCTTTAGACCAAAGTACATTCCTTTTCTTTATCAAATTACGAAAGATCGTCATTGATTATTTTGCTTTTGCAGGCGTGGGTGTACTCCTACTTCCCGAGCCTCGCGCCCAAGAGGACGGAGCCGCTGGAGAGGGCCTATCCCGTGGTGAGGGATTGGGTGATGTGCCGGACGAAGAGCAAGTGTTCTTCTCACAATGTCTACCGGCGGGACGTGAACGCTCTTCAGCTGAGCAGCGTGAATATCTCACTTATATTCACTTGCTTCTTATATTTGCCTTTAATTGATCATATGAATGATCCTTTTTATCTTTGTCACAGTGGGTGCCCAGACCTTGGGCGGAGAACGCTGGAGCGCCTCCTTTTGTGGCTGAGGTCCTTCAGCCTAGGAGCTCGGGCCGACTGCTGTTGAGGACGTCGATGGGTCCTGTGTGGTACTTGGGCGAGCGCTTGGCTCGTCAGTGCTCGCGGGGCGTGTTTACGGTTCCCATCGATCCTCCCAGGACGATGTTTAGGGAGCCTTCTGAGGCCGAGAGGGAGGCGGACTTGGCTGGTGCCAGTGGTGACGCCCTTCTTCTTCCTGGTGAGGACTACTCGGCGTTCCTTTACGGGAGATTGGCGTACTGGCCGGTAGTGGTGAGTATCTTTTATTTTTACTTTTGATTTGATTTTTGAGAATGATGAAAGATCATTGATTGATGAGAACCATTTGTCTTTGCAGGAGGTTGAGGCGGCGGGCATCGAGCCCCCAAAGTACCCCGAGACCCTCGAGTACACTGACGCGACTGGGAGGACGACGATCTCTGAGCTGCGTGACTTTGACGTAGCCGTGACGGATCTTGGCCACGGACGATCGGGCAAAGATCGATTCGGAGGGTGAGCCTCTAATTTATATATCCTTTGTGTAAGAACACATTTGGTTGAGTTTGTTCAATTGTTTGAGAATTTCTTTTTGACAATGCTGGTTGCGCCGTCTCGGTTCGTGGCGTTGTGGAGGGTGGCCAACCGGCTGCGAGCTACCGCCGTCGAGGCACTTGTCGGCGGTCGAGGTCGTCAGGTATGAACCTTACGCCTGTTTCCATTTTTTGATTTTTGATTTTCTAATTTTGCTTGAATTGATTGACATGAGCCAATTTATCGTTTAGGGTGACCGCGAGCTGGAGCGAGAGTTGAGTCTCGGGAGGAGACAGCTCGCGTGTTGAGGGAGCTCGAGGTTCGGGATGCCGAGATCGCCGCTCTTGTGGCGAGGGTTGCAGAGTTGGAGGGCGCCCAGCAGTAGTTTTGTGTAGCTTTTTTGTTTGTTGGCTGGGTCTTGTACATTTGTACATTGGGACTATCATTTTGAACATTTTTGGACTTTGTTTTGGGGCTCGAGCCCCCAGTTTGTACATTTCCTCCGTTTCGTATATATACGATGGCCACGAGTGCCTTTCTTTCTTTGGGTTGTGTTGCTTGTATCTGCAGGTTAGTTTCGAACAGGTTTGGTAGATGACGGTTTACGCCGTCATGCTGCCGAAATTTACATAGAAAAAAAACACGCAAAGCATACATTTTTTATATACATATGGCCTTAATTACCGCAAAATGAGAGACTCAAAAGAACGCGAAAAATGCAAAAATTTTGCCGGAAATGACCGGACGGTAGGGAGGGCTACCCCCTAAAAAAAAAAATAGAAATCTATAAGTTTAGAAATGAAATTAAAGAATAGAAATTAATATTTAAAATGAAAATTATTTCCTAAAATGAAAATATACAAGTGTGATATAGTGGCAGAAATGTCGATGTCGCTTCGAAATGCGTGCCCGCGAAATTAGGAAACCTGAAACATGGTAATCTTCCCGTATTTACCAAAATTATAACCTGTAGGAATAGGAAATTATTCGTTATGGAATTAGGAAAGATCCAACGCGGAAAATCACAGAAGTGAAGCTCAAGAAGAGGCGCAAAGATGAGTGCGTCCCTTTGAAGAGGCGCGCGGCAGTCTTTGCGCCTATTCCCAGGTTGTTCTATTCTGACGGATTTTTGGAAACAGCAATTAGTATAAATAGAAACGTCGATGGAGCTTTTATTCACACAAATCTTCCGTCTCATCTTCGTCTAAATACACAAAATTCTTCAAAATAAATTTTCTCATCATGAATACTTTAGAGATCCGCTTGAAGGAATGGACCAATGAATTTTCAAATATGGAGAAGCATGATATGGGCTCTTATAACTTTGGATCGTTGTTGAGTTTGAAACTTATCAAGGTTGTGAAACCGTTCTTGGATGCTTGCCTTGACTATTGGGACCCAAATTACCATGTTTTTGCGTTCCCTGGAGGTGATATTTGCCCCTTTCTGAAGAAATTCTTGCTATTGGTGGATGGGACCCCGAACATTTGCCTGCCATTCCTTCTACTTCTCAAGGGTACAAAAGCAAATTTAGAGATTTGCTTGGATTGACTAGACTTGAGGTGGACCGACTAGCTACCTCAAAAGGTGTGAGAATGTTGGACTTCATAGATCGATTTATCAACAGGGCCGACCCCACCGTTTCTCATGTTGCTAGGCGGAGGGCATTTGGCTTTTGCTTGTTGCATGTGTATGTCTTCCAAGGGCATGTTGATGAAGACTTGCGAGGTGATCCCCGTCTTTTGGGCCTTGTTGAACAGATGGAGCTGCGCAGGAGCCCAGCTTGCTTATGCTTAGGAGAGATCATATTGGGCTTGGATAATAGGAAATCCAACCGTGATCTGCCATTCTTGGGGAGTCCCGTCATTTTGCAGGTAAAAGACACTTTTTTTTTGTTTTCGTTTTTTTTTCTCTTTTTTTTTTTGTTTTCGGTTTTTTTTCTTTTTTTTTTTTTTTTTTTTTTTTTTTTTTTTAATGTCTAATACCTGCTTTTGGTAGGTTTGGCTTATGGAGCGGCTCCGATTGATCGAGCCCCCAGTTCATGCGCTTTCCTATCATGCCCGTTCGATTGCGATGAGGACGCGGTTGTATATGGTGGACTTCACCCGGGTCTGTGATTATTGGAAGAACAAGCTGAAGAGTGATGATGGCCCGTTGATCAGGTGGGTCGTACCGTGGTGGCACCTCAAGTCCGTCACTGGGGTGTCTTCTTTGGATCCCACTAGGTCGGTGCGTATTCCCGGGCTGGAGTTTATGGTATGCATCTTTCCGGAAAGGCTGATGAGGCAAGTTGGGCTGAAACAGACGATTCCGAGGCTTGATACCGTCCCGCAGACTGCTATGGCGCTTACTACGGAGAGCCGAAGAGAGTGGGCTAGCAAATGGGCCCAAAGAAACATGTGGTTCTTGAATTTCTCCGCCAATGCTTTATGGGTGTCGGATTCTTATCTGAGGTGGAGAAAGGCTACAACTCCGGAAGAGCGCGAGAAATTGAGGAAGCGCGAGCCTATCGACTACAAGGTGCGCGAGGGAGAGAAAGAGAAGGAGAAGCATCTGACAGAGGGAGAAGAAGAAGCCGGGCTTCAAGTCATTCATCCTTCGAAGAAACCAAAGAGGCGCTCTGTCGCGGGAATGGTGATTGGCAAGAATGGAAAAGCTAGACCTCGAGAAAGGCCGTTGGTGATTAGGTCTGAAGTGGCGCAAGAGCGTCCGGCTCGAGGTCGTGACAAGAAATATGACAAGAATGACAAGGGCAAGGGGAAGATGGAGGAATAGCCCAAGTCTCTTTATTATTATTTGATTATTATTATTATTATTATTGTTGTTATAATAAAAAGGAGGGATTTTTTTAGAATCCTAGCCTATTCTATTTTTTATTATGTAGCGTATTATTATTAGAAGAAAATGAATGAAATAAAAAGGTTAAGTGGTTATGAAACCGTGGTGATTTTCTATCTATTATTCTTGTCGAATTTCAAATGCAATGCAAATGTCCTTCTATTTACACTGTAGATATGATGGGTTGAATCCCGTGAAGGATTGCCTACGTATTCACTTAAAAAGCGAAATCAAACCCTTGCGCGTAGTTCGAGTAAATGTAAAAGAATAATTGTTCGAAGCACGAGCTTGTAATGAACGTAGAAAATAAGCATGAGCTTTTGCTTACTCTGAAGGTGCGAATTTAGTTTGTTTGATGATACGAGGATGAAAAATTTGTCAAAATGCAAGAGCACAGTGACATTTAGCTTATTTCAGCTTGGCCAGGGGCCGTTTATTTAGTGCCACAAGAGCGACACGTGGGGTTACGCGAGGCGCGTTTTCATTCCTATTCTAGGCATAGTATCGTTTCAGTTGGTCAAGGTTTGTTGGGTTTGAAAACTCATTCCCATCTAGGTCTGTGATCCTAACCGCACGCCCTGGGAGTATGGATTTGACTAGAAATGGTCCGGCCCAATTAGGTTTGAATTTTCCCCGTGGGTCGACAGGTAATAGAGCTCTAACCGATTTAAGCACCAAGTCTCCTTCTTTGATGTTCCTTGGCCTAACCCTTTTGTTGAAAGCCCGTTTGATACGTGCTTGATATGTTTGGACATTCTGCAAGGCGCGCAGCCTACGTTCATCCAGGAGGATGAGTTCTTCATATCTATCCCTTTTCCAATCGGCTTCCGGGATTTGACTTTCTAGCAAAATACGCAAGGATGGTATTTCTAGCTCGACTGGTTGTACAGCTTCCATGCCGTAGGTCAAATAGAAAGGAGTAGCCCCAGTGGGCGTCCTGACAGATGTACGATACCCCCATAAAGCAAAGGGTATCTTGCTTGGCCAATCTCTATAGTTGTCAATCATTTTCTTGAGAATTGTGACAACATTCTTGTTTGCCGCCTCTACCGCGCCGTTAGTCTGTGGTCTATAGGGCGAAGAGTGGTGATGCTTAATTTTGTATTTGGCTAGCAATTGTTCGGTTTCAGCTTGGAAATGTGATCCGTTATCGCTAATGATCTCATGTGGGCAACCATATCGACAGATGATGTCGTTTTGTATGAATTTTGCCACATTTTTAGCCGTAAGACCAGTGTAGGAAGCCGCTTCTACCCATTTGGTGAAATAGTCAATTGCTACTAGAATGAAACAGTGACCTCTTGTTCCGGCTGGGGTTATCTTCCCGATTATGTCAATTCCCCATGCAGAAAATGGCCAAGGGGATGTCATTGTATGGAGCAATGAAGGAGGGACATGTTGTACATTCCCGAAGATTTGGCAGTTGTGGCAATGTCTTACGTATTTGATGCAATCGGATTCCATTGTGGTCCAATAATATCCCAAACGTGTGATTTTCTTTGCCATCATGGGCCCACTCATGTGAGGACCGCATTCTCCGTCATGGACTTCTTCCATCACCTTTCGTGCCTGTGAATGATCAAGACAACGTAGGACTATACCAAGAGGTGTTCTTTTGTATAATTCTCCTTGCATCAGAATGTATTGGGAAGCTAGTAGGCGTATAGCATGTTGTCCCCTCTTATCCATATCTGGTGGATAGGTACCATTAAGCTTAAAATTCAGGATTGCTTGGAACCAGGGTTCCTGCGCGATTTCCTCTTCATCGGTGATTTGGTGGACATAAGCCGGCTCTGACCGTCGTTCGATGCACAAAGGCATTTCCACCATGTGATCTGGCATATTTAATCAATGATGCAAGTTTCGCAAGAGCGTCTGCAAATTGATTTTCCTCCCGAGGTAGGTGTAGGTAGGTTACGTGATCAAAGAATTGAGCGACTTGGTCTATTCTAGCCTGATAAGGTGCGAGGCTTTCGCTTCGGATTTTCCAAGATCCTGTAACTTGGTTGATGATTAGGGATGAATCCCCATGCACTCGAAGGTTTTTGATGCCTAAACTCACTGCCGCTTGTAGTCCAATAAGACAAACTCCGTATTCTGCAGCATTGTTTGTCACCTCGAAGTCGAGTTTGACAGCAATTGGTGTATGCTCACCTTCAGGAGAAATGAGCAACACTCCTATTCCGACTCCTCTTAAGTTTGATGCTCCATCAAAGTACAGGTCCCAGGAGTCTACATCAGTTTGGAGTATGTCCTCGTCTGGAAATGACCAAGTATCTATTGTTTGTGCGTCATTTATAGGATTTTCTGCGAAGAATTCGGCGACGGCGCGACCTTTTATAACTTTCAGTGGCACGTATTTGAGGTCGAATTTTGAGAGCATCAAGGTCCATCTTGCTAGACGTCCGTTGAGGACGTGTTTCTCGAAGAGGTATTTGACTGGATCCATTTTGGAGTATATTTTGACGGAGTAGCTAAGCATGTAATGGCGCAGCTTCTTTGTTGCCCACACAAGAGCGAGGCATGTCTTTTCGAGTTGTGAGTATTTGCACTCATATTCCAAGAACTTCTTACTAAGGTAGTAGATAGCTCTTTCTTCACTTCCTACAGTTTGTGCCAAAGATGGCACCCATGGGCTCCGTTCGATTCTTGTGAGATATAAACCAAGAGGTTGATCTCGTTGTGGAGGCATGAGCACTGGTGGTTTAGCCAATATCTCCTTGATCCGGTCGAATGCCTTTTGACAATCGTCATCCCACATGGTGTGGTCTGTTTTCTTGAGTTTCTTGAAGATAGGCTCACAAATCATCATAAGTTTCGATATGAATCGACTTATATATTGCACCTTTCCTAGGAATCCTCTTACTTCTTTTTCTCTTTGAGGTTGTGGCATTTCAATTAGAGCTTTGATTTTGGAAGGATCTATTTCTATACCTCGTTGGCTAACAACGTATCCCAGGAGTTTACCGGATGTTACCCCGAATGTGCATTTCTGAGGATTGAGCCTCATGTTGTACTTTCGTAGTCTTGCGAAGAACTTGCGAAGGTTCGCGATATGTCCCTCTCTTTCCTTAGATTTGACAATCATGTCGTCTACATATACCTCAACCTCTTTGTGCATCATGTCATGTAGGAGTGTAGTTGCGGTGCGTTGATATGTAGCTCCGGCGTTGATTAATCCAAACGGCATTACCGTATAGCAGTAGGTTCCCCATTGGGTGACGAACGCGGTCTTGTGCATATCTTCCATGGCCATCTTGATTTGGTTATAACCCGCATACCCATCCATGAAGGATAGTAATGCGTGGTCCGCAGTATTGTCTACCAATATGTCGATGTGAGGTAGAGGGAAGTCATCTTTTGGACTTGCTTTGTTTAAGTCCCTAAAGTCAACACAAACACGGATTCTCACATCCTTTTTGGGTACGGGTACTATGTTAGCTACCCAGTCAGAATACTCGGAAACTTTGATGAACCCGGCTTTGAATTGTTTGTCAACTTCTTCCTTAATCTTTAGAGCCCATTCCGTTCTCATTCGTCGAAGCTTCTGTTTCACAGGTTTGAAACCTGGCTTAATCGGAATCCTATGTTACTGGTCCCCCTTCCCCTTCCTGTAGTATTTCTTTGGCTACGTAGGGAGGTATTTCGATTAAGTCTGGGTCTTGGCCATCCTCAGTATCATCGTAAACAGAATTGCACTCAAGATAACACAAAGAGTAAGCAGAACCTGATTTATTCATATTAAAGTTTGAGTAAAGTTGAAACAAAGAAGCCAACTGTTCCATGGTCAGTGGCGGCAAAGGGACAGTGGTTGGGGTATTTCCCGAACTACTGTGACTACTCGAGACTAAGCTAGGAGAAACGAAGGGAGTGGGGATGACGACAGGAGTAGACTCTCTAATGACTTCTCTAGACTCCGACTCTGACTCCGACTCCGACTCGAACTCATCGTCTTCTGGTTCTCCTTTGAACATCTCTCCTTCTCCAGTGGTGAGCTTGAAGAGTCTTCCTTGATTGTTGGTCCATTTGATAGATTTTCTCCATCCTTTCTGCTGTCTTGCGTCGGTTTCTGTGATTAACGCGGTGGGGTTGAAACGATCGTCTTGAAGTATCATAGTAATGATCTCATCCTGCGCGGCCCTTGATACGTGCATTTTATATAGTCTTTTTAGCCTAATTCATGCACGTATTTCTATGCTTTTATCGTGGTTTTATGCTACGAAATGCCCCGAATATGTTACTTTGGTTTGTTTTGTCTTATTTGCAGGAATGAACCCAAAAGTAGTGAAATCAAGCCTTTCACCATCCTTTTAGCATGCATTTGGAGGAAGAGTGAATTTGGAGCGGGAATGAAGCTATTTTGAGATGCGCATTGGAGTAAGGAAGTTAGGCGAGCCAAGAGAGTGCTTCAATTTGCTAGTTCCTGCTTGTAAGAGACATATCTCGAGTTCTACAACAGCTATTAAGGTTATTCCAGTTGGAGACGAAAGCTTATCCTTTTAGCTTTCCAACGCCACCAACCACGCCCTATTTGTCCAAGTAACGAAGGAATGGCAGCCGTTTGAAGTTCAGTGCGCGAAGCAGGAATTACGCGCTGAGAAGTGCTCGATCGAGAAGTATTTCTATTCGATCGAGAGCCCATTTGCTCGATCGAGAGCTACTTCTTCTCGATCGAGTGATTAAAGGGAAAGAAGTCTTCGATCGAGAGGAATGCTAAGGAATATCACTCGATCGAGAGCCTTAAGTGCTCGATCGAGCAACAATCCTTGACGGGTTGGGCTTTTAAGCTTTATTTTTCGCAATTAGGTTAATAATCCTATTTTTCTTATAAATAGGATAGGAGGTCGACATAATGAGGGGACTTCTCCTCTCTAATTACTCTTAATACTCTGTCACTTTTACACTGTTACTTTGCTCTTTCTTTTCCCGATCACTTAATTCAGTAATTTCTTCCCTTATTCTCTTTTAATGCTTATTTCTTCTTTAATTATTGTCATTGCTTATTTTATTATGAGTAGCTAATTCCCCGTAGTATGTTAGGATTACGGAAGCCGTGGTAGCGATGTTTTAATTGACTTATATAGATTAGTCTTGCGATAGGAATTGTATTAGGCAATTTAATTGTTATCCGGTCGAATGAATGCATGCAGGAGACCATAAATTTAGTTAACCCGACCTAGATCGAAAGATTTGGGGAAGGCTTGCTTAATTACAATAGGGTATTGCAGTGAGGGCGAAAGTTAAGCTGTTTACGCTCTAGGGCGGTTTAAGGACCGAAAGGTGACGACCATAGCTCTTCTTATCAATAGTCTAATCGCCTTAGTATTCCCGATAGTATAAGATATGATAGCTGCCACGGTGGACCGACTCTTAGCATACTCCCTTCTCTTACTGTTAATTCTCTTATTCATTTCCCTTGCCTTAATCTCTAGTTTAGTTAAATCAATCAAGACCCCCAATTGTGACATTAGACAGACAAATAGACAAATAGATAGTATACCGCCTCCCTGTGGAGATCGACCCTACTTACCGCTGACTTCTGTTAGTTGTACTTAGGTATTTATTTTTGGTACGAAACGACAGTATCAAATTTTGGCGCCGTTGCCGGGGAGGCAATCTATTTATTTATTTGTTTCATTTTGTCTGTTTTTAGCCTCAGGGGATTTTTCCCTTGAGGCCGTTTTAATCTTTTTCCTTGAGTGCTGTTTTGATAGGCCTTACAGGTACTGCCTAGACAGTTCTAGGTGAAAGACTGTCAAAGGGAAGGCTTGAGTACCTTTGACCCATCACCTATGTTCTATTATATGGAGCAACCGGTGATTTACTGCGGGAGATGTGGTGCTGCTGGGCATGATGCAGTTTGTTGTCTGACAGGGAATGACGAAGCTTACGCGTTCCAACAACGTAGTCAAGCTAGTCAAGCAGCTGTAGTTGTGCCGCCACATCCACCTTATCAATGGCCACCGCAACAAGATCCTCCCGAGATACGGGGAAGAAGACATGGCAGAGTGAAATATTTAATGGAGACAATTGCATCTCAAATGCAAGCTCAAAGAAGATTATAATAGACAATTCTACTCGCGAGTTGATGAGCTCAAGTCTGTAGTTGCTCAGTTAGCAGCTGAGATGGAAAGAGAAGAGATCACGGAGCTGACATATTCCATGGGGACGCTTTTATCACAATTGCAAGAGAGCAAGAAAAATAAGGACGCTCGATTCCTTAAGCTCGAAACTGACATTGCTCAGTTAGCAGCTGAGATGCAAGAAGAAGAGGTATACCTTGCTGAGAGCGGTCTTTCCCCTGAGGAAACCGTGTTACCCAATGCTGAGGATGACCTCTATGACTCGGATGACGAGTTTCTATCTTATTTCAATGCCTCACGCGAAGATTTCAGCCTTGTACAGGAGGAATCACTCGATCGAGTGACTAATATTGGTCGATCGAGTGATTTGCCAGGAGAAACTGCTCGATCGAGTGATATCACTGCTCGATCGAGTGGAATTCAGGAGGACATTGGTCGATCGAGTGACTATTTTGCTCGATCGACCGAGTTGGCCATTGGGAGCCTTGATTCGTCAAATGGGTTTGATTTATATGACGATTTTGATGATGATAATGGATACGGTGAATCTCCCCTATTCAAGGCCGAGTTGGATGCACTTGAGGTCTGCGATTTCTGGTGAATTCCACTAAGGAGGGTGACAAGGAGGTAGCTGAGTCGGTAATCACTCCTAGCGCGGATGAGGTAATAAATTCTTTTATCTACGATTCCGTCATTGAGAGCGATCAACCTGAGGTAGTGAACGATAATTTAATTATTGTTTGTTTAAATAGTAAATTGCCTCGTTTGACTTATGCTTTGCATTCTAATGCTTTGCCCCTTCCTAGTAGGTCTTACAACTTAACGAATTTTCACCATCCTTATCATTATAAATCCGTCAATCTGAAATGGAGCCCCACTTTATCGTCTATTGCTCCCGCGCTCCTATATTTTGTGGATAAATGTAGGAGCTCGCATAGGAAATTTGTTAGACTTAAACGGTTTTATATTTTAATTTCCTATTCTGTTATTCCACTTTGGTGCTACTTATGCTGTTGTGTAGCACATGCGCAGGTTTATGATTTAATGCTGCGCGCTTTGAGCTGTTTTGATTGTGATTAATTATAGAGGCTCAAAGAAAAGAAGGTCGAGCTGGGACCTGTCTGAAGCTAGCGCTACCCGGGAGGCAACCCGGAGATTTTATTTTACATTTTATTTTATTTCAGTTGTAATAAATGGTTTTTATACCATAGACGGTCTCAGTTAAGCTTGTTCTAGTTAGTTTACGGGCTGTTTTTCATTGTGTTTTGCAGGTACACGCTGAGGATCACTCGATCGAGTGGTTTTTCCACTCGATCGAGTACTCTTTCTGATAAATCCTTTCGATCGAGCTGTTTTCTACTCGATCGAGTGCCTGCAGGAAGAAAACCACTCGATCGACCACAGCACCATTCGATCGAGCAGTTATTGGATGCCCACTTACTCGATCGACTACTGTTCAACTGCCATCGAGTGTTTTTGACTTGGATTAGCTTACTGAGACGGTTTTCCGGGCCTTTAGCAACCTCCCATGTTCATGGTCGGTTTGGGGAGGTCCCCTTATTCGCGCTATCTTGTGAGTTTTTCCCTATTTACTCTCTTTCTCCTTTAGTTTGCATTTCCTTTCCATGTTTTGGTACAATGGGGGCATTGTACGGGTTGGTTTGGGGAGGTTATGCATCCATATCTGTGTCTGCATATTGTTTTTATTTGCATTTCTGTTATCACGTTTAATTTTCTGTTTGCATTGTTATTTATTTCATAAAAATTTAAAATTCCATAAAAATTCAAAAAAAATTGTTCAAAATTTTTAAAAAAAATTTCACGTTTATTTTTGCATATAGGTTGAGTCGGAACGGTAGATTTCAATGATGAAATTGCACTGCGATTGTCTTTTTGCTTAAGCCTTGCATTGAACTGTTATCTTTTAGCTCTGTCTTATTGCATATCTACGAGTTAATGTTAAATTTAGCTGAACATATAGACTTGACCTGAAATTTTGGCAACCTACTTATAATTTCTAAGATTTAGAGCCTTATAAACTGGTGTCATTTGTGACCAGTTTCATGTAGGATTGTGAGTAGTTACTCCTTGCATAACATGTTCATCAATTTGCACGTATATGAAATTCAATTGCTTTTTGCCGTCATACATTCGGGTTAGTGGTTGGTGTCACATGCAGGGAGGCGCTTACAATTTCCCTTTCTTTCATTTTTACCCATAAACTCCACATTAGCCAAATTTGCCTGTTGACCCTTAACTACATTCCAAATTTAGCCTGCCTTGTCAAGCTAGTTTAGATTGTTTCTGCGGTATATTGTCTATTGTATCAAGTTTGGCTTATATCTATTGTTTTGGAGTTGGTATTTATGAAGAAAAGGAGGTTGATGAGAAAAAAGACGTGAAAAAGAAGTTGAAAAAAAAAAAAGAAAACGAAAAAAAGAAATCGGAAAAAAAAAACCGAAAAGAAAAAGAAAAAGAAAGAAAAAAAAAGATGTTGTTTTGTTGAGACGGTTTCCACTCCTATGCTTTATCATTATCATTTGAGGAGTATGTTTGGTTCGGTTTGGTGAGTTTTATGCCAAATGAAGGGCATTGTGCTTAGTTCATAATTGAGTTGGAAACGGATGTTGATATATGGTTTTGTTTAGGTACTAGCTTGGCCGCCTATACCTCCACATTCCCATAAATGTTTTGCCTTTTCTTACCCATTGCCTCACTTCACCATATTTTTGTAAGCCCTCGGCTGTGACAGGACCTTGTTTGGTTGGAATGTGTGTACGGTAGTTAGAATTGTCTATCATATTAGTTGCATGCATGTTTATGTGGGTCGTAGTCTAGGTGAGCGTCTATTTTTATTTCTCTCTATATATATATATATATATATATATATATATATATATATATATATATATATATATATATATATATATATATGTTCACCCTTTGCTTCATGAGAGAAGAGTGACCCGTGAGAGTCCATTGTTAAAGGTCTTGCAAGGTCGACGGTTTAGCTTTATTTATAAACATCCTATAACTCGTTTGCATTTGACTATTTGCTATAAGTGTTAGTTTGCTTGCATTAAACTGGCTTAAGTGGGCATTTGTAGCTAGCTCTGAGTTATCTTTCCCGTTCCTTTAGTTGCATTTTAGTTTACTCGAGGACGAGTAAAGGTTTGGTTTGGGGAGATTTGATACGTGCATTTTATATAGTCTTTTTAGCCTAATTCATGCACGTATTTCTATGCTTTTATCGTGGTTTTATGCTACGAAATGCCCCGAATATGTTACTTTGGATTGTTTTGTCTTATTTGCAGGAATGAACCCAAACGTAGTGAAATCAAGCCTTTCACCATCCTTTTAGCATGCATTTGGAGGAAGAGTGAATTTGGAGCGGGAATGAAGCTATTTTGAGATGCGCATTGGAGTAAGGAAATTAGGCGAGCCAAGAGAGTGCTTCAATTTGCTAGTTCCTGCTTGAAAGAGCCATATCTCGAGTTCTACAACATCTATTAAGATGATTTCAGTTGGAGGTGAAATCTTATCCTCTTAGCTTTCCAACGCCACAAACCACGCCCTATTTGTCCAAGTAACGAAGGAATGGCAGCCGTTTGAAGTTCAGTGCGCGAAGCAGGAATTACGCGCTGAGAAGTGCTCGATCGAGAAGTATTTCTATTCGATCGAGAGCCCATTGCTCGATCGAGAGCTACTTCTTCTCGATCGAGTGATTAAAGGGAAAGAAGTCTTCGATCGAGAGGAATGCTAAGGAATATCACTCGATCGAGAGCCTTAAGTGCTCGATCGAGCAACAATCCTTGACGGGCTGGGCTTTTAAGCTTTATTTTCCGCAATTAGGTTAATAATCCTATTTTTCTTATAAATAGGATAGGAGGTCGACATAATGAGGGGACTTCTCATCTCTAATTACTCTTAATACTCTGTCACTTTTACATTTGTTACTTTGCTCTTTCTTTTAGGATCACTTAATTGAGTAATTTCTTCCTTATTCTCTTTTAATGCTTATTTCTTCTTTAATTATTGTCATTGCTTATTTTATTATGAGTAGCTAATTCCCCGTAGTATGTTAGGATTAGGGAAGCCGTGGTAGCGATGTTTTAATTGACTTATATAGATTAGTCTTGCGATAGGAATTGTATTAGGCAATTTAATTGTTATCCGGTCGAATGAATGCATGCAGGAGACCATAAATTTAGTTAACCCCGACCTAGATCGAAAGATTGGAAGGGAAGGCTTGCTTAATTACAATAGGGTATTGCGGTGAGGGCGAAAGTTAAGTCATTTTACGCTCTAGGGCGGTTTAAGGACCGAAAGGTGACGACCATAGCTCTTCTTATCAATAGTCTAATCGCCTTAGTATTCCCGATAGTATAAGATCTGATAGCTGCCACGGTGGACCGACTCTTAGCATACTCCCTTCTCTTACTGTTAATTCTCTTATTCATTTCCCTTGCCTTAATCTCTAGTTTAGTTAAATCAATCAAAACCCCCAATTGTGACATTAGACAGACAAATAGACAAATAGATAGTATACCGCCTCCCTGTGGAGATCGACCCTACTTACCGCTGACTTCTGTTAGTTGTACTTAGGTATTTATTTTTGGTACGAAACGACAGTATCAGCCCTAACGAATTGATCTTCTCCAAACAATAGGCTAACGGCTTGTTCGTCTAAGCAAGGTGCTTGACGGGTTTTGACGGTAGGAACCGTTTCTGGAGGGATGAAGTAGCAATCGTGAAAGATCTCGATTCCGGCTAACTTCCTCTCGAGATAATGCCAAGGTTCGGGAAATCCGTGAAAGGGTTCTAGACTTCCTTCTTGAACAAAGTACCCATTCAAAGTAGGGAGATAGGGCCTCATTTAGACTCCCACGTGCTTGCGGTTTTGAACTTGGGCGAGCATTTCGAGAACCTCCTCTTTTGTAGGTTTGTACCCTAGTCCAAGTGGTATCCTTGTCGAGTTGCCTTCCTTGTAGGGTGCGAAGGTATTCTTCCGAATAGGGTTCAAAGGCATTCCGGGGAAGTATCCCTGGGATTTGAGTATGTGGTTGACCACCAAGTTAGAGTAGGGATTATAGTATAAGGGTGCCAACTCACTTTCTATGACGCTTACACTTTGGAAGCCCCCAAGTTCGTATACGGGATCCGCAAGGACTTGATTGTTCGACTGTTTTTCGATTATTGCCTTGATGGGTGACGAAGTGATCGTCACGACTTTGCCATTTAGTGGGATCTTGATCTTTTGATGAAGGGTGGATGTTACCGCTTTGGAAGCATGAATCCAAGGCCTTCCCAGAAGTACGTTGAATGAAGCCTCAATGTCCACTATTTGGAAGCTAACCTTTCGTTCGATTGGTCCCGTGGCTATGGTTAAGTTAGCAAGTCCTACTACCTTTCGTCGTGTACCGTCATATGCACGCACACCTTGATTGGTAGGGGTCCAATCCGACTCTTTCATGCCCAGCTTGTATGCCGTTTTGAGGGGTATGACGTTGACCGCGGAGCCATCATCCACCAAGGTCATTGGCACATTCTTCTTTAGACAAATGACAGTGATGTATAGAGCAACACTACTACAGATACAGGCTATAACAACGGTCAAAAACCGTTGTTATATAAAAAAGCGGACGTTGTTAAAGCGTCCGTTGTAAAAGGTTATAACAACGGTTGGTTTTCTTAAGGAAACCGTTGTTAAAAATATTAACAACGGTTTTAAGTATAAAAACCCGTTGTGGAAAGTGTGACTCAATTTTGGGGGGAAAGTTATAACAACGGGTTTTAATATACAAAACCGTTGTTATAACTAAAGACAACGGGTTGTTTGTAAATAACCGTTGTTGTTTGTTCTTAAAAAATAAAAAAAAATTAAATTAAATATTACTAGATGCATGCATAATTACGGCCCGTTAGAATTCCGATGCATGCATTATTACTGACATCACTGTACATATGAACGGATAATATGGAATGAGAAGGGTTAGTAATAAGATTTGAAGCAGCATTATTGAGAGATATGATGATGATTATGGCACAACTTCCTAACATATATATTAATTAAAAAGCAACTCAACCCACACATTGCTTAGTATAAATACATTGCATTATCTCAACTAACATTTCCATTATCTCAATATATTCATCTCCAAACCCTAACTGCTAAAACAAACTCTACTTAATCTTTCAAAACAAACTCCAAAAACTCCAACAAAATGAATGATTTCATCCTTAAGACTCTTACCATGATCGAGAACAACAACAACTTCATCCGTCGGTTCCTCCATATTGAGGAAAGTTTAAGGAGCTACCTTGCGGATGCTCGATCCACACTGAAGCACGCCAAAGAGGATGGCTTGGCTTGAGCGGAAGCGAGCGATTGCGGCTATATGACGATATAGCAAGCTGCTGAACGGAACCTCCAAATAGCCAAGGAGGAGAGGACGGATACGATAGAGACGAATAAGATCCTCTATGAAAATATAAGAATTGCATTTTTATATATGTAATTTTTTTTTAATTTATGTATTTATAAATATATATATATATATATATATATATATATATTAATTATGTTTATCTTGCTTCTTCATCTTGCTTCTTCATTGTTTTACTAACTAATTATGCGAACAATACTTAAACAAATAACATAATGGTCGATAAAAACACATACATGCAAAAGAAATAAATAGAAAAAGAAAATAATGGCGATGAAACTAAGGATTGACGGCGAGATTTACCTGATAAATACAGAACGTAATACACGATGAAATCAACAGTGACGGCGAGAAGATAAAGCGACGATGAGAAAGTGAGAAAGAGAGAAAGAGAGAAAGAGAGAAAGAGAGTGTGTGTTTTGTGTTTGTTTATCTGCTGTGTTTGTGTTTGTGTATTAAGGGTTGTGTTTTGTGGCTGCAGCAGACTTCTGTTTGTGTGGTTTATAGTATGGAAGGTATTGACAACGGTTATTAAACAATAACCGTTGTGAAATATGTTTTAACAACGGTTGTAAAAAACACCCGTTGTTAAATAAGTTTTAACAACGGGTTTCAAAAATAACCGTTGTGATTACTTTTCACTAACTTTGCGCCAATTTTGCGCCAAATTATTAACAACGGTTGTGCATGTGTGACCCGTTGTTAAAACTAATAACAACGGTTTTTATAACCATACCCGTTGTAATTGATTTTAGTAAAATTCGCGCCATACATTCTACAACGTCTATTGTGATTTTCGTGAATAATCGTTGTTAAAGGGGCGTTGTAGTTGCCTGGATTTGTAGTAGTGCAAGGTTGTGACTAGCGCCAAAAGGTGGCAAGTCTTCGTCTGAGAAAGTAATAGGATTACTTAGCTTAGGTGATTCTTGGAAGACCAAGTTGACTACATCTTCAGGAGTGGAGTTATGTGTTACATTTAGCTTGGCCAAAGCTTGCAGTAAAGCTTGGCGATGTGGGAATGAGCTTGCTACTAGTTGCCAGACTGAAAGATCAGCCTTTGTTTTCTGTAATTGCTTGAGCAAATGATCAGTGGAGTCATCCTCGTTGTCATTTGGTGTAACAACATTGGTTGGACCGTTTTGAGTAGCGTTTTGATATGGGCGACCCGAACGAGTTAGGTGGTCCACATCTTGGTCTTCACCATTTTGGACTATTTCTTTGACTAGGGAGTTTTCAATGAGATATTCGTCCTCATCATCATCGGCCCAAACTCCATTGATTGTAGCTAATTCCCTCATTCTCATGATATCATCTTCTAGTCGTATCATTTGATCGACTAGTTTATCGACCACGGTGATTATTTCTTGTATAGTGGCATTTCGAGAGAAGATTAATGGTACACGTTCTTCGGGTATTGCGTTGGGATTGCGTAAGGTTGTTACCATCTTTTCTAGTTCCCAAACTTGTCTATCTACACTCCTTGCCCATGTGATGAAGTCGGAGATGGTAGGGGAGATAGTAGAGTAGAGCCCTTCATTCTCGATTGCATGAATTTCATTTTCGATGGGAGAAATGAGGTGTGAGCAATCTAAGGTAGATTCATCACTTGTGATCACTAGAACTCCAAGAGGATTCTGAGTGTTGTTGGGCTTACCTCCTGGTGGTATTGGTAGTCGACCATCTTCGATCATGTCTTGAAGCACGTTTTTCAACTTGTAGCATTTTTCTGTGTCGTGCCCCTTGCCCCTATGGTATTCACAGTACGAATTCTCGTCCCAAAACTTGGACTTCCTTTCGGGTTCGGGAGTAGGTCCAATGGGTTGGAGTTTACCTTGCTTCATTAACCTCTTTAGAGCATTGGAGTAAGTGTCCCCAAGGTTTGTAAATTTCCTTGATGGGGTAGTTTTCTTGGATGGCTCGAGAAGGTTAACTTCATCGGTCTTACTAGTAGAGCCGTATGAACGACTTGTGGACCCTTGGTATCCTCGACCTACCGTTTTGGACAAGAGTCCTTTACGGATGTCGTCTTCAATCCTTGTCCCTAGTACGGTCAAGTCTTTGAAAGTCTTGATGTTTTGGTATCTCAAATGATTGGCATAGATGGGCTTGAGATTATCCACAAACTTCTCCACAATAGTAGCCTCGTCTGGGCGTTCCACTAGTTGAGTGCTAGTCTTCCTCCACCTACTTAGGAAGTCGGTGAATCCTTCTTTGTCATTTTGGGTAAGAACCTCTAGAGTACGCATGTTGACTTGGATCTCGGCATTATCCGCATATTGCTTGGAGAACTCGATTGCGGCATCTTCCCAAGTAGCGACCTTCTTGTGATCTAAAGAGTAGAACCATTGCCTTGGGATGGTATCAAGAGATGAAGGAAAGATCCTTAAGAACATCTCGGGTTTGATGCCTTTGATAGACATGTAATCCTTGAAGGCACGGATGTGGTTCAAAGGGTTCTCGTGTCCCTTGAACTTAGGGATATCCGTCATACTAAAGTTGGTTGGTAATTTGGAATTGACGGCTTCATACTTGCGATTGTTCTCCCTATAAATGTCGTCGCCCTTAAGGTACATCAATTGCTCCTCTAGGTATTGGAGTCTTGTCTCAGCTACAGTCATCCCCATGAGAGGATTTTCGTCCTTGGATTCGTTGTCAGAGTCACGTAGTACTTCACTTTCATGAGGAGGCAACCTTCCCTCCACGGCAAAGATACGACCTTCGATGAGCTCAAGGCGGTCATAGGTTTGTTCTTGAGTAGATTGCATTTGGGCTAGCGCGGCTAGGATTCGATCATTACTATTTTGAAGTTGGTTGAAGTTTGCTTCATCACTTGATCCGGGCATCTTGGAAACTGGATAAGATATCGGCGACGAATCAAAACACGATCGACCATTCTAACACACTTGCTATAAGAGGAAAAGTTTTGACTCGTGAAGTGGGTGTGTGCCACTTGTGTTGAGTGAGTTTTGAAGAAAGACAAGGTCTTTGAAAATGGGTGTCCTAGTCAACTGTAGTGTAGTTGTAGGAGTGGACTCGAAGTGAGGTTTTTAAATGGGTTTGTGGCCCAAATTTTGACACGACAAATGGACAGAGTTTTGACCGGATTTTGCGCTAATTAAGAGCCCATTTCGAAATTTTGCTTGAAAATGGGTTTTGAGTTTTTTGGAAAATCGTCATGGTTTTGTTTAGAAATGGTGATCATGTAAGGTATACACATTTATACAAGCATTATAACGGGATGCTGAGTGCATTTAGAAAAGGTTTTGGTTTTAAAGGGTGGGTTGCCATACCGAACCGTCAAACCCGAAGTCTGTGGAGAGGCTCGTGCCAAACAAGAGTAAGGACGATTCCTAGTCCATTTCCTCAAGTAGTGAAGGCCCTTGATACAAACAAGAGTAAGCATCATGGTATGGATGACGTCAATCGCTATCCATCCTTAGGCCCAAATAAGAATTAGGACCGTTTAGACGGGACGATTGGTCGAATGGGTTGGGTTGGGCCTAGGAAGGCCGAATAAAACGGTCTAGGAAGACCGAGTTATGAAAACCGACAATTGTCTTGTACAAACTATTCCCTAACCTTGTTCAAGTTTCACCCTTGGCTACACGTAAGTGTATTATCCCCAGCGGAGTCGCCAAACTGTGGACAGCGGGGGCCACGGGGGCGCTTGGGAAACAAGCGTTTGCATTTTGTATGGAGTCGCCACCAATTTTTATGGGAAATTGGAACCGTTCGAGTACTTCGTGTCATGTCAAGACACAAAGTAGAGACATGAACAGTAAGCAATCGTTACCCTTAGCATTCTATGTCTAGAATGACTCTCGTGGATGCCAATGAACACGGGTGTTCACAGATATCTGGAGTAAGGGGTGAGGGTACGTATTAGGAAGCTCTTTTGATCGAACACCTAATCCCACCCGCCTCGATAGAGGCCTCTACTAATGATTAGGGACATCATTTATACTTGATATATCGTCGGCTATATGCATGCAATACAACATCCAAGTTTTAATCCTAGCATATGAGAATTAATACTAAGTCGGTTGACACGTAATTAGCATACAATTGGGTCGAAGTAGGATTTAATGTTGATTACATGTGAAAACATTCAAGCAATAAAAGAAATACAATAATTATAAATTACAATAATGAAAATTACATTAATTACAAAGGATTAGGCGATTTATGTCGAAAATACCTTTAAAACGGATAATTTGAGAAAAAGGAATAAAAGAATAAATTAACGAACAAAACAGAAGGTGATATTACGGATAATAGTTAGTTAATACGTAGACTAAATAACAAAGGTCAAGGCAAAAACGGAGCTCAGGGATAGAACTCAGCCAGGAACAGGCGCAGCAGAGCTGCGTCCTTTGGAATAGGCGCAGCAGACACTGCGTCTGTTCCTTGGCTCGCCCGTCGTGAAGCCGTAATTGCAAGCCGTAAATGTTAATTGGTGATTTAATGATCAATTGGTATTATTTACTCGGATGGAAGTGATTAGCATGTTTATTTAACATACGAATGGGTCATAAAATCAATGAACATGGATGAGACGGAATTAAACGGATTAATTACAGGATGGAATAATGACAGAAGTGAAAAATATTAATGAGTCAAACAAATTAATTCAATTAACTAAGTTAGATACGATGGATTAATGATGAATATGCGATAGATATGACAAAAGACAGATGAAAACTATATCAAAGACGAATTCCAGAAACCCAATATGGATGAATTGAATCTCTATAACCCGGAATTGAATTTAATGACGAAAACCCGCAAATATTGGATTATTTGGGATTTAAGTCGGATTTATGATGATTAAAACATATTAATGGTGATGAATATAATATACATGTGAATTATATGCTATCATGACGAAGAATAAACAAACAAACGAAACAAATAAAGAACTTTGACAAATAACAGAGGACGAACGAAGAAGAAAGGAAGCAGGAACTGCGGCAGCCTCACGAAGAGGTGCAGCAGGAACTGCGCTCCTTCGAAGAGGCGCAGCAGTTGCTGCGTCCTTTCTCGACGGTTATCTACTGGAAATCCGTAAAAAGGGTTTTAAACGAGGTTTTGTAAATCGGTTTTAATGATATTTTCGACGTAAACCTTACAATTGATTATACAATAAATAAATAACAATAAATAAAGGAGAGATTACACCCTCAGACTTACATGTTGACGAAACGAGAAGGACTAAGATATCGATTAGTGATGCTCGACGCGAATGCAAAGAAAGCGCCCTCGTAAGAGGAAAACGATTAATTAATTAAGTTGATTGAGTGTAGTTGGTCAAATTGGTCGGTCATGCAAACGGGGAGGCTGGTACTCAGAAGGATCCGAGCTTACGTGGTCGAAAGTTCAAGCACGTAGACGCCAAAAAGTAAGAACAAAGTCTAGAATGCAAAGGGAGAAGAGAAGGGCGGACACTCGCGTGAGAAATATGAGGAGCGAAGGCTCCTATTTATACTAATCACGTGAAGGAATTAGGGTTTCGGAGACTCTTTGGAAGTGAATCTCGGAAAGATATGAAAAAAGATACGAGAAACATGCAGAAAAGGGCCTGGGAAGAGGCGTAGCAGCCACTGCGTCTCTTGGAAGAGGCGCAGCACCTGCTGCGTCTGTTCCCAAGGGGTTTCCTCCCGCTGAAGAAAGATTTCCGTGTTTGAGTTATGGTAGAACGGAAATAATTCGGTTTTCCTTAATATCTTATGTGAATATTACGGGAAATTGCTTACTAAAAGATAAAATTTATGAAGTATGGAATAGAAATATCCGGAACATTCCAGAACATTCTGACTCGGGATTTAACGGTTATTAGAAAATGGAGACGGTTTTAGGCCCGGACTCCGAATGTACTCTAATTACTGTCAAAACGACCGTATCGGGACGTAGATGACAACTAAGAGGTAAACATTAATATTTGAGCAATCACTTGACGATAATCTTACGAATTGTTACAAATCGTTCCGCGTATCAAACATGTGGCCCAATCATCACCGGGTGGTTTGCGGGAGGTGCAGAAATGAGGTATCTACACTTGGGTCGCCAAATGGCCCGCGCCTAAATGGGGTACTCAGACCAGAGATCAACCGTGTTTGTTCTCGTCATTTCCCTTAATCCATTTTTCATATTTGTAATCGGTTTTTACCATTTCAAGTATTTCGAAACCTTTTTGTTTCATTTCACATGTTTTAACCATAAAGCATTTTTCACCCTTGGTTCTTCATACCATGACGGTTAAATCCGTGTTTCGGTGATGATATTTGGTTAATGACATTTAAAAGGTATTTTAAAGCCTTTTATTTCATTTCTTTATATTTTCAAACAAACATATTAGTCACCAACACAAAATCATCCTTGGTTCTATATACCATGCCGGATTTTAACCCGGGTACGATGACGAGTATCGACTAATTACATTCAAAATGGACTTAAAACAATTAGTCCATAATTATTTTCAAAACTATTCATGTTAAGTTTGTCAAATCGAACCCGACACCGAATATTATCAAATAATGATGATTATTCGAGTCTAGTTCTTCAAATCAACAAATGCGGTCTAAACGACCCTTTCAAAAACCCATTTTTAACACGTTTTATAACGTTTTCCAAACAGTCAGAACACGGCATACAACCGTTGGCTAACCCGCGCCTCAAGCAAGCCTTTTCTTTCTCATTTTCAAAACCAGAGGGAGGCCCCTTACACCGCCGGCTGGCTCGCGCCTCTTATAGCCGTCTGGTACAAGGCCTGTTCCCTTCCAGCATTAGTCTAGGACCATCCCGACTCCGGTTAACCCGAATATAAGACGGATCAGATGACTATTCGATTATTCAAAACCATATTTGCAAAATGCCTTACTAAGACAAATGGATCATGTTATGCACCCTAAACCTAATACGGTAAATGGATGTTTAATTTCCGTCTTGCATGCAAATCAACCATTAATCCAACTCGACATCTTATACTTGATATTTGGATTAAATCAACCGACTTAGAAAGCTCTCACATGTTAGGTTTAAATTATTGGATGCGGATTCATGCATTTAAACCGTTTTATCAACTTTTGCATTCAACCAACCAAGATCGATCAGTAGAGGCCGCTAAACGCGGGCGGAATTGGCTGTCTGATTAAAGGGCTTCCCAATACGTACCTTCACCTCTTACTTAGAAACTTTGGATAGTGGACGACCTTATCCAGGGCGTACGAGAGTCATTCTAGAGATAGGATGCTAAAGAGGGACGATTTCCTTATCTTTAGTACCTATGTCAAACGCTGCTTTGTACTTCGATTTGACCGAGGTATAAAGTGGAATTCGAACGGGTTCCAGGCATCCCATAAATGCTTGGTGGCGACTCCGAACATCTCTAATCGTTTCGAGACCCTTACCGAGACGAAACCGACCGATCTAAAACGATCCGGTCGAAGGCATTTTTACGCCGCCGAGCGTGGCTTTCAAAAAGACATTGACGTCCACAGATCGAACCGGACTGCGGGTGGGCCATGTCCCAGATTGGCGACTCACGGGGAGAACTAGGACACTTACGTCTTTGTGATCCCTAGATGGTGAGACTCGAACGAGGTCTTGGTTGGAATGCCTTAATTGATATTACGGTCACGGTCGGGTTCCTTGTCCGGGCCCACAACCTAACCCTTTTCGACCAATTGGCTCGTCCCGTCGGCGTGAGTTTTCTCATCCCCGCGTTTCGAATCCCGATTGAGTCAAGCATACTGTTGACGATACACATTTCTGTTTCGTCAAAGAGCTTTCATCACTTTCGAGCACGAGGCTAGGGCACCCTCCTTACACATTTTGTTTGGATTGGTATCTCTCTCGCAAATCGGGGTTTGATTGCTTGGTGTGTAACCCACCCTTCTAAGCCAAAACCCGTGTCAGCATGATGCATAATATAATGAACTGTGAGTGCTTATGTACTATTTGATCATAAGTCCTTCCGTGTCATTTTTCAAACTTTTAAAAACACCCTTTTCGCGCCGTTATAATGGCCATTTCAAACCTCGGTCTTTCGCCGACCGATGCACGCCTTTCTAGGCCGTCGTAATGACGATTTTCAAACCCGGTTTTGTATAACCATTTCAACACGCCTTTCTAGGCCGTCATAATGACGATTTTCAAACTCGGTTTTGTATAACCATTTTAACACGCCTTTCTAAGCCGTCGTAATGACGATTTTCAAACCCGGTTTTGTATAACCATTTCAACGCGCCTTTCTAGGCCGTCATAATGACGATTTTCAAACTCGGTTTTGTATAACCATTTCAACACGCCTTTCTAGGCCGTCATAATGACGATTTTCAAACCCGGTTTTGTATAACCATTTCAACACGCCTTTCTAGACCGTCGTAATGACGATTTTCAAACCCGGTTTTATATAACCATTTCAACACGCCTTTCTAGGCCGTCGTAATGACGATTTTCAAACTCGGTTTTGTATAACCGTTTCAAATCACCTTTTTACGCCGTTATAATCGCCGCGTCTGGACACGGATTTTAACCCGTTTCGTGCCGACAATGGCTTTGCTTTCAAAACCCGAGAAAAGCACACACCCTTTTCTCGAGACACTTTCGAGATCCCGAGGACCATGCACCGTCCCCGAGACCTTTTCAAAACATTTCAAACCCGATTTTCAAAACATACAATTTTGAATTTCAAAACCGTCTTGGGAAGCAACACACTGTTTTCCGAGCCAACTCGAGCTCAAACCGTCTTTTGCAAATAAACTTAAGACTACCCTTTCAACTAATCGACTTGCGGAGATTTCTATCTTCGGAAGCCGCCCATTAAAGAGACAAATGAATCTTTTTGAAAATTTCTATTTTCGAAAACTTCAGTCCACCATTCTAATTCCGCCTCGTGTGTATCGAGTTAAAGCAAACGTACTTATGGGTATTTACTTATGAGTCGTCTCACCACGAGACCCGTCCAATGGCGTCGCGCCGTCATGATTGGACTCGTGTCAAAGGTTCGGTCAAACACCGTCACGTCATAAATCGAGTCAGCACCGACGGACCACACACGGTCACCCCATCTTGTTGAGTCCATCTTTGTCTCGTCCTTTGTGTTGTCTGCGTTCTGTCTTGGAACCGTGTCGGATTGAGTTGTAATGTGAGCCGTTTTTCTGCCTCAGAGCCATGGCCCCGTCTTCAACTTCGTCTGTCAACCACAACAACAATGATAACAACAGAGATGTCACAACTGATCAACTAGCCAGCCTCCTTACCGCTCTTAAGGTCACACTGAATCGCGTCGAGACCCGTATCGACGCCCTCGAGAACAAGGAAATTGAGGAACATAATACCCCACCTCTGACTGAAACTGAGAAGAGGCTGAAACTCTTGGAAGAACAACTCCTAGCCCGGGGTAACAACATCCACCTTGAAAATAACGGAAGGTTCGAACCTGTTGGGGACCAGTTATCTGACAACTTCACCTTGACTGATGTGCCTAAGTTCAAGGGAGTGGAAGATCCACTCAACAACATCCGTGCTTTCAAAGACTACATGGCCATTAAGGGGGTCAAACATGAGCTTTTTACCAGAATCTTCCCATCCTCTTTGGAGCCGATTCCTCGCCAATGGTACTACTCCTTGGACCCGAAAAACCTTACCACTTGGGATGAGATCGCAGTTGAGTTTGCCAAACAGTATACCGACAACGTCGAAATCCAGGCCAACACCCGTACTCTCGAGGTGTTAACCCAAAACGACAAGGAAGGATTCACTGAGTTCCTAACCCGTTGGAGGAGGGTGAGTACTCAGTTGGTCAGTAAGCCGAGTGAATCAACTCTGGTGGAAAAATTTGTCAACAACCTCCGCCCGGTTTATGCCAACCTACTAAGGTATCAAAATATCAAAACTTTTCAAGATCTGCAGATTCTGGGGACACGTATTGAGGACGACCTCCGAAAGGGTGTCTTAGCAAAGACCACTGGCAGAGGCTACCAGGGGTCCACCTCAACCGGATCTCGCCCTTACGGTCAGACAAACAAGATTGATGAAGTTAACCTCGTCGAACCATCTGCCAAGAAAACTGAACGCCTTCAGAGAGTGTTCACCAACATAGGGTCGACTTATGCGAGTGCCTTGAAAAGGCTCATGGACCAAGGGAAGTTACAACCGATCGGGCCCATCCCGGACCCGGCCGACGCCAAGAAATCCCGATTTTGGAACCCCAACGCCTACTGCCAGTATCATCGAGGGAAAGGGCATGAGACCGAAAATTGCTTCAAACTCAAGCACCTCATTCAAGACATGATTGAGAAGGGAGATTTGCCTATACCCCCACCAACTAAGCCAAACAACAAGACGAACCCCCTGGGAATTCACGCCATCTTTGACGATGAGCCGACCCTAGACTGCTCTCATCTCATCTCGCCAATTGACGACGAGGTGAATGTTCTGGAAAAGGATCCTTCAGACGGAGTGTTCGTGTTCAGTGCTGCCACCATGCTCACTATGTTTCAGCAAGTCGAAGAGGCCATAGCCAGCCTCTCTGAGAGAATCACCCGACTCGACGACGCCTACCGTCGACTCATCTTGAATCCCCCAACACCGCGTCCGAGGGAGAATTCCCCAAGCATTCAAAACTACCCACCCCAGGATGGATTGCTCCCGCGACCATTCTGGCATAGACCTCACGCAAAACTACCCTCAAAATAACTACCCTCAAAATAATTACCCTCAAAATAACTACCCCCACAAAAATCGCCCTCACAAAAATATTCCCCACAAGAACTACCCACCGAGGAATACCCCTCCAAGGTATCCTCGAGACCCTGAAATTAACGGCATATGGCGGGATGATGTTGAGGATGTATATGTCATCCCGGGGAAGGAAAGGCGGACGAAGAAAATCGGACATCTCACCCGATCCGGACGTCCCTATCAGAATCCGAGCAACCCAGCGGTCGTTCCAACAACGAATGATCAAATCGTCCCGGAAGCGGACACTCAACCAAAGGCTCCCGAGAACTCAATCCTGAAACAGCTCCAGAAAGCAAAGGACGAAATCTCAATTTGGCAATTGATCGCAACGTCTTTTGAGCACCGACAGGCCTTGATGCAGGCCTTGGGAAAATTAACCGTGCCCCCCACCTCTTCCCCAGAAGAAATAGTGGCACACATGACGAGAGACGCCCCTGATCTGAGCAACCCGGTCGTCTTCTCCGACGAGGATATCCCCCTGTTCGGAGCCAATCATAACCTGGCCCTGTACATCACCGTACAATGCCTCCAAAAGAATATACCAATGGTCCTCGTGGATGACGGTTCCGCCGTGAATGTCATTCCTCTCAAAACTGCCCATAGGCTGGGTATCAAGGAATCTGACTTAATCCCAACGAATCAAGGAGTACGCACCTACGACGGCACTCGTCGCAAGGTCGCTGGGCTAGTAACTTTTACCGTCGCAACCGGGCCACTGGAAAGACAAACCAGTTTTCAAGTGGTCGACATCGACGCGTCCTTCAACATGCTCCTAGGACGTCCCTGGATTCACGCCGTCAAGGCGGTCACATCAACGCTCCACCAAAAGATTAGGGTCCCCTTCAACGGGAAAACGATCACGATTCCCGCTTCCCCAATCAAAGCAGTTATGAGAAGAGGGGTAGCCTCCCAAGCCATTGAGGAGGACGGCAATGAAATGTGGGGTTTCCAAGCCGTGAACGCCATAACTGATGAACCTGCAACCTCTGAGTGTGACCCGTTCACTAACCTCACGATCAACCGTATCATGATGCGTCAGGGTTACTTCCCGGGTTTGCCGCTCAATCAACTAAAGGACCCATTGCCTCCCTTAAAACAAGCTAAGGTCCCCAACATTCCCTTTGGGCTGGGATACGAACCTACTGACAAAGATATCCAGGAGATGAACCTCCTAATCCGAAAACGCAAGAAGCACGGGGTTATCCTCCGTCCCTACCACCTGACTCTCAACGGATACTTTGTCCCCGAGGGAGAGTCTGAACTCTACCACGGCTTTCCGGAGCCAATCTATGACTCTGTGGCGAAGGCTAGATACCCGGGAGTGGAGTTCTTACAGGACTGCTACTTTATCCCCGACAACATCAAAGCTGCATCAACTGAGTCCAAACCGTCACCATGCCTGGACGGACAAGCTGTCACACAACTCTTTGGGGAAGATAACATCAAACACCTCGACTATAAGGACATCATCAACATCGCCCTGAAAGACAATCAATTTGATCCAACCGCCTTGATCTCCGATACTGACACGGAGAAAGCCACCCAGGGCTGGAGGAAAACCATCAAGTGGATCGATCGCCAATGCCGCATTCTCAAGATAACAACTGGAGAAGGCCCTATGTTCAAGGAGGGAAGTGAGGAAGAGTCTGAGTCTGAGTCGGAGTCAGAGTCTGTCATAGCTCCTAACACTCCGGATGTCCCAGTCAAGGTCCCCTTCCCACTGTTTTATCACAAAGTCGTGGCTGATTCAGAGGCTGAGTCTACTAAGGTCACCCCCACTCCCATGAAAGGTGACAACCTGGAGCCTGTTCCAGGGGCCACTTCCTCTGTTGTGTCGCCTCTGACTGACCACGAGATGTCTGTCCTTTTCGAGCTTTTCGCTCGTGTCAACTTAATGAACGCTAAGTTTGCTTATGACTCGTCTCAATTTAACTGCAATGCAATTCTGAATGACTATGAGGAACTTGACTTGAGTGACTATCCACCTCACTTAGCCAAAGAACTTGACAAACGGGAAACCAGAACCCCCATCATTGAGGAAACCGAGCCTATTAACGTAGGAACCGACAATACACCTCAAGAACTTAGGATAGGGACAACCCTGGACCCCTCGGAAAGACAACAGTTCATTGACCTCCTCCACGAATACAAGGACGTGTTCGCCTGGTCTTACGAGAGATATGCAGGATTGACAGAGAAATTACAGAGCAGGATACCCATTAAACCCGGGGCTAAACTGTGAAATAGAAGCTACGCCGGATGCGTCTGAATGGGCCCTAAAAATCAAGGAAGAGGTGGACAAACAGTTCAAGGTTGGGTTCATCAAAGTGTCGAATACTACGACGGGTGGCCAACATTGTGCCGGTACCAAAGAAAGACGGAAGAATTCGGGTTTGTGTTGACTTCAGGGATCTGAACAAGGCAAGTCCAAAAGACGACTTCCCTTTGCCACATGTTGACATTCTGGTGGACAACACCACCGAACATGCTCTCCTATCATTCATGGACGGGTATGCTGGGTACAACCTGATTAAGATGGCGAGGAAGACATGCACAAAACTGCGTTCACTACACAGTGGGGTACATATTGCTACACGGTCATGCCTTTCGGCCTCATCAACGCCGGAGCGACCTATCAAAGAACCGCTACCACTCTCCTACATGATATGATGCACAAGGAGGTAGAGGTATATGTCGATGACATGATCGTCAAATCAAAAGAACGGGACGGCCACATCAATGCCCTCCGGAAATTCTTCGCTCGTCTGCGGAAATATAACATGAGACTAAATCCTCAGAAGTGTGCATTCGGGGTCACCTCCGGAAAACTCTTGGGACATGTCGTTAGCAAAAGAGGCATTGAGATTGACCCAACCAAAATCAAAGCCCTAGAACAAATGCCTCGGCCTAAGAACGAGAAGGAGATTCGGGGATTTCTCGGTCAGGTCCAGTACATCAGCCGGTTCATAGTCAAGCTCACTATGATCTGTGAACCAATATTCAAGAAGCTTCGTGCCTCCGATCACACCGATTGGGACGACGACTGTCAGAAAGCGTTCGACAGGATAAAGGAGATCCTATCCAAACCTCCTGTCCTCATGCCACCTCAACCGGGATTCCTCTATCCCTATACCGATCGTTACCAACACAGCCATGGGAGCAATGCTAGCACAAACAGTTGGCAATGAAGAGCGAGCCATCTACTACATCAGCAAAAAGTTCATTGAGTACAAGACGAGGTATACCCAACTGGAAAAGACATGCCTTGCCCTATTATGGTCAACAAAGAAGCTGCGGCATTACATGCTCAGCTACTCGGTCCACATCTACTCCAAGATGGACCCGGTTAAATACATCTTCGAAAAACCCGTACTAAACGGAAGGCTGTCTAGATGGACACTCATGCTGTCCGAATTTTATCTCAAGTTTGTACCCCTCAAGGTTATCAAGGGAAGAGCAGTTGCAGATTTCCTAGCAGAAAATCCCGTCAACGAGGATCCAACGACCGACACATGGTCACTTCCTGACGAAGACATCCTTTGTGCCGACTCCGACGCATGGGACTTATACTTTGATGGTGCGTCTAATCTGAGAGGCTTCGCGGTATAAATCCTTCTAATATCACCAGAGGGAGAACATGTTCCGATCTCGGTCAAGCTGGACTTCGCCGTCACCAACAATGCCGCTGAATATGAAGCATGTCTCATCGGCCTACAAGCAGCCATCACACTTGGCATCAAGAGATTGAGGGTCCATGGCGATTCCTCACTCATCATCAATCAGGTATCTGGATCATGGAAAATCCGATCTGACAGCTTAGCTCCCTACCGAGCAAAGATCAATCAAGAGGCCGAGTTCTTCGACCAAGTCGACTACTTCCACTTGCCGCGAGAGGAGAATCAATTTGCTGATGCCCTAGCAAAACTGGCCGCGCTCGTCAACATACCTGACGACATGACATCGATGCCCCTATGTGTCGAGAGAAGGAGCGAGCCAGCTCACATTTGTGCCATTATCGACGACGAGGAAAGCCATGATGAACCTTGGTACCAAGCCATCCTCAATTACAAAACCAAAAACGAATTCCCTCCCAACTCTGATCAAAGAGGACAAAGAGCCATCCGTTTACTTGCATCACAATTCGTGATAAACAAAAATCAACTCTACAAAAGAACACCCCAAGGAATTCTCCTCATTTGCATTGACCATCACAAAGCCAAGAAGGTCATGGGAGAGGTCCAAGACGAAGAATGTGGCCCTCACATGAGTGCAATGATGCTTACATGGAAAATCATGCGGCTAGGTTACTACTGGACAACCATAGAGGCCGATTGCCGTAACTACGTCAAACATTGCCACAATTGCCAAATCTTCGCCAACAAGCAACACATACCACCATCCCTTTTATACACCATGACATCACCCTGGCCATTCTCAACCTGGGGCATCGACATCATCGGGAAAGTCAACCCGGTAGGCACCAAGGGGCATTGCTTCGTCCTCGTCGCTATCGACTACTTCACCAAATGGGTAGAAGCGCAATCATATGCAGTCTTGACCGCCAAACAAGTGGCCAAGTTCATTCAAAACAACATCATCTGCCGATATGGGGTACCCCATGAGATCATCAGCGATCAAGGCTCTCACTTCCGGGCGGAAACTCAAGCCTTGCTGGACAAATACAAGATCAAACGACATCGATCATCCCCCTACCGTCCCCAAACTAACAGAGCGGTGGAGGCAGCGAATAAAACTCTTGTTACCATTATCAAGAAAATGCAAGACAACTACCGCGATTGGCCGATCAAACTCCCATTCGCACTCTGGGGATACCGAACCTCCATTCAAACACCGACAGGCGCCACACCCTTCTACCTAGCATATGGTATGGAGGCGGTTCAACCGGTGGAGTTAGAGGTCCCATCTCTACGCATCCTACTGGAGAGTCAAGCCCCTGAGGCGGAATGGACCCGTCGAAGGTACGAACAACTAACTCTTCTAGACGAACGGCGACTCAACGCCTTGCACAACGTCCAGCTATACCAACGACGTATACAACGGGCATTCAATACGAAGGTTAAACCCAGAAACATCCAGGAGGGCGACTTGGTCCTAAAGTCAGTTCGAGCACCATTACCCGTCGATCCGAGGGGAAAATTCAAACCCAACTGGGCCGGGCCATACCTGGTCAAGAAAATACTTTCGGGGGGCGTAGTGAGACTGAGTGACCTAGACGGGGAGGACTTTACAAACCCGACCAACCTAGACCAACTTAAGAAATACTACCCTTGAGCCCTATCAACCAACAACCTAGCCTAGTTTTGCAACTAGCAACAACCTCAACCCTTTTCAATTCAAGTTCCTCAATGTGTTCTGATTTGAAATTGCATGTTTTATCGAGTCTAAGCTGCGGCACCTTGCCCGTTTCGAATGTCCTTTGATCCGTCAAAGGCAACGTCCATTTGCACTACAAAACAAAAGAGCAAACCCCCTGAACTACGAGCATGGTTTGATTTCACCTCTTCAGGTGAATACGTAGGCAGTCCCTCTTATGCCTGAGGGATACAACCACAAAACCCAATTCAAATTCACAAAACATTTCGAACTACGATCATGGTTTGATTTCACCTCTTCAGGTGAATACGTAGGCAGTCCTTTCTTACACAAGAAGGATACAACCATCCCCACAATCAAAAACCCTATCAAAAAAGAAGAAAGGGAAAACCATTCCCTTTCCCACAAAAATACAAAAATGAACCTTTCTCCCTTTCCACAAAATACCACTTTCCCAAGTGCAAATGTTTAGGATGATTCAAATCGAATTGCCTTTACCAAATGGATGGAAGAAACAAGCGTTCACAATTTTCGACACGAGAAATCCTCTTATTTAATTAATAATGGGAGGGATTACAATTTCAACAATAAATAAACCTCGACAAGTCTACAACTTGTCAAAGCTAAGGTGTCAACTAACACACCTCACATAGTAAAACTAGCACAAAACACACAATAACTAGCTAGTACAACATAATAAAAACCTACAACAATAATACAACATAATAATAAAATGGGTAATGGAGGTCTTCACTCTTCCATTCTACTCTTGCTTTTTCCTTCGGGGTACATCTTCCCCTTGTTCTTCTTGTTGGCCCGCCTAGCATGGATTTCCTCCTCAGAACGGATCCTAAACGGATCTAAGACGGCAACGGCCTCCGGTCTGGCACAAGACCCCATGTTCGACCCAAGACGAGCCAATGCACGGCCCACCATATTCTTGGGACCGGAACTCCTCCTCTTCGGTGGTCTCATCACATCGGGAGTAGCTCCATCAACATACTCCTCAAAGAAGCCACGGTTGGCCTTGACAACCTCGTCCTTACGAAATTTGGATCTCTCTTCCAAGGACAGAGCTCGTGACCACTTGACATAAGCGGGAGTCACCCATGTCGTAGCAACGGGGTTTGGTACCTCCCAAAGTGGCCGAGTGGCCTACCACCTTTCAAAGAACTCCACAAGCTCGGAGTTCCGGAACACATTCTCTTGGACAAGAGTATCTCGAGCGGGCACCTTTTGTTGACGCCCCATTTGCCTCATGAGCCTTTCGGGATAAATGAAGGAAACAACCTTCAAGCCCACCACCATCAAAGAACGAGGACTAGCACCCGAAGCGGGCAACCTCGTGAAGGACCTCAAGTGCCACCACGGCACCACCCAACGGATATGAGGACCACCCTCCTCCGCCAATCTTGCGGCCCAATAGGCCTCGGTGGAAGCAAAACTATCCGGGTACAACTTCTTCCTCATAGTAAGGTGACGGAAGGAGTAAGAAGAAGGATTAACCGGAGGCTCTACATACCTTAGCCTCTCCAATAACCACACTTGGAGGATCCTTGGAAATCCAAAAGAGGAAGCTTCTCTACAAGAGCCTTCCTTGTCCAAAGCTTGGATAATCTCTCCAAGCACCAACCATGATGGATCTCTACCATGCTCCATTTGCTCAATCACATGGATAAGGGTCATGCTACCATGGCATCTTGGCCCCTCCTTCTTCAAGACATCAACAAAGAGGTACACATGGACAAGGCAAAATAGAAGAGCCCTTCTCCTAGCAACCTCCGAGACATTAGCATCTAACCGATTCGAGAAGATGTTGATAAGAGCCAACATATCCACACCATGTGGAGGAAGAAGGAAGTTGACTTGGCTTGTTGACAAGCCCAACATGGAACGGAATTTCTCCTTGTAGCACAATCGAGTCGGAGGAAGCACCGGAGCACAACCCGGCCACCCACCAATGACTCCAACTTCTTCGGCAAGAGGACAAATTTAATTTCACCTTTCGGGAGAACGAAAACATGATGTTTCGAATCCCAAAACCGAGAACACGCTTCAAGAAACGAAGGTTGCACTTTGACTTGACGAAGCACCAACAATTGACCAACTCCCATGCAATCGAGTTGATACTTCTCGGGAGGCGACAAATCCCGGCACCATTGTCGCAAGGCGTTCTCGAAAGCATCCATGAAATATTTTTGTGGAAGAAGAGGTGGTTTTGTAAAGATGATTTTGTGTTTCGGATGATGACACAATAAAGCGCAAACGTCCCTATTTATACAAAATGATCAGCGCATTTTTCAGAAAAAGAGGAGAGCCGGCTTCCATCGCCAAGACGCTCGCGCCTCTTTGAGGCTTCTCCAGGATTCCCGCTGTTGACATGTCTCTTTCAACATGTGTTTTCTCCTGACACCTCAAACCTCCCGCCAGGAACCTCGCGCCTCTTCGGGATGATCCGGGAAATTTAGTGTTTCTTCACACTCACATTTACTTGTTTTCGCGTTTTACGAAATCCGACACGGTTTCCATGACGCAGCTTTAAACATACGGATTTTTCTTTCTTTTTTTAAAGGGGGGAAGGGCTAGTCGCCCCGATCCGCGATGGATCGTTTCCATGTCAGTCGAAATTCCGAAAATTTTTCGCTTTTTCGCAAATCAAAAATCAAAATCGAAAATTTATAACACGACATCAATTTTCCTCAAAAATTCAAGCGCTCACAAATTCGAGTCTTGACATCAAAAGCCAAATATACTCACAAAAATCCTTTTCTAAAAATTCTTTCCTGACGGTCTGAGTTTTTTTATTTTTTCGAGTCAATTTTCAAAATTTCAATGCAATTTAATTCACGACACGAGTTAATTGCTCAAATTTTCAAATCAATTGCTTTTGAATTCCGAACGTGACGATTTGTCACGGAATTTTCAAAATTCATTTCAAAATTTCAATTTTAACTTCAAGTCATCTTGGTTAATTTTGATTTTCAAACAAATGCTTTACGTGTTTTCAATCAAATGCTTCTACGTGTTTACGTTTATGCGTGTGCGCTATCTGTTGCCTGTTTTCTACACTAACGATGCAGGAACTGGTGCAAAGCAAAAGGAGGATCAACAGCCGACAAGCGCTCCTCCGAAACACAACACAAAAAAGCCAAAAATCACAAAACAAACCACAATCCAAAAACACATATATACAAACCGCCTCACGCAAAATGTAAATATGTACAAACAAGAGTCCAAGACACGGACAAACTACAACAGCTACTCGACGTCTCCCGTCGGACCAGTCCTGGTCTCACTAGGAGTCGCCGCCAACGCAGCCACCACCACTAGCTCAGACTCCCTCTCCGGGGAACTCTCCAGCGTCTCACGCTCCATCTCGACGTGAAGCTCCTCCGCTGTAGCCAACTGAGCCTTCAGAGAGGCAATCTCCGCGTCTCGGCTCCGCAGCTCGTCCTCGTGACGCCTCAAGTCCTGGTCCCGACGGATGATCCCCAACTCCTGGCCCGCGATCGTTGACCTGGCTGCCTCCAATTCAGCACGGACCCGAGCAAGCTCCGCCGGATCCGTTGTACCCTGCAAAACACAATAACAGATCCTCAAGATCTAAAAACGTGAAACACAACACCAAATACACGAAATACAACACATAAAACGTACCTGAGAAAGCCGAGCCTCCCTTGTAGCCAGGTCACTAGCCAGCGCCCTCCAGCGGTTGGCCATCCGCCACAAGTTCTGGTGACTAACAGTCGTCACCTACAAAACAAAACTGTCCTTCAAAACAATGTAAGGCAAAGTATAAATGGAGGAAATGTTCAAGTCAGGAACTCACCCTCAGAACAGTCAACCTCCACTCCATGCCGGCATCGGCCACCTCGGCCACCGCAGGCTCTGGTAAGCGCAACTGAAGATCCTCGCCACCCGGTCCCTGAAAAGTGGTCTCCGTCGGGAAAGCTGGGGGCTGAGTCCTCATCAGCAGATCGACTACCTGCCATTTGGATCCACATCAAAGATGACAAACCCTCCTATCAAGGGAGGCAATGAAAACAAAAGAAAAGAGGAAAACATACCTCGATCGGGTACCAAGCAAGCCTCGACAACCGGAAGGTGTCGTAGTCGGCGTCCCGCAGCAACAGCTCCTCACCTCCCCGACCGTGAAGGTGCTCCTCAACCTCATCGAGTCGACTCCGGAACAACACCCGCGGCGGGTCAACCGGCACGACGAAAGTCTCGGTAAAGCACTGGCGAACTAGACGCTCGCCTAAGTACCAAACCGGCTCAATCGCCGTCTCCAAGTACAAGCGCAGGGAGCTGCGAGGTCGCAAACGCTCCGTGATGGCAGCCGGCACACCCGTGTAGTGCTCCCAGGGCCGCCTAACGAACTGCATTTGAAACAAAGCTACTCAGCTAACTGGGGGCTCCTTAAGCTACCTAATCATCCTATCTCTATCCAAGGGAATAAGGGAAGAGAACGAGAACTTACATCAGCAACCCGAAGCTTGTTCACGCGACGTCTGCATTCCTCGTAAGTCGACTTGGTCGACTTCTTTCGAGACACCGTCCAACCCCTCACAGCAGGGTAAGCCAAGGGAACACCGTCTGTAGTCCCTGGACGCAGAGGAGTGAAGTAAGCATACAACGAAGCCTGTAATCAAACACAGCAAACACAAATTAGCCAATTTCTGAAAAATTGCCAAAATCAAACTCAAAAAAAACTACCACAAAAAAAACGCTCGTACCTCAAAGATGAGGCCGGGACCAACCAAAGCAGGAGCACTACCCGCTCCCACTGTCTCCGGACGCACCGCCGCGTGCAGGTACCGGGTAAAACTCGCCAAAGCCGGCGTAACCCAGTCAAACCGACCTAAAGTGTCAAGGTCGGCAAGAAGAGGAAGCACCTTGGTCGACAAGCGCTCGCCCCTGTCACCAAAGTACGTGGCACCCAAGAAGTACCACAACCACAGCCGCGCCTCCTTCGCGTCGGCCACTGCCTCTGCCTCCGGGCTCGCCAACGGTGCCGGAGCAACACCTGCCACCCTCTCAGTGAAGTGGTCCTTTACATACGAACTCGCGATCAGGTACGGAGTGACGTCGGAAGGCTCCGGCAAAGCAGTACCGATCAAAGCAGTGACCGCAGGAGAGGACACTCTCTCCGGTGTCGCGGTAAACTCAATAGGCAGCTCACCACAGGGAAGGCCGGATACCATGGCAAAGTCCTCTAGAGTCACGCCGACCTCCCCAAACTCCATGTTGAACGACGACGTCGTGTCCCAGTACCGGTCCAACATAGCACGGATCAAACACAGGTTCGACCTAATCGAGGACTGTGAATGTCCCGCCAAGCGGCCACCAACGGCCCAAAAGCCGACCTCTCTATCAACGCCCTCGACCCAGCTCGGAGAACGTCATAGAGGCCTAAGCAGGTAGAAAAGCCCGAGAAAGTCCTCATGGTGCCGATCTCCTGAAATAAAAAACAGACAACGTTAGAATGCCTATTTAGGCTCGACATTTCAAAAATGACAAAATTCAACCAGGGAATGCGACTCACCATGCCCTCGTGAGCACGGTAGGAAAGGTGCCGGTCCAGTCGAAGCAACAACTGGCTACCGTCAAAACCCTCGGCCCACTCAGGCGCTGCCCATAAAAGCAACCCCCGTGGGGCCGTAACTCGCCTGGCTCTCCAGGTCGCGACGTCAGCATCGTCCTCAGCTGTCTTCGATCTCCGCCTCTTGTGACCCCGAGATTCAACGTGGTGGATAGGGCCCAGCTCAACAACCCTGTTGACGTCCCGCAACGTCCGCCTAGTCGCCCGAGGACGTCGCTCCCTCGAAGAAATCCTCCTCCCGGAGGTACTCGCCTCAGCCCCAGTCTGAGCTCTACCGGTGCTAACAGCCCCAACAACGGGCTCCTCACGCTCCTCGACGGCCCAGGAGGCCCCAGCAGTCTGCTCAGGAGGTTTCTCCTCCTCAGTAACGTCCTCCACGACCACGGCGGGCGTGCTAACCGGGGTACTAACCGGGCCCGGTCCGAACAACTCCTCAAAAGTCGCAGCCATGAACCCGGCCTGCTCCGAACACTCTCCTACAACAAAAAACGTCAGCCGAAATTTCGGCATTACAACAGCATGAAATGGATAAACCCAAAAACAACAAAACTCAACCTGCAATGCAAAAAACGAAGGGCAATCCCGCCCCAAACCACTCACAAAAAAAAACACAAAAATGACTCGCCCCTCTTTTCAAGCAAAAGACGAGTCAAAACCACAAAAACGGCATTTCAAGACCCATACAAGGTCTACCAATAACCCAAAATACATTCCCGACGCAATGGGGTATTTTTTCTACGGCTCAAAAAGGCAATTCATACGCTAATTTGAGCCCAAACCGGTCAAAATTCAAAAAATGACCGCAAAAAGGCTAACGTGATTTTATCACGCCTCAAGGTGACCTAAAATACCAATGAGGTCCATTTCAAGGCAAACTGACTCAATTCAAGCCCAAACAAGCGCTTATTTCGTCAGACGTAAGACCGTCGCAAAAGGCAAAAATCCAATTTTGCCCACAAACACCCAACGAAGGTCCTTAGGTGGCAAACACGGGTTTTCCCAACTACAATGCAACCTAGTGGGACCCACTACCCAAGCAAATGAACTTGGCATTGTGAAATGAGACGGTTTCTTGCCTCAATCACGTTTTTCGAGCACAGGGAGCGGGAACGGGGACCAAAATGCAAACTAAAAGCACCCCTATACTCCTAAACAGGTTTCTAACCTAATGCAAACATCAATTTCACTCGAAATTGGCTCAATCAAAAATGTCCAATTCGATTTTTAGGGCAAAATCCGCCCTAATTCAATCAAGCTAAAATCGACAAATTTGAAAGGATTCAAGAGGAAATACTTACCTTTAGATGACATTTGTTGACAATGGCACAGAAGAAAGCAAGTAGAAGGTCCTTTAATGGCGATTTTGGCGAGATTTTGAGGTTGAGGATGAATAATCATCCGCAGCTCAACCTCGCGTCTTTTTAACAGAAAATAGGGAAGCCGACTTCTATCGCCAGATGGCTCGCGCCTAAACCAGGCCTCCCCTTTTCTTTTTCAGCGAAATTTGGGTTTTGGCCCAATTTCCCATGACAAAATCCACAATTTTCGTTGACGATATTGAATGTCGTCATTTCCTCGAAAACAAACAAAACCAAATAGAGAAAATTCAAATTCGCTATTTTCAAAAACTTCAAGCAAACGGCGATCAAAACCGCCAACTTCGAAAATAATGGCGAAAATTCAAAATCGCTATTTCCTCAAAATCCGAAGGATGGCAATTAAAACCGTCAATTTCAAAATAACAGCGAAAATTCAAAAACCGCTATTTCTCCATCACATGTCAACGGCGGCACATAAACCGTCACTTCGATCAATAGTGAAGATTCCAAATTCACTATTTCCATCACATGTCAACGGCGGCACATAAACCGTCACTTCAATCAGTAGTGAAGATTCCAAATTAGCTATTTCCTTCAAATGTCGACAACGGCGATCAAAACCGCCACTGCAAATTCAAGCAAACGAATGGTGAAAATTCAAAATTCACTATTCTTTCATGTGCCAGTAGGGGGCTTCCTCGCGGAACCCGCTCATTCCGAAACAGTGATAGTGAGAATCAATACTCACTATTTCCCCAGCGACATCACGAGTTCGCTACTTTCAAAACAAGCCCATTCGACGCGGCTACTTCCATGGTCCATCAACCGACCGTACCATTGGCTGGCGAGCCTTTGTCCGCAAGCATTCAAGGATACATCCCGAAGATGCCTCGGGTACATTTCCTTATCATTGGCTGGCGAGCCTTTGTCCGCAATCATTCAAGGATACATCCCGAACATGCCTCGGGTACATTTCCTTATCTCGGATGGCGAGCCTTACAACGCATCGCGGCTGGCGAGCCTTACAACGCATCGCAACTGGCGAGCCCTCCTCACATACGCACCATGGCTAGCGAGCCTTTGTCCGCAACCTTTCAAGGACACATCCCGAAGATGCCTCGGGTATATTTCCTTATCTCGGCTGGCTAGCCTTACAACGCATCGCGGCTGGCGAGCCTTACAACGCATCGCGGCTGGCGAGCCTTACAACGCATCGTGGCTGGCGAGCCCTCCTCACATACGCACCATGGCTGGCGAGCCTTTGACCGCAACCCATCAAGGATACATCCCGAATATGCCTCGGGTACATTTCCTTATCTCGGCTGGCGAGCCTTACAATGCATCGCGGCTGGCGAGCCCTCCTCACATACGCACCGCAGCTGGCGAGCATTTATCCGCAACTATGCAAGGACATATCCGAAGATGCCTCAGGTATGACTCCTTCTTATGGCTGGCGAGCCTTTGTACGTAGTCTAACGGACTTTAAACAACCCGCACGGACAGTCGACAGACTCTAAAATGTTCTCGACAATAGGTCTTTGACTCGTACCCTCGAGTCGCCTTGGCGTCGCCCTTCCCGACGACAGGTCCTTGGCCCGAATCCTTTCGAGCCGCCTCGACGTCGCTTGGGTCTTCAGGTTGTAATCTTCGATTGACCTGGGGACTCTACTTTGACTTTTGCCCTGTCCAAGCCTCAGTCAAAGTGGGGGCTCTGTAGATACCCAGTATCTGCTGAGACTCCAACAAACACCCGATGATTATCGGACTACAACATGTTTTGGGATCGCAGCGTTTGATCGACAGTTTGTGTACAACTTTACGTTGGAAAACTTAAAACGATTTCGAAAACAAAACATTTTAAAACATTTCAAAAAAAACCTGGAGTGTTTAATGCACGGCGACGGGGTTGCAATGACACTAACTAGAGTCAAAAACGACACCGGACCAAAAACCGACTCGAAAATTCAAATCCCGACTCCAACAATGAGTCAAACTGAGTCAACCACAAAAACAAAATATCTTCAAGCCTTCTATACTATGTTTTCCCGGATTCATGTTGGTCAAGTACCAAACATGTGACTACAAAACCTAGGATAGAACAAATCATGATTGCGTTTGTTGTGATAGTGACAACACAACTCGAAGTGCCGCGACGTGGCTCGCGCCTCTTTGAGCAGCCCAGGTAGCCACGTCGCTCAAAACTCACACAACCACTCATTCTCCTATAAATACCCCTCAAATGCCACCCATTTGAGACTTACGCGAGTGTCCGCCCCCTCTTTTCTCCCTTAAAATTCTCGACTCGACTTCTTAAGTCACAAATCGACGCGTATTTACGACCTACCGATCGTAAACACGAGCCTTACACATTGTTTGGTACCGTCATCGTGCATTAAACCACTTGACCGACCACTTTGACCACTACACCATCACTAAACTTTTAAAACACTCTTTACTTACCAAAACGGTTTTAAACCGAGTTTTTTCCGATCAAACGAGTTGTTACACTTACGTCGGTCACTCGCCATAACCAAACATGTAAGTATGAGGGTGTAAAAATCCTCTTTCATTATATTTTCATTTGTTTCATGACTTTAACATGCTAAAACATGCATAACATGAACCAAAACATGGGATAAACGAGCCAAAACCGATTTTTGGTCTGAGGCATAAGCCCCTTGGGTCGCTGATCGAGGCCATTTCGTGTTCACAATTAAGCATATGTGGTCGTTGGTCAATGGTCGATACAAAACACAATTTATACTTCATAAACAACTCTACAATTAGTAAAGAGGCAAGTAAAGGTCGGATCCCAAGGGACGGGTATTGAAATGAGAATTCTATTGTAACTAGTAGTGTCTAGGGGGTGTCACAAATTGGGTTGATGTAGAAGGTTACTAAACTAAAATAGCAATGAAAATAAACTAACAAGGTAAATAAAATAAGGGGTGTAAACAATTGATTAAAAGCACTAGGGTGTCATGGGTTCATAGGGGATTCATGGGATATGATCATACAAACATGTTCTCAAATTATAAGCAAGCAATTATTGTTGTGATGGATTGAGTTGGGTTATATCTTACAATCCTAGGAAAGTTTGGGTCCCGGAGCCGAATCGATTAGATTGTACAACACCTACAAGTCGACTTAATCTTTCCTACTCAACACATGCATGGTCTAACAAGACTCGAGTTGGGTTATGTCTTACAAGTCAAGTTGAAAGGATAGAAGATGATAGTAAATGCAAGGATTCATAGGCTTAGCATTTCATCAAATATAACATGTGCATGTATTAAGATCAAAACAAGCAAGCAAATAAGATATGAAAGCATATTGATTTAAGCATGAATCATTCCCCATGTTGGTTTCCCCTAATCACCCATTAAACCCTAGCTAAGAGACTACTCACTCATTATCATATTTAACATGCTAGAAAGGGTTTCAATCATACTAACATAATGAAACATGATGAATAAATGAAAGTAATTAGCAATAATTAAAAAGGGATTAAGAGATTATACCTACTAATGATTCCAATAATAAAGCAAGAATAATAGAAGTACTTGAATCCTAGATTGAGAGGTTGTCAATCTCCCAATAATAACCCAAATAATCTTCAATTACCCAAAATAAAGGAAGAACAAGAGAGAGATTAAAGAACTAAAACTTGGATTAAAACTTGATTAATACTTGATTACAATATTAAAGAGAGATTTGATTGATATTAACTACACTAATTATTGATAAGAAGAACATGCTCCTCTAATTAGACTAATGGGGTATTTATAGTGAAAATTAGGGAGGATGCATTAGGGTTAACTAAGGGCTAAACTAGTAATTACACTTTTTAAGTTGAGCAAGGAGACTCGGTATTTTTCGAGAGAAGGGCTTCTCTAATCGTAGCTTGAAGAATGAAAACGTCTTTGTCATCGAAATCCGTGCGGATGGGAGTCGGGACGGCCGGATCTGGGCTGAGGAATCCGAGCGGATCCTTGGGCAAGACGCTCGGATTGGCGAGGGGGAATCCGAGCGGATTCCTTTGAGGGACGCTCGGATTGGGCTGGACGGACGGGCGGATTGTGTACAATCCGTTCGGATTGTCTGGCAGCGTCAATTCTTCTTCTTTTCTTCCCTTTTCTTCGTGAATTCCTTGGGGATTTCCTTGGGGACTCAAGGATCCTTTCTCAACATTGCTCTTCTACTATGCTATGTACAAAGGCCTTCTAGTCTTGTCTCTCCTTGATGCTTGGTCATTGAATACAATCAATTTAGCCTCGTTTTGCCATGAAAATGCAAGATTCTTACTCCTTTCCTACCAAGGGATCAAAATCTCAAAGAATATGCAAAACAAAGAACTAAAGATAAGAAATGGCCCAAATAGGCACTAAAAAGCATGGAAACAATGGTAATTCAGGGGCTAAATATGCGCCAATTATGGTCACATCAAATATCCCCAAACCGAACCTTTGCTCGTCCCGAGTAAAGAGGTGACAAAGACTAGGACCAAAACTAACCTAACCTAATAATAATAGCCGATATGAGACAATTAGCGGGTCTCACTCCGCCCCTTCAACTCACAACAAGACAACCATGAGGTAGGATGCCTTCTTGCAAGGCAAGGTGGGTCTTGCCAAAATGGCGACACATCCAAACATTAAAGCACATAAAATCACATAATGGATGCATCTACAAAAAGAATAGCCACTTTCCTCATCTAAGTGGCGGAAATTATCTACAAGGGAAGCAATTCAAGGGTACACAATCCTTCATAGATGCAATTTTTTCAAACTACTAAGCCTAGGAGGATACCAATAAATCACCTCCAAAAGGTGTCAAGCTAGGGTACCTTTGTCCTCAATCGTTAAATGCTTTTGTCAAGAGTAGACTCCCTACGGTGTTAGAAACACTGGAGGATCGCGGAATTCCCCTTCTTGCCTAGACAAGAAGAAGGGTCGTCCCCTCTCTACCATGCACAAAAAATGGATACGATGGATAAAGGGATCGATAGATATTTGAGTTTCACTTTGGGAGTTTGCTTTCATTTTTGTTTTTCCCCCCAATTTCATTTGGCATTTGACATTTGAGAACACTTTCTTGCCATTTCTTTTGATTTTTGGCATTTCAATACTTGACAACTTTTTTGCATTTCTTTTTGAACATTTTCAAAGTCACCCCAATTAGTAACGAGGGTGCCTTGTATTTGAAGCTTAGGAGTTCTATTTTTGCTCCTCTTTTCTTTTGATGCATTTTTGCAAACTTTCTTTCACTTTTCATTTCATTGAACTCAAATTGATTTCTTTTTGTGCCCATTCCCTTTGATGACAAAAATGTGGTAGAACATGGATGAATGATAGAAGTATGCATGGTTTCAAGGGTCACCTTGGAATAAACGGTAGCCAAGGAGTTATCACACCACAAGGTACTCTTGACTAGGCCTTAAACCATGGGTCAAAGGATACTAGCATGACACATCCTAGGGTGTTTTACAAGCATTCTAACAAGCAAAGTCTTAAGAATAAAAAGCATCTACTAGGGCCTATATACACTTGTCAAGCTTCCCAAATAGACGGTTTCGCAAAATTTTTCTAACATGCAAACTACATGCCATGATGCAACTAACATATACACATCCTAATGCAAATGATTCTACCAACTAGTATGCCAAATAAACTAAATGCAATCCTAAGTTCACATTGTTATACCGCATCAATCAAAATAAAGCCACATAGTCATTAACATAAAGAGGAAAAAGGAGATTGGAAAGATCATACCATGCGGTCTTCAATATCCTCATGTCTCGGATAAACAAACACAATATATACAAGACAATATATACAAAGGAAATGAACTTGTTTTTGGTTTTTCAATTTTTCAAATTTTTATGATTTTTTTGAAATTTTTCAATTTTTATGGTTTTTGAATAAAAGTTAAGTGTTAGAATTCCCATCCCCACACTAATATGGGCATTGTCCTCAATGGCCAAAATGATGGAAATTATGCAAAAATGATGCATGATTTCTATACTAAATGCAATTCTACACTAAGCTATACTACATGATGCATGGTTTTTGTTATGACGGAGAGGATAATTTAGATTACCTCCCGTTGTGTATGCATTAACTTCCCCAAACCAAATAAGACACTATTGCTAATGTCAAGGATGGGTATAGTTCATGCACACACTATGCTATGCATGAAACTAGATTGTCATTTTGGATTTTCAAAAATGGGAACAATAAAGAACACCTCAATGGTACCGAGGTGTGAGTCCTTTGATGTTGCTAGGACTAAACCAACAATGATCAAAATGAAATAAAATACAAAGAAATAAGATACAAAGCTCTTTTCATGAAAAAGAAAGATAAAGAGGAGAGATGAGAAAACTTCACTTGAACTAAGGTGGGTGCCTCTTGCCCGCTCCACCTAGTGATGAAGTAATCTCCTAGATATCGGCATCATCTCCTTCAATATCGGTATCCCAAATATCCCTTGAAGCATCACTTAGACTTGGATCCATGAATTCATCTTCACTCTCAAGCTTCACCGTATCACCTCCACAAGAATCCCCACTTTCTTCCCCTTTGCGACCGTTCGCTCCTTCATTAGCCTTCTCCGAGTTAGGAAAGAGTAATTCCATTTGAGCCCATGAGGGGAAAGCTCCTTCCTCACTAATCCGTCCTTTTTGAGCCATCTCATAATATTGGGGGTAAAGAGCATAATAAGTATCCACGGAGGTCTCATATTGACGGTAGTGTAAATCTTGCAAAATTCCCGTGACAAAGTCGTCACGGGGGAGGATGAAGGGATTTGGATGGTTATATGGTTGGTAGGGAAATGGGTAAGGAGGCACTTTTATCTTTTCATTTTGAGTTTGTTGTTCTTGTTGTTGTGGTGGTGGATTTTGTGGTGGTGGAGTTTGCCTTTTTTGACTTGGGATGAGGTAGGAGGGCATTGGGGACAAGCTTCCTCTTCTTGGGGAGACCCGTGGTAGATCATGCATTGGGAGATAGAGTGGATCGCTCCCTTTTGTCAACCATTTTATCCTCTTATCAACCCCCTCAAGGGTTATCCAATGGTGTTGGACGATAAGGAGATCTTCATTAATTCTCGTGTTCCCCGCAAGTGGAGTGTACTCATTGTTCTCATTGAACCTTGGGTTGAAGTGCTTTGCAAGTCTAGTTATGAGTCCACCATTCACTATATGCTTCATTCCATCATCATTCCCATTTCGAAACTTTGCCCATTTCTCTAGCATAACTAGAGGTGCATTGAATTGATACCCATCTCTCCCTTGAATGTTGAGGTATGATTCCATGAATACAAGGTCCAATTGGTTGACAATGGCCGGATCACGGCGGGCGAAAAGAGTACCCGAAAGAAATCTATATGTAAGCCTCAAGATCGGGTTTTGGATGTGAAAAGCAAGACACTCTTTGGTAAGAATGAAATCCCGGCCCGTCATGGCCCTCCACAATGGTGCAACATTATACTTTTTGGGCTTTGATGTTCGGGTAGGCGAAACATCAAGTCCGAACACATTGGCAAACTCGACAAGGGTCATCATTCTAGAGACATTCTCCAACCTAAACTCTATGCAAATAGTCTTGTTCAAGGTTGTGATTCTCAAGAAGCTTAAGAATTCTAGCACAAGGGACCGATATGTTGGCTCATACATGCGAAAGAGAGTCGAAAGACCAAAAACCTCAAAGAGTGCCTCTACTTGGTGAAAGATTCCAAGCTTTCTTAAGGTATCATGACAAAGGAATTTAGTGGGAAGAATATTCTTACTTAAGAGTCGATGGAAGACCAATCGCTGCACATCATCAAGGAATTCCACATTCGAGAAATCATCGAGCCTTGTGAGGTCTACAATCTCCACATGCACTCTTCTAATGGTGTTGAGATGTGAGGTAGAGGAACTTCCCACCATCCTTGGTCTTCTTGCACTTCTAAAGGAGGATCTCCTTGGTGCCATTCTTGCTTCTTTTGTTGGGTTATTTTGATTTGAAGATTTGCTAAGGTTGTTTGAGAATTGGAAACCCTAGAAAATTGGGGATTTTTAATTTTGTGGGTGAAGAGAGTGATTTGGATATGTATGGGAGTCATAAGGAGGTGGTTTTTATAGGGTAAGTGGAAGGAGTAGTGATGTGTCATTATATGGGTGGTGGGGTGTAATTTAATTGAGAAAAGTCGGGCCGAAAAAACGGGCAGGGAGACGAGCGGATTCAAAGGCAAGACGCTCGGATTCTTCTCTCACGGGACGGGCGGATTCTGGGCAATACGCCCGGATTCTGCCACAGAGTAAAATCCCAAAATTTTTCTCGCCACAAGACGAGCGTCCCGAGCATAAGACGCTCGGATTCTTCAGGGTCAGGACGGGCGTCTTCTTGAGAAGACGGACGGATTCTTTGACAGAGAAATTTCTTGAAATGCTCAGGGGAAAAGACGAGCGTCTTTCCACTAATCCGGCCGGATTCTCTCAGACGGGCGTCTTCTCCCATGGGACGCTCGGATTCTTCATCGGTCCCGAAACCTTCAATTTCTCAACACAATTTGGACGTGCGGTTTCTCCCCGGACGTCCGTATTTCGCCGGGACGCCGGATTTCCGAGAGAGACGCTCGATTCTAGCTGCGAGCCTTGACTTTTTCTTCTTTCTTTCAATGCATCCCCACACTTAGGAATTTGCTCCTTCCTTCATTCAAAAACTTGTTAGTAACCCTCCCTCACTTACGCTCATGAAAAGAGTTTATGACATTTATTAAAATAAAAGCAATAATAAATACAAGTTAGAGGGTTAGTATATTTACAAATGGTGGTTTAGGGAGGACTCCACCAAACTCTCCCTTAGATGGTTCTTTCAAGGGGAAGGAGGTCCGAGGTAGGTAGCCTCGACCTCTCCAACAAATGCTCCTTCATAGTATGGCTTCAACCTTTGACCATTTACCTTGAACTTGCTTCCATCTTCGGCCTTGAGTTCGAAATCTCCATATTTCCCAACTTCGGTTATCACATAGGGACTCATCCATCTAGAGTTCAACTTTCCCGGAAAGAGTCGGTAGCGGGAATTGAATAGAAGGACTTTGTCTCCCTTGTGCAAGGCCTTTTGTCGAATTCTCTTATCATGAAGCAATTTTGTTCTTTCTTTGTAAATCTTTGCATTCTCATAAGATTGTAGTCGGAATTCCTCCAACTCTTGGATTTGAATCATCCTCTTTTGACCGCTTAATTTGAGATCAAGATTGAGTGCTCGGATTGCCCAATAAGCTTTGTATTCCAATTCGATTGGCAAATGACATGCTTTTCCATACACAAGCTTGTAGGGGGAGGCACCAATGGGAGTCTTATAGGCCGTCCTATAAGCCCAAAGAGCATCATCAAGCTTTGTGCTCCAATCTTTCCGAGTCTTGTTCACAACTTTTTCAAGAATTTGTTTGATCTCTCTATTTGAAATTTCCACTTGACCGCTTGTTTGAGGATGATATCCCAAGCCGGTTCGATGTTGAACACCATATTTGGTCAAAAGGGATGCAAGCTTCTTCTCATGGAAATGTGTTCCTCCATCACTAATGATAGCTCTAGGAACTCCAAATCGTGGGAAAATTATCTTCTTGAAAAGCTTGGTGACCGTTTTCGCATCATCATTTGGGGTGGCAATTGCCTCCACCCACTTTGAAACATAATCTACGGCCACAAGGATGTACTTGTTCCCATTGGATGTCACAAAGGGTCCTTGGTAGTCAATTCCCCAAACATCGAAAATCTCCACCTCTGGAATGCCCCTTTGTGGCATTTCGTTTATCCAAGATATATTTCCCGTTCTTTGACAAGCATCACAATGAATGATGAATTCTCTTGTATCTTGAAACATTGTGGGCCAATAGAAACCCGATTGGAGAATTTTTGCAACGGTTCTTCTTGCTCCATGGTGGCCACCGTAGGGTGATGAATGACATCCTTCCAAGATTCCTTGGATTTCCCATTGAGGGATGCACCTTCGGTAGAGCCCATCACTACACTCCTTGTAGAGGTTTGCGTCATCCCAAAAGTACCTCTTCACTTCGAATAGGAATCTCTTCCTTTGGTTGTGGTTCAAGTTAGGAGGGAGCACCTTTCCAACAATATAATTGGCATAATCGGCAAACCATGGGGTGATGTGCCTTTCAAGTTGAGTTTGAATAGCCATCAAAATATCGTCGGGGAATGAGTCATTGATCGGGGTTTCTCCATTTTCATCATGAAACCGGATTCTCGACAAGTGATCCGCTACTACATTCTCGGCTCCTTTCTTGTCTCTTATCTCCAAGTCAAATTCTTGAAGAAGCAAAATCCATCTCAACAATCTTGGTTTTGCCTCCTTCTTTATCAAGAGATGTCGGAGAGCACGGTGATCCGAAAATACAATTACTTTGGATCCGAGTAAGTAGGAACGGAATTTGTCCAAAGCATAAACAATGGCAAGAAGCTCTTTTTCGGTTGTATCGTAATTCACTTGAGAAGGGTCGAGGGTTTTGCTTATATAATAGATGGCATGAAGAGCTCTCCCTACCCGTTGGCCAAGAACCGCTCCAACGGCGTAGTTGCTAGCATCACACATCATCTCGAAAGGTAACTCCCAATTTGGGGGTTGGATGATTGGTGCCGAGATCAATGCTTCTTTGATTCTATTAAAAGCTTCAACACACTCGTCAGTAAATTGGAATTGGGCATCCTTAAGCAAAAGTTGAGTGAGGGGTTTCGCTATTTTCGAAAAATCTTTTATGAAACGACGGTAAAAACCCGCGTGACCGAGAAAACTTCTCACCCCTCTAACATTCACGGGAGGTGGGAGTTTCTCTATCACCTCAACTTTGGCTTTATCGACCTCGATGCCCTTTTCCGAAATCAAGTGACCCAAAACAATTCCTTCATTGACCATGAAATGACACTTTTCCCAATTTAAAACAAGACTAACATCTTCACATTTTTGCAATACAAGGGAAAGATTATGCAAGCATGAGTCAAAGTCCTTTCCATAAACACTAAAATCATCCATAAAAACTTCCATTATGGTCTCTAGGTAATCGGAGAAGACACTCATCATGCATCTTTGGAAAGTAGCGGGGGCATTACATAATCCAAAAGGCATCCTCCTATATGCAAAAGTGCCATAGGGGCATGTGAAGGTGGTCTTATGTTGGTCATCCGGGTGTATAGGGATTTGGAAGAATCCCGAATACCCGTCAAGGTAACAAAAGAATTTGTTAGAGGCTAACCTCTCAAGCATTTGGTCAATGAATGGTAAGGGGAAGTGATCTTTCCTTGTTGCGGAGTTTAATTTACGGTAGTCTATGCACATACGCCAACCGGTGATCATTCTTGTGGGTATTAATTCATTCTTTTCATTCGTCACTACCGTAGTACCTCCTTTCTTAGGTACCACTTGGACGGGGCTAACCCACAAAGAATCCGATATGGGATATATGATTCCCGCATCAAGTAATTTCATGACTTCTCCTTTGACAACTTCTTGCATGTGGGGGTTCAATCTTCTTTGGGGTTGAATGGTAGGTCTATGGTCGTCCTCTAGATGAATCCTATGCATGCAAAAGTTGGGACTTATCCCCTTGAGGTCATCTAGACTATAACCTATAGCCTTCTCATGTTGTTTCAACACATTAAGTAATTTTCCCAATTGGTCATCATCAAGTCTATCATTAACAATTACAGGTTTGGTCTTTGATTCATCAAGATAAGCATATTTCAAATTTGGGGGAAGGGGTTTCAAAGTAGGAGTTTGTACCTCACTTTCCTCCTTTGGAGTTTCATTGAGAATTTGCTCCATCTCCATTAAACATTCCATTCTCATGACATACTCTTCTTCACTTTCATGAACCTCATCATATTCGAATTCCATGATGGGTTCCTCTTGCTATTGAGTTTGTAGAATATCCTCTAGGATGGATTGCTCATCCTCTATGGGTTGACATGCTTCTACTAGAATATTATGCACTAACTCGGATTGTGCATGGGTGAGTTCCTTGTTAGCTAGAGCGGCCTCAAAGAGATCCACCTCCAACTCCCAATACATGCTCTTAGCCTTACTTGCTTCTAAGGCCTCTAATGCTTGCATGGGATCCTTGAAGTAAGGGATACTCAAGTGGTCCTCTACAAAACAATCTATGAAATCCATTCTCGCAAAATATCAAACAACTTGAAAACGATTAGAGCAAACCTTGAGGAGTTTTACTTCCCCAAGGTGAAAAAGACACAACTAATAACAATAAAAGAAATCTTAAATCAATTAAACACCGTCCCCGGCAACGGCGCCATTTTTGATCGAGGCCATTTCGTTTTCACAATTAAGCATATGTGGTCGTTGGTCAATGGTCGATACAAAACACAATTTATACTTCATAAACAACTCTACAATTAGTAAAGAGGCAAGTAAAGGTCGGATCCCAAGGGACGGGTATTGAAATGAGAATTCTATTGTAACTAGTAGTGTCTAGGGGGTGTCACAAATTGGGTTGATGTAGAAGGTTACTAAACTAAAATAGCAATGAAAATAAACTAACAAGGTAAATAAAATAAGGGGTGTAAACAATTGATTAAAAGCACTAGGGTGTCATGGGTTCATAGGGGATTCATGGGATATGATCATACAAACATGTTCTCAAATTATAAGCAAGCAATTATTGTTGTGATGGATTGAGTTGGGTTATATCTTACAATCCTAGGAAAGTTTGGGTCCCGGAGCCGAATCGATTAGATTGTACAACACCTACAAGTCGACTTAATCTTTCCTACTCAACACATGCATGGTCTAACAAGACTCGAGTTGGGTTATGTCTTACAAGTCAAGTTGAAAGGATAGAAGATGATAGTAAATGCAAGGATTCATAGGCTTAGCATTTCATCAAATATAACATGTGCATGTATTAAGATCAAAACAAGCAAGCAAATAAGATATGAAAGCATATTGATTTAAGCATGAATCATTCCCCATGTTGGTTTCCCCTAATCACCCATTAAACCCTAGCTAAGAGACTACTCACTCATTATCATATTTAACATGCTAGAAAGGTTGTCAATCATACTAACATAATGAAACATGATGAATAAATGAAAGTAATTAGCAATAATTAAAAAGGGATTAAGAGATTATACCTACTAATGATTCCAATAATAAAGCAAGAATAATAGAAGTACTTGAATCCTAGATTGAGAGGTTGTCAATCTCCCAATAATAACCCAAATAATCTTCAATTACCCAAAATAAAGGAAGAACAAGAGAGAGATTAAAGAACTAAAACTTGGATTAAAACTTGATTAATACTTGATTACAATATTAAAGAGAGATTTGATTGATATTAACTACACTAATTATTGATAAGAAGAACATGCTCCTCTAATTAGACTAATGGGGTATTTATAGTGAAAATTAGGGAGGATGCATTAGGGTTAACTAAGGGCTAAACTAGTAATTACACTTTTTAAGTTGAGCAAGGAGACTCCGGTATTTTCTGAGAGAAGGGCTTCTCTAATCGTAGCTTGAAGAATGAAAACGTGCTGTACTGAAATCCGTGCGGATGGGAGTCGGGACGGCCGGATCTGGGCTGAGGAATCCGAGTGGATCCTTGGGCAAGACGCTCGGATTGGCGAGAGGGAATCCGAGCGAATTCCTTTGAGGGACGCTCGGATTGGGCTGGACGGACGGGCGGATTGTGTACAATCCGTTCGGATTGTCTGGCAGCGTCAATTCTTCTTCTTTTCTTCCCTTTTCTTCATGAATTCCTTGGGGATTTCCTTGGGGACTCAAGGATCCTTTCTCAACATTGCTCTTCTACTATGCTATGTACAAAGGCCTTCTAGTCTTGTCTCTCCTTGATGCTTGGTCATTGAATACAATCAATTTAGCCTCGTTTTGCCATGAAAATGCAAGATTCTTACTCCTTTCCTACCAAGGGATCAAAATCTCAAAGAATATGCAAAACAAAGAACTAAAGATAAGAAATGACCCAAATAGGCACTAAAAAGCATGGAAACAATGGTAATTCGGGGGCTAAATATGCGCCAATTATGGTCACATCAGTCGCCAAATGGCCCGCGCCTAAATGGGGTACTCAGACCAGAGATCAACCGTGTTTGTTCTCGTCATTTCCCTTAATCCATTTTTCATATTTGTAATCGGTTTTTACCATTTCAAATGTTTTCGAAACCTTTTTGTTTCATTTCACATGTTTTAACCATAAAGCATTTTTCACCCTTGGTTCATACCGCATCAATCAAAATATAGTCATATTGTTATTAACATATAAAAAGGAGGAAGGAGATTTGGAAAGATCATACCATGCGGTCTTCTATTTCCTTCGTGCCTCGAATGTGGCGTAGTCGGCCTAATGTGATAAGAGTGACAAACAAACAAATATAAACAATCTACACTACAAAGGAAGGAACATGTTTTTGGAATTTTTAAATTTTCAATTTTTTATGGATTTTGTTTTTATGAAATTAAAGAACATATTTTTGAGTTTTTTGAAAAATTTTAATTTTTATGTATTTTGGAATATAAATTCTCATCCCCCACTTTATTTTGGACATTGTCCTCAATGTACATGTAGGAGTAGGATTGAAAAAGAAATAGATGTTTTTGGATTTTTAAAGTTTTATGGAAATTGAAGTACAAATGCAATACAACGATATGAATGAATGAATTCTCTAAATAAATGCAATTCTATAATATAACAAATGAATGCAATCTACACTAAATGATGCATGTTCTCACCTATGATCAAACCTCCCAAAACCGATTTAAGCACTATTTTCAGTGTAGGAAAAATGAGGTTTAGTCATTAGTGATTATGCATGAATGCAATTTAACTATATGCAACTAACTATATGAGACATGTGAGATATATTACAATGCAAGCTATACTATATGATTGACTATGATGTATGTTACTTCATGGTTGAACCTCCTGAAACCGAATTTAATCATTATTGCTAATGTAGGAAGAAAGGGGTTTAATCATGAGGTAAGTATATAAATGCAACTATACATGAGAGATAGGGAAAGAAAAGGTTCTTACAATCATGATCTCAATGGTTTCTAAATTGTAGAACATGAAGATGGTAGATAGGATGCATATATAGCCATTTCACGAGCCAAATGAGAGAAAAAGTGAGTTTTAGGGTCAACCCGTTTGAGTCAATTTTGACCCGCTCGAGTTACTGCTCGACCCGCTCGAGTTACTGCTCAACCCGCTCGAGTCGGTTTTGACCCGCTCGAGCCGAGGCTTTGGGACCCTCGTTTTCTCCAGAATCCGCTCGGATTCTCATGCAATGAAGTTTTTTCTTTCTTTGAGCTTCAACTCGCGCGAGTTGGCCTCGGTCCTTACGGATTGATGCAAGAATTTGCCCAAAGCTTGAATCCTTCATTTTCTTCATTTTTTTGCATTTCCTATCTTCTCATTTTCATCATTTTCCTTCAAGATGCTCAACCAAAATATGAGATCCCTCCTTTTCAACTCTCATGGGATGAATTCATGCAAGATTACTCTTAATATAAGTATATTACAAATGGTGGTTTGTGAGAAAACTCTACCAAACTAATTCAAATGACAAATTTCATTATCCATGGAGCTTAATGCTTTTAGTAGACGATCAAGGGCTTTTGGATAGGCCTCAAATAAACACAAGTAGGACCTTCGCCACTTCAAAATAGAATAGAGCCAATCCTCCACAAGAGGCTTCTCATTAAAATTTATCCCCGTCACTTTGGTCTTTTTACCATAGCCTTTTTGTCTCTCCAAACTAGCAAGCATAGTGTTCTTGTCATCGGGAGGCTTTCATTCTCTCCCGTCTCCCTCAAATATGGAGATGATGATAGCATTTAGATTTATTAATCCTTCAATAATAGAAGGAGAATTCTCATAGCATTGATCACGGGATAGCTTAGGAATTAATATTGTGGGTGCCAAGTCTCCACAAGTAATCTCATTCATAACTTTGTTCTTGAGCTTCTCCACCAAGTACCTTTTATATAACAACTTGACCTCTTGGAGAAGGATTACCATATCATCTCCAACAATTATAGGTTCCATGGTGGGTGCGAAAAGTTCTTAATAGTCAATAGGAATGAGACATTCATCTTCTCCATGGAAGCATACCTCAAACTTCTCAAGGATGGACTCCTCAAGTGAGGCAATCTCACAACCGCATTCCTCTTCTTCATTCCATAAGCCATTGCAAGACACATGTTCTGCATAAGCTTCTTCCATAGGCTTGTCATCATCTCTATCTTTATACGAATCATAAATGGGGGCTTCACTCCTCTATATTAACTCTTTTTGTCCAACACCTCAATGTTCACATCAAATGACACACCCTCATGCTCACAAAAGCTAAGAGTATTTGGTTTACTCAACCTCATATCTTCTTCATCAAATACCACACTTTCAAACTCACAAGAGCATAAGGAGATTGGCTCTTCCCACTTCACATCTTCTTCATCAAAGGTCATTACCTCAAATTCACATTCATGGTCAATGCTCAAGAAAGGGTGAGGAGTGGTTGCTTGGGTTGCCTTCATTTGGACAATTCCAATTGTCAACTCCTCACCATAGGTAGCAATGCTTTGAAGAACATTGTCCCTATTTTGGCTCTCATCTAGCACTTGTTTGAAGAAATTTTGTTGGGCTCCCATCATTTGGAGAACCATATTTTGAATGTCAAAGTTATGCTCATCTTCTTGTTGTGTGTGGGTGTGAAAGTGGTCATATTGTGGCATTTGAAATTGGTTGTAAAACGAGTCTTGGGTGGATGGTTGTTGTGGGTATATGATGTGGGGATTTTGGTGGGGAAAGTTGGGGTAGTAGTTAGAACTATCGTTGTATGGGTTGTAAGATAGGTTTCTGTTGACTTGCTCTTCAAACTCCCCATACCCATTGTAGTCATACTTAAAAGATCCACCACATACTCCATATGCCAAGTCTTGAGCCATCATAATAGCTAAGACAAGAAAACAACTACAAGCACAGGAAGTACAATAAAACGGTAAGAACGGCCTTGAGGAATAAGTTTCTCAAGGTTAAAGCACAATTAAAATAGACAAACAAGCATGAACTTAATCACATAACACCGTCCCCGGCAATGACGCCATTTAGATGAGCGTGTCGTCGTACGTTCTCAAACACATTTATAATCTCAACAAACAACTAGATAGTGGTTAAGTTGAGGTCGATCCGCGAGACGGTGTCCTTTGGGTTCTAAGTCTATATAGCTCAATATATGCTAGTGTCACAATGGTTTGGGTTGGAGTTGTGTTCTAAGCTACAACGAGGAAATGTAAACAATTGAAATAAACAAGGCAAGTAAATATAAATGGGAAGGTAAACAATTGATTAACAATGCTAGGGAATCATGGGATCATAGGGGAATCATGGTGGAATAGCATAAATAAATCATATAGATGCAAGCAATTATTATTGTTGGAATCAAGTTAGTGTATATCTTACAATTCCTGGGAAACTTAGGTCTCGCAGCCTAGTCGGTCAAGACATTACAACACCTACAAGTTGAATTGGTTTTCCTTATTCATGGTGTGACAACATCAATGAGCCCTAGGAAGATTTGAGTCCCCGAGCCGAGTCGATCAAGCCTTTACAACACCTACAATCGACTAAATTCTTCCTAATCAACTATATGCATGGTCTAACAAGCCTTGAGTCGGTTTATGTCTTACAAGTCTTGTTGAAAGGATAAGAGAAACATGCTAGGTTGTCAATCAAGCATTTCATCAAACATGACATGTACATAAGTTGGAAAAACAATAAGCAAGCATTCATATGAAATCATTAAGCATAAATATTTCCCATGATTAACTCCCCAAATCCCCCACTAATCCCTAGTTATGAAACTACTCACTCATTATCATGGAAAGCATGTTAACAATGGTGTCAATCATCTTAACAAGTATAAACATGATGAAAGAGTGAAACAATAAACAATAAACAAGTAAAGAGTGAAGGAATTATACCGATCTTAAGATGAACAAATGGAAAGGAAAGAATAAAAGAAGAGAACTTGATTGATAGGTGAAGAGTTGTCAATTCTCCAAATAATAAGCCAATAATCTTCTATTACCCAATAAGGAATCCTGAACAATAACTAAGGAAAGATTAAAGTGCAATTTGTTGAAAGTTTAAATGCTAATGTATTCTAATCCACTCCTAATGAGAGCTTTGCCTACACTAAGAGGGCTTAATTCCCACTTAGAGGACCTTTTCCCAATTTATTACAAAGGGAGTATATATAGTACTACAAGGATTAGGTTAACTAAGGGCTTAAATGATGATTAGATTCCTAAGGTGAAGATTAGTGCATTGCAAGTCCTTAAGGAGCCCCACAACCTATCCATGTTGGATGCTCATACGGTAGAGAAAAATGCTCTTTCCGTGTTTGGGACGCTCGGTCTGAACCTTGGGACGCCCAGTCAGAGTCTTGGGATGCCCGATCTGAGCTCGGGACGCCCGGATCATGGGCCAGCTTGGCTTCCTCTTCTCGTGGCTGCCTCAAGATCCATGAGGATCATTGAGGGGTCGTGGGGGTCTTCATCATTGCCCATTCTACTTGATTTATTGACTTAAGCCTTTAGTGTTAGTCTTCTCTTTGGTGTTTGGTCGTTATATGCTATCAATTTAGCTCCGCTTCACTCCATCTAGTCAAGTTAGTGCTCTTCTCCTACAAAGGACACCAAACCTCAAAGGATATGTATAGAAGGAGGCTAATGACAAGAAACAACCCTAATTCATACTAAAAAGTATAGGAACTAGGCTAGTTAGGGAACTAAATGTGCGTAAAATAGGAGTCACATCACTAGGTACAGGCGAGTGAAAGGTAGGTCGTAGTTGTGGTGTTGTGGTGGTTGTTCGTAGAAAGTGGTGGTTCAAGGGGAGTGAATTTACCTACAAATCCTACTTTGACTTTCTTCTCATTGTTTTTATCTCCAACTCACTCCCCTCGAACACCACTTGTAACTAACAACCACCCCAAACAACAAAATTACGCCCTACATTATATCCCCTCTACCTACAACCAAATTTCAAACCAGACAAAAAGTCAGAATCTCATTAGAAGACCCACGAATAACTCCCTGATCACTCGCTGTAAACCCAGACTTAGAGTAATCCTCTCTGACCAGCCTTACTTTACACACTAATTGATCCCACATAAACCCACCTTTGACCACTGTGTTGACAACCCCTGAAAAGTAATACCACCTTTCCAACGAGTTGACCGCTTGCAATAATGGCGTGAATTTTATTCGATATTTGAGATAGCAAACAAGGTCGGTTTGAGGTGTTTTTGGACTCGTTGAAAAGGTGGGAGTACGGAATTTCTAGGGGTTGTTGTTAACACAGTGGTCATATTACTGAAATGTTTTTGTAGCATTTATGGTTATATTTTTAGGTGCATTTATGATTTAATTTTTGTAACATTTATAACTAAATTTAAAAGTTAAATTTAGGTAGCTGAGGCACCGAAACCAAAACTAGTGTATTCATTTTAAGTGTACTCTTTTTTTCATAAATTACAACAATTTGTATTTGTGAATTTTTTTATTATATGTACAATTATTTTTGGTCAAATTGTAAAATAATCTCTCAATAATTTAGGAGAGACCGTCTTCTAGTAGACATGTTGTTTAGTTTAGAGTTTTGAGAGGTTTTGATGAAGAATTGCTTGAAAATTTTATGGTGAAATATTTGCATTGTGTACTTTTAGAGAATTTAACCAAGAGTAGGACTATAAATGATCTAAGCTGATTTGTATAGCCTTTAAAATTAGCTCGGTCAAAGTTTGACGCAAAATTGATGAAAATTAATACCAAGCCGATTTCTAGTCGAGCACGTCCAAATCTGAGCCGGTTACTAGCTTAATAGAACTCGGATCAGAAGCTCATTAGGCTTGTTTTATTCTTTTTAGTATCCAATTTTAGTATTTTGCAACTATTTTTGTTCTTATTGAAATGTTTTTGTAGTATTTATAATTATATTTTTATTATAATTGTTAACTTTTTCATAGGAGTATTTTCAGCATATCTAATATATAAATTAATTTTTAATTTTATTTTAAAAGTGAAAAAATAAACATAATAATGATAATCAAGCTGAAGTCGAGCTTGAGTATGTTACAAGCTGATTCTGAACATTAACTTTGTAAACTCGGAGGATTCCGAGCCTATTTCAAGCTGAATTTCAAATTTTCGAGTTAATTTCGAGCCCATTCAAGCTCTATCTCCAATCAGCTCGGTTACACCTCTAATCAAAGACAATCTATAGGATTAACTGTTATAGATTAAGTCGGCAATTAATGAGTCATGTTAGACAGAGGAATACATGACTAGGCGTGCATTCCTTCTAGGGAAGATTATGTGTTGAGTTTAGTCTTATTAATTATCGTTCACTTTGAATTTGATGACACAAAGTTGTTGGTATTAATCTAAATTAATGTTATCATGCATCATGAGTTTTCTAAATTATCTTTGTCTATGTTTAACTTAGATGTTATGAAAATGTTACGTCGAAGACGTTGATGTTTCGTTGAGTTGTAACATTTGAATGAGACCGAACAATAGCCTCTTTATATTTAATAATGCATCATGCATTATAAAATACTCCGTGCTTGATAAGTTGCATTATATATATATATATATATATATATATATATATATATATATATATATATATATATATATATATATATATATATATATATATATATATATATATCTGCTTTTATTTTTAGTGGGAGTTAAAATTCGAGTTATCTTTGGCCGGTTTTCGTTTTGTTAAATTATGAACTATAATTTGATAAGGGTCCAATCCTTAGAAAATAAGTTCCTTTGTGAAGTTAGGTGAGTTTGGCGACAAAAGTTCTTCATTGCTTATGTAATATTCCATGTTAACTGAAGATGTTATTCAGGTAGAACATCCGATTGAAAAAGGCCATTAATAAATTTAAATGACTATTGCTTAAAGAAACTTGAAGTATTACTTAAATAACAAAGCACATTTCTTTTATGGAAGACCATTATAAGAACTTCGTGGTTTAAAGTCCTTCTCGGGGAATAATCTTAGGATGTGTGACTTCCTGAGAAGGTTTCCCCAGACGCGCATGACTGAGTACTCGTGTTAAATGGTAGGCCAAGTACACAGCTTTGCGAGTTATTGTGAGTAATCGCTTTTAAACCAAGGTTTGGGTCGGGGTGTTACAGCCTATGTAAGAATTTAATTTATCAGATTTGATTATAACTTAGGGGAGGAGGTAAACAATTTTTTCCATTATGTAAACTTGAGAGATTCCTGGAAAAGTTGCAATCCATTTTTCTAAATTTATCTTTTTACTGGTAACTGAAAAAATGACAATCAAACAACTCTAATTTTTACAATTCTAATATTTTATTTTCTATATTTTTCACCTGGTAAGTGGTAACCCAACAATAACTTAAGAATTACAAAACTCTTCTCGGTGAAGTACCTACACTTTATTATTGAGAGACTTCTCACATGATGGGGTGAGTGACCCACTCAATTTATATTTTCTCTATTATGTCTCCCAAGTCTCTCATGAGACCTGCTGTACTATCTTATTATTTATTAAACTTGTGACGTTATTAAAATTTAGCCCACTATCAATCCATCAATTTAAATAGTAAGATATTTTACAAAAATTAATTTGTATGATAAATGAGTAATAAAAAATTACATACACTAGTATAATTTGCAATCCAAGGGAAATTTTTTTTTTAAGATAAAAGCCTAAAGGTGAGTGGTCTATTGTCTCTATCTGCCTCTTATCAGAAGTTGTTAGTCGTTTGTCCTTGAGCTATCCTGGATTTTATAATTGGTTTGATAAGACAAGAACATATATAAAATAATTACATGTTAATTATATAATTTGTATTATTGTATGTTAAACCGACAAAATACGGAAGACTAGCGACTAAATTTATATTTGTACGTATGCAATTGATGTTGGTCTCATCTATGTTGGTCATCATATATGATAGTTACTCCTCTGCATATTGATTGTAGTACTGATTGAGGCACACAATTATTCAGCTTCTGAAATTATTTTGTGGTTTTCATTATCCCTTCTAAATGTTAGACTCAACCATTGAAAATAGCCGTGAGAATATTAAACTCGTGACAAAGAGATATAAGCCCTGTTTAGTAAATAGTATAGTAGATTCCGACTTAAATATTTACTAATTTTAAATGTTTGGTCAATGACATATTTAAATAGTATATTGGTCGGAATCTACTATTTTTGAATATGATGCTAATAGCAGCATATTGTAATAGCACACTCGGTTTTACATGAAAATGATAGTTTTGTCATATAATTTGCTAATTACCAAACACATTTTCTAATTTGCTAATTTAATTTGATGGTCAAACCTGCTACTAAAATCTGGCAAATGTATTCTTCTGACGTTATCTGCTTCTGCTATTTGCCAAACAAGGCCATGCCATTCAAAGTTTGTTCGGTTAAAAAAAACTCACATACAAAAACTCCTAGCTACGATATTCAAATACGACAATTTTTTTTTGTTAAATCGTAGTTCTAGAAAGATGATCGACTTGAAAAAAAAGCGTCACTTTTTAAATTCATAATCACGAGTTATGATCTCTTAATGTTTTCCGGTTAAAAAAAGTGGGCGTTTCGTGTAAAATGCCAAATCTCAGGTATACAGAGTGAATTTTCCATTTAGATAAATTAGTGAAGGGAACAAAGGGAGTAGATACGATAATACAAATACGCTTGTACCGGTTCGTAATTAAATGAAGCAAAATCCAAATCCCATACGTGTTTGAAACACAATCCAGTGAAGAAAAGGTAGTAATCCAGCCAAAGGTACACATGAGTTGTCTCAGAAATGAGCAAGCCTTCCCTTTAGAGATCGTACACCAAGAGGACACACACACACCTTGGCTTCCTTTGGCTATATTCCAATTTGACCGTCTCTACTCTCGTCTTACTTGGTGTACCTAACCATAATTATAAGTTATACGGATTACTAGTTATACGGATTACTATTATATTATGCATAACTAATAAACTACGTATATGATTAATACTTTAATAACCGTCTTAATCATAGCTCAACCGTATGAGTAGTGCATGCTTAATGAAGAAGAATATATTCTAACATTATTATTTTGTTTATCATTTTAATTCTTTCATCATTGCTGTTAGACGGCTTTTTCTGGGGTGGTTGCCGTACGACCAGGAGTAAACACTCATTAAAGCTTTGAATAGGCACTTTCATATGAACAATGTCATCTTGCAAAATGCACATGCTCATATGTGTTATACACTTATACCTAGTCTTTATTGCATAATTGTTTCGATGATATTTCTCTCAATGAATGTATTTATCACTCAGGCATGTAATCATAATTATTGTCTAACTCACTCATGCAGGTCATTTGTTATCTATTACTTTTTGCCAAAATAGCTGTTTAACGCAAACTATTTTCCAAAATAACCATTTTGTAAATCTAATTATCAAAATGACCACCTAAATTGTAAAGTTGCCATAAAAAAAGCTAAACAATTTTTTTTCAAATTTATTTATATTCCCTCAAAATAATACAAATATAAACAAAACTATGAAAAAATTCTACAAAACTGAAAAACAAAAATATTTCAATGTTCAATATTATTTTCAGAAAATTATCTATTGACCCATGAATCTATTTTTCACGTTTGATTGAAGGCCTATGGATTTTTATTAAAAGTTTCAAAAGAACGTGCAATTGTATAAATACACTTTCATAAAATATTGTTTATAAAAAATAAGAACATGCATTAAAAAAAATGCAATTTTCTTGCTAATTGCCAAAGCGCTATCAGTAATGTAAGCCTAGTATTTCTAATCTTGTAGCTACTATTAATGTTGATTTTTTAGATGATTTCAATTTGTAAAAAGATTATAAGAATAACTTTCATACGTTATGAAAGTGAATGATTTCTTCATTTATCATGTTAAACTTAAATAACTTTTCAAATTAAATTTGGATACTATGGTTAGTTAATATTTATAGTCATATTACTTTGTTATATGGTCATTTTGGTAAATATAATAGACATATGGTCATTATGGTAAATAGTTTAGACCACATGGCTATTTTTGCAAAATACCCATCAGATGGCCACTTGTCTATTCTAAGTAGGAGTGCTAACGAGCCGAGCCCGAGCTTAGCCTTGCTCGACTTGTGCTCAAGAACCAAAACTCGAGCTCAAACCGATCTCGAGCTTAGCCTAGCTTGTAAAAAATGTGATCGCTATTAAGCTTGTGAGCTTTAACGCGAATTCTAGCAAAACTCGAGCTCACATCGAGCCTGTGTATAATTGTTTTTTTTTTTTGGGAAATTTAAGTATCCATTAAGCACAAACAAGGTTTATTACAACCTATCCTATTTTAGTACAATCTCCCACTTGTCCTCGACAAGTGTGCGTCACCAATTCTCTTGTCCAATTACTATCTCCCACTCAATGCAAGGTGTCTTTCAGGTCGTACTTGCAAGTGATCATATCGAGAGTGGTTTCCTCAAACTGGAGAATAACTGATTGACCGGAATTATCTACCATAGATACCTTCCGAGCGTGGCCACGCATTTCCAGTTCATTACTCCTCGAGTGGCCCTGAGATATTGTTTTAACCCTGACAAGGGGTGGACAATTCCTATCGCACTATCCCCTTCGACTAGCCACAGCCATCATAACCCAAAATATGCTCATTTGACCCCATTTACGAAGGTCGTAGTAACATAAATCAAAGTTAATCAAATCGTGCCACCTTAGGGCGACAGTCTTTAGTCGAAAGAATCGACTCATTAGAATACTATAGTAGCTCTCGCCACGACCAGGCTATATAAATTTTCCAGAACTCTATAAGCGGTCATTAGCCCGACAAAGTGTTCCTAACAGTCTCCCTATGTGATCGACTAGTCATTCTCATATGACTCTATGACACTTGAACTTGCCATCAATCGCATCACACTCTAGTCACTTCGAGACGTCACCTCATACAAGTGACTATGGGCGATTACTATGTCAATTTAGTTCACTTTAATAGGGTTCAATCTTGTCTCCACAACCCATTTGAATATGACAAAGTAATGGAAAAATAAAAGACAAATGTGATTATGCATATGAGCAAATAAAACAACTCTTTTATTTCATATCAAAATCTAACATAAAACTGGCATGCGTTTAAGTCCCATGGACGGAACATGTCCATCATGCTTAGCCTGCGATAAAGGCTTGGTGAGCGGATCAGCTATGTTATCATCCGTCCCAACCTTACATATCGCAATTTCCTTTCTTTCAATGAAATCTCTAATTACATGATATTTTCTAAGTACATGTCTAGATCTATTACTAGACTTTGGCTCTTTGGCTTGGAAGATCGTCCCACATGTATTCTTAAAAATGAGATTTGAACATGTGATCATTATGATCAATAGTTGTGATCGCATTATTGTCGGAGGACACTTATTCCAACAAATGGGGCATCAACAAATGGTGCCCGCTCAAGATACTCTCGTCCAAGAGAGTGTTTTTCGAAACTCCGAGCTTGTGGAGGTCTTCAAAAGATGGTGGGCCACTCGGTTGATTTGGGAGGTACCAAACCCCGTTGCCATGACGTGTGACTCCCGCTTATGTCAAGTGGTCAAGAGCTGAAACCTTGGAGGAAATGTCCAAGTCTCGTAAGCATGAGGTTGTCGACTTGAAGTATCGAGAGGTCGGCAAGGCCAATCGTGCCTTCTTTGATGACTTTGTCGATGATGCAAGCCCGGATGTAATGAGGCCGCCAAAGAGGAGAAGCTCGTGTCCAAAAGAGGTAGTGGGCCATGTATTAGCTCGACTTGAGCCGAGTTTGGTGTCATGCAAGAGACCGGAGGCCGTCGTCGTTGTAGATCCGTTGAGAAGAGGAAGTCCATGCTAGGCGGGCCATCAAGAAGAACAAGGGGAAGATGTACCCCGAGGGAAAAGGTAAGGGTAGAATGGAAGAATGAAGACCTCCATTACCTATTTTACTATTATGTTGTAATAGTGTTGTGAGTTTTTATTATGTTGTACTAGCTATGTATTGTGTATTTTTGCGCTAGTTTTACTATGTTAAGATGTCTTAGTCGACATTTTAGCTTTGAAAAGTTATATACTTGCTTAGCCTTATTTGTTGTCAAATTTGTAATCCTTCTCATTATTAATTAAATAAGAGGATTGCTTGTGTCAAAAGAAATTGTGAACGCTTGTCTCTTCCATCCATTTTGTAAAGACAATTCGATTTAAATTATCCTAAATATTGCACTTGTGAAAGGGATTTTTGTGGGAAGGGAGAAAGCCTGTTTTTTTTGTATTTTTGTGGGAAAGGGAATGTTTTTCCCCTCTTTTTTTTTGAAGTTGATATGGGTGATGTTTTTTGTTTTTTTTTTATTTGTGAGGATGGTTGTATCCTTCTTGTGTAAGAAAGGACTACCAACGTATCCACCTGAAAAGGTGAAATCAAACCATGATCGTAGTTCGAAAAGTTTTGTTAATTTTATTTGGGTTTTGTGGTTGTATCCTTCTTGTGTAAGAAAGGACTGCCTACGTATCCACCTGAAAAAATTGAAATCAAACCATGCTAGTAGTTCAGGTATTTTGTTTGAGTGCAAATGGATTTCGCCTTTGACAGATCAAAGGTCGTTTGAAACATGGCATGGTGTAGATACCCAGTATCTGTCAAGTCTTCAACAAACACCCGATGATTATCGGACTACAACATGCTTAGGAATCGCGCAGCGTTTGATCGACAGTTTTGTACAACTATAAGTCGGAAAACTTAAAACGATTTCGAAAATAAAACTTTTCAAAAGTACCTGGAGTGTTTAGTGCATGACGACGGGGTCACAATGACACTAAATAGAGTCAAAACCGAAACCGGGCCAAAAACCGACTCAAAAATTCAAATCCCGACTCCAACAATGAGTCAAACCGAGTCAAACACAAAAAACAAACTTTTCAAATACTTCCATGTTAAGGTTTCCCGGAATCCTTAATGGTCAAGTACAAATCAAGTTCATCCAAAACATAGGATAAAACAAATCATGATTACACTTGCGTGATAGTGACAAGACACCTTTAAGACGCGCGAAATGGCTCGCGCTTCTTCAAGCAGCCCATGCGGCCACGTCGCTCAAAATGCACACAACCACCCATTTTCCTATAAATACCCCTCAAATGCCACCATTTGAGAGTTACGCGAGTGTTCGCCCCCTCACCTCTCTCTTAAAATTCTAGAATCGACTTCTCAAGTCACAAACCGACACGTGTTTTCGACCTACCGATCGAAAATGTTGGAGCTAGTGTCCTCCACAGTTAGTGTGATAACGTGTATAAATCTCTTATAGGTTCACAGGGTATACTTAGTATTTTATCAGTTGATTAACGTTTACTAATAACGGTTGGCTTGCTAGTAGTTTGACGTTATTATCATACTGATGGCGGTGATCAATTGGTCCCTAAAAGTCACACCTAAAGGATGTGTTTGAGAGATGTGATTATATGAAAATGTAATCACATTGATGCCTTATATGACGATTATATGAAAATGTAATCACATTGATGCCTTATATGACTAAAAGGTTAGTCCATGTATTTGACTAAAAAGTTAGTCAATGTGATGATGAGACGATTATTTAATACAATTAAATAATATCAGCTGAGACGAATTAATTGTTAATTCGTAAATTGAATATAAACTGTTATATTTAATTATTGTATATAATGTTAGCTTAAACGAATTAAGATGTTCATTCGTAATTAAACATAAACGGTTATATTTAATTAGAAAATTATAAATATGCGATATTTATAGTTAATGTATATATTATACGATATTGTCATAATAAATGATGACGGACCGGTATTAAGTGTGTGGACTTATTAATACGTGACGACATAAATGACAATTGATAATTATACACATTTTATACAAATATGATAACAACCTAAAATAAGAAGATTTTCTTCTTATTTTTTTGGGTTGTTACACGGTTCAAAGAAAGGAGAAAAATAAGAAAAAAAAAATCTTCCTCTCTTTTCTCCTCTTGTTACACGGTTATAAGGAGAGAGAGGGGGGTTATTTTTCTCACTTGATTTTTCCTAAAAAAAACTCTCATCACAAAACTCTAAATATTATTTAGAAAATTAGGGTTTTCTTTCTAGCAAGAAAGAGGCATTTCTCGGAGCATCTTGGGTGCAACGATTAGGAGAATATCGATCTCGATATTTGTTCTTAGGCCAAATTTCTAGGACTGAAGGTTAATTCTAATCTCTATTCTTTTGTTTATACAATTCGTTTATGACTAGCAATTTCATATTTCATAATTTCGTTATAATCCGAATTTTCTTGATGAAATAAACCGATATTTCCCACAAGTGGTATCAGAGCATAGGCCACGAAATTATTTTATATGATTTTCATAAATGGATTTAACAAAAAAAAAAAAATCGGCCGCATAAATTTTTTTTGCCGAGATGGTTTTTCGTTTTTTGGTGCCTTGTTTCCATTTGATTTATTGATATTGTTGTTTTAATATGTTAAGATGATAATATGATAAATTTGTAGAAGTTTTGATTTGATAAGAATTAAATTGAAATGTAAATGGAAATTGTTTTGATAGATGATATTCATTTGTTTTGCTATATAGTTTTGGCATACTTGTTATTAAAGAATCATGATTCATTAATTTAACAATGTTCAAATCAATTGTGATGAATCAAATATTCAGATAATCGATTTAATCATAATTTAGATATTCATTTTTAAGAGGTTAAATTGAATCATCTAGTTTGGATCTATGTTTAAATTAAATGTTGATGATTATGCCAATCTTGTTCTAGTAGCAACTTTAAACAAATTTGTTCATTTTAAATGGGTTGTTTTCGAAAAGAAAGAAAAAAAAAACTGTTTTTCCGATTTTTGGGCAGAATTCTGAGAGCAGCCGAGAGCCATAAAAAAAATTCTGTTTTTTTTGTTTTTGTTTTGGCCAATAATTATGATTATACATCATTTCTATAATGTATAATTGTTTGTTGTGAAAAAGTTCACAAAATGTTAGATACCCAATTATTTTAAAGTGGTTTAAAATAATGTTAGATTAATTCATATTACAAGTTAATATGTAGTAAGATTGGAATTAGTGTGAGTAATTGAGGAATTGTCACATAATTTTGATCATTTTATAATACGTGGTTTGGATAAATTACTCTACATAATTACGGAATTATGTCTTGAATGGTTAATTTATAGTTGATGCATTTTATTTAGTTGTATGAATTGTTGAATGGTTTATTTACGTATTTTTGCAATCGGTTGTAATTTTGTATTACCTAGTGTGACCTTAGTTGATTATGTTTTCGTAATGATGGAAACATAGTCTTGATGTAATTTTGAGATCTCGAATCTCCTTTGGTTTTCTTTAGTATTATGGTTTTGAAATTAGAATGTAAATAGGTTTATTTTGTAATTTTTATTGTAATTTTGAGAAGACTAAAGATGGAGATTGGATTGCTCACTCCCCCTACATGGACCAAGACGGAACATCAAGACAAGCTTCTCGGGTCCTAGGAAGGATTCCAAAGTTGTATTTATGTTCATTTTGGTAGATAGGCCACACTAGGACTTTATTTTTATTTTACGTTTTTCCATTCTTGTTGCTTTTCTTCGCATGATAATTAGTGCATCATATTCCGCCTAAACCAAATCACCTACTTATATGCATGAAAATTGACTCATATAGTTTGGATGTTAGTTATCATGGACATAAAGATATCACACAATTTTAAGCCATCATCTTAGTTTATTCATTCTCGCATGCTAGATATTAGTTCACTTAAAATGAATGAAAATAAAGTTGATGGGATCTTCCTCTAAAACTAAAATTGAGACTAGTCTTTATAGGCCAAACAACTATGAATGCCTTCTTCGTCGGTAGGCATATAGGACTTTACTCTCCATATGACCCCTTCTACGTTGGGTAAGTAGTTTGTGTTGACTTATTTTACCTCAACGTTATAATCCGAAGAGTTTCTCGTGATTATGATGGACTATAGATAGAATTTACAGAAATTTATCAACCAAGAATTCTAATAGTAGAATTAGCCAAGAGTTTGGCTCATCAATTTACAGATAATTGAGTCTTGGGATCATTTATATAATTATTGAGGGAGGTCAATTGTATAAATGCTTGAGTCTTCGCATTATAACAGTTTTGCATTAGACTTAAATCATAACGATGAGTATGCTTATTCTGTTTTTATTCTTCTTTTCGCAGTGTAGAATTCGTTTTATATTGATAATACTACTTACAACAAATGGCTGGAAATAATGATATCCCTATGCCAAGTGCCACACTTGCACGCGAGTCCTGGCTCAAAACTTTCATGGACCACATGAATCAGTCCACACGACTGAAGAATGACGGGTCCAACTTTGCGGACTGGGAGGCATCATTACGGAATGCTGCCATTGCTGACGGTAAGCTCAAGTACTTGACTGAGCCAATACCGCCAAACCCAGGCCCCAATGCTAGAGCTAACGAGTCACTTGCTTATAGTGACGTCATCATGGAAGCGGGTGCGATAAAGAACGTACTCATTTTTGCAATGGAAACCAATTTGCAAAGACGCTTCATTGCCCAAGGTGCAAACATGATTTTCACCATGCTCACTAATGAGTTCTCAAAAGCACCGAGAATCGTTACTTATGAGCATACCTGTCGCTTCTTTGAGGCGAAACTCCAGAAGGGCCAACCGGTTAGCCCACACATTCTTGACATGATTGAGAATGTCGAGAAACTGGAAGCACTTGATTGCAAAATCAGTGAGAGCATAGTCATTGACCGTATGCTTCATTCACTTCATGATGGTTTTGCCCTTTTCAGGGCAATTACTACATGAATGACATGAAGAAAAGTCCTCATGAGCTACACTCACTTCTCGTACGCCAGAAGGATATGAAATTGAGTGGGAGCATGAAGCAAGATGTTCTCATGATTTCCAACAAGAATAAGGGTAAGGGCAAAGCTCACGGCGACCTAACTGTAGGAAAGCCAAAGTTTAAGAAGTCAGGAAATGGTAAGAGTGGGCCTGGTGAGACTAGTGGCTCACAAGGCAAGGCAAAGAGCAAGGGCGGTGACGTTGAGTGCCACCATTATCACAAGACTGGGCATTGGAGGAGAAACTGTCCCGTGTACCGTGAGGACATAAAAGCAGGCCGCGTCACTCCTGTTGGTATGTCATCTTATATTCATATGATTGAGATTAACCATGCAAGTTTCGGAACTTGGGTACTTGATACTGGTTGTGGTTCTCATCTGTGTAATCATTTGCAGGGCCTAAAAAACATCACACCTCTCGCAAAGGGTGATGTGGACCTACGAGTGGGGAATGGAGCAAGAGTTGCTGCAGTTTCAATGGGAACATACGTAATCCAGCTCCCGAGTGGTTTTGAGTTATATTTATATAACTGTTACTATGTACCCAGTTTATCTAAGAATATTATTTCTGTTTCCGTACTTGATAAAGACGGTTTTTCATTTTCAATAAAGGACAATAGCTGTATTTTCTCTTTTAATGAAATGGTTTATGGCAAAGCAGTTTCCATGAATGGAATTTATATCTTAGATCAAACCACAGATATATTACATGTGAATAATAAGAAATTAAAGGTTGGTGACAAAGATCAAACTTATCTATGGCATTGTCGAATGGGACACATAAATGAAAAACGTGTAAAGAAACTCATTGAGAATGGGACTATCCCCACATTTGATTTCTCATTTTTGGCACGTGTGAATCATGTCTTATCGGCAAAATGACTCGAATTTCGTTCAAAGGTGTTGGAATGCGCGCTAATGACCTATTAGGACTCATACATACTGATGTATGTGGACCTATGTCAATCACCGCAAGAGACGGCTATAGATATTTTATCACTTTCACGGATGATTTGAGTAGATACGGAGATGTCTACTTAATGAAGCATAAAAGTGAGTCTTTTGAAAAATTCAAGGAATACCAGAATAAGGTTGAGAACCAATTGGGAAGAAAGGTTAAAGCACTCCGTTCAAATCGGGGTGGCGAATATCTTTCAAATGAGTTTGATCAACACCTTCAAGACTGTGGAATAGTTTTCTGATTAACTCCACTGGAACACCTCAATTAAATGGTGTGTCCGAACGGAGAAATCGAACACTAATTGATATGGTTCGATCCATGATGAGTCACACGGTAGTAATCGATTCATTATGGGGTTTTTCTCTTTGTCATTTGCTCTTATACTTAACCGAAGTCCGTCTAAAGCTGTCGACAAGACTCCGTATGAAATATGGAAGGGAACGGTCCCTAACTTGTCCTTTATTCGGGTTTGGGGCTGCGAGGCTTATGTCAAGTGGAGACACGAGGATAAGCTCGGCCCGCGATCGGTCAAGACATACTTTATTGTTTATCCAAAAGGAATGTTTGGTCATTACTTCTATTCGCCTACCGAACATCGAGTTTTTGTCGCGGCTAGTGCGAAGTTCTTAGGGAAAGAATTTCTCGAGAACAAGTCAAGTAATAGAACCTTCGAGCTGTCGGAGATTCAAGAACCAACAACTGAGGAACAGATAGAGGAAGATGTTCCTTCAACTAATGATACGGTTAATATTCCTCAGGAACCTAGGAGGTCGGGTAGAGTCTCTAATCCTCCAGACAAATACATTGGTATGGTCGAGGAAAATGACGTTTTGCTCCTAGAGAGTAATGAACCCGCTACCTATAAAGGTGCCATGACCTGTTCCGACTCTAAGCTATGGCTTGAAGCCATGCAATCCGAGATGGACTCCATGTATGAGAATGACGTATAGGATCTTGTTGATTTACCTAACAAGGTACGACCTCTTCAGTGCAAATGGCTTTACAAAATAAAGCATTCTGTAGACGGGCAACCCAGAAACCTATAAGGCACGACTAGTGGCAAAAGGTTTCACTCAAGTGCACGGATTGCATTATGATGAAATTTTTGCACCCGTAGTTATGCTGCGTTCCATTCGGATAATCTTAGCGATTGCCGCTTTTCATGACTATGAAATTTGGCAGATGGATGTGAAAATCGCCTTTTTAAATGGTTATTTGGAGGAGGAATTGTACATGGTACAACCGGAAGGTTTCATAGATCTTGAAAATCCTAAGAAAGTGTGCAAGCTTAAACGTTCCATTTATGGACTTAAGCAAGCTTCTCGGAGTTGGAATCATCGTTTCGACCAGGTGATAAAAGAGTATGGTTTCACTCGATCGGTCGAGGAACCATGCTTATATGTCAAGTCGAGTGGGAGCAAGATTGTTTTCTTGATATTGTATATCGATGACATACTCTTGATTGGGAATGACATTCCTCTCTTATCTTCGGTAAAAGGATGGTTGAAGAACCATTTCCAGATGAAAGATCTGGGTGAGGCACAACGCATATTGGGAATCCGCATCTATCGAGATAGATCACGACGGTTGTTATCACTGAGTCAGGAGTCTTATTTAGATAAGATTCTTGAAAGGTTCAGCATGACCAACTCCAAGAAGGGGAACCTTCCAATGACTTCTGGGATGCATTTGAGCAAATTTCAGTCACCCACGACACCGGAAGGGGTTGAACGCATGAGTCGTGTTCCTTATGCATCAGCCATAGGATCAATCATGTATGCCATGATATGCACACGTCCAGACGTGGCATATGCATTGAGTATGACGAGTCGGTACCAAAACAATCCAGGTGAAATACGCTGGATTGCTGTTAAAAATATCCTTAAGTACCTACGGAGAACTAAGGATTGGGCATTGACTTATGGTGGAGATACTAAGCTATGTGCAATCGGTTACGCAGATGCTAGCTTTCAAACGGATCGAGATGATTCAAAATCTCAGTTTGGATTCGTTTTTACTCTTAATGGTGCTGCGGTCAGCTGGAAAAGTTCCAAACAGGAAGTTGTAGCAGATTCTACTACTGAATCCGAGTACTATGCCGCTTCAGAAGCAGCAAAGGAAGCTATATGGATGCGTCAATTCTTACAAGGACTAACCATAGTTCCTAGTTCGAATGACCCAATCACCATCTATTGTGACAATAGAGGTACCATCTTCCAGGCCAAGGAGCCTAAGTCTCGCAACAAGTCTAGACATGTACATCGGAAGGCTCACCTGATCCGTGATTACGTGGAGCAAGAGGAGATAGTGATTGACGAGATAGCTTCGGATGATAACATCGCGGATCCTCTCACTAAACCATTGAAATATGATAAGCATGAAGGGCACGTTATTTCCATGGGAATTAAACGTGTTCCTGAGTTGTAGTAGTTGATTATGGATTCGATACAATTTCCTTTTCATATGTTATTTATAACTTCATCGTATTATTTTCATATTTTGTTTTTCATGTGGATTGTACGACAACATTGAACGCCACAAAGTGAACTGAATTACATTATATTTGTTTTGGTCCGTAATCGCTTACATGAGCTGATAACTCTGGCTATTATATTGTGAAGTTGATTGATGGTGGGTTCAACGAGCCATAAGTCAAACGGTTGGTTGATCGATCATAGATGCGAGTTATAACGATACCTCGTAGGACATTGTGACAACGTAATGGAGTCCTATATGTTTAAAAACATTCGGTGCCAGGTCGTGGATTGGACGTCCATTGTGTTCCTAGAGTCGATTCTTTTGACTATCGACTGTCTCTTGAGATCAAGGCAGTTTTTGGGTGACTTTGGTTTCTTTCTCATGGTCGACCGTAACAGGAGGCTAAGCAGATTTTCACTGGGTCATTTCATACTGTGCTTGTATCTGCAGGATTCGAGTTGAAGAAAATGTCCAACCTTTATCAGGTTTAGTCATTTATCAGGGCCACTCGAGGAGTTGTAACTGAAATGCATGGCCATGCTCGAATGATGATTCGTTTATCAGTTAAGTTACTCTCAAGTCGGGAAAACCACTCTTGATATTGATCACTTGTAAAATATGACCTTTGTGAATACGGATTTTGCAAATTGTTTTACATTGAGTGGGAGATATTAAGGATATGAGAATCGGTTATCGCACATACACTTGTGAGGACAAGTGGGAGATTGTTGGAGCTAGTGTCCTCCACAGTTAGTGTGATAACGTGTATAAATCTCTTATAGGTTCACAGGGTATACTTAGCATTTTATCAGTTGATTAACATTTACTAATAACGGTTGGCTTGCTAGAAGTTTGACGTTATTATCATACTGATGGCAGTGATCAACTGGTCCCTAAAAGTCACACCTAAAGGATGTGTTTGAGAGATGTGATTATATGAAAATGTAATCACATTGATGCCTTATATGACGATTATATGAAAATATAATCACATTGATGCCTTATATGACTAAAAGGTTACTCCATGTATTTGACTAAAAAGTTAGTCAATGTGATGATGAGACGATTATTTAATACAATTAAATAATATCAGCTGAGACGAATTAATTGTTAATTCGTAAATTGAATATAAACTGTTATATTTAATTATTGCATATATTGTTAGCTTAAACGAATTAAGATGTTAATTCGTAATTAAACATAAACGGTTATATTTAATTAGCAAATTATAAATATGCGATATTTATAGTTAATATATATATTATACGATGTTGTCATAATAAATGATGACGGACCGGTATTAAGTGTGTGGACTTATTAATACGTGACGACATAAATGACAATTGATAATTATACACATTTTATACAAATATGATAACAACCTAAAATAAGAAGATTTTCTTCTTATTTTTTTTGGGTTGTTACACGGTTCAAAGAAAGGAGAAAAATAAGAAAAAAAAATATTCCTCTCTTTTCTCCTCTTGTTACACGGTTATAAGGAGAGAGAGGGGGATTATTTATCTCACTTGATTTTTCCTAAAAAAAACTCTCATCACAAAACCCTAAATATTATTTAGAAAATTAGGGTTTTCTTTCTAGCAAGAAAGAGGCATTTCTCGGAGCATCTTGGGTGCAACGATTAGGAGAATATCGATCTCGATATTTGTTCTTAGGCCAAATGGCTAGGACTGAAGGTTAATTCTAATCTCTATTCTTTTGTTTATACAATTCGTTTATGACTAGCAATTTCATATATTCATAATTTCGTTATAATCCGAATTTTCTTGATGAAATATACCGATATTTCCCACAGAAAACACAAGCCTTACACATTGTTTGGTACCATCATCGTGCATTAAACCACTTGACCGACCATTTCGACCACTACACCATCACTAAACTTAAAACACTCTTTTTACATTGCTAAAACGGTTTTCAAACCGAGTTTTCCGACCAAACAAGTTGATACACTTTCGTTGATTTCTTGTCTCGACCCTAGCATGTAAGTATGAGGGTGTAAAAATCTTCTTCTATCATGTTTTTCATTTGTTTCATGACTATAACATGCTAAAACATGCATAACATGGTCCAAATATGGGATGAATGAGCCAAAACCGGATTTTTGGTTGGGGCAGGGGCTGCTTGTGTAGCAACTAGGCTCGCGCCTAACGCCCCTCTCAGCCTAAATCCAACCGTGTTTGGTCTCTTCTTCCTCTTTGATAGGCTATAGCACACCTATGCAAAGATAATATTTATACCCTAGACAACAAATGAATGTAGTACTTAGGGGTCGAACCCAAAGGAGACGGGAGTTATTAATTAATTAATTGTTTATGGATTGAATTTTACCTTGGTAGATTATCGATTGATTGATTGGGTTGAAGTGATGTAATGATAAAACAATAATAAAGAAAATGTCTAGGGTGGTCGGGTCACGCATGCTAATTATGTAAATGCTCATTTCAAGTTAGGAAGTTGATTTTACGATAAATGTTTAGGCTTAAAGACACCCACCTTACGATATTAGTGTCAACCATAGACCGGGTCCTAGAGAAACTCTCAGCCATGACTAGGTCGTCCTACTACACATGCTTAGTCTAATCCAATTCCGTGCCTCTCGACTTATAGAATGAATTAACAAACTTAATCTACGATTACGGCCAATAACCAAAGATTAAACGTTGTGGTGCAAACATGTGATAGAAACAATTATATAATATTAACTTATCCTCATTTTGACATTTACATATTACTTAATCATGCATGGCTTCCTTTATTCCCTTGACAAATGTAACTATTCAAACATGATGAAAATGTAAACTACACTAATGATAATTAAAATGATAAACATAATGGAAATGTAAATAGAAATTACCTTGCAATATGGAAATGAACTAGAAATGGAAGAACAATGCTTGTAATGAAATAACTTGAAATGAAACTTTGGAATATAACTTAAATGGAAATTGTATTGAAATGTTTATAACATAAAGTAAATCTAAACTAAGCTAAGCTAATAACTAAACTAATCTAACTACTAAACTTAGAGAAGATTATGAGAAATTGTGTATGTGAATGGTGTCAAAGGTGTCCGGGATCAACACCCTATTTATAGGAACACAAAGTGAAACGTAAACAATTAAGATAGAGGTAACCCCGATCGGGGCCACCCAACCTCGATCGGGGTCGTGGTGTTCTCGCTTGTTTGTCTTCAATTGTGATTAATTATCAAATGGTATCCAATGCTTCTAATTTAATGTTTGTTTAATCACTCGATTAATCACACTTTGGCATCCCAAGATCCTCAAAGCATCCAAAGTAGCATCCAATATTTAGCATCTTATGTTTGCATTTTGTGGACTTTGCATTTGGGCTTGACTTCCATTTGACTTTGTTGTGCATTTCTTCATTTAATCCATCACTTTTGCTTATGCAAGTCCATGCATTATCTTCATGCTAGTCCATACTTAGTCTTCAACTTAGCTTGCTTCTAGTTTACTTGCAATTATGTAGAATTTAGCTCCTAAAAGCTCATATACCTACAAAATGTGATGACAAGGCTGTCGTATACCTATAAAAAATAACTAACTAAACTAACTATATAGATAGGGAAGTCAGGTCGATCTCCTCAGGGAGGCAAGATATCTGTAAGAGTCCGTCTATTTGGTCACAAATGGAGGGTGTTTATAATTTGATTTCTAAACTAAAAAGGGTTAAAGGAAGAGAAATAAAGAAAGAGCAGTAAAGGCAGAAAAAGGGTGATAAACTATCAATAAAGAGGGGACATGTAAGGATTTCGGTTCACTACGGTAGTCCAGTGACTCAACTGTAAACAACTCAGATAAATTACTGCAAGACGGATATGGAAAGGTCCTTCCGGTCCACTTTCTATCCTAAACTTCCACTAACTTAACTTCCGTCCTCGTCAGGGTATTCTACTGTTCATAGCAGGTCTATTTAGTCCAATCTTCCGATCCAGGATTAAATTTGACCAGGGTAGTCTACTGTTCATAGCAGGTCTAACTTATTTACTACATCGTCACATTTCTACCGTAGATTCCCTAATCCCGACATGAAACAGATTTAGCTACTCATATCGCTATTAATACTGTCAATACTCATAACAAAGAAATGACCAATATTCAACATGATAAAACAATAATAAAAATGCATAAAAGGTAATTAGGGCAAGAATTAAACGAAGCAAACAAACAATTAAAATGAACAAATGAAAGATTAATATTAAAAAGGGAGAAAGATATTACAATCGCAAGAATCCGGCGTAAAGAACAAACTAATCCGAGCAAAGTGACCCCGAAAGTAAAAGTTACAGTGAAGAAGAAAAGAGAACGCAGTCTTTACTGTGAATGATGAATAATATAATAAAACTTAGATAATCAGTAGAAAAGTAGATAATAGATGCCAATGACCTAGTAGACGTATGCTTAAATAGAAAATATGCTAAGTCCAAAAGCTAAAACAAGTTCACGGGCTAATTAAAGCCCACGCCATCAAAAACCACTCGATCGAGTAGTCTGAAACCACGATCGAGTAAAACGCCAAGAAATCAACTCGATCGAACATAAATGTTACTCGATCGAGTAACTCCTAAATCCAGCTCTTCTTGATCGAGTACAAAACTGCTCGATCGACCAACCAATGCCATAGAAACCACTCGATCAAGTAATAAAACCACTTGATCGAGTATTCTTCCTCCAAAACAGCTCAAACTCGTGACCGACTGCCTCGTAGACCGTGCCTTCACGCATCCCAATGCAGGAACTCACTCCGGAAAATCCCGTCTCCTCAAAATGCATGCAAAAAGGACGAAAATGGTACGATTCCACTACTTTCGCGTTCATTTCTACAAAATAGACAAAACGAACCAAAGTAGCCAATTCGGGGGCAAAATGCAATATAAACAGTACGAAAGTACATAGAAATACGTGCTAAAATAGGCTAAAAAGACTATACAAAATGCATGTATCAAATCTCTCCAAACCGAACCTTTACTCGTCCTCGAGTGAACTAAAATTCAACTAATGGAACGGAAATGAAAACTCAGAGTTAGCTTAACTTGTCTACTTGAACCAATTTAATGCAACAAAAATTAACAGTCATAGCTAAACAGTCAAAACGCAAACGAGTTATAAGCTGTTCAGAAATATAGCTGATGTGGGTGATGTCGTCGGGTCTCCCAATCAAACACATTTATAATTCTCAACAAACAACTAGTTAGCGGTAAGTCGAGGTCGATCCATGGGACGGTGGTTACTCAAATTATTCAATCTAATTATGGTTGTGCTTGGGGTTGTCACAATTATAATGGGTTGATGATTATAATCTAATAAAAGCAATAAACAAGCAACAAAAGGAAAGATGTAAACAATTGATTAAAAATGCTAGGATATGATGGGTTCATAAGGGATTCATGGGAATTGATCATACGAACATATTCTCAAATTATAAGCAAGCAATTATTGTTGTGATGGGTCGAGTTGGTTTATGTCTTACAATCCTAGGAAAGTTTGGGTCCCGGAGCCGAATCGATTAGATTGTACAACACCTACAAGTCGACTTAATCCTCCCTATCCAACTATATGCATGGTCTAATGAGACTCGAGTTGGTTTATGTCTTACAAGTCTCATTGAGAAGAAAAGTGATGGTTGTAAATGCAAGGATTCATAGGCTTAGCATTTCATCAAACATAACATGTGCATAAGTTGAAATCACAACAAGCAAGCAAATTAATTATGGAAGCATATTAGATTAAGCATGAATCATTCCCCATGTTTATTTACCCTAATTACCCATTAATCCTAGCTAAGTAACTACCCACTCATGATCAAGTTTAACATGTTAATAAGGTTGTCAATCGTACTAACAAAGCCAAACATGATGAACAAGTAAGAAAGATTAACAATAATTAAAACAAGGATTAAGAGAATTATACCTATGGAGATTCCAAAATGATAATGCAAAGAATAATAGAAGAACTTGGTGATTAATGGAAGGTTGTCAATCTCCCAATAAACCCAATAATCTTCTAATTACCCAATAATAAACTTGAATTACTCAATAATAAACTTGAACAATAATTAAGGAAAGATTAATGTGTAATTTATGGAAAGATTAAATGATAATCTATTCTAATCTACTCCTAATCTAATCTAAGGAAGGATTGATTTAACCTAATGAAAACTTGATGGTTTGATTATTACAAATGGGGTATATATAGTAGAGCATCATTAGGTTAAGCAAGGGTAAAATGGTAATTTAACAATGCTAATTGTTGGGTAGGGAATCGCCGGTCTCAAGAGAGACTCCGGTCTCCATTTCGCCGGTCTTTGAAAAATATGCGCATCTTGAATGGAGAAAGAAGAAAACGAACGTTGCTGTAAGGGAATCCGAGCGGATTGGTCTCGGGACGCTCGGATTGCAAGGCCTCAAGATGAGCGGATTGGTGGGTGGAACGCTCGGACTGTAGCAGGGGAAGACGATCGGATTTGGAGCAAGACGAGCGGATTGTCTCAGGGGACGAGCGTCTTGAGTCTCGGGACGAGCGGATTGGCGGACAGCTTCTTTGTTTGAGCTCGGATTGTAAAACGGACGTCATTTTCTCATCCGGACTCCTATTGGAGTGATTCAAAATCCTAGATTACTTGATTTTTCGACGCCGTTCCATCTAGCATACTTTCAGAGCCAAAGGAGCAACTCTTGGTTTGGGTTTCGAGCAATTTCTTCTTGTAATGGCTTCCTTGCTTTTCCTCCTCTTGCATACCCCTTATTCTTGTGTTGTTGGCTCCCGTTCTTGCCTCCTCTTCATACAAGTCCATCCAATATCATCAATAACTGTTAGGCCTGGGAATTCACAGACCGCCCTGATCAATACCTCACCTGAACCTGACTACCAGGCTGTCAGGGTGTCAGGCTATCAGGGCAGATGAAGATAGGTGCCAGGCCATGGAGAGGACAACGGTCAAAATATCAGGACAATATTTGACCATATCCGCGTGTATTAATGGAAATAAATACGCAGCATTAAGAATAAAGATTATGCAGTAAATACGGTAATTAAGAGGGAGATATTCAGCAATTATTACCAGCAATTATGGAGAATATTCAGCCTTCAATGCTTGATCATACAGCCGTTCAAGATGGGAAAGCTATATAAGAGACACTTTGAAGATATTGGAGACACATCATTGATACTCAAGAAGAAATATACCCATTACTTAGAGAAATACAAGCATTGTTATTATCATATCATTATTCTCCCAAATCATATAGTGAAATCCTATCCTGGCTTGGTGCCCGTGGTTTTTTCCCATTCAAGGGTTTTCCACGTACAAAATTATTTATCTTGTTATTATTGTTATTTTATTTATAGCTCAATATCGTACCCTGACGACCTGACCAATAGTCTAATTAGAGCTAGTTAACCCTACACAATATCACCCTGACCTGATTTCGCCCTGCGTAAAATCCACACAAAACAATTGGCGCCCACCGTGGGACATCTAGCTCTCTAAATCCTTTTTTCTTATCATACAAAAAACTCAAAAACCTACAAAAATGGCCCAACCCACCGTTGAGGAACAATTGAATATAGCTCTCCAAAAAATCACTTTGAATTGGAAAGCCTGAAAGAAAAAGTGGCCCAAATCTGACGAGAAATCCCGCAATCGAAAGAATCTGAGTCAGCCCTGAAGCAAAAATTGGAAAAAACCCAAGGGGCAGGCTCTAGATTCCAACCGGGAACCCCGTTTTCATCAATCATTAAGAACATTGATTTTTCCATCTTTGGGAGCCCAAGTACTCCTAAGATCACTAACGTAGATGGTGATGATGAACCAAAAAATGATGATAAACCTGATGAATCTACAGCAGTCATCATGATGGCGATGAGTTAGGAGATCAAGAAACTCAACGAAAAATTTGATAAAATACTGGAGTACCGCCAAACATGGAAGAAGCGCCCACGACAAAGCTATCTTTGATTCGCCCTTCATAGACGAAATAGCAAAAGTAGACCTACCAAAGAAGTTCACAATTCCATCCATGAGGGTCTATGATGGAACCACGGATCCAAAAAATCACGTGGCTCTTTACAAGCAAAAGATGCTGGCTGCGTCTATCCCCAGCGAGTTTAGACAAGTTTGCATGTGCAAAGGATTTGGAACAACCCTGACTGGCCCTGCCCTGCAATGGTACATCAACCTGCCTACTGGCAGCATCCATTCCATTGTCAACCTGATCAACAGTTTCAACCAGCAGTTTGCAAATAGCAGGGAGTTGGAAAAACGATCCAGTGACCTTTACCGAGTTACGCAGAAGCCTGATGAAACTCTCAGGACATTCCTTGCAAGATTCAACAAAGAGAAAGTGTTTATACCCGGGTGTGACGTTGGAACAAAGAAAGTGGAGGCATTCAGACAGGGGTTACTACCACATAGTGACTTATACAGTGAACTCACTAAGTATCCCTGCCACACCTTCGAAGATGTTCAGGCCAAGACCCTTGCCTTCATCAGGCTGGAAGAAGATAAAAGCTAAAAACTTGGATCACCCAGTGGACCAAGGGATCATGAAAGAAGCAATAGGAAAAGCAATAGAGGGAACAACTACAGACCTACTCCATATTCCAGGCCAGATCAGTCAGAAGTCAACCTGGCTCATGAATATCAAGGTAAGGTTAAAGTTTATCCACCTATCTCCGAACATAACTTTAGTGTTGATATTGCAGGATTAATCCAGAGGCTTGACAACATGGGAACAGCTGTTAGATGGCCCAAGAAATCAGAAAATCCAAATCCCAGGAGAGACAATTAAAAATGGTGCGAATTTCACATGGATATTGGACACACCACAGATGACTGTTTCACCCTGAGGAAGGAAGTAGCCTACCTGCTAAAGTCAGGATACTTGAAAGACCTGATCAAGACGAAGGCCAGGAATGCAAACCAGGATAAGGAAAATCAGGAGCACATGCAGGATCGTAATCTCCCTCCACCACCACCACTCTATGAAGTAAAATTTATATCTGGCGGTTCAGAGATTTGCGGCCTAACAAGCTCAGCAGCAAAAAAGATAGCCAGGACACCGAGGACTGTGTCACCCTGCAAGCTGGATCCTGTCCCAACAATCACTTTCAATGATTGTGACCTGGTGGGCATCCCTGATGTTCATCATGATGGCCTGTTCATTTCTATGCAGATTGGAACAGCCACAGTAAGAAGGATCCTGGTAGATGGAGGCAGCTCAGTAAACCTGATCATGCTTGACGTACTGAAAGCCATGAAGATAAACGAGGATCAAATTATCAAAAAATCCAGCGTCCTAGTAGGATTCAGTGGTGAAACCAGGAGCACTCTAGGAGAGATCCACCTCCCAACCTATGTGGAAGGAGTCTCATCCTATGAAAAGTTTGGGGTCCTTGACTGCTTGTCATCCTACAACGCCATCCTGGGCAGACCCTGGATTCACAATATCAAGGTCGTACCATCAACCTATCACCAGTGCATCAAGATACCAACAGACTAGGGCATAGCCACAATCAAAGGGGATCACAAGACAGCCCAGGAGTGCTACACAGCAGCCTTGAAGCCTTTCAAGGCAGGTAAGTCCCTAGCATAGCAATTACATTACCCTCTCAGGAGCACTTATGTAGCACCTCCCAGAATGGAAACATATCAGATAATTCAAGACCCTGAGTACCCTGACAGGTATGTTTTAATAGGATCTGATGCACCAGATAGTCAGGCCTGAACTGGTAAAATTCCTTAAAAATAAGTCATCTTTGTTTGCTTGGTCACATTTTGATATGACTGGAATTAGCGCTGATATTATTACTCATAAGCTCAATGTTGACCCATCTTTTAAGCCTGTGCAGCAGAAAAGGCGCAAATTTGCAGCTGAAAGAAACACCATAATAAATGAAGAAGTAGAAAAACTCTTGGATATGGGGATGATCAGGGAAGTAATGTACCCTGAGTGGCTGGCTAACGTAGTTGTTGTGCAGAAAAAGAATGGGAAGTGGAGAGTCTGTGTAGACTACACTGACCTAAACAAAGCTTGCCCTAAAGATCCATTCCCCCTGCCTCATATTGATGCCATGGTAGACGCCACAGCAGGCCAGGAGATGCTAACATTCATGGATGCTTCCAGCGGATTCAATCAAATAAAAATGCACCTCCGACTGGGAGAATCTGCATTCATTACAGATCGAGGCATATCTTGTTACACCGCCATGCCTTTCGGCCTGAAGAATGCGGGGGCAACGTCTGGCGCCGGTCAACATGATGTTTAAAGACCAGATAGGTGACATCATGGAAGTATACATAGATGACATGGTGGTGAAATCTAAGAATGCAGAAGATTATGTGAAGCACCTAGAAATAGCATTTGAGATATTAGAAAAGTGTAACATGAAGCTGAACCCTGCAAAGTGCCACTTTGGAGTCTCTGCAGGCAAATTTCTTGGATATATGGTCACAAAGAGAGGCATAGAAGCAAGCCCCGAGCAGAGATAAAGGCTATCCTGGAACTACAATCACCCAAGTCTCATCAAAGATATCCAAAAATTGTGGTAGGGTAGCCGCCCTGAACCACTTTATATCAAGATCTTCCGAAAGATGTAAAACATTCTATAACCTCCTCGGGAAAAATAAACAATTCCAGTGGACGGATGAGCATGAGGCGGCTTTTCGGGACCTAAAATCCTATTTGTCATCTCCACCCTTCGGCTAAACCAGGAAAAGGGAGAACCTTTGTCAAGTATACCTATCATCACGACACAAAGAATCAATGTGATCCTGGTGAAAGAACAGGATGGACAAAGCAACATCCAGTCTACTATGTAAGTAAAAGCCTGCTAGATCTTTGAGTTAAGGTATAGACTACTTGAAAAATATGTTTTAGCTTTAATTATGTCATGTACCAAGCCGAGACCTTATTTTGAAAGTCACCCAATTATAGTCAGGACCAACTTACCCATAAAATCATCTCTGCGTAAGCCTGAACTTTCGGCGGGATGGCCAAATGGTCGGTACAGATTAGCACATATGACATCTCTTTTGAACCCGGGCGCGATCAAATCGCAGGCCCTAGCAGATTTTTGTGGTGATTTTAGCCCTAACCTAGAACCGGACACGATAAAAGAGGTCAATCGGTAGAGATGAAAACCCAGGACCAGGAATGGGCCCTATTCATAGATAGGGCATCCAACGCCGTGGGGACGGGGGTTAGGACTAGTACTTAAATCACCACGGGGAGATGTGATAGCTCAGTGTAAGGTGTGAGTTCAAAGCTACCAACATTGAAGCGAGAATATGAAGCCCTGATAGCAGGCTTAAAGGTATGTCTAGACCTCGGTGTTCAAAACCTAAAGGTAAAAACTGATTCACTCTTAATTGCCAATCAAATAAAGGGAATTTATACGGCTAAGGATGCAAAAATGATTTCGTATTTAGAATATGCAAAAAACCTTACCGCTAAATTTGCTTTATTTGATATAGATCAAATATCAAGAGACACGAATACCCAGTGCCGATGCTCGGCCAACCTAGGTTCAAATTTTACCCCATTGTTTTCGATAAAATACCAATTGTGCACTTATTAGAGCCAACCATCGCGGAGACTGAACAGATCAATCCTGTCAATCTGGACAATAACTCTTGGACTAAACCCTATTACGACTGGTTTCTCCAAGGAATACTACCTCAGGGTAGGCATGAGGCAAGGGCCTTTAAAATTAGAGCTTCAACTTATGCTATCATCAATAACACCTTGTTCAAGAGATCGCAGGCTGGACCCTACCTGAGATGCTTGGAGCCTGACGAAGCCAAACTAGTACTTCAAGAAATACATGATGGACACTGTGGCAACCATAAAGGAGGAAAGAGCCTGGCAAGCAAAGTTCTCAGGACAGGCTACTACTGGCCTACACTGAGGGCTGACTGCCTGGGATACTCTTCAAAATGCGAAGCCTGCCAAATTCATGCACCAATCATACATCAGCCATCTGAACTCCTTCATTCAATTTCCGCGCCCTGGCCATTTATAAAGTGGGGCATGGATATCGTGGGAAAATTTCCTGTAGCTCCAGGACAAAAAGTCTTCATGTTAGCCATGACTGATTACTTCTACAAATGGATTGAGGCTGACTCTTACAGGCAAGTAACCGAAAAAGAAGTAATATCCTTCATCAGGACAAACATTATTTGCAGATATGGAGTCCCATCAGAAATAGTATGTGACAACGGAACTCGGTTCGTGGGGAAAAGGACCCAAGCATTCTGCCAAGAATGGAATATCAACCTGGTAACATCGATCCCTGGATACCCAAAAGTTAATGGCCAGGCAGAGTCAAGCAACAAGGTAGTCATAAGCTGCCTAAAAAAAAGAAGTCGAAAAGAAGACGAGGCGGATGGGTCAAGAACTTCCATTAGTACTATGGGCGACATGACAACTCCAAAGATCGCAACAGGCCAAACACCTTACTCCCTGGTGTATGGGTCGTGAAGTCGTCATTCCGCGAAGTACGGTACCAACATCCAGATGCAGCCTAAACAACGTTGAAACAAACAAAGACCTGATGCAAGATAACTTAGTCCTGACAGAAGAACTAAGAGACGCTGCCAAAATCAGGATGGCATCATATCAACAAGCAGTTGCCAGGACTTACAATAAGAACGTCAGGGTCAGGGTCTTCAAAGAAGGAGACCTTGTCCTACGCAAAGTATTTCCAAATAAAAAAGAAAAATCAGCAGGCAAATTGGCTCCCACATGGGAAGGCCCTTACTTAATTGATTCAATTGTTGGACAAGGAGCATACATGCTCCAAACACTAGAAGGGGAAATGATCCCAAGATCTTGGAATGTAACTCATTTAAAACTATTCCATATGTAAAGATCGGGCTACAATCAGGTATAAATTCAATCACTACTCAACCCAACATGCTATGTGATGAACTACATGTTTTACATGCCTTGTCTGTATTTTATACCTGTTCAACTAACCCATCTATTTACTTTTTGAATCCTGAACAATTATACATAATAAAAGATTATATGCATAAATATTCAGGATTGAGGGCTACTCTATTATACATTCCTGAAACAAAAAATTCTGCACTTAACTGTGCCTAACGAGTTGGTAACCACCACCGAGATACGATAAAAAGTCGGGACCAATCGGCATGAAATAATTGCCCGACTCGACTAGGTTTATCGCCACTTATTACAACCGTGCTGGACGCAGACAAGACAGGTGCAAGGGTGTTTTATCCCGACCATCAGTCTAAATGCCCTCTAGACAGGCCGACTACCAAGCCCTCCAGCTAGGCAGGGGACATAAGCCCTCCTGACAGGCCGGATTCCCCACCCCTTCAACCATTATAGCAAAACACTATACTTGGTTGAAATACTCATGACAAATTGAAACGAAAATAATGTGTAGGTTATTTAAGCAGAATAATGTGCAGATCATGCAAACGAAATATTTGACAGGTCCAACAGGATGAAACTCACAAATCAAGCAAAGACAAAAGTGAAATCAGCCAAAAGAAGGCCATCATGCCTATATTAATAAACCTTTACCCCTTGAGTCAAAAGCGCCAAAATATTCATAAAGGCCAGGGAGAGTCCCCCTGACCCAAAACAGGAAAATAAAAATAATTTTTGTCCAGGGACATCCCCCTGGATGGGCCAAAATACCAACTGAGAATTAAAAAATATTACCGCTTCTCCTTAGAAGCAGCAGCATCAACAACCTGCTCACCACCCTTAGCCGGCTCAGCCTCAACGTCATGCTCCCCTGGGGAGTCGACCTCCTGCTCATTCTCCAAATTATGCAGGTCAGGATACTTTGAAGCAAAGCAAAAGCCATCTCACCTGCAGGTCCCATTTATCCCCGGCCTCGACAGGGCTTCGACATAGCAGCCGCCCTTCCTTGATATAGAAATAGAGGGAGGCAACATCCACTTGAACTCCAAGTCATCCCTCTCCGGGTAAGCTCTTCATTCCTATCCAAAGCCTCCCGCAATGTGCCGCCGCTTGAAGTCGCCTCGTCTTAGCAAAGATCCCTCTCTCACCGCACCCTTGTCAAGTCGCTAGTTTTAGCGACCAAGTCGGCCCTTGCAAATTCCGGCTCAGACTTGACCTATCATAACGATCTCATCGGATCAATTGCAGCCACCAAAGAAGTAGCCTGATAGGCATTATGGAGACAGGTCGCAACACCCTGTTAAAAAATAACAAGAAAAGTATGAGTAACTTATACCGACAATAGAAAATTACCAAAACAAAACACACATAGAAATTATTCCAGCTTACCTCCCTCACAGCAGCCAGGGCACCAGCCAAGAGGCTGACTGAGTGATCTACTGAAGCAACCGCCTGAGTAGCAGTCTCAACAAGGTCAAGGGTAAGCATAACATCCGATTTAGAAGCTGCATAGTCCCTGATTTTCACCGTAGCAGCCTCCATATTATCCAACCAGGCTCTCACCTCCCTGACCGGGGCAGAGATATCAACATCTTCAATTCTCCTTTTTGGGTCGTGAACTTGTTTCAAAGCAGGACAACAGTGCAAAGCAGTTGACCTTGGCAACATCAGGCTGCTCAGTCAAGTCAATAACAGGCTCAGTATCCCCGCTTCCCTGAGGACCTTCCTCCTTAATCTTAGCCAGCCTGGCTGAGAGGTCAGCCATACCAAACCTGGCAAGGCGAATAGACGACTTGGTAGCTGCAACACGAAATGCTATATCAGCAATATAAACCAAGCATCATCAGGAAGCCCAGATTTAAAAAAAAAGAAAGTTTAAAATGGACTCTGTAACACCCCGATTTATGAAGGAGCCTTTAGCAAGACATTCCCTAATAAACCGGACTGTTACCATCTCGGTTTCCCGAGGTAGTGAATAACAAATTAAACTCCAAGGCAAAATATATAATTACTTTAACTTAATTATTACAAAACCTCTTTTACATCAAATTACAAGGAACTAACATAAATGAAAGTGAAAGTCTTCTAAATGATGATCTAGCTACTAAGTCTTCTGATCCAGTGTCTCACGCCCATCAAGCTCCCAGCCTATCTCATAAACCTGTCAAGCCTGCTCCCCAATATTTGGATCGTCACAGGTGTTCACGAATACACAGGGTCAACCACGAGGTTGAGTAGGGAATACAATGAAACAACAAAATATGATATGCATGCTCCTCCGTCACCACCATCTCCATCTCAACTCTATCTCATAACCCGGAACACCCAGCCATACCGATCCCCGGTAGACTATATATCGACCGTAGCCGATCTGCCAGCTCGCAGCTGAGGACACCAGGGCAAGTCCTGCAGAACCCGCCTGGGCCTTATCACAACATCATCTTCACCACACTGTTGGGAAATGTGTCCTCAACAATAGTGCGATCATGTGATTTAAATATCATTATTAAATCTCATTTTAAAGAATACAATTGGGAAGTAATTTTGTTACTGTCAACTGGTCAACATATATCGGTAATGATTGGCTGACTAGAGTTTGACATTACTGTCGTGTGACGGTGGTGATCGATTGACCCCTAGGTCATACCTATAGGGCAATACTCTTAATTGATCATTTAATTAATTGTATAATGTTACGAGTTAATTAAATTACTTGAAAAATTGACGGACGATTTTGGAAGTAAAATTTACGTATCAAATTGAAATATGATTAAATGAGATACGGTCTGAGTAATCGAATTGTTTCATTACTCGGATGAAATTGTTGTTTAAAGAAACAATCGGAATTGAATGAATTATTATAAATATGATTTATAAATTGGTAAAATATTTTGGTATAAGTAATTATGAATTACTAAGTCGATTTTTGTATATGACGTATTTTTATTAATACGTTGATTTTTAATATGATAAAAATACATTGCATTGTTACATGTCATGTAACATGTAACATGTGACAAAATTGACAAATGACAAAATATAAAATGGACTTTCCATTTTATAAGTACCGAAATATTAAGAGGGTTTTAGTGGAAAAATTGTGTTAATTATTTTAATAAGAGAAAACACAATGATGATCTACCTATGTGTAGCCATGCAAGCCTACATTTCTTGGGTAGAAAAATTAGCCCATGCATTGGGCTCTCCTTCCCTCCCAATCGGTTCTACATAGAAAAGAACAAGAGTTCTTTTACTTAAAATAATTATTATTCACCATATGTATGTGTGGGTGATTATTATTATTCATTCAACCATGTAAAAATTATTTTTAGAGAGATAAAAATAATACTCTTCCTCTCCACATCTCCTACCCGATTTTAGGAGTCTAAACCAAACAAATTTTTGGTTCATTTTTCATGAGATTAATATTATACTAGCTCAAATAATATTAATTAGATTAAGAGTTAAGCTTTGGGTATTATTCCTAAGGAGAGATCCTACACTTGGATCTTGTTCTTCCATTAAAGGAAAGCTCAAGAACAAAAGAAAAGGAGATTTCTTTTGTGCCCATTTGAACCGAAATTTCAATGTAAGGATATGATGTCTTCTCTTTTATTATATTGTTTGCATGCATAAAATCCATGTTTAATTTTATGACAAATTAATTTTGACATATAAGAGTATGTTAGTATGTATATGAATCTACTTTTCCTTCAATTGGTATCAGAGCCACGGTTGTTTGCATGCAAATTGGTTAAAAGTTTTTCCGAGTTATAAGAATAACAAATAAAACTTGTAAAATTTGTGTTATTATGATATATCACGAAATTATTACATGCATGTTAATATTTCTGGTCCTAAAGTGTTTTAGGATATTTTGGTTAATTTTTCGGATTTTTATTGTTCATAATTTACAATAATGGCATTTAAATGTGATTTTATGAGTAAAAATGTCATTTTTGGTCTAAAAATAGCTATACTTCGAATTTTCACTTGGTTTTTGGATATGTTGTCACATATATTATTTTGAGATAACCTGTAAATTTTCATAATTTTTGGACTTGTTATGCTCGAAAAATGAATTTATCATTATTAAATTCGGATTTAAGTGAAAAATAGGTTAATATGAGTTAAATTTCGAATCTGGTCATAGAAAATTAATATGTTGTCACATGCAATTTTACAAGATGTGTGTGAAATAATTGGCTATAAAGAAGTTTTTTTGCATGATTTATGAATTTTTGAAGAAAAATAGCATAAATAGTGACATTATTAGTGAAAATTAATAGAACATAATCTATGACTTAGGAAAAACGTCTAATGTTGCATTTTATTATCTTTTTCAGATCTAAAATTGAAAAGTTAATGAAAATAATTTTTCCATGTTTTTATGATTATTTTATTAAAATCGATAAACCGTAACATTGTTTTTCCGGAAAAATTTCGAAATTTTTAACCTAAGATTTTGAACATTATGAGTGTCATGGAAATTTTCAGGATGTTCATGAGTTTAAATTTCAAATTTTGAATTTATTTGAAAATTTTGATTTATTTGAAGTTTAATAGCTTATTTTTGTAATTTTTGGTCCATTTATGAACAATTTTGTAAATAAAGGTTAATTATGGTCAAATTATTAGTGAAGACTATATTTTGAGTCCTAAGAGGTTAGGGTAATTAACTTATGCATAAATATGAGTTTATGTATTTTTGTGATTATAAAAATGTTGAAATCACGCAAATCCGTAAAAACCGAGTAATATACGATATTGGCTAATTAAAGGCGATTTAGCATAAAATTGAGCATGTTCATACATAATATAATGCTGCATTTTCTTTATGATTGTCATAATTTTAATTTATGTAATTTTTGAATTATGTAATTTTACTTAGTATGGCCTTAGATTTTAATTGGTATTTCCCGAAATGTATGGGAATATCGATTCGATTGTAATTTTTATTGTGATCTCGTATCACCGTTTTGTAATTTAATAGATTTATTTTATTTTAGTTACAAATGTATAATAGGAAATTATGTAATTTATTATGTAATTTTATTCATTCCGGAGTTCCAAAAGACGGATTTCTTCAAGAATGACGATACATAAAGACGGTGTTACCTCGAGATGCGTGCCACAACCGAAGTTCAAGGGACCAATGGAGTTGGTTTCCGAATATGTAATAGTTAAAGAGTTTTTCTATTTTAGGAAAGGCCATACTAGGATTTATTTATATTTATGCTTGCATTTTATTTTATGTCACATGCATCGCTAAATCGCCATAACTAAACATGCATCCTTATTTTATCGAGTTTATCGACCGTGTCAATTAGAATTATCGTAGTTCACCGCTTTAGTTCACTTAAAACGTGATAGATAATAAATTGACATGACCTCTCGCTAAAACAATCAATTGAGACATAGCCTTACCAAATAGTAGAAACCATGAAAACCTATTTCGTGAGGGAGTGCACTCGGCCACACCGGGGTACAAACCTTGTTACGTAGGGGAAGTGGGTGATAAATGTTAATCCACCGAATTCATGTTGATAAGGGTTTCATCGGCCACACCGTGCCCAAGTTAATGTGGGTTTGGATCATGGACACATTTATTCGAAATTTGGATTGAACTCAACAAAAGTTTTTCGATAAGGGTTTCATCGGCCACACCGTCCCCTTGTTGAATGTGTTTTGGGCTAAAGATATATGTTAATGTAATATTATCGACCAAGAGTTCTAAAAGTAGAATCGATTAAAGTGTTAATCCACCGAGTTATATTGATAAGGGTTTCATCGGCCACACCGTGCCCAAGTTAATATGAATTTGGATCTTGGAATCATTTATCATAGTTGGGTAGAGGTCACTATGTAAATGCTATACTTGTTTTACCAAGTATTATTAACGATGAATGTTAAATTTTCCACTATTCCGTTTTTATATTGTTCTATTTCTTTACCACAGTTCATATACGATATCATTTCGTTTTTGATTCAAATCTCCATTAAAATATCGTAACTAAAGACAAATATGAGTTTGCTTCTAAAACCTCAAATGAACCATTGATAAGGATCTCTTGTAAAGAGTATAGATTAAAGTTATTCATTATCAAACAGGTTTTTGATTCATGACTAACACTTCTACTTACAATGGATTATTTTTCATGTACTTAAATGAATTAAGTACCTTGAAGCGATAAATTGTTTTGGTAATTAGTTTTGTCAAGAATTCATAATTGACCAAAATAACGCAACCACTTCAATGAAAGTTTTAAGACTAAAACGAACAAATGAAGAGTAATCTTCATGAATTCAATTTTGCTTCTCAAAGCAAAGACTCATTGAAATAAGTGGGAGCATTCTCTTAAACCGTTAAGATGAGGACGAGGTTCAAGAAGTAAAAGATTATAATGGAATTGATACAAGGTAATGTTAAAGGTAAAGTTGTTGAGAATGACGATACTAAACCTATCAATCCCAACCGATAAAGTTTCCATTGTCTTAAATGTTGGACACGAGAAAGGAAACTACCCCAAATTATTGAAGAATCAGCAAGTTAGTTGTGGGACATCTAATGGGACCTTCTTCTTTAAAAGTGTTTATTTGATTAAACATAAATTTTGCTAGTGCCACTTCGTCAATATTAGAAACCAGTGGAGGTTTTCATCATTGTATTCGACACATAAGATGATTAGAATATGACGACTAGCAACAATAATGTTGAGAGATAGAGTAGTTGTGTACTCAATCTAGTTTTTGGATTTAAAGTTGTACTTAATTGTGACTATTAAGTGCATAGACTCTATATAAGAATATAAACTTGTTAAGATACAAAAGAGGTTTTCACTTTTGTGACCCTATACACCACGATTTGATGTATGGCTAGCCCATCATCAAGGTGAGTATATTCTAAACCAAACTAGAACGATATATCATGAAGATGATGCAAGACTCAAATTGGTAACACAAGATTAAACCTTAAAAATTTTGGAATGATGAACGCAAAGAGTTATCGAGTACTCTTGAAACCATTAGATTGTTAATGGTATGTGCGTATCTTGTATTCAAAGCAAGATGTCTCGTGCCTTTTGGTTGAAAAGGAGATCGAGATTGTAAATCATTGATCCAAAATAGGTTGATCATTTTCTTTTACCAACGATTTAAGTTGACACTAATATGTTCACTTAATAAGGTAAATAGAGAAATCTTTGAAGAGGTTCAAGAGTTCAAGAAATCACGATTTAGTCGTGATGGGATTATCAAAGTGAAGAGTTTGATATAAGCCAATGGAAATGTGATCTAATATCACAAGTTAATCTCTCTTAGCACGCATTATGAAATAATGTGTGATTGGATAAGAAATCAAACGCTATTCGATATGGTTTGAACTTCAATCAAGTTACTTTGAGTTACTTGATCCTTTTGGGGATTTTATCATTTTGTCTAAAATTTTTTCCACTAAATCGAATCATATGGGATATGAAATGGTAAGGGTACCATGGTTGTAAGTTTTTCACAAGAAACAAATGCTCATTTTTCCCTTGCAATTATCACGAGCATGACGGGTTTGCGGCTCATGAAGCTGTCTTTCTAAAATACAAGTTTATTTTAGAAGACAGAGTGGGAGAAATTATTCAAGAGCCACAGAGAATGTTATGTCCCAAGAAACTGGTCTTTCTTGGCTACATGAGACGTTTTGTGTAAGACATTGTTTCTTCAAAACCTAGGAGGTTAAATTCGTCACTTGTTAAAGATGACGAATTCATGCTACTTTTAAGAAAGTAAAGAGCTTATAACTTACAAAGAAATTGTTTGATTCAAGTTTATTGCTTCTAGGAAGTAATGAACATATGACTTACATAAGAGTGTTCAAGTCACAACTCAATACAAGGCTTAGAGCCATGAAAATCCAAAACAAAAGGCTTGATTAGTGACAAAGGGTTTTGCACTAATAAAGAGATATTTCAAAGCAAGATTGGTTGCAAAGGGTTTTGCACTAATTAAAATGCTTAAGTCTATTTGGATCTTCTTAAGGATTGTGTTTCATTATGAGGTTATGAAATACGTAGCAAGTGAATCTAAAACCCGCTTCTTCAAAAGAAGGAATGTATTCAATACATGTCTTGAGTTTTGTAGATTCTTGCAATCCTAAGATTATGTGAAACTTAAGAGAGAATCTTAAGTAGGACATCAATGAGTTGGAATCAACATTTTGATCATGTGATAAAACATTTCTCGATAAGTCGAAAAGTTGTGTTTATACATGAAGTTTAGTGGGAGTTACGGAATTTTTAATTAGTCCGATATGTGGATGACATATTGATCATTGAGAATGATTTAAGACTTTTGGAGTATTATAATACATCTTGAATATCCGAATTTATGAAGATAAATCCACATGATATAAGCGTCAGTAAGAAGTCTTATGTTGATAAGATTCATGACTAGTTCAATTAAATTGAACATATTTGATTGATTTCATTTGCTTCCGCTGCCGAATCAATTAAAAAGAAATGATGTATAACACTTCATATGCCTTGAGCATGATGAGTTGTTTTTCAAAAATCGAATTTAAGTAATCTTTACCAAGTAAGCTGTAAAGATTACCCTTAAGTGCTTGTAGAAGCATTAAGGAAGTAAAGCAAAGTGTTTATGATGCAATATTGTGTAAGGGTGTTACACAAGTGACAATTGACAATTGAGATTGCGCATGGTTTCCGACAAAACCATAATCAAAACACACTAGGATGGTTAAGATACCATTGTGGCAATGTTAATTAAGAAGTAGATTTTCTAGAATCGTTCTAGGCAATAAAGAACAATGAGAGATATTTATAACGGAAATTGAGTACACTTGCGATCATGAGATGTGCAAGAAAGATGAGTCCGCGCTTTGTGAAAACAGTGGGAGCTATTCTTAGGCTAGAGGGCCTATGTCTTGATTGGATCTCGACACGTACTCAGAAAGTTTTGTAATGCAAATGTATACATTACAAAGGAAAACGAGTATGTAGTAAGGTTGAGTAAGGTACAAGAAGTTGATAAAACCTACTAACCAAAGCCTTCTCAAAGGCTAAACATGATGAGTCATGTCATTTCAATTGAATTGAAATGAACAACTACGTACAAGATCAAATTAGATTATAGAATATGAAATAGTAATCAGGCATTGACTATTCATATGTGATAATCACATTTGTCGTTCGAGTTTTACTTTAAAACTCTTTTATTATACTTTGTTACATCCAAACGGGTTGTGGAGACAATTGAACCCCGTTAAAGTGAACACGGATTAGCATTGTATTCGCCCATTGTCACTTGTATGAGGTGACGTCTCGAAGTGACTAGAGTGTGATGCGATTGATGGCAAGTTCAAGTGCCATGCAGTCATGAGAGATGACTAGTCGATCACATAGGCAGATGTTAGGAACACCTTGTCGGGCCTTATGACCGCTTATAGAGTTCTGGCAAATTTATATAGCCTGGTCGTGGCGAGAGCTGCTATAGTATTCAAATGAGTCGATTCTTTTGACTAAAGACTATTCACCTAAGATGGCTCAGTTTCAGATTAACTTTGATTTGTGTTACTACGACCTTCGTAAATGGGGTCAAATGGGCATGTTTTGGGTTATGATGGCTGTGGCTAGTCGAAGGGAATGAGTGCGATAGGAATTGTCCACCCCTTGTCGGGTTAAAACAATATCTCGGGGCCACTCGAGGAGTAATGAATTGGAAATGCGTGGCCACGCTCGGAAAGTATCTATGATAGATAAGTCCGGTCAATCGGTTATTCTCCAGATCGAGGAAACCACTCTCGATATGATCACTTGCAAGTACGACCGAAAGACACCTTGCATTGAGTGGGAGATAGTAATAGGACAAGAGAATTGGTGACGCACACTTGTCGAGGACAAGTGGGAGATTGTGGGAAAATGTGTCCTCAACAATAGTGCGATCATGTGATTTAAATATCATTATTAAATCTCATTTTAAAGAATACAATTGGGAAGTAATTTTGTTTCTTGTCAATGGTCAACATATATCGGTAATGATTGGTGACTAGAGTTTGACATTACTGTCGTGTGACGGTGGTGATCAGTTGACCCCCTAGGTCATACCTATAGGGCAATACTCTTAATTGATCATTTAATTAATTGTATAATGTTACGAGTTAATTAAATTACTTGAAAAATTGACGGACGATTTTGGAAGTAAAATTTACGTATCAAATTGAAATATGATTAAATGAGATACGGTCTGAGTAATCGAATTGTTTCATTACTCGGATGAAATTGTTGTTTAAAGAAACAATCGGAATTGAATGAATTATTATAAATATGATTTATAAATTGGTAAAATATTTTGGTATAAGTAATTATGAATTACTAAGTCGATTTTTGTATATGACGTATTTTTATTAATACGTTGATTTTTAATATGATAAAAATACATTGCATTGTTACATGTCATGTAACATGTAACATGTGACAAAATTGACAAATGACAAAATATAAAATGGACTTTCCATTTTATAAGTACCGAAATATTAAGAGGGTTTTAGTGGAAAAATTGTGTTAATTATTTTAATAAGAGAAAACACAATGATGATCTACCTATGTGTAGCCATGCAAGCCTACATTTCTTGGGTAGAAAAATTAGCCCATGCATTGGGCTCTCCTTCCCTCCCAATCGGTTCTACATAGAAAAGAACAAGAGTTCTTTTACTTAAAATAATTATTATTCACCATATGTATGTGTGGGTGATTATTATTATTCATTCAACCATGTAAAAATTATTTTTAGAGAGATAAAAATAATACTCTTCCTCTCCACATCTCCTACCCGGTTTTAGGAGTCTAAACCAAACAAATTTTTGGTTCATTTTTCATGAGATTAATATTATACTAGCTCAAATAATATTAATTAGATTAAGAGTTAAGCTTTGGGTATTATTCCTAAGGAGAGATCCTACACTTGGATCTTGTTCTTCCATTAAAGGAAAGCTCAAGAACAAAAGAAAAGGAGATTTCTTTTGTGCCCATTTGAACCGAAATTTCAATGTAAGGATATGATGTCTTCTCTTTTATTATATTGTTTGCATGCATAAAATCCATGTTTAATTTTATGACAAATTTATTTTGACATATAAGAGTATGTTAGTATGTATATGAATCTACTTTTCCTTCACACACCACATCACCACAACATCCTCCATCTCCAATGCATATGAATGCTCAAAAGAAATTAATGCAACACAATATATATATCTTTGAACTGATCAATCATAAAATCATGCCGGTTACCAAATGTTGTGATAACATACTCAATACGATCAATTCAGTCAATCACCTTCCAGTATATGAATCATAACGTAAATCAACAACCACGAAGCAAGTCAACGTTCACAGTTTGGTCATACGAAACACAAACAAGTCAACACAATTCAACATCAACGATAATAAGTCAAGTGTATTTCCCTACCTTTTCGCAATCCAAGCACACACAAGCAATCACTTATGATCCTTCACTTATCCATCACCTACATAACATAATTATGTATAATTACCATCTACTCAGTCAATTAATTATGCACATAACCTAGACTCATCATAACTTAATAGGAATATCAATTTAAAGAACAAACACGACTTTTCCTGATTTTCCTGCTCATGGCAGACTCGGTATAAAATGAATAACTAATTCCAGAAAATTCGAATTGATGCAAGGCCAATTGAATTGGAACCCCATGAGTCTTAGCTACAATTTATATCTAACGTGTTTTTCTCAAATTCCAAACTTATCAAGGGTTTTCAGACTGATTTCCAAAAACTGACAGAAACCGTCGCATAAAAAGTATTGATTCATAAAACGAGTTTGACAAATGATTATTAAGTAAAACCAACGGCTAACTCATCTAAACTCTTTAAATTAAATATATGAAAAAGACCCAGCACCAATTCAATATCTAAATTATGTTTTAGAAGTAATCTTTCAGCCTCTACTGATTTGCGGACTTTTTAGATAGACGTTCACAAATAATTTCTTCAGGAAAAACTACACGGTGAAATGCTACCAATTTTCACAGGCATAAACTAGGCTTGGAATAAACATGAGTCTCTTCTTTAACTTTTTGCATCCCACGGCTTTAAGACAGGTAAAACACTCAAATAACACAGACCAACGAATCTGTAAATTGCTGTAACTATTCCATTCATTTATCTCATACAATTTATAATCAAAAACCCCCAAACCAATTCTAGGGTTACGAAAATTATCCCAATACTACTATAATTATGCTAATAATTGAATAAAGAGGTAATAGGATAGTCTACTTACGAAATAGGATGAGAATAGGCTGAGAAATCGCCTCGCAATTCCTCACGCGGCTCCCTTCACACACGGCTCCCTCTTCTCTCTTTTCTCTCTTTTCTCATGGTTAAAATGAATATGGTGATAGGGAGATTAGGGTTTGGTTAGATGGGTTATACATATAGGATAGGTGCTATTAAGACGATACGGGCCTAGCCTAGTTAGATTAATTAAAACCCGAGTCACATAATTACCCGAGTCACAAATACACTACACGACCCAGCTGGTAACTCGGCCTAATATAATATCATATTAAAATACCGGGTATTACAGTCTACCCTCCTTAAAAGAAACTTCGTCCCAAAGTTTACCCTCTCTACCAACCAACGCAAACGAATTATGAAACGCATATACAAAAGTATGTAAGGCACCCACCAAATTGAATATTAAACGCAGTATTACATTCCACCCTCCTTAAAATAAACTTCGTCCCCGAAGTTTAACCATAACAGAAACACATCATGTAACACTCCAACATAACCCACACAACGCATAACCAATATAGCCAAACTGAGAAATCACACATGAAAGTATAAAGATTTTACAATCCTACCCTCCTTAAACATGGTTACGTCCCAGTAACCTTCATTATTATAACAAAAGTTCTCAAACTATCGCTAACAATCGAAAGAGGATAAAAGATTCACAACTCACGTTCAAGTTAACTAATCTCTACTAAAGACAATCAATATACAAGCTCTCTCAAGGAAGCTACGATTCTGCTATCTTTCTGACAAAGACATCGCCACGGATCGGAGCAAAAGCCATGTTGAATAACTTAAGACATTTCAGTATTAATCTAAACACTCTTCATATCAATCAATACATGCAATAACATTCACAGGATCCGCTTGTCAATCTAATTTATACATTACTACTCAGGTTACAAAGATGAAGATGCTTAGGTGCTCACATATGGTTCATGTCAAATAGCATATTTTCCAAGAAATATTGGTCGAATGACGAATGACGAATGCACATTGATTGCCAAATTTTACAAGCTTATTGGTCGAGTCGATCAAGCGAGTAAAAAAGCGATATTGGAAAGTTAACATACAATACTATCATACATAAAATTTCATTCTTGGTGTTAAATATATTTAAACTGCACCCAACACCATGACATAAAAGATTAAATGTATTTAACTACACCAATTTTACAAATATTCATTACATATCATGCTAATATCAACATACCATGTTAACACACAACTCACTTAAATCACCACATTACATTTCCCGTTTTGACATTCGTAACTAACCACAACCCACTAATTCACTACATGAACGAACAACATGACTAAATTAACCCACTATTTGTGACTCCGTTCTAGCTTCATTCCCCCAGACTAGCAAATATCATGAAACCATACAACCATAATCGGGCTGGAAATCTCATTCAATTTATACTCACACGACAAAATTTAACTTCATTTTCAAAACTTTTACTTTCATCTTCGGACGGTGAATAACTTTCTTAACATAAATCTTATAACAGAGCCGTCCATAGAATCCATTTGACTCAAAATAAGATAAACTTAACTCAATTCCTTCAAACAATACAAGCTTAGATGTCGACTCATATTTCGTAATTTACAGGTTCATCTTATTCATTTCAGACCTATCTATACTAATGAACGACTATTACCTCAACATCAGGATTTTAGTTGCACTTCTTTACTCAGTTATATTCACGGCTAACACGACTACAGCCTTTAATCGGAGACCTTTTAGATAGTACACATTCCCTGGTGACGTCTCAGCAAAGCATACGATTCGTACCATGATGTAAAGCAAGTAACTACAAATTAACTGTGTTCAATTAAAATTTTACCTCTTTATTACAGATCTATTTATCACGGGTTGCATGGTCACACAAAAGTATAAGTACCAACTCAATCACATGTTAAATTTTAAAACGATTTATCACGTCATAAGAACTAGACAAGAGTCTAACCATATAGTCAATATAAGAAGATTATTAGTTTAGATCGGAGGCACATTATAAAATTCCCTGTTAAACTCCTTACGGAACCATCGACTGTGCGTCATGAGTAATTAACTTAATAATGTAGAAGTCAAACAAATGAAATTACAATTGAGTATTAATGGTTATATGATTCACAATAAAAACAAAATTACTTCCATATCACACATATGTTTAACATTTTAGCAACCATACCATTCAATTGTATCCATCAACTCAGTATAATTCATTTTCAGCAAAATAAAAGATATCGCATAAACAACTTAAACATGTACATATACCATCATATAACTTGTAAAACATTATCTATGACAAAATATTAGCAAGGTGAACAAGTTCTCTGGTTAGCACGGTTTGAACAAATAGGCAACCCGCGGCTCAATTAAACGTAACTATAACGACTATCATTTAAACATACGCATAACATGTGAATCATCAAAGGGTTATCTCATTAAAATTCATAGCGACGGTTTGAGAATATATTTCAAATATCGTAACTATATCGTAACTATATCAAACTATATTTCAAATATCGTGACAATTGCAACAATCACCTTAGCATTTCATGACAATACAACTATGAACATATCCAATAAGGAGCAACAACACTATTTTATTATCATATCATAAGTTTAGGTTCAACTGAAATAAATTAATGCAATGAAAGTAATAAGTATAACTATAGGCACACAGACTCACATAAAAGACATTAGAACTCAGATGACATCCTACATGTGTGAACATTTAGACATACTCATTACTACCATCCATGTGTAAACATTTGAACATAATTATTATAAATATTCATGCGAGTATATTAGAACAATCAAGTTAACATTTAACGCCACCAACTTTACCAAGATATGACAATATAGTTTTATATTAATATATATCCGACCACTATACAAATATGATGAACACACTAGAGATATTATAACATGCCAAGCATAAAATATGCAAACAACTGGACTCGTATAAAATATTTCACCCTCGATTAAGAATCAAATTAAGCTATTCAATTTCACTCATACTATCATGCCAACAATGTTTTAAACTAAACTTTAATTTTTTTTTATCACTAGTTAAGATACATAACCAATGAATATGTGTGCTACTATCATCATATAAGGACACTATAATTTCACATTAATAAGGCTCATGAAATAATCGAACAACTGCATGAAAACTCAACATAGCATTCACATTTTAAAAGTTATGATTCACGTTGTAACTTCCAAAAAAAATCACGAATAAATAACCGTTCAACGAAAACTTGAGTTATATTACTTTTTATAACATACAGAGAGTTAATAATTCGTGAGAAAAAGAATGAGGTCCAAAGCTCAAGAATTCAATTTTTAAAGGATTTTACAACTCAGTTGGTCCAAACAAGTATGTGACAGCAATTGGTCCGAAACTTGGGTCAGTTTGCAAAACTTACCATTTAATATAGAGACATCAAGAATTTTCGTGGCTTATCAATTTGAAAACATATGTGAATCTTCTGAACAATGGAGTTGGAATTATGCAAAAATTATTAATAAAATTTAAATGAGGATTTTTACAAAATCGTTGGTCGAAACATCACTGTACAGGAACTTCCTGACCACAGCCCACTAAAATATTTATTACTCCTAATCCATATATCCTATAAGCATGAAACCAACGCCAAATGAACACTAACTCACGAGGCTATCTCTCATAAAATTTTCATCCATAGGTAATAAACAGAAAAGAAATGGCAGTAAGGTCAATTAAAGAGTAAAATCAAACAAAACGAGTTTCAGCACTAGGTCATTCTTTACTATGTTACAAGCTCTTATGAACATACTATGTATACTAACCCATCCCAACTTAAATCTCACACTTTGTACTTACGTAAACATCTATCCCATATAATCCCTTCGCATCTCGATCTACTCCTTACATCTAAATCACGATTGCTATGACTAGAAACAAGCAATTCAATAGTGTTTCTGATTACTATCACAATACTATACTAGCATGGCTTCGGGATCACATAACCGCATATCACTAGACATAATAGCACTATCAACACGTCATTCACATCCATCCAGATAAATATCATCAATTCGCAATTATTTTCACGCTCACGATTACCACAATCCAACACTTCATTGATTATCAATCGGAACACGAAAATTTATTTCTCATCTCCACAACATCATATGATCACGTCATCATTCATACAAAATACTTACCGTGACGTTGTCCTGCAGAATGGTTAGAATATATGGGTCTCAAGGCATACATCAACTCGATTATATCCAAGGTTTTCCTTCTAACTACCCCATTCACTCAATTTTCTCTCGGGTTACCTGGTTCAAAACCGAGAGGGCAAAAGAGCACGTATTAAGGGCGCCTTCTTAACCGCACCGTGAGCTCCTAACAGTTTATTCCCTGGGGTTCATTTTATTTAGACACATCCTACGTTCATTGGGTTCATTGGTTTAGGCCCGAGGATCGTTCGCTCACGATACCACTTTGTGACACCCCGATTTATGAAGGAGCCTTTAGCAAGACATTCCCTAATAAACCGGATTGTTACCATCTCGGTTTCCTGAGGTAGTGAATAACAAATTAAACTCCAAGGCAAAATATATAATTACTTTAACTTAATTATTACAAAACCTCTTTTACATCAAATTACAAGGAACTAACATAAATGAAAGTGAAAGTCTTCTAAATGATGATCTAGCTACTAAGTCTTCGATCCAAGTGTCTCACGCCCATCAAGCTCCCGGCCTATCTCATAAACCTGTCAAGCCCGCTCCCAATATTTGGATCGTCACGGGTGTTCACGAATACACGTGGTCAACCACGAGGTTGAGTAGGGAATACAATGAAACAACAAAATATGATATGCATGCTCCTCCGTCACCACCATCTCCATCTCAACTCTATCTCATAACCCGGAACACCCAGCCATACCGATCCCCGGTAGACTATATATCGACCGTAGCCGATCTCGCCACTCCTTGTTGAGGACACCAGGGCAAGTCTGCAGAACCCGCCCGGGCCTTATCACAACATCATCTTCACCACACCACATCACCACAACATCCTCCATCTCCAATGCATATGAATGCTCAAAAGAAATTAATGCAACACAATATATATATCTTTGAACCGATCAATCATAAAATCATGCCGGTTACCAAATGTTGTGATAACATACTCAATACGATCAATTCAGTCAATCACCTTCCAATATATGAATCATAACGTAAATCAACAGCCACGAAGCAAGTCAACGCGTTCACGGTTTGGTCATACGAAACACAAACAAGTCAACACAATTCAACATCAACGATAATAAGTCAAGTGTATTTCCCTACCTTTTCGCAATCCAAGCACACACAAGCAATCACTTATGATCCTTCACTTATCCATCACCTACATAACATAATTATGTATAATTACCATCTACTCAGTCAATTAATTATGCACATAACCTAGACTCATCATAACTTAATAGGAATATCAATTTAAAGAACAAACACGACTTTTCCTGATTTTCCTGCTCATGGCAGACTCGGTATAAAATGAATAACTAATTCCAGAAAATTCGAATTGATGCAAGGCCAATTGAATTGGAACCCCATGAGTCTTAGCTACAATTTATATCTAACGTGTTTTTCTCAAATTCCAAACTTATCAAGGGTTTTCAGACTGATTTCCAAAAACTGACAGAAACCGTCGCATAAAAAGTATTGATTCATAAAACGAGTTTGACAAATGATTATTAAGTAAAACCAACGCCTAACTCATCTAAACTCTTTAAATTAAATATATGAAAAAGACCCAGCACCAATTCAATATCTAAATTATGTTTTAGAAGTAATCTTTCAGCCTCTACTGATTTGCGGACTTTTTAGATAGACGTTCACAAATAATTTCTTCAGGAAAAACTACACGGTGAAATGCTACCAATTTTCACAGGCATAAACTAGGCTTGGAATAAACATGAGTCTCTTCTTTAACTTTTTGCATCCCACGGATTTAAGACAGGTAAAACACTCAAATAACACAGACCAACGAATCTGTAAATTGCTGTAACTATTCCATTCATTTATCTCATACAATTTATAATCAAAAACCCCCAAACCAATTCTAGGGTTACGAAAATTATCCCAATACTACTATAATTATGCTAATAATTGAATAAAGAGGTAATAGGATAGTCTACTTATGAAATAGGATGAGAATAGGCTGAGAAAGCGCCTCGCAATTCCTCACGCGGCTCCCTTCACACACGGCTCCCTCTTCTCTCTTTTCTCTCTTTTCTCATGGTTAAAATGAATATGGTGATAGGGAGATTAGGGTTTGGTTAGATGGGTTATACATATAGGATAGGTGCTATTAAGACGATACGGGCCTAGCCTAGTTAGATTAATTAAAACCCGAGTCACATAATTACCCGAGTCACAAATACACTACACGACCCAGCTGGTAACTCGGCCTAATATAATATCATATTAAAATACCGGGTATTACAGACTCACTGCCTGCAGTAGTATCACTAGCAGCCCCTGAAGCTTTGGCCGCCCTGGGAACACCATCAGCCTTCAAACAGCGAGGAAGGTGACCAACCCCACAACAAAGAGGCCAGGACCTCTCCAAAGGAGGAATAGCAAGGAAAGCAGAAACATTGGGAGTAGGATACTCGGTTTGAAGAACCATCATCGCTTGCTCACAAAAGGTATGACTTATTATTTTCATTTCATTTTTTCACTAACGGGGAAAAACATGCGAGTTAAAGAAAGAAATCAAAAAACTCACTAGCCACGCAGCCTCATGATTTAAATACGCCGGTCGGGACCCACAGAATTGGTCCCGACAAACATATAGCCAGCATTTGACCCTTATCATGGCCCGTCCAAGTTACTTAGAAGAGGAGTAGTAGACGCCCTGACCTTAAAACTTATACGGCCAGGACTGTTTGTTTTAACAGCATAACAGGTCTTCAAATCATCAAGAGAGAAAGAAATATTGTGTTTTTTACAGAGGTTCTCAATAGAACATACAACCTTCCACACCATCGGCATTAATTGATAAGAGGGAACACCAATCTCCTTAATAACCTCAACCATAAGAGGAGAAAAAGGAAGCTTACAGCCTACCCTGAAGGCCCAGTCATGGATGCAGAACCAACCAGGATAAGCCCAGTCGGCCCTGATAGGAGAATCCTCAGGGATCCAGACCTCAGCATCAGCAGGGATGATCCCTTTATCCTTCAAAATTTTTTCGAACTCAGGCTTCAAACGGTTTGCAGGAGACTGATCTTTGACACGTCTGTCGCGTACCTGTCAAAAATAAAACCTAACGGTCTCAACTAAAAATGTAGTAGAGGCAGTCGAGTATCGAATCCTCAGGGAGGTAATGCAACTACAGCTGTCTATTTCTAATCCTACAAAGAACAATTGGGTTTGATTAAATTTTTGGTTCTAAGCTACGGAGTTGAAAGGGAAGAGGAATAAAGCGGAGAGCAGTAAAGTAGGAAAATGAATTAAAACTATCAATAAGAGGGGGACATGTCGGGAATTCGGTTCACTACGGTAGTTCAACAACTTAGCAGTAAATGACTCAGACGAACTAAAGTGAGACGGATATTAGAAGGTCCTTTCGGTCCACTTCCCACCCTAAAATACCACTAACTTAACTTTCGTCCTCATTAGGGTAGTCTACTGTTTATAGCAGGCCTATTTAGTCCAATCTTTCGATCCAGGATTAATTGTAGCCAGATTAATGGGTGACATAGAAGCGTGCACTCAACTAGGTCGAGAATTACGGTTATATTGCTATAGTGATGAGAGTCTCTTATCGGTTCATCTGATTCATTCACTACGTCGTCATTATTCTACCGCAGATTCCCTAATCCCAACATGAAGGGGTTTAGCTATTCATACTCATAATTAATCTATCAACAGATAATTTCCCAGCAGATAACATAACGGAATAATAATAAAATTCAATAATAAATAAACTAGGGCAGGAAGAATGATAACAATAACGCGAATTAAAAGCAACAGAAGGTTAATTATTATTAAAGAGGAGAGAAGATTACAATCCAAGCAAATTCCGGCGTAAAGACACGAAATCCAATGAAGAAATCCGAAAACGAGAGTAGCAGTCGAAGGTTTAAGCAACGTAACAAAGTTCTACTGTGAAGGAAGGTAAAAAGATAGATAAAAAGATCAGTAAAAGAGATGCCTAATTAACCTAGTAAACATAGGTTAAATAGCCAAAGTCTAAGAGTCTTTGCGGAAAAATACTAAAACATGGACTAATTAAAGCCCATAGCGTCGAAGCCTCTCGATCGAGTGGCTTACACCACTCGATCGACCAAGATCTCAGCAGAAACTCCTCGATCGACCATCAGGGTACTCGATCGAGGGCTTGGTCAAATGCAGCTTACTCGATCGAGTAAGGAATAGCTCGATCGAGCCTTGGGGAGCTTAGGGACCACTCGATCGACCACCAATCAGCTCGATAGACCACTTGGGTCTTCAATTCAGCTCACGTCTTCACCCAAGTGCCTCGTAATGCGTGCAACGACACTTCCAAGTGCAACATCTCACTCTGGGATAATCCCGTCTCCTCTAAATGCATGCAAAAGGGACGAAAAGGAGTATGGTTCCGCTACTTCCGCGATCATTCCTACAAAAAGGACAAAATACACCAAAGTAGCCAATTCGGGGCAAAATACTATAAAAACAAAGATAGAAATGCATAGAAATACGTCTTTGAAATAGGCCCAAAAAGACTATACATTAGGCACGTATCAAATCTCCCAAACCAAACCTTTACTCGCCCTCGAGTAAACTCAAAACTAAACTAATGGAACGGAAATGATAACTCAGAGCTAGCTTAACTTGTCTACTTGAGCCAATTTAATGCAACAAAAATCAACAGTTAAGCCAAGCAGTCAATACGCAAACGAATTATAAGCTGTTCATAAATAAAGCTGACCTATCGACCTTGCAAGACCAACAAAACTGGACTCTCACGGGGTCACTCTTCTCTCATGAAGCAAAGGGCAAATGTTATATGTAAAAGAGAGAAGAAAAGACAGTCACTCACCTAACTGCGACCTACATAGCATGCATGCAACAAAAATGAAAGACAATTCAAGTACTAATGCACACACTCCAACCAAATAATGTCCGTCACAGCCGAGGATTTGCAAATAATATGGGAATAGTGAGGTTCAGGTGCGAAAAGGCAAAACAAGTTATGGAAATGTGGAGGTAGAAGCGTCAAGCTAGTTCCTAACAGGACCATAATAAACCATCCGGATCTCAAACTGACTGAAAGACTAAACACGGGTGCCCTTCACTTGGCACAAAACTCACTAGACTCAAAGCACAATCTCCTCAAAAAATATAGAATAAGAGTGGAGGAGTCAGACGATCACAAAGTTCCCTTTTTTAAATACATCGTCTGAAACAGCTAACTGAAACAACCAACCCTCTTGTCGATTGTACATCTTCGAACATCTTCTCAACTCTGACAAGAGGGAACAACTTTTTACACAATCTCTATTTCTTTCTTTTGCTTATCAGCTCTTTTTCTGTTTCTCATTTTTTTGTTTCTTTCTTTCTTTTTTTTTTCTTTACTTCACGTTTTCCTTCTTTTTTCAATACTCTTTTTTCTTCTTTTTTCTCCTTCCTTAATACAGACACCAACTCCAACAAGAATGACAGACCAAACTGCAATGGAAACATACCACAAGAGGACAAACTAACTAGCTTGACTAGGCAGGCTTAGTTTGGAATGTAGCTAATGGGTCAAAAAGGCAAGTTTGGCTAAAGTGGAGCTAAATGGGTGAAAGATGTAAGAAAGGGGAAATTGCAAGACCCTCCCTGCATGTGACACCAACCACAAACCCGAATATGTGCATTTGACGAGAAATTGAATGTCATAAATGTGCAAATGAGACAAACATGCTATGCAAGGTGTACTACTCTCAAAATTCCTAATGAACTGGTCATGAATGTCACCAGTTATAGCTCTAAAACTCAGAATTTTTAAGTAGTTTGCCAGTTTATTAGGTCAAGTCTAAACAGTCAGCTATTATTTGAACAGAAATTCGCAGATTATGCGTATGACAAGGCTAAAAACTATCAATACAAGTGCAAGGCTCAAGTAATATGACAAGCTATAGTGCAATTTCATCACGGGAATCTACCGTTCCGACTCAACCTAAATGCAAAAATAAACGTGAAATTTTTTTTTTGAATTTTAACATTTTCTAATTTTTTTGGATTTTTGATTTTTTGAAAATAAACAACAAATGCAAACTGGAAAATTAAACGTGAATGCAAAACAAATGCAGATGCAGACTCAAAAGGATGCAATACCCTCCCCAAACCAAAACGGACAACGCCCTCGTTGTCCTCCAGATACACCAGTGAGAAAAATGGGGGATGGGAGTATACAACCAATAAAAGAAAATAAAGGAGACGAAATAAAAAGAGTAAGAGAACATACAAAACACGAACTTCCCCAAACCGCCGAAAACCGGGAAGTGAGTAGACCAAGATAGCTACTCGTCGTCGGCACCGCCGTCTCCTAGGTACTCCGACTCAACAAAACGGTCTCCCCAAACCATCAACAAACAAGGGGGGACCTCTAGTCATCATCGCCAAGCTGATCCTCCAGACCGGGTACGAACGGAGGATCCCTCTCCTCCTCTCTGGCAGCCCGGTGTGCCGCCTGCTCTGCCCGTAACCGCACCGCTCGTGCTACCGCTGTCTCCTCCGGCTCCTCCTCTGAGTCAGAAGAAGGTGGAGGGTACCCGTCCGCTGGGTATCGGTAGAAGGAAGGATGCGGCCACCCCTCTGGAATCGGTCGCCGGGCTCGGATATGGAACTCGTAGAGCGGGAATACAGCCAAAGCCATATCCCGTCTCATCTCAGTAATGTACCTGCACATATCCGATAACACGGCATCACGACGCCCTTGGTCCATGACCTCGGGCGCCTCTAAAACAGGAGGGCAGACAAAGTTGGCCGGAAAGGCCGGGTCAGAGGGAGGTGGAGTGAGTGTAGGCTGAGGCGTGGGGGTCGGTCCAGCCTGGGCCTGAGTCTGAGAGCTAGAGGATGCTCCGGCCTCCAGCTTCCTCTTCCTAGAAGAAGAAGGAGGGGTGAAGGTAAGGTGGTAGGTAGGTGGTGGTGGCCTCGCTCCCTCAGCAGTAGTAGGGAGCGACAGAAGTGGCGGAAGGGTAGAGCACGGCAAGGTAACAGACGTGGAACCACAGATCTTCCACGTCCTCGCACTCCCCTTCGCCTTTGGGAACCAGGCGAAGTCAGTCATGGCTCCCAGGTCAAGGTAAGCCATCTCATCAGATGCAGTGAGCCTGGGGTCAGTGGGGTAAAGGTGGCGGGCAATCCTAGTAACTAGCCCGCCGCAGACAATAGCGGTCTTTACCCGAGTCCCAATTCCATTCCAATGCTGAGCTACCAGATAAGCAATATTTAGAATAAACGGGGTACCGTAGTCAATGTTGAGGTACCCTGCGAGAATCGCTAGCTCAGTGTTGGTCACGTTATTGGACTCAGGGCGCCCAAAAATGGTCTCTCCTAACAGACGCAAGTAGTAACGGGGCGCAGGTAGGTGGACATGAGCTCCCTTCCGTGAGGGGAAGGGAGTGTGAGTAAGCGCAGCCCAAAGTGGCTGAAGGAGGTCTCGAGGTGGGGCGGTGGGACCGTCACTAACTAGGCCTAAAACCTGCCCAAACTTGGGCAAAGTCCAGCGGTGTGACTCGTTGCGGAGTCGAAAGTGAATGCAAGAGCTGGAGTGGTCAGCATCATAAGACTCGGTGTCAAAGGAATAGGAGCTAAAGAACTCGTATGTAAGGGTACGAATAGTAGCCTCCTGCATGGTAATCGGACCGACATACCCGTCCCATTCAACAAACTACGAGACCTCCTCATAAATGCCTAAGGTCTCTAGGTCGGTCCGCGCAAGGAAACGGGTGGGGGAGAGAGGGCAACGAAGTAAAGCGACTAACCGTTTCCGGTGAGCCTCGAAGTGAAACGACGTGGCGCTTCGGTAAAGGTGTGAGAGCGCCCTCTCCCGTAACAATGACCTCGGAAGGGCTGGAAGTGTTGGCTAACCGGCTAGCCTGCTGGTGTGGCCTCGGTGGCAGCATACCAGGCTGCGGGAGACGAGGAGTGCGTCCATGATCCAGCAAGGAGAAAGGCCCGGTAGGAGTAGTGGTGGTGTAGCTCGAACCGAGCTCCCATTGAGCTAGCCGCGGAGTAAACTGTCCCTGCACTGAGACAAGTAGAACTGGTCTTTGCGGTGGTGACCAAGGCGGAGCTAGTGGCAACAAAGCAGGGACCACCGACTCGCTCACGGACGAGCCGGAGGACGTACTAGTAGAAGGCAAAGAACTCGCGTCCATCCTGCAAAGTATCAAAGGGCACGAATAAGAGAGGGTCTTGCTAACCGTGGTTAAAACAACCCGCTAACCAACATGTGATGACAAAAATGGCCCTATCGGTCGAAAAAAAATCGACTTCCGAATGCAAACCCAACAATTCCTCAAAACTTGAATTACTGACATGTGAGTGGTGGTGATATGATAAAATAATGACCGCTAAAGGCGAATACAGCATGAAAACCAAATATGGGAGCATGTATGACTCCTAGCAGTCGAAGATTGCTACTCACAACACGGGATTTCCCAACAATTCACATCGAGTAATGGCGATAGGGGACGGTAACGGCAGTTAACAACAGTGATAAGTAAGCATGGACTGAAGTTAAGCAAGCAAGGCAACAGAAGGATCGTCTGATAGTCGACATATTCGACGTACAGGAACCCTAATCGCGGAAATCGCGCAAAATTCGAATTAATCATATAGAAACAGCGAAGAATTGCGAAACTATCATCAACAAGCTAATCAAGGGCAAATGAACACAATTTAATCGAAACAAATCGACTAGACATGGAATTTCCGAACCCTAATTCAATCACCTCAAAGAAATTCGAATTAATTGAAGAGAAAATGCAAAGAGTGTGAAAGAAAACACTTACTTGATGATGATTAACCTACAATATGCAATTAAACTTCAAAAAACAATCAACCAAGGCGGATTTTCGATTGAAAAACCGCAAACCCTAATCCCCTTTAAAAACCGAGAAAACGAGCATAAAAGATGGGGAAAATATGGGACTATTGAAGATTAATTAGCTATGAAGGGATTGTAGGTGGCGGATTTGATAATATTGGGCAAGAAATGGGGATTTGGGGGAAAATCAATCGCACATTAGGGAGAGGTTAGACGGAAATTATAAGTGAAATGAAATAAGATTAGGGAAATAAAGAGTTTAAGAAAGAAAACTCCCGCGGTCCCTGTTCATTTCACTCGATCGAGTGGTTTTAATCACTCGATCGAGGGCTTTTGCTGTCCCCTTTGCCCGATCGAGTAATAGACCTCTCGATCGACCATTTCCTCTGTGGCCTTCCTCGATCGAGTAACCAGCAAGCTCGATCGAACCAACTTCCACTCGATCGAGTACGAAAAGTACTCGATCGAGGATTTCCTCGTGTAGACTTCTTTGAATTTCCGTCCTTTCTTCTTTGAATTGCGTGCATCTTCCCCAAACCTGCGTAAAACATATCCAAACACATCCCAAAATACCAAAAACGCAGAAAGCACAATCTAAAGTCTCAGTCTAAGCTAAAGAAATGTCTAAACTAATTGTCCTAATTAAAAACGTAAATAAGAAATTCAAAAGAAATTCAACCAAATATCTATTACAATTTGTTACACGGGGCATTTCCCCGTTTAATTCCCGTCAGCTTTCAGTAGCCCCTTCGTGGGCTTCTGACTGGAGGACGTCACTTCAGCGATACTGACCGTCCTCTTTGATTTCCATGAGCTTGAATTACTGTTTGTGACAGTAGGAGGAATGTAGTTCCCATCTATGTAGGTTCGAACTGTCTTCGTTCTCGCCCCTCTGTCATCTTCTTTGGCATCCTTGGCTCCAGTTTGATTGATAATGGTTGCACCCTGTCCCTTGACGACTCCTTTCTTGCCTTCATCTGTACCTGCAGTAAGGGAAACAGACGAATTTTCCTCCTTTTTGCTCTCAGCATGAGGCGGAGGGTTAGCAATAACAGGAATATTCTCTAGATTTTCATCTGGAGTGTCAATAATAGGGTCAACAGAAGAGAGGGCATTGCAAGGCTGAGCTTGCATGGGAGCCGTCCGGAACTTGGACTGATGGAAAGTCAGCTCCTCGTCCCCTACCTGAAAGGTCAAAGTCTTCCCCCCGACGTCTATTACTGCGCGGGCAGTGGACAAAAATGGTCTCCCTAAAATGATAGGGGTGTGCACATCTTCGGGGATATCTAAGACGACAAAATCAACGGGAATAAAGAACTTCCCGATCTGAACAGGTACGTCTTCTGCTACACCTAGTGGCCGTGATAAACTACGGTCAGCCATTTGGACAGTCATGTTGGTGCAACTCAGCTTTGTCACACCAAGTCTCTTAGCTAGAGATAAAGGTAGAACACTTACGCTAGCGCCTAAATCGCATAGCGCATTATCAATCAATCGCATACCGATGTGACAAGGGATCGAAAAACTACCCGGGTCTGATTGCTTAGGAGGTAGCTTATTTTGAGATAGGGCTGACCCCACCTCAGTCAAAGCTACGGTCTCATTATCATTTATAGTCCTCTTACGTGCTAAAATTTCTTTCATAAATTTTAAATAAGAGGGTACCTTGGTCAGCAATTCAGTGAACGGCACGGAAACTTCCAAACTCTTCAAAAGTTCAACAAATTTGCTAAACTGTTGATTAATCTTGGTATTCTGCAGCCGCCTCGGGAAGGGAACAGTAATTGGAATCTTGAGCCCCTTGTTTCTCGCTTCCAAAGTGTCTTCCGGAGCAAGTTCAGTATCCTTCGGACGCTTTTTACCTCTCGAACGAGGCCTTTCTGGTAATTCCTCGCTTAAACGAGCACTAGCAGGCTCTCGAATAAGCTTCCCGTCATCAATATCACTCGATCGAGCAATGTGGTCACTCGATCGAGCACCTTCTTCAAGCAACCCGTCGATCGAGCAACATTCCCACTCGATCGACCATCTTCAGCTTCCAGTTTACTCGATCGAGCAGAAAGACTACTCGATCGAGGGCTTTCCTCACCAATTCCACTCGATCGAGCACCAGTCTTCAGTCGATCGATTAACTCTTGTGTCGTGAGTCCTTTTCTCTTAACAGAACACTTTTCATCATCGATTCTGACTTCCTCGGGTCCGATTTTACTTACGGTCCTTCATAAGAGAGACCGCTTCTCAACTCTATCAGATGCACCGTCTCATTTGGGTTCTTGTCATTTTGAGTTGGCAAATGACCGGGCTTCCTTGAGGATTGATTTTCGGCCAGTTGGGCAACTTGAGTCTCAAGTGCCTTGAATGCCGTGTCCTTTTGTTGTAATTGCTTTGCAATGGACTGCATCATGGACTTTAACTCACCTATCTCACTCACCCCACTAGATGACGAAGCACCTTGGTTAGGAGGGTTGAAAGACGGAGGCTTCTGATAGCCTTGTTGCTTCTGGTGTGGAGGAATATAGGGCTGTTGCGGCTGATTTGGAGGGGCAGTGGGGTTGAGTACGTTCTGGTTACTCCACCTCAAATTGGGGTGGATATTCGGCTCGTAATGAGTGTTGTTTTGCCTGTAGTGTTGAAAGGCAGCACATTGCTCATAAGGACTAGGACAATAATCAGCGACATGTCCATCTACCCCACACCTTGTACAGACGAAGGGACCGTCTGTCATAGCATTAACATGGTACATTCCTCCCTTGAGAGCTCCCCCTAGTTCGTACTTGTCAAACCTCGCGGTAAGGGCTTCTAATGCGGCTACTAAAGAGGATTCAACGGCTCTCCTTTGGTTTCCTCTTGAATTCCCATATTCAGCCCTGTGAGTGGCTAAATCATCTATGATTTTCCATCCCTTGGTCGCTCCCAAGTTGTCAGCAAAACGACCATTGGCTGCAGCATCTAAAATGGCCCTCTGGTCATCATATAAACCATTGTAAAAATGGTTGCACAAACTCCATTTTTCGAAACCGTGATGTGGTATGGTACGCACTAGTTTCTTAAAACGAAGCCATGCCTCGTGGAAGTTCTCGTCGGGCCCTTGTTTGAAACTTATTATCTGAGCTCTAATGGCGATGGTTCTCGAAGCAGAGAAGTACTTTTTATAGAACGCCAATGCTAGCGTATTCCAGTCCGTTATGCCGTGAGCAGCTCGGTCCAAATCCCTATACCACTCCCTTGCAGCATCGCGGAGTGAGAAGATGAACATAGTTTCCTTGATCTGGTCAGCTGTCACGCCGGTGGGAGGAGGTATGGAAGCGCGATAATCAATGAAGGTCTCCATATCTTTGAGTGCGTCTTGATTGCAGCTCCCGAACTCGATTTTTCTCGACCATATTGATGTATGCAGGCTTGGGCTCGAACTTCCTAGCATCTCCCGGCAGTTCGAACCCTTTATAGAGATTGTCAGCCGTGGGCTCGGAGTGACTAGCAATGGTTGCTTCCTCAGCCATTTCGGGAAAATCTGGGAAAGTAATAGATTCAACTGATGAATTGGAAACTGGAGAAGACGGTGGATTGTCTTCGAAAAGCTCGTTCTCGTAAAAGCTACCACGAGAACTAGGCTCTTCCTCTGCCTGTTGTTCTTGAAATAGTCTCCTTTTTACGTGCAGAGATCTCTCAATCTCGGGATCAAAAGGTAGTAGTGGCCCACCTTGCGACTTGCGCATAAGACGAAACTACAGACAAGATATAAGAGTAGTCTAAGGAACGATGTTCCTTAAACTAAAAGAAGAATTAAAAATAAAACAGCTAGTAAATTGAACAATTGCCTCCAAGAACGGCGCCAAAACTTGACACGTCCGTCGCGTGCACTGTCAAAAATAAAACCTAACGGTCTCAACTAAAAATGTATTAGAGGCAGTCGAGTATCGAATCCTCAGGGAGGTAATGCAACTACAGCTGTCTATTTCTAATCCTACAGTAACAATTGGGTTTGATTAAATTTTTGGTTCTAAGCTACGGAGTTGAAAGGGAAGAGGAATAAAGCGGAGAGCAGTAAAGTAGGAAAATGAATTAAAACTATCAATAAGAGGGGGACATGTCGGGAATTCGGTTCACTACGGTAGTTCAACAACTTAGCAGTAAATGACTCAGACGAACTAAAGTGAGACGGATATTAGAAGGTCCTTTCGGTCCACTTCCCACCCTAAAATACCACTAACTTAACTTTCGTCCTCATTAGGGTAGTCTCTTGTTTATAGCAGGCCTATTTAGTCCAATCTTTCGATCCAGGATTAATTGTAGCAGATTAATGGGTGACATAGAAGCGTGCACTCAACTAGGTCGAGAATTACGGTTATATTGCTATAGTGACGAGAGTCTCTTATCGGTTCATCGATTCATTCACTACATCGTCATTATTCTACATGATTCCCTAATCCCAACATGAAGGGGTTTAGCTATTCATACTCATAATTAATCTATCAACAGATAATTTCCCAGCAGATAACATAACGGAATAATAATAAAATTCAATAATAAATAAACTAGGGCAGGAAGAATGATAACAATAACGCGAATTAAAAGCAACAGAAGGTTAATTATTATTAAAGAGGAGAGAAGATTACAATCCAAGCAAATTAGCGTAAAGACACGAAATCCAATGAAGAAATCCGAAAACGAGAGTAGCGATCGAAGGTTTAAGCAACGTAACAAAGTTCTCTTTGTGAAGGAAGGTAAAAAGATAGATAAAAAGATCAAGTAAAAGAGATGCCTAATTAACCTAGTAAACATAGGTTAAATAGCCAAAGTCTAAGAGTCTTTGCGGAAAAATACTAAAACATGGACTAATTAAAGCCCATAGCGTCAAAGCCTCTCGATCGAGTGGCTTACACCACTCGATCGACCAAGATCTCAGCAGAAACTCCTCGATCGACCATCAGGGTACTCGATCGAGGGCTTGGTCAAATGCAGCTTACTCGATCGAGTAAGGAATAGCTCGATCGAGCCTTGGGGAGCTTAGGGACCACTCGATCGACCACCAATCAGCTCGATAGACCACTTGGGTCTTCAATTCAGCTCACGTCTTCACCCAAGTGCCTCGTAATGCGTGCAACGACACTTCCAAGTGCAACATCTCACTCTGGGATAATCCCGTCTCCTCTAAATGCATGCAAAAGGGACGAAAAGGAGTATGGTTCCGCTACTTCCGCGATCATTCCTACAAAAAGGACAAAATACACCAAAGTAGCCAATTCGGGCAAAATACTATAAAAACAGTATAGAAATGCATAGAAATACGTGCTGAAATAGGCCAAAAAGACTATACATTAGGCACGTATCAATCTTCATTTAAAGCCTTCGTGGGCTTGAATTGAAAAGCACCATGAGATATTGAGATCATCTCCAATGGAGGATCACTCGGCTTATTTACTGTGGGAGATGGAGCAGCAGAAGAAGCAGGCAGAGTATTCTGAGGAGGAGGAGTTGCAGGAACCGCTGCCCTGGTAGATTTTTTTTTTGCGGCCATTATTTGAAGAATTATGGAAGATTGATTAAAGATTTGGGAAGTTAGGAATTAAGAAAACTGAAGAAAAAGAAAGTTAAAAAAGATGAGAAGAAATTGTGTTGATGAGTTAAACTTAATGAAGCACCCAAGTATTTATAGCAAAGAAGATTAGGGTTCCAGCCGCAAAATCATTAAGGAAGTTGCAGTAAATATCCACGCGTCAGCAACTGCAGTAAAAGAGCCGTTACAGGAAACTCATCAGGAAAAAACTTAACCGTTGGGTAATCTTGCCAAAATTAAAGTTATCTCCTCATTTTTTCTTCCTGGCACTACAAATAAGGTGATAAGAGGCAATTGTTAGGCCTGGGAATTCACTGACCGCCCTGATCAATACCTCACCTGAACCTGACTACCAGGCTGTCAGGGTGTCAGGCTATCAGGGCAGATGAAGATAGGCGCGAGGCCATGGAGAGGACAACGGTCAAAATATCAGGACAATATTTGACAATATCCGCGTGTATTAATGGAAATAAATACGCAGCATTAAGAATAAAGATTATGCAGTAAATATGGTAATTAAGAGGGAGATATTCAGCAATTATTACCAGCAATTATGGAGAATATTCAGCCTTCAATGCTTGATCATACAGCCGTTCAAGATGGGAAAGCTATATAAGAGACACTTTGAAGATATTGGAGACACATCATTGATACGCAAGAAGAAATATACCCATTACTTAGAGAAATACAAGCATTGTTATTATCATATCATTATTCTCCCAAATCATATAGTGAAATCCTATCCTGGCTTGGTGCCCGTGGTTTTTTCCCATTCAAGGGTTTTCCACGTACAAAATTATTTATCTTGTTATTATTGTTATTTTATTTATAGCTCAATATCGTACCCTGACGACCTGACCAATAGTCTAATTAGAGCTAGTTAACCCTACACAATATCACCCTGACCTGATTTCACCCTGCGTAAAATCCACACAAAACAATTGGCGCCCACCGTGGGGCATCTAGCTCTCTAAATCCTTTTTTCTTATCATACAAAAAACTCAAAAACCTACAAAAATGGCCCAACCCACCGTTGAGGAACAATTGAATATAGCTCTCCAAAAAATCACTGAATTGGAAAGCCTGAAAGAAAAAGTGCCCCAAACTGAAGCAGAAATCCTGCAACTGAAAGAATCTGAGTCAGCCCTGAAGCAAAAATTGGAAAAAACCCAAGGGGCAGGCTCTAGATTCCAACCGGGAACCCCGTTTTCATCAATCATTAAGAACATTGATTTTTCCATCTTTGGGAGCCCAAGTACTCCTAAGATCACTAACGTAGATGGTGATGATGAACCAAAAAATGATGATAAACCTGATGAATCTACAGCAGTCATCATGATGGCAGTAGTTCCGGAGATCAAGAAACTCAACGAAAAATTTGATAAAATACCAGGAGTACCTGCCAGCATGGAAGAAGCTGCCCCTGACAGCTATGCTGATTCGCCCTTCATAGACGAAATAGCAAAAGTAGACCTACCAAAGAAGTTCACAATTCCATCCATGAGGGTCTATGATGGAACCACGGATCCAAAAAATCACGTGGCTCTTTACAAGCAAAAGATGCTGGCTGCGTCTATCCCCAGCGAGTTTAGACAAGTTTGCATGTGCAAAGGATTTGGAACAACCCTGACTGGCCCTGCCCTGCAATGGTACATCAACCTGCCTACTGGCAGCATCCATTCCATTGTCAACCTGATCAACAGTTTCAACGAGCAGTTTGCAAGTAGCAGGGAGTTGGAAAAACGATCCAGTGACCTTTACCGAGTTACGCAGAAGCCTGATGAAACTCTCAGGACATTCCTTGCAAGATTCAACAAAGAGAAAGTGTTTATACCCAGGTGTGACGTTGGAACAGCAGTGGAGGCATTCAGACAGGGGTTACTACCACATAGTGACTTATACAGTGAACTCACTAAGTATCCCTGCCACACCTTCGAAGATGTTCAGGCCAAGACCCTTGCCTTCATCAGGCTGGAAGAAGATAAAAGCTACAAACTTGGATCACCCAGTGGACCAAGGGATCATGAAAGAAGCAATAGGAAAAGCAACAGAGGGAACAACTACAGACCTACTCCATATTCCAGGCCAGATCAGTCAGAAGTCAACCTGGCTCATGAATATCAAGGTAAGGTTAAAGTTTATCCACCTATCTCCGAACATAACTTTAGTGTTGATATTGCAGGATTAATCCAGAGGCTTGACAACATGGGAACAGCTGTTAGATGGCCCAAGAAATCAGAAAATCCAAATCCCAGGAGAGACAATTACATTATAATGTATTTTTAACATATGTGACATGTTACTCGACATGTTACATTATAATGTGACATATGTAACATGTTACTTGACATGTTACATTATAATGTATTTTTAACATATTAAAAATCATTATATAATTAAATATGTCACATACAAAAATAATTAGTAATTCATAATTACTTGTACCAAAATGGGTCATATAATTATAAACTACAACAACTTGTATTTATAATAATTATTCATTCTATTTTAATTGTTTCGTAAACAATAATTTTATCTAAGTAATAAAGCGATTCGATTACTTAGACCGTATCTTATTTAATCAAATTACAATAAGACACGTTAACTTTACTCAAAAAATCATCCGTCAATTTTAAGCAATTTAATTAACTCGTATCGGCATACGATTAATTAAATAATCAATTAAGAGTATTTCCCTATAGGTATGACCTAAGGGGATCAACTGATCACCACCGGCCGCACGACGAGTAATGTCAAACTCTAGTCAGCCAATCATTACCGATATGTGTGGACCAGTTGACTGTAAAATATTACATCCCACATGTATTCTTAAAATGAGATTTAAACATGTGATCATCATGATCAACAGTTGTGATCGCATTATTGTCGGAGGACACATATTCCAACAGTCCCCAACCTGAAAAGTCAATGTCTTGCCTCCGACGTCTATTACTGCACGGGCAGTAAATAAAAATGGTCTCCCTAAAATAATAGGGGTATGGGCATATTCGGGGATGTCAAGAACAACGAAGTCAACGGGAATAAAGAACCTCCCGATCTTAACAGGTATGTCTTCTATGACACCTAGTGGCCGTGATAAGCTACGGTCGACCATCTGAACAGTCATATTTGTGCAATTAAACTTTGTCAAACCAAGTCTCTTAGCCAGAGACAGCGGTAAGACACTCACCCTAGCGCCAAGATCGCATAACGCGTTATCAATCAAATGGGTACCAATATGACACGGAATCGAAAAACTACCCGGGTCTGACTGTTTGGGAGGTAACTTATTCTGAACTAGGGCCGTCCCTACCTCGGTCAAAGCTACCGTCTCATGATCATTAATGAGCCTCTTACGCGATAAAATTTCTTTCATAAATTTAAGGTAAGAGGGTACCTGTGTCAGCAATTCGGCGAATGGCACAGTGACCTGGAAACTTTTCAGGAGTTCGGCAAATTTGCCGAATTGTTGATTAGCCTTAGTACTTTGCAAACGCCTAGGGAAAGGTACCGTGATGGGTATCTCGAGTCCCTTGTTCCTCTCTTCCAACGTGTCAGCCGGATCAAGCTCCAAATCCTTCGGACGCTTCTTTCCTCTCGAACGAGGTCTTTCAGGCGATTTTTCACTCGATCGAGCACTAGCAGGCTCTCGATCGAGCTGTTCTTTATCTACACTACTCGATCGACCAAAAATACCATTCGATCGAGTAGTTTCTTCAACAAAATCACTCGATCGACCAGAAATATCACTCGATCGAGTAAGTTCTTTTCCCTGTTCACTCGATCGAGTAGAATTTTCACTCGATCGAGTCCTTTCTTCAGCATTTCTACTCGATCGACCCCCTGTAATCAGTCGATCGAGTACTTTTCTTGTCGTCAGCTCCTTTTCTTCACCAGAACACTGTTCATCAGCAATTATTTCCTTCCTCGGGTCTGATTTCAACACGTCCGGTCCCTCATATGAACAACCGCTCCTCAAAATAATTAAATTTACCGTCTCATGTGGATTTTTATCAGCTTGTGACGGTAAATGACCCGGTTTCCTTGTGGACTGGTCCGCGGCTAACTGGGCAACTTGAGTTTCAAGTGCCTTGATAGATGCATCTTTTTGTTGATCAGTCAGCTGCCACTGCTTTTTTAAAGACTGCAACATCGTCTTCAACTCACCTAGCTGACCTACTCCACCAGAAGATGATGCACCTTGATTAGGTGTAGAGAAGGAAGGAGGCTTCTGAAAGCCTTGTTGAGTCTTATGTGGAGGGACATACGGCTGCTAGTGCTGTGGAGGAGGGGTAGGATTGAGCACATTTTGACTTGTCCACCTCAAATTGGGATGGACTGCCCCTTGGTTGTTATAATAGGAACCCCCTCCTTGCCTATATTGTTGAAAAGCAAGGACCTGTTCCTTCTCCGTAAGACACCCAACAGCAATGTGACCGTCGTTGCTCCCACACCTCTCACATGTGACAGTCTCCCCTCTAGTAAGCAAATGGACCGTCTGAGGCTCCCCAGCAGAATGCAGCTCCAACTTATCAAATCTAGCATTCATGGCTTCCAGTTGAGCCACAACTTGCTTATCGACTGCATGAACTGTTCTAATACCATCCCTCGGGTTTCCATACTCAGCACAGTGGGTCGCCATCTCTTCAATAAGAGCTCATCCTTATCATCATCGGTGTTCTTTTGGAATCTTCCGTTGGATGATGCATAAAGTATGGCTCTGTGATCATCGTACAACCCATTGTAGAACTGATTGGACATAAACCACGGGTCAAAACCATGGTGAGGAAGAGACCTCACCAACCGCTTGAAACGGGACCATGCTTCATAAAAAGTTTCATCAGGTGCCTGCTTGAAACTTGTGATCTTTGCCCTCAGCTGATTAGTGCGCTGCGGAGGGAAATATCTCTTATAAAAAGCAAGAGCAAGGGTCTCCCAGTCTGTGACCCCCACGGCCGTACGGTCCAAATCAGTCAGCCACTCCCTGGCTGAGTCAGTCAAAGAAAAAGGAAATAGAACTTCCTTAATCTTGTCTTGAGTTACCCCCTTTGTGGCGGGGATAGTAGAACAGTAGTCCGTAAAGACCTCCATATGCTTTCTCGGGTCTTCACCTGCCACACCTCTATAGAGATTTCTCTCCACCAGATTGATATATGAAGGACGGATGTCGAATGTATTCCCTTCCTCAGTCTGGAGATTGAAACCTTTTGGAATTGATGATGCTTTAGGCTCCGAGTGACTAGCAATGTTCGGCATCTTTACTGGTGTGCTTACAGAACTGGAAGTATCTTCTTCAAAATATGGATTTTATGTAAAAAGGAAATGCTGAAGCTCTGGTTCGAAAGTACTCAAGTCTTCCTTTCGTGATTCTCTTTGCAGACGGAGTCTATGCCTAAATAGTCTCTCTGGCTCAGAATCAGCTGCAACTAACTCAAACCTGTCTGACCTGGGCATACACAACACTGAAAGAAAATAAATAAGAACTGCCTCAAGGAATAAAAATTCCCTGAGTCGGATAAAATAAACGAAACAAAGACAGATAGGGCAATTGCCTCCCCGGCAACGGCGCCAAAATTTGACAGGGCTGTCGTATACCTATAAAAAATAACTAACTAAACTAACTATATAGCTAGAGAAGTCAGGTCGATCTCCTCAGGGAGGCAAGATATTTGTAAGAGTCCGTCTATTTGGTCACAAATGGGGGGTGTTTATAGCTTGATTTCTAAACTAAAAAGGGTTAAAGGAAGAGAAATAAAGAAAGAGCAGTAAAGGCAGAAAAAGGGTGATAAACTATCAATAAAGAGGGGGCATGTCAGGATTTCAGTTCACTACGGTAGTCCAGTGACTCAACTGTAAACAACTCAGATAAATTACTGCGAGACGGATATGGAAAGGTCCTTCCGGTCCACTTTCTATCCTAAACTTCCAGTAACTTAACTTTCGTCCTCGTCAGGGTAGTCTACTATTCATAGCAGGTCTATTTAGTCCAATCTTCCGATCCAGGATTAAATTTGACCAGATTAAAAAGGTGACTCAGAAGCGTGCACTCAACTAAGTCGGTAAATACAGTTATATTGCTATGGTGACAGAATCTCACAATTAATTCGTCTAACTTATTTACTACATCGTCACATTTCTACCGTAGATTCCCTAATCCCGACATAAAACAGATTTAGCTACTCATATCGCTATTAATACTGTCAATACTAATAACAAAGAAATAACCAATATTCAACATGATAAAACAATAATAAAAATGCATAAAAGGTAATTAGGGCAATAATTAAATGAAGCAAACAAACAATTAAAATGAACAAATGAAAGATTAATATTAAAAAGGGAGAAAGAGATTACAATCGCAAGAATCCGGCGTAAACAACAAACGAATACGAGCGAAGTGACCCCGAGAGTAAAAGTTACAGTGAAGAAGAAAAGAGAACGCAGTCTTTACTGTGAATGATGAATAATAGAATAAAACTTAGATAATCAGTAGAAAAGTAGATAATAGATGCCACTGACCTAGTTGACGTATGCTTAAATAGAAAATATGCTAAGTCCAAAAGCTAAAACAAGTTCACGGGCTAATTAAAGCCCACGCCATCAAAAACCACTCGATCGAGTAGTCTGAAACCACTCGATCGAGTAAAACGCCAAGAAATCTACTCGATCGAACATAAATGTTACTCGATCGAGTAACTCCTAAATCCAGCTCTTCTTGATCGAGTACAAAACTGCTCGATCGACCAACCAATGCCATAGAAACCACTCGATCGAGTAAGAAAACCACTCGATCGAGTATTCTTCCTCCAAAACAGCTCAAACTCGTGATCGACTGCCTCGTAGACCGTGCCTTCACGCATCCCAATGCAGGAACTCACTCCGGAAAATCCCGTCTCCTCAAAATGCATGAAAAAAGGACGAAAATGGTACGATTCCACTACTTTCGCGTTCATTTCTACAAAATGGACAAAACGAACCAAAGTAGCCAATCTGGGGGCAAAATGCAATATAAACAGTACGAAAGTACATAGAAATACGTGCTAAAATAGGCTAAAAAGACTATACAAAATGCACGTATCATGTGACAAAGTATGCTAAATACCACTTGGAAGCAATAATAGCTCAAAATCACTAAATTTAGTGCATAATGACATACAAAGTGGAGCTAAAATATGGGGTTTAAGTGTATATAAAATGGACTTATCAAACTCCCCCAAGCTAAGCCCTTGCTTGTCCCCAAGCAAGAAACCATATCCCATCAATTGCAATATCCCAAACAAGCTAAGCATAATGAACTTAAAACCCGAAACAACATGGGCAAAGGAATAATGCAAGAACATGGATGAGATTTACACGATGGCGTAGCATGGAAAACATTGAATGAACTTTTAAGCTCTTGCATGATCTTTTGACTTATGGACCCTCACGTTGCAGTCAAACTCATTTGTATGTGAAAGAACATTTTTGTGAATAATCACTCAACTATCCTCGACTCATGAGAATGTGCCCGTAATCTAATATGGTAATCAATCAAAACTAGTAAGCCAAAACAATCATATGCAAGCATGATAAAGAAGCCAAATGGGTAGGAAGAAGGCAATATGTAATGGGTAAGAAGGGGGAACAAATGAATTATGGATTGTGGAGCTAATGTCAAGCTAGGAACAACCAAATATAAGGATGCTCAATGCCAATTCTAATCCCAAATTACAATACAAATCATAAGTAAACTCTCCAAAAAATGTGAATAATGCATGAGAGTTTCTCACATCAACCTCTTCTTCTCTTTTCTTTTGAATTCATACTTCCTTTCTTTCATTTCATGCTTTTTTCTCAACTTTTTTTCAATTTTTCATCATTTTTTTCATCATCGTTCTCTTTCATTTTTTTTCCTCTCTTTTTATTTATTTATTTTTTTTTCTCTTTCTTTCTTGAGCATTAAGACCAAGCTCACATGATTTCCAAACTTTGAACCAAATCCCAATTGAGCACCCAAACAAGACCAAACAAAGCTACTAGCTCAACAAAGTAGGCAAGTTATAATGTAGCTAGGGAAAAATGTTTGTGAAGGGGTCAAAAAGGCAATTATTATCATGTAAATGGCTCCAAAATGCTATAACCAATCAATGCATGCTTACAAAGAGATGACATGAGAACCATACTTCTGCGTTTTGATGAAACACACATCATAAGGAGACACCTACACTCACCTAAGAGAGACCGGATATGGATGCATCAGTCTAGAGAGGTTCTACCTTACCATTTTGTAGCTTGTCAAAAGTCAAGATCAAGCCTATTCGGTTCATTTTCCATCTCCCACCTACTATGTCAAGACATCCCCATGTATGCAAAATCCATCATAAAAGAATAAATCATTAGCTTAAGCAATCATTAGGATATGCAAGAGGGCAAAAGTAGGACAAACAAAGAATTAGAAGTAAAAATTCACACAAATTTTTCAAAAATTCTCACTAAATCTATACTAACTAAATGCAAACTAACTAATATGCGAATGCAATCTCCCCCCAAGCTAAACATAACATTGTCCTCAATGTGCCAACAATTAAATTACCCAACTAAACCATAAAAATTGCGCAAAGCACATAAACAAGAAGGACAAGAGGTCATATTTAATGGGTTGCGAGAAAATAAACTAAAATGCAAAACAAAGAAAACTAACTAGACTAGCGAGCCTCCCTCAAGCTAGCATGTATTCGGGGGACTCTTCCTCTCATCAAAAATTCAAGAAAAGGGCCAAAATTTGAAAATTTGAAGAAGGAATGATGTTTGTAAGTGATTAGGCAATTTTAATAAATTTTAAATTTTTTTTTTTTTCCGGAAAATGTTGCGTCCCCGATCGAGGTTGACCATATCTTACCGGATTTGACTTTTTCCGCATTTATTTTAGCTCCTCCGTTGTTGAATGTTACGACCCCGAACGGGGTTGCATTCATAGGGAAGCGTGAATTTTCTCCTTTAAGCCTTCTTTTCTTCATTGTTTACCTTAAAATCACAAAAACAAACATCGTCAAGTCTAGTAATTTTATTTCTAATTCTACGAAAACATTAAATTGCGGAAAATTAAAAACAAAAACAAATAAAAGTGATTTCCCGAAATTAATATATATTGTCCTCTAAAAAGCATTTCAACGCCCTTAGAAGTTGATCATATTCCTGCGCATGAGCAATACACAAGCATATGTAAGCAATTGATAAGATAAAAACATGATAAAGCAAAGGTAAGAGATATGATATCTTATCAAAATGCTTATGAGAGATTTCATAGAGAACCACCGTACTACTCCACTCGCAAGTAAGAGATGGAGCATCATACTTAAGACCATGAAACAAATTGTTAGTGCACAACATATCATCATAAACAGTCTCAATTGGGTGGTATGAAAACTCTAAATGGTAGGACTTTGGGGAAACGGGGGTTTCATCCCTATTAACTTCTATGTCACATAGTCTACCATCTACTTCTAATGGGTCCACTATATACTCCATGGAAGGATTTGTAAAGGGTTCTAAGGTCTCGGGTAAAACCTCGTCCTTTTCATGAAAAAAGGGTCCAACATCATCCACAACATGGATGTCATCTACTACAAGGTATATGTCACGAGTCTCTAAATGGTCAATCGGAGTGATGTTATGGGGAATTTTAAAAGAAAAATTAGGACCATCATCATCATCTTCTAATAATTCTAAGTTATTAGTTGCAAAAGACTCACATTGGGAAGGTGGAAGAGTAGAAGCTTTGATAAATCGCTCATTTCCTTCTCGCATTTCCGTGAGCATGTCTTCGAGCATTTTTATGATACGAGCCTCGGACGCTTGTTGCTCCAAATGATATTGAAGAAGCATTGCACGCCTCAATTATTCTTGGCGAGCTACCTCCCGACTTTCGCAAGCCATGAACTCAAAGAAATTCCAAAGCTCCGGCCCACCATGTAGTAGACACTCCCATTACTCAAATTAAGAGCCTTTTCACGGGTCTCAAGATTCATGCCATCAAGCACGAGACGACCCAAGTAATCCGCATGAAGGACATACCCAAGGGAAATGAGGGGGATGAGTCTAGTGTTGCGGTAGTAGTAAAATCGAGCAGAATAGTCATGGAAAGGCTCATCCTTGGGTTGTGGAACGAACTCGTCATTCATTATGAGAGGCCAATAGCTTTATCACCTACACAAATAGGCACTAAAACTACAAGAAAACCGTGAGAATATCCCTAGGAACAAGTGTTCCCCGAGGCAAAATAAAACAAGATAAAATTCAACAACTAATTATCAAACAAAACCGTTTCCCCGGCAACGGCGCCAAAATTTGATAGGCTATCGCACACCTATGCAAAGATAATATTTATACCCTAGACAACAAATGAATGTAGTACTTAGGGGTCGAACACAAAGGAGACGGGAGTTATTAATTAATTGTTTATGGATTGAATTTTACCTTGGTAGATTATCGATTGATTGATTGGGTTGAAGTGATGTAATGATAAAACAATAATAAAGAAAATGTCTAGGGAGGTCGGGTCACGCATGCTAATTATGTAAATGCTCATGTCAAGTTAGGAAGTTGATTTTACGATAAATGTTTAGGCTTAAAGACACCCACCTTACGATATTAGTGTCAACCATAGTCCGGGTCCTACAGAAACTCTCGTCCATGACTAGGTCGTCCTACTACACATGCTTAGTCTAATCCAATTCCGTGCCTCTCGACTTATAGAATGAATTAACAAACTTAATCTACGATTACGGCCAATAACCAAAGATTAAATGTTGTGGCGCAAACATGTGATAGAAACAATTATACAATATTAACTTATCCTCATTTTGACATTTACATATTACTTAATCATGCATGGCTTCTTTTATTCCCTAGACAAATGTAACTACTCAAACATGATGAAAATGTAAACTACACTAATGATAATTAAAATGATAAACATAATGGAAATGTAAATAGAAATTACCTTGCAATATGGAAATGAACTAGAAATGGAAGAACAATGCTTGTAATGAAATAACTTGAAATGAAACTTTGGAATATAACTTGAATGGAAATTGTATTGAAATATTTATAACATAAAGTAAATCTAAACTAAGCTAAGCTAATAAATAAACTAATCTAACTACTAAACCTAGAGAGAATTATGAGAAATTGTGTATGTGAATGGTGTCAAAGGTGCCCGGGATCAACGCCCTATTTATAGGAACACAAAGTGAAACGTAAACAATTAAGATAGAGGTAACCCCGATCGGGGTCGTGGTGTTCTCGCTTGTTTGTCTTCAATTGTGATTAATTATCAAATGGTATCCAATGCTTATGACTTAATGGTTGTTTAATCACCCGATTAATCACACTTTGGCATCCCAAGCTCCTCAAAGCATCCAAAGTAGCATCCAATATTTAGCATCTTATGTTTGCATTTTGTGGACTTTGCATTTGGGCTTGACTTCCATTTGAATTTGTTGTTCATTTCTTCATTTAATCCATCACTTTTGCTTATGCAAGTCCATGTAATATCTTCATGCTAGTCCATACTTAGTCTTCAACTTAGCTTCTTCTAGTTTACTTGCAATTATGTAGAATTTAGCTCCTGAAAGCTCATATACCTACAAAATGTGACAAAGTATGCAGAATACCACTTGGAAGCAATATTAGCTCAAAATCACTAAAGTTAGTGCATAATGACATACAAAGTGGAGCTAAAATATGGGGTTTAAGTGTTTTTAAATTGACTTATCACCCTTTTGTTTTCATTTCATACTTGTAATCGGTTTTTACCATTTCAAATAATTCAAATCATTTTTTTTATGACAAATTTTTAACCATGAAACATTTTTCACCCTTGGTTCCTAATACCATGACGGTTTAACCCGTGTTTCGGTGATAATATTTGGTTAATTATATTTTAAAAGGTATTTTAAAACCTTTTATTTCATTTCTTTACATTTTGAAAGGTATTTTAAAACCTTTTTCATTTCTTTTCATTTTCAAGACAAATGTATTAGTCATAAACACAAAATCATCCTTGGTTCTACATATCATGTCGGATTTTAACCCGAGTACGATGATAAACATTGACTAATTACAAACAAATGAACTTAAACCAATTAGTTCATAAATATTTTCAAAACTATTCATGTCAAGGTTGCAAGACCGAACCCGACATCGAATATTGTCAAAACAATGACGATTATTCAAGTCTCGTTCTTCATATCAACACAAAAGCAGCCTAAACGGTATTTTTAAATCAAGACGGGTTTAAACACCCTCTTTTCAATACATTTTATGAACTTTTTCAATGGTCAGAAGACGTTATTCCATCGTCTGCTGACCCGCGCCTAAACAGGCCACTCATTTTTCCATTCTCAAACCAAGGCAGACCTGCTTGCATCTCCAACTGGCTTGCGCCTCTTCTGGCTGCCTGATGCAGGGTCTGTTTCCTTCCAGCACTTGTCTGGGACGATCCCGACTTCGGTTAACCCGAATACAGGACGGATCAGATGACAAATCTGCCCACTTTACATTGTATTTGCAAAACGCCTTACTAAGACAAATGGATCAAGTTATGCACCATAAACCTAACTCGGTAAATGGATGTTTAATTTCCATCTTGCATGCAAATTAACATTAAATCCAACTCGACATCAAATACTTGATACTTTGATTAAAACAACCAACATAGAAATCTCACATGTTAGGTTTAAACTCGTGGATGCGCATTCATGCATTTACCCGGTTTATCAACTTTTGCATTTAACCAACCAAGATCGATCAGTAGAGGCTGCTACCGCGGGCGGGATTGGGTGTCCGATTAAAGGGCTTCCCAATATGTACCTTCACCTCTTACTCAGAAACTTTGGATAGTGGACGACCTTATCCAGGGCGTACGAGAGTCATTCTAGAGATATGATGCTAAAGAGGGACGATTCCTTATCTTTAGTACCTATGTCAAACACCGCTTTTTGCCTTGGTTGACCTAGGTATAAAGTGGATTCGAACAGGTTCTAAGCATCCCACAGATGCTTGGTGGCGACTCCGAACATCTCTTGCATCGTTTCGAGACCCTTCCCGAGACGAAACCGACCGATCTAAAACGATCCGGTCGAAAGCATATTTACGCCGCCGAGCGTGGCTTTCAAAAGACCGCTATACGTCCGCATATCGGCCTGGCGTGTAGGTGGGACATGTCCACAGATTGACGACTCTGCTGGGGAAAACTAGGACACTTGTGTCTTTGTGATCCCTAGATGGCGAGACTCGAATGAGGTCTTGGTTGAAATGCATTGATTGATATTACGGTCATAGTCGGGTTCCTTGTCCGGGCCCACAACCTAACATTTTGTTACACATTTCTGTTTCGTCAAAGAGCTTTCATCACCTTCGAGCACGAGGCTAGGGCACCCTCCTTACACATTTTGTTTGGATTTGTATCCCTCTCGAAAATCGGGGTTTGAATCCTTGGTGTGTAACCCACCCTTTAAGCCAAAACCCGTGTCAGCATTATGCATAATATAATGAAACTGCGAGTGCTTATGTGTTATGTGATCATAAGTCATTCTGTGTCATTTCAAAAACACCCTTTTGCACCGTTATTGATACCGTCGTAGAGTACCAAAGATAAATTTATAGTTCCAAACTACTACTATAGCTAGTGGCAGTCAGGGTCGAACCACAGAGAGGCGATGCAATTATTAGTCGTCTGATTTTAGTCTAAAGTCGCAAATGTAAGGGGGTTTGTTTTGAGTTGGTCTATACTAATGACAATGAAATTAAAAGAAAACTAAAGAAATGTATGAAATCAGATATAAAAAGGGTACTAAGATGGTCGGTTCACTGTAGTTTCGGCGGCAGCAAGCTAAGTAAGTCTAAAACAATCACGTAAGACGGGAAAATAAGAAGTCCTCTCGGTCCATTCTTAACAGGTAGCATCTTTCGATCTAGCTACGGGTCCCTAATATCACTAATATTAACTTTCGTCCTGAAAAGTGATTTAAATACCTAAATTAACTTATCTTTCGATCTCATTAATCTAGTCGTCCTAATTAGGAAGTCTATCTCCCTCCCCTATCTTTCGATCTTATCGGGTCGGTCAATTCCTAAGCATTCAACTAGTCGCGTGCACTCGATTCGTCAAACATAGCAATTAAATTAATTAAAACGAAACAAATATCACGTGGCCGGTCGATTGACCAGGGTAAGCGGTCGATCGACCATGGCGCGATTTCAGGTTTACAAAACTTACGCCGCCTACACTACAGATTCCCTACATCCTAGCACAAGGGATTTAGCTACTCATGATTATGGCAAAAACAACAATAAGATTATCGAATAAAGCTAAAGAATTCATACTTAAATTAACTAAACAAGCAATTAACATGAAACGATAATTGGCTTTGGGATCCTATCTAACAATCTAAACTACAAACGAAATAAAGCAGCGAAACTGAATGATGGAACAGAGAACTACCGTATGAAACAGGAAGGAAAGATCAAAACCGGATGCGGAAAATAAACTTTTATTGACGGAAAATATTCTAAGCTAATGAATGAACCCTAATAAATTTTGATGATGAAAGACTTTATAATAGCTTGATAACATCAGGTTACGTTATATAGGAATATAACGTAACACTTATTCCTAAACCTAATATACAATGGGCTTCTAACTTTTTGTCCTTTTAATTTGCGTCAGAATAAACGGTTTGGTCGATCGACCATGCAAGGCAGTCAATCGACTGGTCATCGCTGAACAGTAGCTTCTGTAAGTCGTGCTCTGGTCGATCGACCATAGGAGGCAGTCGATCGACTGGAGTAGCTGGTAGTTGGCTTCTAATTCTTCATAAAGTTGTCTTTCAGGCCTCGAAATGCGCACCAATGTTCGTTTTCCGAGTCTCTACTCCATGTCAAATACAATGTTAGGTACTCAGGGACGGATTTAGCTCAATTTCTACTCATTTCCGCATAAATCTGCAATATTACATAAAAATACGAAGGTAGACGAAATGGGGCAAATAGTAGCATAAACTACACAAATGAGCTCTGAAATGCGTGTAAAATAAGGTGTAAAACAACATATAAAAGACACGCATCAAACTTCCCCAAACCAAACCCTTGCTTGTCCCCAAGCAAGAACTAGACTCGATCCTAAAATCTAATGGAACGAGTTCAATCTCAAAGCGAAATGCAAACTCAATAGCCTAAACCAATTTAATGCAACAACTAACAATCAATTAGCAATGTGAATCGTGCAAACGAGTTATGTAGTCGTTAAAAGCTCTTTGAACCGTCAATCAGAGACTTATCAATTCGGACTCTCACGGGTCGCTCATATCACACATAAGCACAGGTGAAAATATGTAAAAGATAGAAAGAAGTAATTTTGTAATGACTCTCACCTAACTACGACCTATAAGAACATGCCTGCAATCTAATATGAAAATAATCTCTACAACCATACATATGCATTCCAACCAAACAAATGACCATGACACATGCCGAGGTAAGTATGGATATGTGAGGTAATGGTAAGAAGGGGCTAAGACAAATTTGGTAAAAACAGAGTTAAAAGCCAAGCTAGTAACTAAGGGAACCAAACTAATAAATCATCCCAACTTCTTACTCAAAATTTCAATCGAAATGGTGCTAATAGCAAGCACAAATCTCACAATCTCCGATATAATTGTAATTCCCCAAATGATGATAATAAAGCATGGGAATAAAATCACCAACTAATCAAAACTCCAGCCATGTGATTTTGATTTTCTCTTTTCTCGGGCTTCAGTCGATCGACCAAAATGGCCAGTCGATCGACCGCCCTCTACAGTACAGCACGCGTTCCTTTTTTTTTTCTCTTTTTTTATTCAAGTTCTTTTTTTTCAATTCTATTTTTTTCTTTCTTTCCTTCCTTTTTCCTCTTCCCAACATCTTCTCAAAATGAGCATTAGCTACCAAAAACAAAGTAACAATCCCAAGAACATAAACTACTAGCTTGACAAGGGCAGGCTAAGTGTAGGATGTAGTAAAAGGGACAAAAAGGCTATTTTTGGCAGTGTGGAGCTTATGGGCAAAATGAACAAAGGAAACCTCTTTCACATGTGTCAACAAACCACAGACCGAATGCATACAGGTATTAAGCATATTATGTTCATATTTTTGCATATTTATGTAACATGTCTTATAAGGAGTACTACTCACATCCTAGATAAACTGGTCATGAATGTCACCAGTTATAGGCTCTAGATCTCAGAAAATAAAGTAGTTTGCCAAAAATCAAAGTCAAGTCTCAGGATTCAGCGAGATAATTAACGAAAACTCGTAGATATGCAATAAGATTTTACTAATAACATGTCAATTAACAAGGCTTAGGCATAAATAGCTGCGAATGCAATGTCATCATTGAAATACTACCGTTCCGACTCGACCTATATGCTAAAATAAACGTGCATTTTTTGTATTTTTTTGAAATTTTTCAAAAAAAATTTCAATTTTTTTTTTCAATTTTTGTATATATATAGGAAATGAAATAAACAATACAAATGCAAACTGAAATGCAATAAACGTGAAACAGAAATGCAATAAAACAATGCAAATGCAGTGCAAAACCCTTCCCTAAACCAAATCACACAATGTCCCCATTGTGCAAAATCATGTAATGAAATAAAAGGGAAACGGGAATTTTGCGATAAATTAACTAAACAAGACATGAAGTAAGGACTCGGAAACTCACAAGACTTTAAGCGCAGAAGGAAACCTCCCCAAACCAGCGTGAGCTAAGAGGTTTCAGTAGCCAGCAGTGCTACCATAGGTACCTGAAAAGACAAACAAAAGTACCGTGCGTAAATCCGAGAAAACAATTTATTAAACGCAAAATTATGTGTGAAATGAGAAAGACAGAAGAAAATAGAAATGAAGCGGAGAATAAAGTGGAGACTCCGCAAATCGACCAAACACAGCAGGGGAATGGTCGTGAATAGGTACAACAGTGAACATGGTCGATCGACCACATCACCCAATCGATCGACTAGGGTGAACAGGAACAGAAGCTCCTGGAATTTTCAACTCAGTTGATCGACCATAGGAGGCAGTCGATCGACTGAAAAACCTGCTGTAAGTTCTGATTTTCTTCGAATTAGCTCAATAAATTGAGCTAATATGGTCTATAAACCTGCAAATACACATAATAACGCGCCCAAAATTGCGCAAAACCCAAGGTAACAGTCTAAAGTATTTAAAATCCTAAGCAAACTTATTAAAATGCGAAGTCTCGCGCACACGAAAAACGGTAAATAGTCTTAAAAAGCAATAAAATGTTTTGTTAAGTCTTAATCCACTAATAGTTGATCAAGAATGGCCACGGAATGGCCCACTTGCTCGGCTCCTGGCAACAAGAAGTAGCCTCTACAGTGCTCATCTCCACAGCGGCACTCTCAGCAACTCCGACATCCGCAGAGCTCAACGGATCAACAGCTTCAACATCTCCCCAATCAATGACTTCATCTGACTCGTCAAAATCCAAATCGGGCTCCGTCACTTTGACTGGCTCCTCATCAGGCTCCTCATCAGTGCCATAGCTAAGACATCCTAAGCCGCCTCTTTGAACGATTGGCTCCTTCACAACCGGAGCAACATGCGGCTCTTCTGATGTGACCATAATTGGCGCATATTTAGCCCCCGAATTACCATTGTTTCCATGCTTTTTAGTGCCTATTTGGGTCATTTCTTATCTTTAGTTCTTTGTTTTGCATATTCTTTGAGATTTTGATCCCTTGGTAGGAAAGGAGTAAGAATCTTGCATTTTCGTGGCAAAACGAGGCTAAATTGATCGTATTCAATGACCAAGCATCAAGGAGAGACAAGACTAGAAGGCCTTTGTACATAGCATAGTAGAAGAGCATTGTTGAGAAAGGATCCTTGAGTCCCCAAGGAAATCCCCAAGGAATTCATGAAGAAAAGGGAAGAAAAGAAGAAGAATTGAAGCTGCCAGACAATCCGAACGGATTGTACACAATCCGCCCGTCCGTCCGTCCGTCCGGCCCAATCGGCGTCCCTCAAAGGAATCCGCTCGGATTCCCCTCGCCAATCCGAGCGTCTTGCCCAAGGATCCGCTCGGATTCCTCAGCCCAGATCCGGCCGTCCCGACTCCCATCCGCACGGATTTCGATGACAAAGACGTTTTCATTCTTCAAGCTACGATTAGAGAAGCCCTTCTCTCAGAAAATACCGGAGTCTCCTTGCTCAACTTAAAAAGTGTAATTACTAGTTTAGCCCTTAGTTAACCCTAATGCATCCTCCCTAATTTTCACTATAAATACCCCATTAGTCTAATTAGAGGAGCATGTTCTTATTATCAATAATTAGTGTAGTTAATATCAATCAAATCTCTCTTCAATATTGTAATCAAGTATTAATCAAGTTTTAATCCAAGTTTTAGTTCTTTACTCTCTCTCTTGTTCTTCCTTTATTTTGGGTAATTGAAGATTATTTGGGTTATTATTGGGAGATTGACAACCTCTCAATCTAGGATTCAAGTACTTCTATTATTCTTGCTTTATTATTGGAATCATTAGTAGGTAATGTAACTTCTCATGATTATGCTAATATATTAACCTTTCACCTAAAAAAATCATTAGTAGGTATAATCTCTTAATCCCTTTTTAATTATTGCTAATTACTTTCATTTATTCATCATGTTTCATTATGTTAGTATGATTGACAACCTTTCTAGCATGATCAATATGATAATGAGTGAGTAGTCTCTTAGCTAGGGTTTAATGGGTGATTAGGGGAAACCATCATGGGGATGATTCATGCTTAAATTAATATGCTTTCATATCTTATTTGCTTGCTTGTTTTGATCTTAATACATGCACATGTTATATTTGATGAAATGCTAAGCCTATGAATCCTTGCATTTACTATCATCTTCTATCCCTTCAACTTGACTTGTAAGACATAACCCAACTCGAGTCTTGTTAGACCATGCATGTGTTGAGTAGGAAAGATTAAGTCGACTTGTAGGTGTTGTACAATCTAATCGATTCGGCTCCGGGACCCAAACTTTCCTAGGATTGTAAGATATAACCCAACTCAATCCATCACAACAATAATTGCTTGCTTATAATTTGAGAACATGTTTGTATGATCATATCCCATGATTCCCCTATGAACCCATGACACCCTAGTGCCTTTAATCAATTGTTTACATCCCTTATTTTATTCATCTTGCTAGTTTATTTTCATTGCTATTTTAGTTTAGTAACCTTCTACATCAACCCAATTTGTGACACCCCTTAGACACTACTAGTTACAATAGAATTCTCATTTCAATATCCGTCCCTTGGGATCCGACCTTTACTTGCCTCTTTACTAATTGTAGAGTTGTTTGTGAAGTATAAATTGTGTTTTGTATCGACCATTGACCAACGACCACATATGCTTAATTGTGATCACGAAATGGCCTCGATCAAAAATGGCGCCGTTGCCGGGGACGGTGTTTAATTGATTTAAGATTTCTTTTATTGTTATTAGTTGTGTCTTTTTCTTCTTGGGGAAGTAAAACTCCTCAAGGTTTGTTCTAATTGTTTTCGAGTTGTTTGATATTTTGCATGTCTAGAAGGTTACAAAGAGATTTGTTACCTTTTGACCGTGAAATCGAAAGAACCTTGACGAATAATAGGAGACTTGTTAGGAGGAATTTGGGAGGTGTTGGTGAAATTGTTCAACCCACTAGTGAGTTTGTCAATCCTTTCGCAATAGAAGGAGAAGAGAACCCATTAAACAATACCACACAAAATCCACCTACAATGCCTAAATTCTCGTCACACTCTATACCCACCGAGGAGGATCTACCAAATGGTACTCCTACCCCGCAACATCTCACCGGTAATTTTATTGCCAAGTCCGCCTTCATCCAACTAGTTGAGAGGAGCCAATTCGGGGGAATGCCTAGTGAGGACCCTCATTCTCATATGGAAACTTTTTGCGATAATTGTGAAGCTATCTCTCAAACGGGCGTGACTCAAGACCAAATAAGATGGGTCTTATTTCCTTTTTCGTTAATCGGCACCGCAAAGCAATGGTTGAAGGGCCTTGATAAGGCCACCCTTGGAATAGATTCTTGGAAGAAGTTAGCTCTAGCTTTCTACAAAAAATTCTACCCACCGGAAAAGACTAACATGCTAAGAGCTCAAATTACGGGTTTTAAGCAAAGGGATGAAGAATCTTTGTATGAAGCTTGGGAGCGGTTCAAAGGTATTTGTCGCTCATGTCCTCACCATGGACTTAGCGAATGGTTTTTAGTGCAACAATTTTGGAATGGTTTATATGAAGATTCAAGGAACATTCTCAATATGGGATCAAATGGAATGTTCACCGAAGTTGATGACAATCAAACATGGAACAAGATTGAGGAAATGGCGGTCCATAATTCACAATATAGTAGACCTCGCAAGGCTACTAGAGGAGGAAAGTATGAAGTGGACTCCGTTACTCAATTGGGTGCTCAACTTAGTGCTCACATTGACACAATCAACTTGAAGTTTGAACAGGCTATGGCTAGACTTGAGGAAAACTCAAAATCATCAAAGCATCATGTCAATGCCATGACGGCATCCTCATCAATCCCAAGCGGGATATGTGAGAATTGTGGAACCTTGGGTCATGACTCAAGTGAGTGTAGGGGAACAACCGAACAAGTTAATGCTTTCCAAGCTTACAAAAGTGGTACCCCTTATTCAAATTTTTACAATGAAAACACCAAGTTCCATCCAAATCTCTCATACAAAAGCCAAAATGTTCAAAACCCTCAAACAACATACACTCCACCACCCATGAGAAATCAAAATCAAAGACCCTTTTATAATCAAAACCAAGGCTACCAAAATCAAAATCCATACAATCACCACAATGACCAAGGTTTTGATGTCCAAAAAGCGGTCCTCCAAATGCAAAAGAATCAACAAGAATTTTTCACTCAAATGCAAAAAGATAGCCAAGCAAAAGACACCACCATCAACAAAATTCTAGCTCACACCAAGATGTTGGAAACACAATTGACCCAACTAGCATCTTCAAGCTCACAAAGACAAAAGGGGCAATTACCACCTCAAAGTAATCCCCCTAGACATGAAACGGTTAGTGCCATTCACTTGAGAAGTGGTACAAGATATGAGGCACCGAAGAAGCAAGTTGAGGATGAAGTTGTGAAAGCTAGTGAAAAGGAAGAAATTGTGCAAAGTCCCAAAGAAGGGGAATCATCAAAGGAAGAAAGTTCAAAGAAAAATGAAGACAAAGTCAAAGAGAAGGAGCCCATTGTGATTAAACTTCCTTTTCCAAGTCGTCAAGCCAAGCCCAAATTTGATGATCAACTTGGAAAGTTCATGGAAATTGTGAAGAACTTAGAAGTCTCAATTCCTTTCACGGAATTAATCAATCACGTTCCGGCCTATGCAAAGTACATGAAAGATATCCTCACAAAGAAGAAGTCGATCCGGAAACTTGAGACTATCGCCTTCACTAAGGTGAGTAGTGCAATACTTCAAGGGAGTTCACCTCCAAAGTTAAAGGATCCGGGAAGCTTCTCAATACCGTGTACCATTGGCGACACGACGATCAACAAAGCCTTATGTGATCTAGGGGCTAGTGTGAGTGTCATGCCGTACTCGGTGAGTAAAAGGTTGGGAATGGGAGAGCTTAAATGCACCAATATCACTCTTCAAATGGCCGATAGATCGACGAAGACACCATTAGGGATATGGGAAGATGTCCCCGTGCGAATTGGGAAGTTTTTCATCCCGGTGGACTTTGTCATTGTTGATATGGAGGAAGATTCCAACATTCCAATCATCTTAGGAAGACCTTTCCTACACACCGCGGGTGCGGTGATTGATGTGAAACATGGAGAGCTCACTCTAGAAGTGGGAGATGAAAGCATAACTTTTAATCTTGACAAGACCATGAGGGCTCCTCGTTTGCATGAGCCATGTTTCATGATTGATCATTATAGCCGAAAAGATGAAAGGAAGAAATCGGAACTCCAATGGAGGAAGAAAGTTGAAGATGCTCCATTCAAAGAGCAAGTGAATTGTGACAAGGAGAGCTTGCAAAGCTCATCAAAATCAACCAAGGAAGAAGAAGATGGCCTCATTGGCCAAGAGAAGAAATTGGGAGAGTTGTCTCCATCTAAGCAAGAGATTTTCAATGATCAACTCAATGAAGTTTGTGGTCTTTGGGACGACGAATTTGAAGGGATCTTTAATCCCTACATTGGGCATGCCATCGATCATGATCAACAACAAGGGCCACGGTCTATTGAGGACCTCTACCATAACAATGAACAAGCTTTTGATTACTTCTTCAAGGTGTTGAGCAACATCAACAACACCTTGAACATGCCCCTTGACATCTCATCAAGAATGAGAGTTTGGTGGAGTCCTCCCAAACCACCACTTGTAAATATTTCTAACTCCCTAACTTACTTTTCAATTTTTGTATTGCATTTTTGTCATTTTTGGATTTTATTTACTTTGATCAAAATAATTGTCATGAAAAGAGAAAAGTGAGGGAGGGATTAACAATTTTAATTGATGTGTAGTGCTTTACCTTAGTGTGGGGATGGCAATTGCCTAGGCTATTCATGCCTTAGTAGTGCCCCCACAATGAAGAACACAAGATTTGAAAGAAAGAAAGAAAGAATGATAAGGGAATGCGTTTGTGCACGGATGGAACTGAATCCGTGTACACAAGGACCAATCCGAGCGGATTCCTGAGAATCCGCCCGTCGAAGAAGATCCGAGCGTCCCTCGAGAAGACGCCCGTCTTGGGCTGAGCTGAAATTGCAAAATTCTTGATCGTCAAAGAATCCGAGCGGATTTACGGAAAGACGCCGTCTCATAGAATCCGTCCGTCTTTTGGAGAAGACGCCCGTCTTTTTGTTGAGAAAAACAAAGAAAAATCTCTGGACTAGAATCCGTCCGTCCTGCACAAAATCCGCCCGTCCCATCACAGAAGAATCCGAGCGGATTCCCCAGAATCCGCCCGTCTCTAGGCGGGATTTTGAAAATTTTGAAGCTGTAGAATCCGCACGGATTGCGCCCAATCCGCACGGATTGTCCCTGCGTCTTGAAAAATCTCGACTTCTTTATAACCCATCCCACCTTCATTCATTCATTCATTCATTCATAAACACTACCCTATACATCAAAACCCTCATCCTCTCCATCTCAAAAACAAAAACCCTCAACAAAATCCACCAAAATCAAATCAAACCATCCTTCAAACAACAAATCAATCACTCCATCTTCAACAACAATCAAAACCAAGCACAAAATCTTCACCCTTTGAGTCGATTTTTGATTTCATAAAGGCAAAGCCTTTCACCTTCAAAATCGATTTGGGCATTCTACAAATTGAAGATTTTTGACTCTTTACTTGGTTAGTTCATCAAATGGCAAGAACAAAGGGAGTAACAAAGGCAACAAAGGCACCAAAAGCAAAGGCTCTCTCTCAAAGGCAAAAAGCTCTACAAGCAAAGAAAGCTTTGGCAATGGTGGTATCAACACCAAACTTGGAAGTACAACAACAACAACAAATTTATATGGAAGCATCACCTTCTACTCCGGTAATCGATCAACTCTTGTATTTTCCGGAGGTAACTTTCATTTCCGATACCCATAGAAATACATTTGTCAAGTTTGCTATGAAACAAATTCAATCCACCAAATTCATATGTAAAGATGCTTTGGAGAAATTGGGTGTTCTTGAACAAACAAAAGCCTTTTTCAATGCCATGGGTTTGAAGAAATTGTTTGAAATGAAGGAAGTAACATACCCCTCCCTTGTCTTGGAATTCTTAAGTTCTTTAAAAGTGACAAAAGTTGAGAATAGGGAAAATATTGAGTTTCGTCAAGCTAACACTAGTAGACGCATTACCTTTCCGGAATTGGGTGAAATTTTGGGTCTTAGCGATGAACATAAATTTTATAAGCAATATGGGAAGTATGACCCCGAGCCTCTTTGGGAGGCAATCTCCGGGAAGAAATTTGAAGATTTTCATGCTTGTCGTGCTCTTTTGGTCCATCATCCGGGCATAAGAGTATGGCACAAAGTTGTGGGAAATACCATAATTGCTAGGAAAGACACCAATCATTTCACAGGACTCGATTTTATTCTCCTTGAATCAACTTTGAATATTGGAAGAATTCACACCAAGCCTTACAATTCTTTGAGGCTTTTGGTTGATAGATGGCTTCATGTTGATAGTGGGAAGAAGGGTACAACCGTTATTGTTAATGGCGGCCTAGTCACGGTCCTAGCCAAGCACTTTGATCCTAACTTCAATAAGGATAACAAGTACAAGGCAAAGGAAGGTGGCCATCTTATTGATATGTCCATCATGATTAACAAGTTTAAGTGGGTTGCTCACAATCCCCTTGACACCAAGTATGGGTGGCTTACTAGTGAGGCTCGATCATTCACTTTACCCGCAAAGATTTGCCGTCTTAGTGTCCACCGGACCAACTATTTACTTCCCCTATCCAAGGAAGCCGAGTACATCATTCAACAACAAAAGGGTGATCATGAAACTCCCTCCTCTTCCATTGTTATACCGCCTTACCCCTTTGTGTATGAAGAGTTCAAACCGCAAGGAGTTGAAATTGGAAAAGACTATGTCACTCTTCTTATGCAAGCCATGCACAAGCAAGCTTATGAAGATCGGAAGAATGCTTATTTGGCTCAATATCCTCCCCTCTTACATCTAGCTAGGCAAGGACTCCTTGATCCATCTTGTCCTTTGCCTAGTTGGGCGGATAGAGAAGCCTTATTTCCGGGTGCATCTAGGGACGTGGTGGAAGACAATGAGGTTGTTGGAAATGGTGAAGAAATTGATGATAATATTGAGGAAGAAGCAAGTGGAGATGAAGAAAGAGATGGTGAAGATAGTGAAGATGATGATGAGCAAGATAATGAAGAAAGTGCCAAGGAAAGTGGCAATGTGACCGCTTCTCATGAGGGAAGTGGTGATGATAATAGCATGATGGAAGACTAGCCTTGGAGACTCCTACACTCCCATGGTTTGTCTATATCTCTTTGTATTTTATTTCATTTTGATCATTGTTGGTTTAGTCCTAGCAACATCAAAGGACTCACACCTCGGTTCCATTGAGGTGTTCTTACTTTATTGTTCCCATTTTTGAAAATCCAAAATGACAATCTAGTTTCATGCATAGCATAGTGTGTGCATGAACTATACCCATGCTTTGACATTAGCAATAGTGTCTTATTTGGTTTGGGGAAGTTAATGCATACACAACGGGAGGTAATCTAAATTATCCTCTCCGTCATAACAAAAACCATGCATCATGTAGTATAGCTTAGTGTAGAATTGCATTTAGTATAGAAATCATGCATCATTTTTGCATAATTTCCATCATTTTGGCCATTGAGGACAATGCCCATATTAGTGTGGGGATGGGAATTCTAACACTTAACTTTTATTCAAAAACCATAAAAATTGAAAAATTTCAAAAATCATAAAAATTTGAAAAATTGAAAAACCAAAAACAAGTTCATTTCCTTTGTATATATTGTCTTGTATATATTGTGTTTGTTTATCCTTGTTCACTTTAATTGACTACGCCACATCCGAGACATGAGGATATTGAAGACCGCATGGTATGATCTTTCCAATCTCCTTTTTCCTCTTTATGTTAATGACTATGTGGCTTTATTTTGATTGATGCGGTATAACAATGTGAACTTAGGATTGCATTTAGTTTACATGACATATTAGTTGGTAGAATCATTTGCATTAGGATGTATATATGCTAGTTGCAACATGGCATGTAGTTGCATGTTAGAAAAATTTTGTGAAACCGTCTACTTGGGAAGCTTGACAAGTGTATATAGGCCCTAGTAGATGCTTTTTATTCTTAAGACTTTGCTTGTTAGAATGCTTGTAAAACACCCTAGGATGTGTCATGCTAGTATCCTTTGACCCATGGTTTAAGGCCTAGTCAAGAGTACCTTGTGGTGTGATAACTCCTTGGCTACCGTTTTTTCCAAGGTGACCCTTGAAACCATGCATACTTCTATCATTCATCCATGTTCTACCACATTTTTGTCATCAAAGGGAATGGGCACAAAAAGAAATCAATTTGAGTTCAATGAAATGAAAAGTGAAAGAAAGTTTGCAAAAATGCATCAAATGAAAAGAGGAGCAAAAATAGAACTCCTAAAGCTTCAAATACAAGGCACCCTCGTTACTAATTGGGGTGACTTTGAAAATGTTCAAAAAGAAATGCAAAAAAGTTGTCAAGTATTGAAATGCCAAAAATCAAAAGAAATGGCAAGAAAGTGTTCTCAAATGTCAAATGCCAATGAAATTGGGGGGAAAAACAAAAAAACAAAGCAAACTCCCAAAATAAAACTCAAATATCTATCGATCCCTTTATCCATCATATCCATTTTTGTGCATGGTAGAGAGGGGACGACCCTTCTTCTTGTCTAGGCAAGAGGGGGAATTCCGCGATCCTCCAGTGTTTCTAACACCATAGGGAGTCTATTCTTGACAAAAGCATTTAACGATTGAGGACAAAGGTACCCTAGCTTGACACAACTTGGAGGTGATTTATTGGTATCCTTCTAGGCCTAGTAGTTTGAACAAATTGCATCTATGAAGGATTGTGTACCCTTGAATTGCTTCCCTTGTAGATAATTTCCGCCACTTGATGGGGGAGTGGCTATTCTTTTTGTAGATGCATCCATTATGTGATTTTTGTGTGCTTAATGTTTGGATGTGTCGCCATTTTGGCAAGACCCACCTTGCCTTGCAAGAAGGCATCCTACCTCATGGTTGTCTTGTTGTGAGTTGAAGGGGCGGAGTGAGACCCGCTAATTGTCTCATATCGGCTATTATTATTAGGTTAGGTTAGTATTGGTCCTAGTCTTTGTCACCTCTTTACTCGGGATGAGCAAAGGTTCGGTTTGGGGATATTTGATGTGACCATAATTGGCGCATATTTAGCCCCCGAATTACCATTGTTTCCATGCTTTTTAGTGCCTATTTGGGTCATTTCTTATCTTTAGTTCTTTGTTTTGAATATTCTTTGAGATTTTGATCCCTTGGTAGGAAAGGAGTAAGAATCTTGCATTTTCGTGGCAAAACGAGGCTAAATTGATCGTATTCAATGACCAAGCATCAAGGAGAGACAAGACTAGAAGGCCTTTGTACATAGCATAGTAGAAGAGCATTGTTGAGAAAGGATCCTTGAGTCCCCAAGGAAATCCCCAAGGAATTCATGAAGAAAAGGGAAGAAAAGAAGAAGAATTGACGCTGCCAGACAATCCGAACGGATTGTACACAATCCGCATCCGCCCGTCCGTCCAGCCCAATCCGAGCGTCCCTCAAAGGAATCCGCTCGGATTACCCCTCGCCAATCCGAGCGTCTTGCCCAAGGATCCGCTCGGATTCCTCAGCCCAGATCCGGCCGTCCCAACTCCCATCCGCACGGATTTCAGTACAGCACGTTTTCATTCTTCAAGCTACGATTAGAGAAGCCCTTCTCTCAGAAAATACCGGAGTCTCCTTGCTCAACTTAAAAAGTGTAATTACTAGTTTAGCCCTTAGTTAACCCTAATGCATCCTCCCTAATTTTCACTATAAATACCCCATTAGTCTAATTAGAGGAGCATGTTCTTATTATCAATAATTAGTGTAGTTAATATCAATCAAATCTCTCTTCAATATTGTAATCAAGTATTAATCAAGTTTTAATCCAAGTTTATTTCTTTACTCTCTCTCTTGTTCTTCCTTTATTTTGGGTAATTGAAGATTATTTGGGTTATTATTGGGAGATTGACAACCTCTCAATCTAGGATTCAAGTACTTCTATTATTCTTGCTTTATTATTGGAATCATTAGTAGGTATAATCTCTTAATCCCTTTTTAATTATTGCTAATTACTTTCATTTATTCATCATGTTTCATTATGTTAGTATGATTGACAACCTTTCTAGCATGATCAATATGATAATGAGTGAGTAGTCTCTTAGCTAGGGTTTAATGGGTGATTAGGGGAAACCATCATGGGGATGATTCATGCTTAAATTAATATGCTTTCATATCTTATTTGCTTGCTTGTTTTGATCTTAATACATGCACATGTTATATTTGATGAAATGCTAAGCCTATGAATCCTTGCATTTACTATCATCTTCTATCCCTTCAACTTGACTTGTAAGACATAACCCAACTCGAGTCTTGTTAGACCATGCATGTGTTGAGTAGGAAAGATTAAGTCGACTTGTAGGTGTTGTACAATCTAATCGATTCGGCTCTGGGACCCAAACTTTCCTAGGATTGTAAGATATAACCCAACTCAATCCATCATAACAATAATTGCTTGCTTATAATTTGAGAACATGTTTGTATGATCATATCCCATGATTCCCCTATGAACCCATGACACCCTAGTGCCTTTAATCAATTGTTTACATCCCTTATTTTATTCATCTTGCTAGTTTATTTTCATTTCTATTTTAGTTTAGTAATCTTCTACATCAACCCAATTTGTGACACCCCTTAGACACTACTAGTTACAATAGAATTCTCATTTCAATACCCATCCCTTGGGATCCGACCTTTACTTGCCTCTTTACTAATTGTAGAGTTGTTTGTGAAGTATTAATTGTGTTTTGTATCGACCATTGACCGACGACCACATATGCTTAATTGTGAACACGAAATGGCCTCGATCATCTTCCTTCCCCAAACCAGCTCCTGCAACATCCAAAACAGAAAATTCTTCCTCCAATTTGCTCCCAATCTGGGGCGGAGGTGTTACAACAGGAATAGGCATAGGGGCAGGCATATCAGAAAGCACAAAATAAGATTTCTTTTCAGAAACCGTATTACAAGTGACTGGCCACATAGGATCTTTCTTCTTAGCTGTCTGGGCAAAGACAATGGAATGTTTCCCAACCTTAAAAGTCAATGTACCTGAGCCAACATCTATAACTACACCATCAGTGTGCATGAATGGTCTACCCAAAATGATAGGAATGTGAGCATCCTCGGGCATATCTAACACAACGAAGTCAACAGGGAAAAAGAACTTTCCTATTTGCACGAGAATGTCCTCTAAGACGCCTATAGGCTGGACCGCAGATCGATCCGCCATCTGTACTGTCATGTTAGTAACTGCAAACCTAGTCAATTTCAACTTCCTAGCAAGACTCAAAGGCATTACACTAATACTGGCTCCTAGGTCAGATAATGCCTTCTCATAAGAAAAGGTGCCAATACTACATGGGACTGAAAAACTACCTGGGTCTTCTAGCTTATGAGGTGCAGTATGGGTCAAATAAGAACATGACTCCTCAGTTAGTGCGACAGATTTCACAGTTTCAAGTGACTTCTTTTTAGACAAAAGTTGCTTCATAAATTTCATGTAAGCAGGCACTTGATTAACCAATTCAAGAAAAGGAACTTGTACATTTAAGCTACGAATAACATTTTCAAACTTGTTAAATGATACCTGTTACTTTTTCGACACTAATCTCTCTTGATAGGGGGCTGTAAGAAGTAACTTAGCCCTCTCCTCTAAGTCTCGCATACCCGCGGTAGTGGATTTAGGCTGAAAATCCACTACCTTCTCCTTGTTGAAGCTCGAACCTTCTTCAGATCGTCTCAAGAATGAGCCATTAATCGTCATTGGGTCATACTTTGGAACCAGGACTGACCCATCAGCATTTGGGTCTTCCCTCAATAATTTCGGAGTTGTCGTACCCCGAAACAAGTGGTCTCTCAAGTTATCTGGCATTGGAGGACGAAAAGGTTCATGATCAGCAGCGATGTCAGTCGAGCGACCATTTATGTCAGTCGATCGATCGACTTCTACAGGACCAGAAGCTGTTTTGTTTTGTGTTTCAGTCGATCGACCAGGTGTATCAGTCGATCGACTGATATACCTGGTAGACGTCCTTTTCTTGCCACTGTTCGTCACTGCCTTCTTCTTACTTGGTTCCGCCTCATCTTTACCAGTAGCTTCCTCGACCATAGCGGGCCCATCAAGGGTAGACCCACTCCTCAAAGTAATTGCATTAAGGGTCTCTTTTTTATCCGGCTGCAACGGTAAATGCCCCGGAGCTCGAGTTGCACTCTTGCTAGCCAATTGAGCAATTTGGCTCTCCAACATTTTCATACCGGCCTCTCTAGCTTGAGACTCCTTCAGCAACAAATTTTTCAACTCGGCAAAATCGGAGCCATGGGACTGCTGCTGCTGCTGTGGGACATAAGGAGGCTTTTGGTATGGCTGCTGCTGCTTATGAGGGGGCACATAATTCTGCTGCTGCTGCTGTGAGGGTGGAGTCGGATTTTGAACATTTTGGCTACTCCACCTCAAGTTTGGATGGACATTCGGCTCAAAATAAGTGTTTGTCTGCCTATAATGTTGAAAAGCAGCGCAAGACTCATAGGGATTAGGACAAAAATCTGAAACATGTCCCTCAGCTCCACATCTTTTGCAGATGAAAGGACCGTCTGACACAGCATTCACTTGATAGATCCCTCCTTTCGAAGTTCCTCCCAACTCGTACTTATCAAATCTCGCCGTAAGAGCCTCTAATGCAGCTACAGAAGGGGATTCAACAGCTCTCCTTTGATTTCCCCTGGAATTTCCATACTCAGCTTTATGGGTGGCCAAATCATCAATAATTTTCCACCCCTTTGTTTCTCCAACATTCTCCTGGAATCTGCCATTAGCTGCCGCATCCAGGATAGCCCTCTGATCGTCATAAAGCCCATTATAAAATTGATTGCATAGGCTCCATTTCTCGAACCCATGGTGCGGAATAGTTCACACCAACTTCTTGAAACGGACCCACGCCTCATGAAAATTCTCATCAAGACCCTTTTTAAAGCTCGTGATCTGAGCTCTAATGGCATTTGTCTTCGAGGCAGAGAAATACTTCTTGTAGAATGCTAGGGCTATCGACTTCCAATCCGTGATCCCGTTGGCAGCTCGATCCAGATCTTGGTACCATTCCCTTGCAGCATCACGAAGCGAGAATATGAACATAGTCTCCTTCACCTGGTCCTGGGCACACCAGTTGGTGGGGGTATGTAACAACAATAATCAATGAATGTTTCCATATGTTTGGCTGCATCTTCATTTGCAGCTCCCCCGAATTGGTTCCTCTCAACCAAGTTGATATACGACGGTTTTGGCTCGAATTTTCTATCCGTCCCTGGTAATGCCAATCCTTTATAGAGATTCTCAGCTGTTGGCTCAGAGTGACTGGCTATACTTGCTTCTTCAGCCATATTTGGAGATGTGACGGTCTCAGCTGAAGAAGTGGAAACGGGAGATGAAGGTGGATCTTCCTCAAATAGAACGTTCTCGTAGTAACTGGACAGAGTACTCAGCTCTTCCTCTGTCGGCAATGCTCTAGATGATCGTCTCAACTCACGCAAAGTCTTCTCAATCTCAGGATTGAACGGTAGTAATTCACCACCCTGTGACCTGCGCATAAGAGGAAACTACAAGTAGAATATGAGAATAGTTTAAGGAACAGATGTCCCTTAAACTAAGAGAAAGACTAAAATAAAATAACTAAAAATTTTAAACAATTGCCTCCCCGGCAACGGCGCCAAAATTTGATACCGTCGTAGAGTACCAAAGATAAATTTATATTTCCAAACTACTACTATAGCTAGTGGCAGTCAGGGTCGAACCACAGAGAGGCGATGCAATTATTAGTCGTCTGATTTTAGTCTAAAGTCGCAAATGTAAGGGGGTTTGTTTTGAGTTGGTCTATACTAATGACAATGAAATTAAAAGAAAACTAAAGAAATGTATGAAATCAGATATAAAGAGGGTACTAAGATGGTCGGTTCACTGTAGTTTCGGCGGCAGCAAGCTAAGTAAGTCTAAAACAATCACGTAAGACGGGAAAATAAGAAGTCCTCTCGGTCCATTCTTAACAGGTAGCATCTTTCGATCTAGCTACGGGTCCCTAATATCACTAATATTAACTTTCGTCCTGAAAAGTGATTTAAATACCTAAATTAACTTATCTTTCGATCTCATTAATCTAGTCGTCCTAATTAGGTAGTCTTTCTCCCTCCCCTATCTTTCGATCTTATCGGGTCGGTCAATTCCTAAGCATTCAACTAGTCGCGTGCACTCGATTCGTCAAACATAGCAATTAAATTAATTAAAACGAAACAAATCTCACGTGGTCGGTCGATCGACCAGGGTAAGCGGTCGATCAACCATGGCGCGATTTCAGGTTTACAAAACTTACGCCGCCTACACTACAGATTCCCTACATCCTAGCACAAGGGATTTAACTACTCATGATTATGGCAAAAACAACAATAAGATTATCGAATAAAGCTAAAGAATTCATACTTAAATTAACTAAACAAGCAAATAACATGAAACGATAATTGGCTTTGTGATCCTATCTAACAATCTAAACTACGAACGAAATAAAGCAGCGAAACTAAATGATGGAACAGAGAAATACCGTATGAAACAGGAAGGAAAGATCAAAACCGGATGCGGAAAATAAACTTTTATTGACGGAAAATATTCTAAGCTAATGAATGAACCCTAATAAATTTTGATGATGAAAGACTTTATAATAGCTTGATAACATCAGGTTACGTTATATAGGAATATAACGTAACACTTATTCCTAAACCTAATATACAATGGGCTTCTAACTTCTCGTCCTTTTAATTTGCGTCAGAATAAACGGTTTGGTCGATCGACCATGCAAGGCAGTCGATCGACTGGTCATCGCTGAACAGTAGCTTCTGTAAGTCGTGCTCTGGTCGATCGACTATAGGAGGCAGTCGATCGACTGGAGTAGCTGGTAGTTGGCTTCTAATTCTTCATAAAGTTGTCTTTCAGGCCTCGAAATGCGCACCAATGTTCGTTTCCCGAGTCTCTACTCCATGTCAAATACAATGTTAGGTACTCAGGGACGGATTTAGCTCAATTTCTACTCATTTCCGCATAAATCTGCAATATTACATAAAAATACGAAAGTAGACGAAATGGGGCAAATAGTAGCATAAACTACATAAATGAGCTCTGAAATGCGTGTAAAATAGGGTGTAAAACAACATATAAAAGACACGCATCAGTTATAATGGCCATTTCAAAACTCGGTCTTTCACCGACCGTTGCATTTCAAACAACACGCCTTTCTAGGCCGTCGTAATGACGATTTTCGAACCTGGTTTTCTACAACCATTTCAAATAGGCTTTTCTAGGCCGTCGTAATGAAGATTTTCAAACTCGGATTTCTGCAACCATAACAACACGCCTTTCTAGGCTGTCGTAATGACGATTTTCAAACCCGGTTTTCTACATCCATTTTAAACACGCCTTTCTTGGCCGTTGTAATGACGATTTTCAAAGCTGGTTTTCTGCAACCATTTCAAACACGCCTTTCTAGGCCGTTGTAATGACGATTTTCAAACCCGGTTTTTCAACCATTTCAAAACACCTTTTACGCCGTTATAATCGCCCCGTCAAGACACGGAATTTAACCCGTCTCGCGCCGACAATGGCTCTTTCAAAACCCCAGAAAGGCACACACCCCATTTTCGAGACATTTTCAAAATCCTGAGGACTATACACCGTCCCCGAGATCTTCTCAAACATCTCAAAACTCGATCTTCAAAACATACAATTTTGAATTTCAAAAAACCGTCTCCGGAAACAGTACATTGTTTTCCGAGCCGACTCAAACTCAAACCGTCTTTTGAAAACAAACTTAAGACAATTCCTCAACTGACCAACTTTCGGAGATCCCTATGCTTCGGAAGCCGTCCATAAAGCAACAAACGAATCTTTTTGAAAATCTCTATTTTCGAAAACTTTAGTCCACAATTCCAATTCCGCCTCGTGTCTATCGAGTCGAAGTAAGCGTACTTATGGGTCTTTACTTATGAGTCGTCTCACCACAAGACTCGTCCAACGGCATCACGCCACTACGTTGGATGCAAGTCAAAGGTCCGGTTAACACCGCCACGTTATAAATCGAGTCAGCACCGAGGTACCACACACGGAATACCTCGCTTGTTGAGTCTGATCTTTGTTCCGTCCTTTGCATTGTCTGCGTTTAGTCTTTTAACCGTGTCGGAATGAGAAGTAATGTGAGCCGTTTTTCTGCCTCAGAACCATGGCCTCGTCTTCAACTTTGTCCATCAACAACAATGACAACAGAGATGTTACAACTGCGCAGTTAGCCAGCCTGCTCACTGCTCTCAAGGTCACCCTGGACCGTGTCGAGACCCATATCGACACCCTGTAAAACAAGGAAATTGGAGAACACAACACTCCGCCTTTGACTGAAACTGAGAAAAGGATCAAACTCTTGGAAGAACAACTCCTAGCCCGGGGTAACAACATCCACATCGAAAACAATCGAAGATTCGAACCCGTTGGGGATCAACTACCCGACAAATTTACCTTGACTGATGTACCCAAATTCAAGGGTGTGGAGGACCCACTCAATCACATTCGAGCCTTTAAAGAGTACATGGCCATAAAGGGGGTCAAACAGGAACTCTTCACCAGGATCTTTCCATCATCCATGGAGCCGATCCCTCGCCAGTGGTACTACTCCCTCGACCCGAAGAACCTTACTACCTGGGACGAGGTCGCAGTTGAGTTTGCTAAACAGTATGCCGACAATGTCGAAATGCAGGCTAACACCCGTACTCTTGAGGTCCTGACTTAGAATGATAAGGAGGGATTCACGGAATTCCTAACCCGTTGGAGAAGCGTAAGCACTCAATTGGTCAGTAAGCCGAGTGAATCGACTTTGGTAGAGAAATTTGTCAACAATCTCCGCCCGGTGTATGCCAACTTACTGAGATACCAAAACATCAAGACATTCCAGGATCTACAAATCCTTGGAACCCGCATCGAAGATGACCTCCGAAAGGGTGTCGTAGCCAAAACCACCGGTAGAGGCTATCAGGGATCTACATCGACCAGATCTCGCCCCTATGGTCACACAAACAAAATCGATGAGGTCAACCTCCTCAAGCCAACCGCGAAAAGACTGAGCGCCCTCAAAAAGTATTCACCAATCTAGGTCAACTTATGCAAGCGCCCTAAAAAGGCTTATGGACCAAGGGAAATTACAACCGAATGGACCCACTCCGGATCCATCTGAGGCTAAGAAGACCCGTTTCTGGAATCCCAATGCCTACTGTAAATACCACCAAGGGAAAGGTCATGACACAGAAGCCTGCTTCAAGCTCAAACACGTCATTCAAGACATGATCGATAAAGGGGAATTGCCTTTGCCCCCACCAACAAAACCAAACAACAAGACAGCCCCTTTGGGAATCCATGCTATCTCCGATGATGAGCAACCCTTGGATTGCTCACACCTCATCTTACCAATTGATGATGAGGTGAATGCCTTGGAGAAGGATGCCTCGAACGGGGTATTCGTATTCAGCACCGCAACCATGCTCGCCATGTTCCAACAAGTTGAGGAGGCTATAGCCAGTCTCTCAGAAAGGATTAATTGTCTTGACAAAGCTTACCACCGATTGATTTTCAATCTTCCAACACCGCACCCGAGGGAGGGTCCCCCAAACACCCGAAACTACCCTCACCAGCAAGGATTGCTCCCGCGACAATTTTGGCACGCACCCCACCAAAATTACCCCCACAATAATCAACCTCACAAGAATTACCCCCATAATAATCAACTTCACAAAAATTATCCCCACAAAAACTTCCCTCACAAAAACTACCCACCAAGAAATACCCCTCTAAGATACCCTCGAGATCCCGAAGTCAATGGTATCTGGAGAGACGACGCAGAGGATGTCTATATGGTTCCGGGAAAGGGGAAACAAGCAAAAGAGATCGGTCATCTTACCTGGTCCGGACGCCCCTATCAAAACACAAACAATTCAACGGTCGTTCAAACGACCAATGACCAGGTCATCCCGGACACGGACACTCAACCTAAGGTTCCCGAAAATTCGATCCTCAAACAGCTGCAAAAAGCAAAGGCTGAAATTTCAATTTGGCAACTTATTGCTACATCCTTTGAACATCGGCAAGCTCTACTACAAGCCTTAGGAACGTTGACAGTTCCCTCTACCTCCTCTCTTGAAGAAGTGGTAGCACACATGACAAGGGATGTCCCCGACCTGAACAACCCGATCATCTTCTCTGATGAAGATATCCCTCCATTCGGAGCCAACCATAACCTGGCCCTATACATCACCGTACAATACCTCATAAAGAATGTGCCTATGGTTCTAGTGGACGACGGATCTGCGATTAATGTCATTCCCCTCAAGACAGCTCATAAACAGGGTATCAAAGAAACTGATTTGGTCCCAACCAATCAAGGGGTACGCGCCTATGACGGCACTCGTTGTAAGGTTGCGGGGCTTACCACCCTAACCATTGTAACTTGACCATTGGAAAGACAAACCAGCTTTTAGGTAGTCGACATTGACGCCTCCTTCAACATGCTTCTGGGACGCCCCTGGATTCACGCCGTCAAGGCCGTTACCTTAACCCTGCATCAGAAAATCATGGTCCCTTTTAATGGGAAGACAATCACGATTCCCGCTTCTCCAATCAAGGCTATCATGAAAAAGAGAATAGCCTCCCAAGCCATTGAGGAGGTCGACAGCGAAATGTGGGGATTCCAAGGTGTGAATGCTCTAACCGATGAATTAGTACCTTTTGATTGTGACCCATTCTCCAACCTCACAGTCAACCGCATCCTGATGCGCCAGGGATATTTCCCGGGTCTACCCCTCAACCTGATGAAGAGCACCTTGCCTCCCTTGAAATAGGCTAAGGTCCCTAACATCCCCTTCGGGCTAGGCTATGATCCTACCGACGAAGGTATCTAGGAAATGAACCTCCTAATACGGAAGCGCAAGAAGCACGGAGTCATCCTCCGCCCCTATCATTTTACTCTCAATGGATACTTCGTCCCCGAGGGAGAGTCCGAGCTCTACCACAGCTTTCATGAGCCGATCTACGATTCTGTAGCCAAGGTCAGACACCCGGGTGTAGAAGTCTTACAAGACTGTTACTTCATCCCCGACAGCACCAAAGCTACATCAACCAAATCTGGGTCAACCCCATGCCTGGAGGGACAAGCCGTCAGTCTCCTCTTCGGGGAGGACAACATCAAGAACCTCGACTATGAGGACATCATCAATATTGCTCTAAAGGATAACCAGTTTGACCCCACCGCCTTAATCTCTGATACTGACCTAGAGAAAGCCACACGAGGCTGGAGGAAAACCGTCAAATGGACAGATCGTCAAGGCCGCGTTCTCAAGATTACAACTGGAGAAGGCCCTATGTTCAAAGAGGGAAGTGGAGAAGAGTCTGAATCTGAGTCGGAGTCAGAGTTTGTCTTAGCTTCTAGCACTCCTGATGTCCCAGTCAGAGTCCCCTTCCCACTATTTTATCACAAACTCGTGGCTACTTCAGAGGATGAATCAACTAGGGTCATCCCCACTCCCATGGAAGGTAGCAACCTGAAGCCTGTTCCAGGGTCCACCTCCTCCACTGTGTCGCCTCTGGCTGCCCATAGGATGTCTGTCCTATCCGAGCTCTTTGCTCAAGTCGACTTAATAAAGGCTAAGTTTGCTTATGACTCGTCTCAATTTAGTTGCAATGCAATTCTGAACGACTATGAGGAATTTGACTTGAGTGACTACCCACCTCACCTAGCCAAAGAACTTCACAAACGAGAAACTAGGACACCCATCATTTAGGAGACCGAACCTATTAACGTAGGAACCGACAATACACCTCAAGAACTTATGATAGGGAGAACCCTTGACCCCTCGGAAAGACAACAGTTCATTGACCTCGTACACGAATACAAGGACGTATTCGCCTGGTCCTACAGAGACATGCCTGGAATGGACAGGGAGATTGCAGAGCACAGGATACCCATTAAACCCGGAGCCAAACCCGTAAAACAAAAGTTGCGCCGAATGCGCCCTGAATGGGCCCTGAAAATCAAGGAAGAGGTGGACAAACAGGTCAAAGCTGGGTTCATCAAAGTGTCTGAATACTCTGACTGGGTGGCCAACATTCTTCCCGTACCCAAGAAAGACAGAAGAATTCGGGTTTGCGTCGACTTCAGGCATCTGAACAAAGCTAGTCCAATAGACGACTTCCCTTTGCCACATGTTGACATCCTGGTGGACAATACCGTCGAGCACGCCCTACTATCATTCATGGGTGGGTATGCTGGGTACAACCAGATCAAAATGGCTGAGGAAGACATGCACAAAACCGCATTCACCACACAGTGGGGTACATACTGCTATACGGTCATGCCTTTCGGCGTAATCAACGCCGGAGCAACTTATCAAAGAATCGCTACCACTCTCCCACATGATATGATGCATAAGGAGGTAGAGGTATATGTCGATGACATGATCGTCAAATCAAAAGAACGGGATGGCCACATCGGCGCCCTTCGAAAATTCTTCGCTCGTCTGCGGAAATATAACATGAGACTGAATCCTCATAAATGTGCATTCGGGGTAACTTCCAGAAAGCCCCTGGGACACGTCGTCAGCGAGAGAGGCATTGAGATTGATCCAACCAAAATCAAAGCCCTTCAACAAATGCCTCGGCCTATGAATGAGAAGGAGATTCGGGGATTTCTCAGTCAAGTTCAATACATCAGCCGTTTCATAGCGAAACTCACCAAGATTTGTGAACCAATCTTCAAGAAGCTTCGCGCCTCCGATCACACCAATTGGGACGACGACTGTCCAAAACGCCTTCGACCGGATAAAGCAAATCCTATCCAAACTTCCTGTCGTCATGTCACCTCAATAAGGAATCCCCTTATCCCTATACCTGACTGTCACCAACACAGCCATGGGAGCAATGCTAGCACAAATAGTCAACGGCGAAGAACGAGCCATCTACTACATCAGCAAAAAGTTCATCGAGTATGAGACAAAGTACACCCAACTGGAAAAGACATGCCTTGCCCTAGTATGGTCAACAAAGAAGCTGCGGCACAACATGCTCAGCTACACGGTTCACATCTACTCCAAGATGGACCCGGTCAAATACATCTTCTAAAAACCCGTACTAAACGGAAGGCTGTCTAGATGGACGCTCATGCTATCCAAATTTAATCTCAAATTCACACCCCTCAAGGTTATCAAGGGAAGGGAAGTCGCCGATTTCCTTGCAGAAAATCCCGTCAACGAGGATCCAACGACCGACACATGGTCACTTCCTGATGAAGACATCCTTTGTGCTGACTCCGACGCATAGGATTATACTTCGATGGTGCATCGAATCTAAGAGGCTTCGGGGTAGGAATCCTTCTATTATCACCAGAGGGAGAACATGTTTCGATCTCGGTCAAACTGGACTTCGCCGTCACCAACAATGCCGCCGAATATGAAGCATGCCTCATCAGCCTACAAGCAGCTATAACACTCGGCATCAAGAGACTGAGGGTCCACGGTGATTCCTCACTCATCATCAATCAGGTGTCCAAATCATGGAAAATCCGAAGCGACAACTTAGCACCCTACCAAGCAAAGATCAATCAAGAGGTCGAATTCTTCGACCAAGACAACTACTTCCACTTGCCACGAGAGGAATGTCAATTTGCGGATCCCTGGCAAAACTTGCCGCGCTCGTCAACATACCTGACAACATGACACCGATGCCCCTATGTGTCGATAGAAGGAGTGAGCCAGCTCATATCTGCGCCATCAACAACGACGAGGAAAACCATGTCGAACCTTGGTACCAAGCCATCCTCAACTACAAAGCCAAAAACGAATTCCCTCCCAACTCTGATACCAGAGGACAAAGAGCCATCCGTTTACTAGCATCACAATTCGTGATAAACCAAGAACAACTATACAAGAGAACACCCCAAGGGATTCTTCTCCTTTGCATTGACCATCACAAAGCAAAAAAGGTCATGGGAGAGGTCCACGACGGAGAATGTGGCCCTCACATGAGCGCAATGATGCTGGTCCAAAAAATCATGCGGTTAGGCTACTACTGAACCACCATGGAAGCCGATTGCCGCAACTACGTCAAACATTACCACAATTGCCAAATCTTCGCCAACATACAACATATACCACCATCCCTCTTATACACCATGACATCACCCTGGCCTTTCTCGACCTGGGGCATCGACATCATCGGGAAAGTCAACCCGATAGGCACTAAAGGGCATTGCTTCGTCCTTGTCGCCATCGACTACTTCATCAAATGGGTGGAAGCACAGTCCTATGCAATCTTGACCGCCAAACAAGTGGCCAAGTTCATCCAGGACAACATCATCTACAGATATGGGGTACCCCATAAAATCATCAGCGATCAAGGCTCTCACTTCCGGGCGGAAACACAAGCCTTGCTGGACAAATACAAGATCAAACGACATCGATCATCCCCCTATCGTCCCCAAACCAACGGAGCGGTAGAGGCAGAAAACAAAACTCTTGTCCCCATTATAAAAAAGATGCAAGATATTGGCCGAGCAAACTCCCATTCCCACTCTGAGGATACCGGACCTCCATTCGAACACCCACGGGAGCCACACCCTTCTACCTAGCATATGGTATGGAGGCGGTTCAACCAGTAGAGTTGGAGGTCCCATCTAGGCATCCTACTTGAGAGTCAAGTTCCCGAGGCGGAATGGACCCGTTAAAGGTTCGAACAACTCACGCTTCTAGACGAACGACGACTCAACGCCTTGCACAATGTCCCGCTATACCAACAACGTATACAACGGGCATTCAACAAAAAGGTTAAACCCAGGAACATCAAAGAAGGTGACTTGGTCCTCAAGTCGGTTCGAGCACCACTACCCGTTGATCCGAGGGGGAAATTCAAACCCAATTGGGCCGGGCCATATCTGGTCAAGAAAATACTTTCGGGGGGCGCAGTGAGACTGAGTGACTTAGACGGGGAGTATTTTACAAACCCGACTAACCTAGACCAACTCAAGAAATACTACCCTTGAACCCTAGCGACCAACAACCTGACCCTAGTTTTACAACTAGGGACCACCTTATCCCTTTCGAGTCAAGTTCCTCAACGCGTTCTGATTTGAAATTGCATGTTTTATCGAGTCTAAGTTGCGGCACCTTGCCCGTTTCAAATGTCCTTTGACCTGTCAAAGGCAACATCCATTTGCACTCAAACCAAAACACCTGAACTACGAGCATGGTTTGATTTCACCTTTTCAGGTGGATACGTAGGCAGTCCTTTATTACACAAGAGGGATACAACCACAAAACCTAAATAAATAAACAAAACTTTTTGAACTACGATCATGGTTTGATTTCACCTTTTCAGGTGGATACGTAGGCAGTCCTTTCTTACATTAGAAGGATACAACCATCCCCATAATAAAAAAAAAAAAAAAGAAACATCCCCACAATCAAGAAATCATCATCCCATACCAACATCAAAAAAAGGAAGAGAAAAAACATTCCCTTTTCCACGAAAAATACAAAAAAGAAGCCTTTCTCCCTTCTCACATAAATCCCGTTTCCCAAGTGCAATGTTTAGGATAATTCAAGCCGAATTGCCTTTACAAAATGGATGGAAGAAACAAGCGTTCACGACTTTTTTAACACAAGCAATCCTTTTATTTAATTAATAATGAGAAGGATTACAAATTTGACAACAGATAAAAGCTCAACAAGTCTACAACTTGTCAAAGCTAAGGTGTTGCCTACGACACCTCACACAGTAAAACTAGTACAAAACACACAATACATAGCTAGTACAACATAATAAAAATCACAACACTAATACAACATAATAATAAAGTAGGTGATGGAGATCTTCATTCTTCCATTCTACCTTTGCCTTTTCCCTCGGGGTACATCTTCCCCTTATTCTTCTTGTTGGCTCGCGTAGCATGAACTTCCTCTTTGGAACGTATCCTGAACGGATTCACAATGACGACGGCGTCCAGTCTCTTGCATGACCCCATACTCGGTCCCAGATGAGCCCATACACGGCCTACTACCTCTTTGGGACCCTAGCTTCTCCTCTTTGGTGGCCTCATCACATCCGGGCTAACTCCATCAACAAAGTCATCAAAGAAGGCACGGTTGGCCTTGCCAACTTCTCTATACTTCAAGTCGACGACCTCGTCCTTACGAGATTTGGGTATTTCCTCCAAGGTTTGAGCTCATGACCACTTGACTTAAGCAGGAGTCACCCATGTCGTGGCTACAGGGTTTGGTACCTCCCAAATTGGCCGAGTGGCCCACCATCTTTCGAAGACCTCCACAAGCTCGGAGTTCCGGAAAACATTCTCTTGGACGAGAGTATCTTGAGCGGGCACCTTTTGTTGACGCCTCATTTGCCTCATGAGCCTTTTGGGATAAACGAAGGAAACAACCTTCAAACCCACCACCATCAAAGAGCAAGAACTAGCAACCGAAGCATTACGCAAAATCTGGCAATCAATAAGGAGCGTATCACAACGGTTTAATGCATTTAATAACGACACTTGGATTACCGTTTTTCAAATTTTAGCGGAAACCTAGACCGCGATAATGCGAATAACGGTTTCCCACGAAAACCGTTGTTATTATAATGTGACAACGGCTACTTAACAAACCGTTATCAAAAACGTTTTACGGTTTCCAAAAGCTCGTTATAAAATCGCTCTTATCAATTGTTGTTAGACAACCGTTACCAGTTTAAGAAAACGGCATTTCGAAAACCGTTACTAAATTAGCACCAGCAACGGTTTGTGGTACCCGTTGTTATGTTATAGATACGGGTTTCTTGTAACCGTTATTGTTGGATCATATAGATATATGTTTTGAGTTTTGATAATGACAAGTTTGTGCTTCGTTTTATATATACTCTTGCTCGCAATCATTTGTTTAGTCTTTGTTAGATTGACTTAGGTTTACAAGTTTAGCAAGTAATGTTATAGCATCCTTGGCTATAACATTGAAAATTTGTGAAGCATCGTTCAAGTAATGTTATAGCGGCTTGAGCTATAACATTGAAGATTCTTAAAGCGTCATAGTAACTGTAACAAGTTTCAAGTATGATGATCACTCAAGCAAAAGGCTCGATCAAGTCTATAACAAGCTCAAGATGAAGAGCTTATGATCAAGATAAATAGCTTATGATCAAGATAAAGAGATGATCCTACCACTGAAGATCTCCAGGAAGATTAGCTAGTATAGGACATCGTCTTATAACGGTATTTAAAGAAATGATTTTGGTAAGTAAAGTTATAGTTGTTATGGTTATAACATTACAGACAAGACTCAATGTTATAGGTGATTTAGCTATAACATTGAGCAGCAGTATTGAAAACGCACGGCTTGAGTTTCAAATTGTTTTGAAAATAGTTTTTCAAATCTTATATCTATATTCTTTAAATGAAAATCCTATTTTATAGTTGATTTAAGTTTGCACTTAAATTGGGTTATGAATAGATAATTACCCTTTAGTTAGGCCGAGTTTGTGTGACAACTTATGGGTTCTTACTTGGTGGCTAACTAGGGTTTTCTACTTACTCATATCTAAACCCTAATTTGTTTAACCTAATATCTTACTAGGGTTTCACGTTGGATGTAGTAGGCTTATGGGCCGTCTCCTACTCGTGTAAACTCCTTGTGCAAGTAAAGATTAGGGTAAATCAAAATAAGATTATTATTATTAAAGATATTTTATAGCTTTATGGTTATTTAGATTTATTCCATATCTTCTACTAAGATATTGCTATGTTAAATAATAAGATTGGATCTCCTACTTACTATATACTTCACACGTGATCTATATAGTATCTAGGGTTTATGGTAAAAATTTTAAATAAATATTTGTTAGAGATATTTTATCTCCTAATAATTATTTTATATCTTTTACCTAAAATATTGTTGGATTAAAATAGGAAAAAGATATATCTTATTCCTTCCTTAACCTACACGAGATCCTCTCCATATCTAGGGTTTAGGTAAAGATCTTAGATAAAATATTTGTTAAAGATATTTTATCTCCTTATATTTATTCCATATCTAGTGATATTCAAATTGAGTTATCGCTAGAGTTAGCTATACAAGTTGGGTTGATAATTTTGTTATCCGGAGAGAGGTATTAAAATTATTAATCGAGAATAGTGGACGTAGGTTTCGACGTGTGAAGCTGAACCACTTCAAATATCGTGTGTCCCTGCAGTTTTTCTTTTCGTTCATTTCATTATGTTCATAATCATTTAGTTAATTAGTTAAAGTTTAGTCAATAAACTTTAAGTAATTAATTACTTTGATATAAAATAAAAAGTAGGCATAAATTTTTAAATACTCAATTCACCCCCCCCCTCCTCGAGTATTTCGGGTGTGATAGACTCTTCAATTGGTATCAGAGCCTCGTGCTCTAGATTGCATAACCGCAAAGAGGCTAGATCCGTCTATCTTTTTATCTTTTTATTTTATTTTCATTCCGCTGCCTTACACGTGTAAAATGGATTCCAAGTATCTTAAGTGTCCTATCTTTGACGGGAAGAATTATGGACTTTGGAAAAACATGATGACACACTACATAAAAGGACATGATTGGGAGTGCTGGACGATTATCAAAAATGGACCAAACAAAATTTTGGTCGCATCTTCGGAAGGCACTACCTATGAGAAAAAGGAAGAAGACTATATTGAGGCTGATTACAAGAAGGCAGAGAAAAACTCGAAAGCGATAAGCCTGTTACAAAACTGCATGACATCGACCGAATTCGATCGTTTTTCTTCTTGCACATCGGCCAAGGAAATATGGGATGGTCTTGAGTTGGCCTATGAAGGAACGTCGACTGTTAGAAAATATCGTATTGACTTGCTGATTCAAAAATATGAACTTTTTAAAATGGAAAAGAATGAATCACTCGATAGCATGCCAGCACGATTTTCTACCATAGTTAATGAGCTCCAAAATCTTGGTAAAACTTTTAACTCCGAGGATATTGCTAGAAAAGTACCTAGGAGTCTAACCAAGAAATGGCGTCCCAATGTCACGGTTATGGAAGAAGTCAGAGATATCACTTCTCTTCCTTATGCAGAACTTATTGGTGCTCTCATGGCTCATGAACTCGTCCTAGATGATGATGAGGCTGAGTCCAGTAATAATAAGAGCATGGCTCTACAAGCTTCTGCTAAGGAAGAAGAAGATGCAGAAATAGAGGACAAAACCATTTTGTTTGGCAAACGATTTAATAAACGAATTTTCAGAAATAAGCAAGCAAAATCGTTCAACAACAACAACAAGTCCTATAATAAGAAAACTTCTGAGTCGAAGAATACGTTTGCTAATAGAGGATGCTTCAAGTATGGAGAATCCAATCATATAATTAAGGATTGTCCCACATGGGAGAAAAATAAAGACAAGGCAAAACGTGAGAAGACTAAGAAGGAATTTAAGCAAGTGATGATAGCATCATGCTGGGGAGATCTCGACACTGGGGACGACGAAGCATCAGAAGAAGAAGAAGTTTCTAACCTATGTCTAAGCAACGTAAGTCTTGACCTAGAAAATGATAAAGATAGCGTGGACTCCTATTGCTGCTTTCTAGGAGATTCCGACTCAGAAAAAGAAGAAAATGTAAGCTATCTAAAACTCAAGAAAAGTGTTAAGAAATTGCCTAAAAATGCTTTAATTTAATACTTTGAGCAATCTATAGATCAGTGTCACGAACAAGAGATGGGATTGAAAGACTTGAAAGAACAAATTCTCGATATTGCTGAAGAGAATCACCTCCTTAAAGCAAAGGCCAAAAAGCTCAAATCTAAAGTTACAGCTAATATGGCAAGAACTTCAGATACGACAAATGCTGAGAAGAAGGCTCTTGAGTCTAAAGTTATAGCTAATGAAGCTATAACTTCAGACCTGAAACTCAACATTAAGCATCTTCAAGCCAAAGTTATAGCTAGTGAAGCTATAACATTGGAATTGAGAAAAGTCAAAGAGCTTCTTGAGTCCAAGGCTACGGCTAGAGAAGTCGTGATCTCAGATCAAAAGAAGGAGATTGAATCTCTAACTCAGCAATTAAAGGAATCTAAAACTGTTCTTTCAAATACTAAAAGAACGCATACCGAGACGGTACGAGTTCTTAATTATAGATTCCAGAACTTTCGTGAGAATTATGAAGAGACTCATCCTCCCAAGGTCGTAGAGTCAGACCATTCCAAATGCAACAAAGAGATACAGTCCTTAAAAGAATTACTCTTGCATGCTAGAAAGGTTCACGATAAATGGGAAGGTAGCACACGTGTTCTAAATTTCCTAACTGAGCAATCAAATAATAATATGAAAATGGGATTAAGGCACGAGTACTATGGTCGTAGAGATCACTCTAAATGCAAATCAACACCTTCCGAACGATATTTCTGAAGGAGAAAATATACAAATTTACCAGAATATTTAATTTGTAATTACTGTGGTCATACTGGACGTATCCAAGAATATTGTGTCAAATATGCTCAGGATTTAAGAAAAGGAATCAACTTTGTTAAAGCATCTGACACTGTTTTCGAGGAAAGTGATTGTACCCCATCTGAACCAAGTATCAATGAAGAACGCAATAATGATCATCGTTGGTTCTATGATATGAGCTTTGATTTTAAGAAGGCTACCAAATCAAAACAAACACCTAAACCTAAAGAGCCTTTCAAAACCAAAGCTCCCCCAAAACAGCCTGAAAGACCACGTCGTGAGGAACCCATAACTCAACCCAAGACAGTTCCCAGACAAACCCATTCACCTCCAAAATGTAAAGTTACTAAAAGGGTTTGGGTTAGAAAGGATATGGTCTTTAGGGTGACTAACGTTAAAGGACCCAACTTAGCTTGGGTACCTAAAAACTGTCTCTAATCATTTTTGCAGGTTGTAGTGAAAGAAAATAACTTATGGTACCTTGATAGTGGATGTTCAAGGCACATGACTGGAGATGTAAATTTATTTCTTTCACTTGAGCCCTTCGATGGAGGTAAGGTCACATTTGGCGATAACAAGAAGGGTAAGATTATCGGTGTTGGTAAAGTTGGAATATCTTCTTCTCATGCTATTAGTGATGTTTATCTTGTTAGTGGTCTCAAGCACAATTTACTGAGTATCTCTCAATTATGCGACAAAGGAAATAAAGTTGTCTTTCATTCAGATTCTTGTCGAATAATAATTGAAGGAACAAGTAGTGTTGTGCTTGAAGGACATCGTAGAAGGAATGTCTATATGATTGATTTAAATAATATTCCTCATAATTCATTCACATGTATGAAAGTAACAACAGATGATCCGTGCCTTTGGCACAAAAGATTTGAACACATAAATTCAACAACGTTGAATAAGCTAAAGAAATGAGATTTGGTTGAAGGACTTCCCTTAATCAAATTCGATCAAGAAACCTTATGTGACTCATGTGCTCGTTTCAAAGACGTGAGATCATCATTCAAACCCAAGAGAATGGTAAGTACCAATGAACCACTGGAGCTCGTACACATGGATCTTTGTGGTCCAATGAAGATAAGAAGTAGAGGTGGATCCAGGTATGTCTTCGTTCTAGTTGATTATTATTCCAGATATGTTTGGCCAATCTTTCTCAATTCAAAAGATGAAACTTTCGAAGAGTTTGCAGTTCTAATGAAGCTTGCCCAAAATAAGTATAAATCAAAATTAGTTTCCATTCGTACGGATCATGGCACCGAATTTGATAACCAGGCATTTATAGAATATTGTAGGGAGAATGGTGTTGGACATAATATCTCGGCACCACAAACCCCACAACAAAACAGTGTTGTTGAACGTATGAATAGAACATTGGAGGATATGGCATGCACGATGTTGTTGTGTAGCAGCCTACCTCGAAATTTCTTGGCCGAGGCTATTAGTACTGCATGCTATGTTCATAATCGAGCCTTGATTAGACCCATTCTAAGGAAGACTCCGTATGAGCTTCTTAGGGGACGTAAACCCAACATATCACATCTACGTTGCTTCGGGAGTAAATGTTTTGTCCATAATAATGGCAAAAATAGATTAAGCAAATTCGATCCCAGAAGTGACGAAGCTGTGTTTGTTGGTTATTCTAGTCATAGTAAAGCATATAAGGTTTTTAATAAGAGAACCTTATGCATCGAAGAAAGTATTCATGTTATTTTTGATGAGAATAATATGATTGATAAAGTTAAACAGGATGAGGAAGAAGATTTGAACGAACCTGATTTCCGACTATCCAGAGATGATCTTTTAGAATTGGATGAGGAAGATAAAGAAATCCAGGGAACATATGATGAACAAGGAAGCCCTTCGAATGATAAAGGAAAGAGAACTGAGAGTTTAGTTGATGATACTAAATCCTCTTCTTAATCCAAGCAACTGGAGAATAAAGTTATAGCTGATGATGCTATAACATCAACTCCAAGCCAGCAAACTAGATCTAATGTTATACCTGATTCTGTTATAACCCCAGGATTGGATTCAGGGGGAACAAGGCTTGAACCCCAATCATTCGAAGAAGGTGATACTAGTTCAGATGAAGATGTGCCTCCTGTTTCTAATAAATGGAGATATAAGGACTCTCATCCAATGGAAACCATCCTAGGAAGTCTGAATGAAGGTGTTCGAACTCGTAAAAGACTTAATAACTTTTGCTCGTTCTACTCCTTTCTCTCAACCATTGAGCCAACAAATATCAAAGAAGTACTTGCAAAACCAGATTGGATTGTTTCTATGCAAGAAGAGCTTCAACAGTTCGAACGGAATAAAGTGTGGCATTTTGTTCCAAGACCTAAAGACCGAACGGTTATTGGTACAAGATGGGTTTTTAGAAACAAGCTGGACGATACATGAGTTATTGTACGAAATAAAGCCAGAGTGGTTGTACAAGGATATAATCAACCAGAAGGAATTGACTATGATGAGACCTTCGCTCCTGTAGCCAGACATGAGGCTATTAGATTATTAATAGCATTTGCTGCTCATAAAGGAATTAAACTTTATTAAATGGACGTTAAGACAACATTTCTTAACGGTTATTTGAATGAGGAGGTTTTTGTTGAACAACCTCCAGGATTTCTCGATAGCAAGTTTCAAAACCATGTTTTCAAATTAGATAAAGCCTTGTATGGTTTGAAACAAGCTCCGAGGTCGTGGTACGACAGATTGTCAAAATATCTTCTTGAAAGTGGTTTTAAAAGAGGATCTATCGACAAAACCCTATTTCTGAAAACTGAGGATTCCGATTTATTAGTTGTACAAATTTACGTTGATGATATTATTTTTGGTTCAACTAATGATCGTTTATGTAAGTATTTTTCAGAATTAATGACCTCAGAATTCGAGATGAGCATGATGGGAGAACTCAAGTTCTTCCTTGGACTCCAAATTCAACAAACTGCTGAAGGGATTATGATACACCAACTGAAATACATCAAAGAGCTAATCAAGAAATTCGGTATGGAAAATTCTAATTCTAAGCCAACTCCTATGGGTACAGATAAGAAGTTGACTTTGGATGAAAACGGTAAGTGTGTCGATGAGACGACTTATCGAGGTATGATTGGCTCACTTCTTTATTTAACTGCAAGTCGACCGGATATTATGTTTAGTGTATGCGTATGAGCTTGATTTCAATCGTGCCCTAAAGAATCGCATATGATTGGAGTTAGGAGAATCTTGAAGTATTTAATTGGTACATCTAAATTATATCTATGGTATCCTCTTGAGTGTAATTTCGATCTCATAGGGTATTCAGATGCAGATTATGCAGGTTGTTCACTTGACAGAAAAAGTACTTCCGGCATAGCCACGTTTGTTGAACCGTGTATTATTACGTGGGGGTCAAAGAAGCAAAATTCTGTTGCGTTATCTCTACGGTGCCGAATACATTCATTTGGATTGGTATGTTCTCAACTTTTATGGCTTAAGCAACAGTTATGTGATTACGGTGTTAATGTTGGTTGCATACCTATTTTATGCGACAATACGAGTGCTATAATTATATCTAAAAACCTTGAGCAGCACTCACGAACTAAGCATATAGACATCAGACACCATTTTCTACGTGACTACGTAGATAAGGGCAACATAAGACTGGAATTTTGTAGTACCGAAAAACAATGGGCTGACATTTTTACCAAAGCATTGGCTAGAGAACGTTTTGAGATTTTACGGTTGGAAATTGGTTTAATTGGTGGCAACTAAACTTGTCATAAATATTTTATTTCCCATATGACTGACTAGATTTGACGAGATTGTATATCTATGTTCGTATTTTCTGTTGCAAGTATATTCTTATATAGTATTATATTATTTTATAAGAATATTCCGTTTGCTAGTCTGTTATATTTTGTGTTGTATACAAACCATATTTCTCGTTATTCACATATACATTCTAAGGTTTAGAGCTTCATAAATCAATGACATTCATGATTGGTTTCATTTAGGATGTGAGTAGTACTCCTTACATGGCATGTAACATCAAATTGCATAAGCATGAAATTTGTCTCTTATTACCTGTATACACTCGGGTTTGTGGTGGTGACATGTGTGGAGAGGTGACCCTTCCTTTACGTTTTACCTACTAACCTCACATTAGCCAAATTTGTCGTGTTTTGACCTATTTATTCTACTACATTCCATATGGCCTACCCTTCTCAAGCTAGTCTTGTTGGTAAGTTTGGAAGTCTTGTTGTGGTCAATTTTGTTGGTGTTGTGATGCATATTGGAAGGAAGAAGAAAAAGATGGATTAAAAAAATTGAAAAAAAAAAACGGAGAAAAAATGATACAAAAGATGGAAAAGCAATAATCTCTTATTACTCCTATTCTTATCATTTCCATATTACTTGAGGAGAAGTACTTGTTGATGTGAGTGAGTTTATTCCGTACTTGGCATGGTGCATCATCTTTCATGTTGGGTTGGAAAGTGGAATATGACTACTTTTGATTGTGATCGGTTCTAGCTTGGCTTTTACCTCCACATATCCAAATTATTTTGCCCTTTCTTACCCAATTACCTCACCTCACATTACTTTGTAAGTCCTCGGCATGTGTTTTGGACCTCGCTTGGTTGGAGTGTGTATGTACGGTCACTAGAGATATCTATCATGTTAGATTGCATGCATGCTTTTGTAGGTCGTATTTAGGAGAGTGACTATTTTCATTCTCTCTTACAAAATATATACTCATCTTGGTTTGTATTACACACTCTATATTTAGAGCTTGCTTATATTGAAGTCGTTCTTATGCTATAATATAAGCTTTGATTAATATACATTTCTTGCCTTGGTTGATATCATTCTAGTCGTTTTATGTCTGTTCTCGTCTTTTCGATGATGTCAAGAGGGGGAAGAAAATGATCGTGACTTAAGTATTTGCCTAAGCTTTCTCCTTGTTAGAACCTTTAATCTCTTAAGGTCCTTAGATGCTATACTTTGTATATAAGTGGCTTGTTCTTGCGTTCAACTGACTATGACTTTATAGTATTATGTTGAGGGGGAATTTACACTTAGTCTCAAATCGTAAGAGACTTGTCATCATCAAAAAGGGGAATTTGTTGGATCATATAGATATATGTTTGAGTTTTGATAATGATAAGTTTGTGCTTCGTTTTATATATACTCTTTCTCGTAATCGTTTGTTTAGTCTTTGTTAGATTGACTTAGGTTTACAAGTTTAGCAAGTAATGTTATAGCATCTTTGGCTATAACATTGAAGATTTGTGAAGCATCGTTCAAGTAATGTTATAGCGGCTTGAGTTATAACATTGAAGATTCTTAAAGCGTCATAGTAACTGTAACAAGTTTCAAGTATGATGATCACTCAAGCAAAAGGCTCGATCAAGTCTATAACAAGGTCAAGATGAAGAGCTTATGATCAAGATAAAGAGATGATCCTACCACTGAAGATCTCCAGGAAGATTAGCTAGTATAAGACATCATCTTATAACGGTATTTAAAGAAATGATTTTGGTAAGTAAAGTTATAGCTGTTATGGTTATAACATTACAAACCAGACTCAATGTTATAAGTGATTTAGCTATAACATTGAGCTGCAGTATTGAAAACGCACGGCTTGAGTTTCAAATTGTTTTGAAAATAGTTTTTCAAATCTTATCTTTATATTCTTTAAATGAAAAACCTATTTTATAGTAGATTGAAGTTTGCACTTAAATTGGGTTATAAATAGATAATTACCCTTTAGTTAGGCCGACTTTGTGTGACAACTTATGGGTTGTTACTTGGTGGCTAACTAGGGTTTTCTACTTACTCATATCTAAACCCTAATTTGTTTAACCTAATATCTTACCAGGGTTTCACGTTGGATGTAGTAGGCTTATGGACCGTCTCCTACCCGTGTAAACTTCTTGTGCAAGTAAAGATTAGAGTAAATCAAAATAAGATTATTATTAAAGATATTTTATATCTTTATGGTTATTTAGATTTATTCCATATCTTCTACTAAGATATTGCTATGTTAAATAATAAGATTGGATCTCCTACTTACTATATACTTCACACGTGATCTATATAGTATCTAGGGTTTATGGTAAAAATCTTAAATAAATATTTGTTAGAGATATTTTATCTCCTTATATTTATTTTATATCTTTTACCTAAAATATTGTTGGATTAAAATAGGAAAAAGATATATCTTATTCCTTCCTTAAACTACACGAGATCCTCTCCATATCTAGGTTTTAGGTAAAGATCTTAGATAAAATATTTGTTAAAAATATTTTATCTCCTTATATTTATTCCATACCTTTTACTAAGATATTATTAGAATAAATAAATGGATTAAGATCTTTTTCTTGCTTGGATAAGAATCATGTTAAATCAAAATAATAATTGTTAGAGATTTCTTATCTCCATATATTATTTTTATTTTATTCTTTCCTATCTTCCAAGATTTTATAAGTTGTAAATGTTTAAATAAGATTTAACCTAATTTCTTCCTTGTGCAACAATCCACGCGGCATCTAGGGTTTCGTTGATGAAAACCTAGATCTCCTCCCTACTATAAATACTGTTGGAAATCATATTTTAAATATCACATATTTTGGTTTAAAGTTTTAGTCATAAAACTTATGGATCTTATACATGCAAAACAATTACAAAGTATAAGAAGAAAATCAATTCTTACATTGGATATTTCGGCAATATGGGCACTAGTAAGTTCACCTTCTTACTAGTTCTTGAGCTTTCCAAATGTGGAAGAACAAGATTCAAGTTTAGAATCTCTCCTAAGGAATTATACCCAAGGTAACCCCTTAATTAATTTTAATTAATATAAGACTAGTATTAATTAAAACAAGCTTAAAATTTGACACAAAAATGGTGTTTTGTTCTCTTGTATTTCGGTCAAGAGAGGAGAGGATTTATGAGTTTTTCTTTCTCTAAAATATTTCACAAATGTAGAGAATGATAATCTTCTAACACTAGAAAATAACATATATTGAAGTAGTGAATAATGATAGAAAAACCCTTGGCTTTATTCAAGTAGAAAAACCGGTTGGGATGGGGGACTAGTGGCCAATGCATGGTCTTTGCTCTTCTTAAGATTAGACTAGGTGTGCATGGCTATGGGTAGAGTTTAATCATTGTGTTTCCATTTAAAATAATCAACACAATGTAAAACTTAATCCTCCCTCCATTTTTTTCGGTACACACACATAAAATGGAAGGTCCATTTTATTTTGTCATTTGTCAATTTTGCAATGGGTCACATGTTACATGACATGTTACACTATAGTGTATTTTTAACATATTAAAAATCAACATATTAATAAAATATGTCACATACAAAATTTAATTAGTAATTCTCGATTACTTGTACCAAAATGGTTTTTCGAATTATAAATTAGAACGACTTGTAATTATAATAAATCATTCAATCTGTTTTAATTGTTTCGCAAACAATAATTTAATCTAAGTACAAAAACAATTCGATTACTTAGACCATATCTCATTTAATCGAATTACAATGAGACACGTTAAATTTAGTCACAAATCATCCGTCAATTTTAAGCAATTTAATTAACTCGTATCGGCATACGATTAATTAAATAATCAATTAAGAGTATTACCCTATAGGTATGACCTCGGGGGATCAACTGATCACCACCGTCGCACGACAGTAATGTCAAACTCTAGTCAGCCAATCATTACCGATATGTGTGGACCAGTTGACTGTAAAGTATTACTTTCCCTCATGTATTCTTAAATATGAGATTTAAACATGTGATCATCATGATCGACAATTGTGATCGCGTTAATCTCAAGGACACTCCAACAATCTCCCACTTGTCCTCGACAAGTGTGCGACACCAATTCTCTTGTCCTATTAATATCTCCCACTCAATGCAAGGTGTCTTTCAGGTCGTACTTGCAAGTGATCACATCGAGAGTGGTTTCCTCGATCTGGAGAATAACTGATTGACCGGAGTTATCTACCATAGATACCTTCCGAGCATGGCCACGCATTTCCAGTTCATTACTCCTCGAGTGGCCCTGAGATATTGTTTTAACCCTGACAAAGGGGTGGACAATTCCTATCGCACTGTTCCCTTCGACCAGCCACAACTCATCATAACCCAAAATAAGCCCTTTAACCCCATTTACGAAGGTCGTAGGATCATAAATCAAAGTTACTCTGAAATTGTGCCACCTTGGGCGAACAGTCTTTAGTCAAAAGAATCGACTCATTAGAATACTATAGTAGCTCTTGCCACGACCAGGCTATATAAATTTGCCAGAACTCTATAAGCGGTCATTAGGCCCGACAAAGTGTTCCTAACAGTCTGCCTATGTGATCGACTAATCATCTCTCATGACTCTATGGCACTTGAAGTTGCCATCAATCGCATCACACTCTAGTCACTTCGAGACGTCACCTCATACAAGTGACGATGGGCAAATACCATATTAATCCGGGTTCACTTTAACGGGGTTCAATATTGTCTCTATAACCCGTTTGGATATAACAAATATAAAAGGAGTTTTTAGATTAAAAACTCGAACGACAAATGTGATTATCACATATGAACAGTCAATACTTGATTACTACTTCATATTCTTATAATCCAATTTGATCATGTATGTAGTTGTTCATCTCAATCCAATTGAAATGACATGACTCATCATGTTAAGCCTATGAGAAGGCTTTGGTTAGTAGGTTTTATCAACTTCTTGTACCTTACTTAACCTTACTACATACTCGTTTTCCTTTGTAATGCATACATTTGCATTACAAAAATTTCTGAGTACGTGTCTAGATCCAATCTAGACATAAACTCTCTAGTCATAGAATAGCTCCCACTGTTTTCACAGTGTGCGGGACCCATCCCTCTCGCACATCTCATGATTGCAAGTGTACTCAATTTCCGTTGTAAGCATCTCTCATTGTTCTTTATTGCCTAGAACGATTCTAACAAATCCATTTATTAAATAACATAGCCATAATGGTTCCTTAACCATCTTTAGGTGTTTTGAATACGGTTTTTGTCCGAAACCTTATACAATCTCAACAGTCATTAGTGTAAGCCCTTACACAAATTTGTGAATTGCATCAAAAACACTTAACTTTACATCCTTAACGCTTCCTCAAGCACTTAAGGATAATCTATATGGCTACTAGGTAACTATTACTTAAATTCGATTTGAAACAATTCCAATTCATCATACTCAAAGTATATGAAGTGTTATACATCATTACTCATTTAATTGATCCGGCAGCGGAAGCAAATGGAATCAATCAAATATGTTCAACTCGATTGAACTAATCATGAATCTTTATCAACATAAGACTTCTTATTTGGCGCTAATATCATGTGAATTTATCTCCAAAAATCTGGATATTAAAGATGTATTATATTACTCCAAAAGTCTTAAATCATTCCCAATGATCAATATGTCATCCATATATAAGACTAATTAAAATTTCCGTAACTCCTACTAAACTTCATGTATAAACACAACTTCTCGACCTATCGAGAAAAGTTTTATAGCATGATCAAAATGTTGACTCCAAGTCATTGATGTCCTACTTAAGACAATCTCTTAAGTTGCACATTATTTTAGGATTGCAAGAATCTACAAAACTCATGACATGTATTGAATACATTCCTTCTAATTGAAGAAATGGGTTTTAGATTCACTCGCTATATATCATCATAATGAAATACAATCCCTAAGAAGATCTGAATAGTGCAAAACAATTTGAAACTAATCAAGCTTTGATATCTCTCTTTGATATCCAACAATTCCACTTGGAATTTATTTCGGATTTTCATGGCTCTAAGCCTTGTATTGAGTTGGGACTTAAACACTCTCATTTAAGTCATATGATCATTACTTCCCAGAAGTAACTTGAATCAAACAATTTCTTTGTAAGTTGCAAGCTCTTTACTTTCTAAAAGTAACACGAATTCATCATCTTCCACAAGTGATGAGTTCAACCTCCTAGGTTTCGAAGAAACAACGTCATGTAGCCAAGAAAATACAGTTTTTTGCGACATACAAATTTCATACAATTTTGACACCATTCTTTTGTGGCTGTTGAATATTTTCTCCCACTCTGTCTTCTAGAAATAAACTTGTATTCTAGAAAGACAGGTTCACGAGCGACAAACCCGTTGTACTCGTGATTATTGTAAGGAAAAATGAGCATTTGTTTCTTGTGAGAACTTCCAAGCATGGTACCCTACCATTTTTCATATCTCATATGAATCGTTTTAGATTTAGTGGAAAAATAATTTAGACAAATGATAAAATCTCCAAAAGGATCAAGTAACTCAAAGTAACTTGATTGAAGTCCAAACCATATCGAATAAGGTTTGATTTCTTTATCCAACCACACATTATCCCATAATGCGTGCTAAGAGAGATTAACTTGTGATACTATATCACATTTCCTTTGGCTTATATCAAAATCTTCACTTTGATAATCCCATCACGACTAAATCGTGATTCCTGGAACTCTTTGAACTTGTTCAAAGATTTCTCTATTTACCTTATTAAGTGAACACATTAGTGTCAACTTAAATCGTTGGTAAAAAAAAATGATCAACCTATTCTGTATCAATGATTTACATTCTTGATCTCCTTTTCAACCAAAAGGCACGAGACATCTTGCTTTGAATACAAGATACGCATATACCATAAGATTAACAATCTATTGGTTCCAAGAGTACTCGATAACTCTTTGCGTTCATCATTCCAGAATTTAAGGGTTAATCTTGGGTTACCAATTTGAGTCTTCCATCATCTACATGATATATCAATCTAGTTTGGTTTAGAATATAATCATGGTGTATAGGGTCACAAAAGTGAAACCTCTTTTGTATCTTAATAAGTTTATATTCTTATTTAGAGTTTATGCACTTAATAGTCATAATTAAGTAAAACTTTAAACCCAAAAACTTGATTCAGTACACAATGACTCTATCTCTCAACATCATTGTTGCTAGTCGTCATATTCTAATCATTCTATGTATCAAATACAATGATGAAAACCACCACCGGTTTCTAATATTGACGAAGTAGTACTAGCAAAATTTATGTCAATCAAATAAACATTTAAAGAAGAAGCTCCCATTAGATGTCCCACAACTAACTTGCTGATTCTTCAATAATTTGGGGTAGTTTCCTTTCTAGCGTCCAACCATTAAGACAATGGAAACTTTATCGGTCGGGATTGTTTGGTTTAGTATCGTTATTCTCAATAACTTTACTTTTACCATTACCTTGTATCAATTCCATTCTAATTTTACTTCTTTAAACCTCATCCTTTTCTTAACGGTTTAAGAGAATGCTCCCACTCGTTTCAATGAGTCTTTGCTAAGAGAAGCAAATTTGAAATTCATGAAGACTACTCTTCATTCATTTGTTTAGTCTTAAAACTTTCATTGAAGTGGTTGCGGTATTTTGGTCAATTACGATTTCTAACAAATCTAGTCATCAAAATGATTTAACGTTTCAAAGTACTTAACTTAATTAAGCACATGAGAAACAATTCATTGTAAGTAGATATGTTAGTCAAGAATCAAAAACCCTTTTGATCACGAATAACTTTTATCTATACTCTTCACAAGAGATCCTTGCAATGGATAATACGAGGTTTTTAGAAGAAAATTCAAATTTGTCTTTATTAACGTTGTTTTAATGGAGATTTGAACTAAAATCGAAATGATATCGTATATAATTTGAGGTAAAGAATTAGAACAATATGATTAACGGAATAATGAAAACAAAACATTTATCGTTATAATAATACTTGTAAATAATTTAACAAGATATGAGCATTTATATAGTGACCTCTACCCAACTATTATAAATGATTCCAAGATCCAAATTCATATTAACTTGGGCACGCTTTGGCGATACAACCCTCATCAATATAACTCGGTGGATTAACTCTTTAATCGATTCTACTTTTAGAACTCTTGGTCGATAAAATTACATTAATATTTATCTTTAGCCCAAAACACATCCGGCTATGGTCGAGAATACTTTTGTTGAGTTCAACCCAATTTTCGAATAAATGTGTCCATGATCCAAATTCACATTAACTTGCGCACGCTTTGGCGATACAACCCTCATCAACATGAATTCGGTGGATAGACATTTATCACCCACTTCCTCTACGTAACAAGGTTTGTACCCCGGTTTGGCCGAGCGCACTCCCTCACGAAATAGGTTTTCATGGTTTCTAATTTTTGGTAAGGCTAAGTCTCAATTGTTTATTTAGCGAGGGGTCGGGTCAATTTATTATCTATCACATTTTAGGTGAACTAAAGCGGTGAACTACGATAATTGTAATTGACACGGTCGATAAACTCGATTTAAAATGCATGTTTAGATATGGCGATTTAGCGATGCATGCAACATATAAATAAAATGCAAAGCATAAAAATAAAATCCTAGTATGGCATTCCTAAAATAGTAAATCTAATAAACTATTAAAAATGCGGAAACCAACTCCTTTGGTCCCTTGAACTTCGGTCTTGGCACGCAAAACGAGGCAACACCGTCTTCTTCGGGAACTCCGGGAAATTACAAAATAAATTACATAATTTCCTATTATACATTTGTAAATAAAAATAAATCTATTAAATTACAAAACGGTGATACGGGATCACAATAATTACAACCGAATCGATATTCCCATGCATTTCGGGTAATACCAATTAAAACTAAGGTCATACTAAGTAAAATTACAAAATTCAAAAATTATATAAAATAAAAATATGACAATCATAAATAAAATGCAGCATTATAATATGTATTAACATGCTTAGTTTTATGCTAAATCGCCTTTTAAGAGCCAATATCGTATATTTTATCGGTTTTTATGGATTTGCGTGATAATAAGTTTGTTAAAATCACAAAATGTCTCATAAATTCATATTTATGTTTAAGTTAATTACCCTAACCGTCTTAGGACTCAAAACTTAGTCTTCACTAATATTTTGACAATAACTCAACTTGATTTCTTAATATTGTTCATTATGGACCAAAAATACAATATTATACTATGAACTCCAAATTAAATTATAAAAATTCCAAATAATTTCAAAATTTGAAATTCAAACTCATGAATATTCTGAAAAAATACCATGAAACTCATAATGTTCAAAACTTAGGTTAAAAAGTTCGAAAATTTTTCAAGAAGAACATCGTTGCGGTTTATCGGTTTCATCAATTATAACCATTAAAATATGAGCAAATTAACTTTAACCAACTTTTCACTTTTAGATCTGAAATGTGGGATAAAATGCAACATATGACATTTTTCTTTAGTCATGAAATATATTTTAGCATTATATACTAAATTAAGTCACTATTTATTGAATTTTTACTCAAAAATTCATAAATCATGCAAAAAGAGTTCAATCTGTCTAAGATTTTTACACACACTGAGTAAAAATGCATGTGACAACATATTAAATTTCCATGACGATATTCGAAATATAACTCATATTAACCTAACAAACCCTTTAAATTCAATTTAAGCTTATAAAATCCATATTTCATGCAAAATAACTTAGTTTTTCACAAGATTTAACATGCCATCAGTAGATAATATATGTTAAAACATATCCAAAAACCACTGAAAAATTCAAAGTTTAGCTATTTTTCGTCCAAAAATGACATTTTTTCTCATAAAAATCACATTTTAATGCCAATAATATATAAAATGAACAATAAAATCCATAAATCGTCCCATATGACCTAAAATTTATTTAGGACTAGAAAATTTTAACATGCAAAATTATTTCATGATTTATCTTCATAAATCCTAAATAACAAGTTTTATATGTTAACTAATTAACTCGGAAAAACAAATCTGATTTTGCATGCAACAACCATAATGCTCTGGTACCACTTGTTGGAAATCATATTTTAAATATCACATATTTTGGTTAAAGTTTTAGTCATAAAACTTAAGGATCTTATGCATGCAAAACAATTACAAAGTATAAGAAGAAAATCAATTCTTACATTGGATATTTCGGCAATATGGGCACTAGTAAGTTCACCTTATTACTAGTTCTTGAGCTTTCCAAATGTGGAAGAACAAGATTCAAGTTTAGAATCTCTCCTAAGGAATTATACCCAAGGTAACCCCTTAATTATTTTAATTAATATAAGACTAGTATTAATTAAAACAAGCTTAAAATTTGACACAAAAATGGTGTTTTGTTCTCTTGTATTTCGGTCAAGAGAGGAGAGGATTTATGAGTTTTTATTTCTCTAAAATATTTCACAAATGTAGAGAATGATAATCTTCTAACACTAGAAAATAACATATATTGAAGTAGTGAATAATGATAGAAAAACCCTTGGCTTTTTTCAAGTAGAAAAACCGGTTGGGAGGGGGGACTAGTGGCCAATGTAGGTATTTGTTCTTCTCAAGATTAGACTAGGTGTGCATGGCTATGGGTAGAGTTTAATCATTGTGTTTCCATTTAAAATAACCAACACAATGTAAAACTTAATCCTCCCTCCATTTTTTTCGGTACACACACATAAAAGGGAAGGTCCATTTTATTTTGTCATTTGTCAATTTTGTAATGTGTCACATGTTACATGACATGTTACACTATAGTGTATTTTTAACATATTAAAAATCAACATATTAATAAAATATGTCACATACAAAATTTAATTAGTAATTCTCGATTACTTGTACCAAAATGGTTTTTCGAATTATAAATTAGAACGACTTGTAATTATAATAAATCATTCAATCTGTTTTAATTGTTTCGCAAACAATAATTTAATCTAAGTACAAAAACAATTCGATTACTTAGACCATATCTCATTTAATCGAATTACAATGAGACACGTTAAATTTAGTCACAAATCATCCGTCAATTTTAAGCAATTTAATTAACTCGTATCGGCATACGATTAATTAAATAATCAATTAAGAGTATTACCCTATAGGTATGACCTCGGGGGATCAACTGATCACCACCGTCGCACGACAGTAATGTCAAACTCTAGTCAGCCAATCATTACCGATATGTGTGGACCAGTTGACTGTAAAGTATTACTTTCCCTCATGTATTCTTAAATATGAGATTTAAACATGTGATCATCATGATCGACAATTGCGATCGCGTTATTATCGGGGACACTCCAACAAATACTACACATAATAATTCATTTAAACTACTTTTCAATATTCTAACAAAACATCCTTTGCAAACGTTTTTAATTCTATTAATCTTTTTGCAAGTTAATTTTTTTTTTGTAAAGTCGTGTGCTATCTTATATTGCAATTATTTCTAAGTATCGTCATAATATAATAGCGCTTTAATATTGTTTCTTACTCGTTCATATTGTGAACACTAGAAGAACAATCAAGCACTTTCTTAGCAACTTAAGATAGTCAAAACCGAATATCTAGTGATATTCAAATTGAGTTTTAGCTAGAGTTAGCTATACGAGTTGGGTTGATAATTTTGTAATCCGGAGAGAGGTATTAAAATTATTAATCGTGAATAGTGGACGTAGGCTTCGACGTGTGAAGCTGAACCACTTCAAATATCGTGTGTCCTTGCAGTTTTTCTTTTCGTTCATTTCATTACGTTCATAATCACTTAGTTTATTAGTTAAAGTTTAATCAATAAACTTGAAGTAATTAATTACTTTGATATAAAATAAAAAGTAGGGATAAATTTTTAAATACTCAATTCACCCCCCCCCCCCGAGTATTTCGGGTGTGGTAGACTCTTCAGTTATCATTTTTAATTATTAAAGAATGGTTTTTCAATTCAAGCGTTGTCACTATTTGATTAGATTTCTGAGTTTGACCACTTCATGCAAAATTTTATCAGAACATTAATAAATATTCAGTTTGACCAATAATATTCAATTTAACCAAAATAATTCTATAAATATGTCTTTTAGGTCAAAATCTAAATTATCAAACATTTACTCTTTAATTTCTCTCTAAATTTCTCTCTAACAAAAATATGGATGGTGTATCGGAGCTACAATCACGTAATCGTTACGCACAACCTTTTACTTGTATTCTCCATAATCTCCCAGTTCGTTATGATGGGAATGAAAAGGGTTTAAACCCTAATTTTTGGTGGTTGAGGCAAATGCTTCATGACTCCGGTTTCACTGTGGTTAAAAAAGTGTACCTTGTGTCTACAAACAAGCAAGGTTTTATAGGCTTTGCTTTTATCGAGTTTGACGAAGCGAACTGCCATGATAGTTTTCGTTAGGCAAGAACATTAGGGGCTAGATTTGCGGAGAAAGATGCGGGGAAAGAGGACTTTTATTCGGATGCTAAACAAAAGGGCCCTTGTCTATGGGTTGCAACCCATGTTGATCATCGTCTGCTGACACATTACAGGAGGCATCACATTCCTGTCAACGTGCCTATGTCATGGGAGAAAGAGGCCATTCCACCAGCTGTACTGCACGCTGATGATGAAGAGTCGATCTACGACTTGATCAATGCCGAAATTGGGCATGAAGGCTATCCTAATTATTCATCAGATTCTAATTAAGTGTTTAATTATTATCTGACATTATGAGTTGTATTTTGATTATGGTGGTTATTTGAATTAAAGTTTAATTATTTATGTTATTTATTATTACGTTTTAATTAAGTCCTTACACTCAAATGCAATCCACCAAATAAAATATTATAATGACTAACTTTCTACTTATAATAATAAAAAAGAATGGAAACGACATAATAAGATAATAAGAATTGGAACCGTTATAATAATAATAAGACGAAATGATAACGGTTCTTTGTTAAGCCGTTATTATATTACATATATCAACAACGGTTATTTTAAAGCCGTTGTCATATTACAACAATTAACAACGGTGTTTCTTAAAACCGTTGTAAAAACAGATCCACTGTGAAAATTGAAAAGTTTGTGATTTTAGTTTACCAATGGCATGTCCTATTATTATTGGTTGTTTGACCATTATTCACCTCATGCATGTTTGCACAATTACAACGGTACTTATAAGAACCGTCTTAGATTATGAAACTCTAAAAATAAATGAAATTTCAAAGGTGTTAATAATAGAATGACTGATGGTGAACAAGTCATCTTTGCCGTCGGTGCCGTCATTAATCTTTATAGCTTAAAAAAGGTAATCTCATTTTCATAGCTACTGGCTTATATATGGGTCGTACTTGGATGATTGATGGTGAAATTGGTGATCCCATATATAATGATGGAATTGCTGATTTTTACAATTTCGTTAGTGAAAATTTTCATCTCCACTCATCAATCCCCTGCCCTTCTAATAGATGTGGTAATATTAAGGTTTCGCCTATCCCAGATGTCAAAATACACTTAGAAAAGAATAGTTTCAGTAGAGATTATAGGCGTTGGATTTTTCATGGAGAATTAGAGGATGAGGATGGGGAATCTGATGTAGAGGTAAATAATCATACACCTGAAGCTGCTGGTTTAGATATAGGGGATGGGGCATATGATGTGTGTGTAAACAATTGTTCACCTACACCTGAAGTTGTTTTAGGTGAGAAGTTTGCTTAAGATGATGGATTCAATGATTTTGAAGCTACCGGTGATGGGGAAATAAATGCTAATGATTTAATTGAGAAGTTGAGTCAATCTAAAATGCCTTTATTTACTGATTGTAAGAAGTATACCAAATTGTCCGTGGTGGTAAAGTTATATAACTTGGAGGGGGCAAATGGGTGAAGTGATAAGAGTTTTACGGGTCTTCTAGCTTTGCTATGTGACATCCTTCCTGACGGTAATGTTCTTCCGAGTCGGACATATGAGGCTAAAAAAATGATTAGAGAATTGGGCATGGAATATAAGAAAATACATGCTTGTCCCAATGACTGCATATTCTACAGTAAAGATTATGAGAAATTATCATATTGTCCGCGCTGCTCAATATGGCGTTATAAGCCTAAGGAAGGGATCCCAGCTAAGGTGTTGTGGTATTTTCCAATAATACCAAGATTCATAAGGATTTATTTGAATGAAGAAGATGCAAGAATGTTGACTTGGCATAATAGTGGAAGGATTGAAGATGGAAAGTTAAGACACCCAGCGGATGGTCAACAGTGAAAAGAGTTTGACGCTAAATATCCTGACTTCGCCAAAGAAGCAAGGAACTGCGTCTAGCGCTCTCCACAGATGGAATGAACCCTCATGGAAACATGGGTACCCAACACAGTACTTGGCCAGTTGTGTTGGCCATCTATAATTTTCCCCCATGGGTTTGTATGAAACAGAAGTATCTGATATTGTCTTTATTGATATCTGGCCCTCGACAACCTGGAAATGACATAGATGTGTATTTGGAACCACTTCGAGATGATCTGAAGATTCTGTGGGAAAGAGGGATACTAGTGTTTGATGGTTATAAGAAGGAAAGTTGCAATCTGAGAGCTATGTTATTGTGTACAATAACTGACTTTTCGGCGTACGGCGATCTTTCTGGACATACTATAAATGGCAAAAAGGCTTGCCCATTGTGTGTGTGTGTGGGGGGGGGGGGGGGATTTTCAAATCATAATATTAGAAGCATTCTTGCAAGCATGTGTACATGGGAAATCGTCGATGGTTATGCCCTGATCATCATTATCGTAAGCTTCACAAGGCGTTTAATGAGTGTCCTGAGCAACGTGGGAGTCCTCAGATTTTGAATGGTCATGAAGTGTATGAGAAAGTGAAAGATATTGAGATAACGTATGGGAAGAAGGGACCTAAGTTGTCTACTCGTGGTTATAAAAAAAACCATATTTTTTACCAAACTTCGGTACTGGCGTGACCTCCCGGTTAAACATTGCCTAGATTTTATGCACAATGAAAAGAACGTTTGTGATAATATAATCAATACTTTGCTGAATGTTCCGGGTAGGACAAAAGACAACAAGGCAGCTAGGGATGATATGGTTGAGATGGGTATTACGCCCGAGCTGGCAGCTAAAACAAAAGGAAATCGGACTTTTTTGCCACTTGCAGCTCATACTCATTCAAAAAAGGAGAAAAAAGAGTTTTGCGACTGCTTGCATGGTATTAAGGTGCCAGAGGGCTATTCATCTAATATTAGAAGCCTTGTTTCGTTGCAGGACCTAAAACTTACTGGTTTAAAGTCACATGACTGTCATACATTGATGCAACAACTACTAGCTGTGGCCGTTCGTTCCATTCTACCTCCAAAGGTTCGACATGCTATAATTAGATTTTGTTATTTCTTCAAATCAATCAACAGTAAAGTCATTGTCCCGATGAAGCGGAAACTTTGCAGGAGATCCTCGTCACCAGTCTTTGTCAGTTTGAAATATATTTTCCTCCCTCAATTTTCACTATCATGGTTCATTTGACTGTCCACCTAGTCCGGGAGGTTTTGTATCTCGGGCCAGTGTATTTGAGATATCAGTACCCATTCGAACGATTGATGAAAGTTTACAAGGATTAAACATCTAATAGGTATCGTCCAGAGGGGTGTATTGCTGAGCGAGCAATTATCGATGAAGCTCTTTCGTATTGTTACGTGTACCTCTCCTTGGATTAGTTAATTGGAGCTCCTACAAATCGTCATAGTGACTGGATGAATGGAAAAGGTGTAAGGGGTCATGTTTCCAGGGATATGTTATCTGACATGCGACATAGAGCTCATACATACGTTCTATTTAACGATGATCATGTCCAGCCTTACACTATGGAACACCAGAGTTACCTTAAGGGAAAACACCCTCACAGGACCGAAAGGTGGTATGCAAATGAGCATTACAATCATTTTAGTGATTAGTTTAAGGATACTATTTATGATGATGACAACCCAATTGATGATTGCTCAACCAGCCTACGACATCTCCCTTTCGGTCCTGATGCTCGTGCAACTTTGTATAGCGGGTATGCGATCAATGGGTACACTTTCTACACCCGCATTTAAGATGAGGCGAGCACAATGCAAAACAGTGGAGTTTGCTTAGATTCTGAGGCAATATACTTTGCTAGTTCAAAGGATAAAAATCCTATTTTGGGTACAATGCAATATTATGGAGTTATTCAAGAGATATTGGTTTTAGACTACATGGATTTTGAGATACCTCTATTTCGGTGCAAGTGGGTTGACAACAACAATGGTGTTAGAAAGGATGATTTAGGATTCACATTAGTAAACTTTGACAAGGTTGGAAACAAGGACGATCCTTTTATATTAGCGTCACAAGCAAAACAAGTGTTTTTTCTTACCGATCCTATGGATAAGAAGTGGTCAATTGTTCTATCTTGCCATCGCCGAATTCCAGATGATGAAGACGTCGAATTTGAAGGACTTGATCATAGTGCTATATCGCAATTTGGTAATGATGTTGAAAATTTTAACATTCCAAACATATATACACGGGATGATCATGATAAAGGTATTTGGGTTAATGAAGAGACTAGCAAATCCAAAAAATGTTCCCGGCAGCCGTGAAAATATCAGCAATCCAATCAAGATATCTTACGTCATGTGTAATTATTGTCTTGCTGTTATATATCAAACTGCTGTTGTAAACTTTTTCTGCTGTTGCAGCGGGAGGGTTACGGAAAAATCGTATCAAACAAAATGAATTATTAAATAAAACGGTTATACCTAAACCGTTATTCAGGACGTGTACAGTTATAACGGTTCAGGCCGTTGTTATCTATATGAAAATGATGCTTTATTTCTTGGCGGTAAAATCAAACACAATGAAATAGAAAGTAAAACGGTTATACCCAAACCGTTGTTCTGGACGTGTACAGTTATAATGGTTCAGGCCGTTGTTATGTATATAAAAATGATGCTTTATTTCTTGGCGGGAAAATCAAACAACATGAAAATATTACAGACAACGGTTATTTCAAACCCGTTGTAAATAGTACTAATTACGGTTTGAAACAAAACCGTTGTCTGTTTGGGAACAAAATACAACGGTTTTTCTTCTACTGTGTTTATTACTTTCTAATAAACAAGGTCTTGCAAGTGTTATTATTCACACATATATACTCTGAGCTTCCCTTCCCCCACATAATATCCTGAAACATTGAGCTTCCCCTCAACCACCAGACTACCCCATCGCCGTCGTAGTCATCGTCATCGTCGCCATTGCCGCCGCCAGATCAATCCGGATTCTCCTCTTTAAAGAAGTAATAAACCCTCCTCTCTAGATATTTGTTTGTTATTATAAGTATGCATTATTATTATTTGTTTATTAATTTCTGCTTTAGATATGGCCCAAAAGCGGAAAAGATAAGATGAAAATGCGTCAGGCGACGACCCAGGTGATGAGAATAATTTGCAACACACTGCGGGTCGAATGCGCCACAGGGTTTCCCTAGAAGTAATAAATTCAAATATACCTAATCCTTTACAATGGGATAAAGATACGGGGCTGCCATATGGTGAGTATGCCGGGTATTTTGCGAGTTGGATTGGTTGTTGTGTAAGACAGTATGTGCCTCTCGGTACGCCGCGTATCAGTGAACTGAGTAAAATACGGAACACCATGCTAATAAACAGAATAAAGGTATGTATATACAATAATAAATGTTTTTGCTGAAATTAAGTTATTACTTGATATGTGTATTAGCCGAAACACTTGTACCAACTACGTTCATCATATATGCAGTTAGCTTACGTTGTCCCCGAAATGTATGATAAGTACCTAAAAAAAAGACAGGAGAAGCCCTCAGATCTTGGAAGTTAAAGATTGGTGAGAACCACTTGTTCAACAAGAAAACCAGGGAGATGAACAAGAACCCACCAAAAAAGAAGTATCCGTATGTCAGTCAGGACCATTGGGATAGCTATATCGCTTATAGGCAGTCTGACAAGTTTAAGGTAACTTAATAATAATAATAAGTAAAGAAGTATACTTAGTTTAGTGTTTGGTCATGCTTACGTTTCTTGATACAATTTATTTGATGAAGGCTATGAGTGAGAGGAACAAGGCGAACATTTCAAAGAAAAAGACCGTCTTTTACGGCTTCCGAGCTGGTTATAGATTGATTAAGAAGAAACTTGTAAGTATATAATTCTTATAGTATTAGACTATTAGGTGATGAATGTTATATATGGTTCGATGGATGATGAGTCAAACAGAGTTACCTAAGTCATTCTGGGGTTTTGCTATTTTATCTGCTATACAATCACTTAATAAAAGTCCCACTAAAGCAACTGACAAAACTCCATATGAGATATGGAAAGGGAAAGTCCCGAATCTGCGATACATGAAAGTATGGGGTTGTGATGCTTATGTCAAGAGCAAGTCTGACGATAAGCTTGCACCTCGTTCTGAAAAGTGTATTTATGTAGGCTACCCTAAGGAAACTTGTGGATATTACTTCTACAATAGTAACGAGAACAAAGTGTTTGTGGCTCGTGAAGCTGTCTTTCTAGAAAAAGAGTTTATTTCTAGAAGACAGAGTGGGAGAAAATTTGAACTTGACGAAGTTCAAGAGCCACAAACTGATTTGACAATACAGGAAGATGTTCCTTCTACGTCTGAATCGGTTATTGTTCCTTCCGAACCTAGGAGGTCGAAAGGGTTAGTCGCCAGCCTGATAGATACCTTGGTATCATCGAGGAAGATGGTGACCATGAGGTTTTACTTTTAGAAAGTGATGAACCCAAGACCTATAAAGCAGCTATTATGAGTTCTGACTCTAAGTTATGGCTCGAAGCCATGCAATCCGAAATGGATTCCATGTACGATAATCGGTATGGGACTGGTTGACTTACCTAAAGATGTTCGACCTCTTCAGTGTAAGTGGATATTCAAGATTAAAATCGGTATGGATGGACATAAAGATGTCTACAAAGCTAGATTGGTTGCAAAAGGTTTCACTCAGGTTCATGGTTTACACTATGATGAAACTTTTGCACCAGTTGCTATGCTTAGATCTGTTCGGATAATGTTAGCGATTGCTGCATTTCATGATTATGAGATATGGCAAATGGATGTCAAAACCGCTTTCCTGAACGGGTTTCTGGAAGAGGAAGTGTTCATGACACAACCTTAGGGTTTTGTGGATCCTAAAAATCCTAACAAAGTATGCAAACTTAAGAGATCCATTTATGGTCTTAAGCAAGCGCCAAGGAGTTGGAATCATCGTTTTGATCATGTTATTAAACAGAATGGTTTTTCTCGAAGTGTTGAGGAAACATGTTTATACATGAAGTTTAGTGGGAGTAAAGTTGTTTTCTTACTTCTTTATGTGGACGACATATTACTCATTGGGAATAATGTTGATATGCTTGCTTCTATTAAGAAGTGGTTGGGAAATCACTTCCAAATGAAAGATTTGGGAGAAGCTCGGCGCATCTTGGGTATCCGGATCTACAGGGATAGATCCAAAAGGATATTAGCATTGAGTCAAGAAGCCTATATCGATAAGATTCTTGACCGATTCAATATGAAAAACTCCAAGAGAGGTTTTCTACCTATGGGCAGTGGGATCACTTTGAGTAAGTCACAGTGTCCTACTCAGCCTAAGGATATTGAACGCATGAAATCGATTCCCTATGCTTCCGCTGTTGGATCGATCATGTATGCTATGATGTGTTCTCGTCCTGACGTCTCGTATGCTTTGAGTATGACAAGTCGTTTTCAGAAAACTCCAGGTGAGAGTCACTGGATAGCCGTCAAGAATATTCTAAAGTACTTGAGAAGGACTAAAGATTCATTCTTAGTGTTTGGAGGAGAATCTGAATTACGTATAAGAGGTTATACGGATGCCAGTTTCCAAACCGATAGGGATGATTTGAAATCCCAGGCTGGTTTTGTCTTTTTGTTGAACGGAGGGGCGATTTGTTGGAGAAGTTTCAAAGAGTCCGTGGATGCTGATTCTACAATGGAAGCCGAGTACATTGCACCTCGAAGCCGCAAAGGAAGAATTTGTTTGGATTAGGCAATGTTTTAGAGGGACTGAAAGTAGTTCCGATCGCCGAGGATCCTATCACTTTGTATTGTGATAACAGTGGGGCAATTTTTCAAGCAAAAGAGCCCAAGTTGTTGGGGTTGGTGTCCTTAAAAGTTAGTGCAAGGACTTATAAATCTCTAAAAGGATCAAAGGGTATACTTTTGTATCATAATCAGTTGGTCCACGTTTATCAATAACGGTTGGCTTGCTAGATAAGTTTGACGTTATTGTCATACAGATGGCGGTGATCAACTGGTCCCTAAAAGTCACACCTATAGGATACGTTTGAGAGATGTGACGGTATGAAAATACAGTCATGTAGATGCCAATTTTGACTAACCAGTTAGTCTAAGTGATTTGACTAGTAATTAGTCAAAATGTGATGTTGAGATATTTTATTTAATACGGATTAAATAATAATGGCTAAGGCGAATTAAGCAGTTAATTCATAAATTGAATATAAGCGTTTTATATTTAATTAAATGTATATTGAATATAATTATACAATATTGTCTTTGTCGGACACGTATTAATAATTCAACTAACCCGTATTATTAGTTGATGCCTTAATTTCCGATAACCGATGACGATTTATAATAAACCGCGTCATATACACTTAGCGCATTATGGACCGAACCACGAGTTAAAGTTAAGAGGAAGTGGAAGCCCACTTCCCCTTGACCCACTCGGTTTTGCCGAATGAGAGGGCACAAAAGGGGAGTTTCTCCTCCCTTCTAACCTAATCATTTTCATTTGTATGAAAACTAGGGTTTTGGGAATTGTGCCTCTCGAAACTCGGATCTCTCATCCAACACAAACTCACAAAAACAATCCCCTCAATATTGCAAGGCAATTAGGGGATTCTCTCTAGCACAAGGGAATTTCTCGGACCATCTTGGGTGCAACATTTAGGAGGAGATCTACCTTGATCTCTCATTGCCATTTTGCACTAGGACCGAAGGTTATTTCTAATCTTTATCGTTTCATCATGTTTTTCGTTTTATGACTATAATCACATGTAAATTTTGCGTTATAATCCTATAATTAAAGGGTATTATACGGATATTACCCCTTAAGTGGTATCAGAGCGAGGCCACGTAAATTTTTCTATGTGATTTTCATCAAATGAAATGGATCGATATTTTTTTTTGATGCATAAAACCTCTCGGCATTTTTTTTTCCTCACGGTTTTCAATTTTTTTTTGCACGGCTGCATTTTTATCGAATTCCGTGCCATGTTTTTGTTTTTGTTGTCGATTTGATCTTTGCATATTATTTTGTAATCGATATTCAATATAATGTGTTAAAGATCTATCAATTGCTATTTCATTTCTATACGGATTAGGTGATATCGCAATTGGTTTTTATCAAATTGATAATTTTTGTATAAAATTTTGATAAAACCGTGTGGCATGTTGGTCTCGACATTTCTACATGTCACGGCCTGTTTTGTGCATTGGGAACCGTGTCCAGTTTACACGGTTGTTTTGTGACGATTTTCTGTTTTGTTTTCGTTTTGTTCTTTGCGAATTGTTGTTTTAAACGATAATTACAACAATATGTGAAGAACATGTCAATTGTAATTTTGTTTTAATCCGGATTAGAATAAATTGCAATTGTGTTTTATCAGACCGTTTTGTTTTGATCTTTAGTTGCTCACGATTTTGAGCCGTATATATTTTTTTTTGGATTTTTGATGCTCTCGAGGCCGAAAAAAAAAACAGAAATTTTTTTTCTTTTTTTTTTCTCTGTACTGCTGTACGTGAACAGTACCAGTACCCAATTTTTTTTTTTTTTTTTTTTTTTTTTTTGTAGATCACGAACTTTTAAACTGCTAATAACAAATGGCTGGTTCTACTGATAACCCAATGCCAAGTGCCACATTGGACCGTGAGTCCCGGCTTCGGATCTTCATGAATCGGATGAATCGGTCTACTCGATGAAGAATGATGGATCAAACTTCGCGGACTGGGAGGCGGCATTACGGAATCTGCCGCTGGCCGACGGAAGCTCAAATATCTATTAGAGCCCCTCCCGGCAAACCCAGGTCCCACGGCTAGAGCTCTTTGAAATCACCAAGTTTAATGATTTTCGTATGGAAGCGGGTGCGATTAAAAACGTACTCATTTTTGCAATGGAATCCAATTTGCGGAAACGCTTCATAGCCCATGGTGCAAACAAGATTTTCACCACGCTCACTAAGGAATTCTCGAAAGCACCGAGAATCGTGACCTATGAGCATACCACTCGCTTCTTTGATGCGAGACTCCGAAAGGGCCAACTGTTAGCCCACACATTCTCAAAGCATGATTGAGAATGTCGAGAAAGTGGAGACCTTTGATTGTAACATCGGCGAGAACATTGTTATCGACCGCATGCTTCATTCACTCCACGATGGTTTTTCGCAATTTAGAGCGAATTACTATATGAATGATTTGAAGAAAACCCCACATGAATTGCACTCCCTTCTCGTATGCACGGGACCGAGAAGGACATGAAGTTCAGTGGGAGCTTGAAACAGGATGTTCTCGTTGTGACAAACAAAGGGAAAGGTAAGGGCAAAGCTCAGGCAAACCTAGCGAGTAGGGAAGGCGAAGTTCAAGAAGTCGGGTTCGGGTAAGAGTGGTCTGGTGAGTCGAGCAACTCATCGGCGCGACAAATAGCAAGGATGGTAACATGGAGTGTCACCATTGCCACAAGACTGGGCATTGGAGGCGTACATGTCCCGTATACCATGAGGACTTAAAGGCAGGTCGTGTTAAACCTGTTGGTATGTCTTCTTTTTTTTTTTTTTTTTTTTTTTTTTGATGACGAGGAGGTTGGATCCTCCCGGATACGAGACCCCACCTGCTAGGCGCCTGACCATGTGAGTTCTTTCCCGCGGGAAATATTCCCTCTCCGGGCGTCAGGTCCCCAGGAAAGTGTTCATCTAGGGAATCGAACCCAGGACCTCGCAATTCCTCCTTAGGAGGCTTTGAGGTCACCCTGGAATTCCACTAGACTCACACATCTTGGGTGTATGTCTTCTTCTTCTTCTACTTTTATTCATATGATTGAGATTAACCACGCAAGTTACGGAACTTGGGTACTTGATACTGGTTGTGGTTCTCATATGTGTAATCATGTGCAGGGGCTCCGGAACATCGAACCCCACGTAAAGGGTGAGGTGGACCTGCGTGTCGGGAATGGAGCACAAATGGCTGCCGTCTCGAGGGGAACATATGTGATCCAGCTACCAAGCGGATTTGAGTTATTTTTATATAACTGCTATTATGTACCCAGTCTTTCCAAAACATTATTTCAGTTTCTGCACTTTACAAGCTTAATTTTCATTTGTAATAGAGAATAATAATTGCATTTTCTCATTACACGATTTGATTTTTGGCAAAGCAGTCTCCATGAATGGAATTTATGTTTTAGATCAGATCACCGATATATTACACGTAGTGAATAAAAGGTTAAAGGTTGGTGACAAAGATCAAGCGTATCTATGGCACTGCCGTATGGGACACATTAATGAGAAACGCGTAAAACAGCTCATCAAAAATGGAGCTATCTCGGCCTTTGATTTTCAATCATTTGGCACGTGTGAATCATGTCTCATCGGTAAGATGACTCGTATTTCCTTCAAAGGTGTTGGAATGCGCGGCTGCGACCTATTAGGACCCATACACACGGATGTATGTGGACCTATGTCAATCACCGCACGAGAAGGCTATAGGTATTTCATCACTTTCACGGACGATTTAAGTAGATATGGCTATGTCTACTTAATGAAGCATAAAAGTGAATCCTTTGAGAAATTCAAAGAATACCAGAATAGGGTACAGAACCTATTGGGTAGAAAGATTAAAACACTACGTTCAGATCGTGGTGGCGAGTTTCTTTCTCACGAGTTTGATCAACACCTCAAAGACTGTGGGATTGCCCTACAGTTAACTCCACCTGGAACACCTCTAATTGAATGGTGTGTCCGAACGGAGAAATCGAACATTACTTGATATGGTTCGATCCATGATGAGTCACACGGTTTTACCTGATTCATTTTGGGGTTATGCTCTTTTGTCAGCCGCTCTAATACTTAACCGAAGTCCGTCTAAAGCTGTTGACAAGACTCCAAATGAACTATGGAAGGGAACGGTCCCTAACTTGTCCTTTATACGGGTTTGGGGCTGCGAGGCTTATGTCAAGTGGAGACACGAGGATAAGCTCGGCCCGCGATCGGTCAAGACATACTTTATAGGTTATCCTAAACGAACGCTTGGTCATTACTTCTATTCGCCAACCGAACAACGTGTTTTTGTTGCGGCTAGTGCGACATTCTTAGAGAAGGAATTTCTCGAGAATGCAAAGAGTGATAGAACTTCGAACTATCGGAGATTCCAGAACCAAGTACCGAGCAACTATTTGAGGAACCTATTCCTTCAATCCCGGCTGCGGTTAACATTCCTGAGGAACCTAGGAGGTCGGGAAGAGTCTCTATTCCTCCGGACAGATACATTAGTATGGTCGAGGAACATGACATAGATGACATTCTACTCTTAACGAGTAGTGAACCCGCAACCTATAAAGGTGCCATGACCAGTTCTGACTCAAAGCTATGGCTTGAGGCCATGCAATCCGAGATGAACTCCATGTATGAGAACAACGTGTGGGATCTTGTTGACTTACCTGCTAAGGTTCGTCCCCTTCAATGCAAATGGCTTTACAAGATAAAGCATTCTGTGGAAGGTCAACAAGATATCTATAAAGCACGACTAGTTGCTAAAGGTTTCACCCAAGTGCCAGGTTTGCACTACGATGAGATTTTTGCACCCGTAGTCATGCTGCGTTCCATTCGGATTATCTTAGCGATTGCCGCTTTTCATGACTATGAAATTTGGCAAATGGACGTGAAAACCGCCTTCTTAAACGGTTTTTTGGAGGAAGAGTTGTACATGATACAACCCGAAGGCTTCATCGATCCAGTACATCCTAAGAAAGTATGCAAGCTTAAGCGTTCCATTTATGGACTTAAGCAAGCATCAAGGAGTTGGAATCATCGCTTCGACCAAGTGATAAAAGAAAATGGATTTACTCGATCGGTCGAGGAACCATGTCTATATATCAAGTCGAGTGGGTGCAAGATTGTTTTCCTAATATTGTATGTTGACGACATACTCCTGATTGGGAATGACATACCTCTCTTAAACTTCGGTGAAAGTATGGTTGAAAAACCATTTCCAGATGAAAGATCTGGGTGAGGCAAAAAGAATTCTGGGCATCCGTATCTATCGAGATAGATCACGTCGGATGTTATCTCTCAGTCAGGAGTCTTACATAGACAAAGTCCTAGAGAGATTCAGCATGACTAACTCCAAAAGGGGGTTTCTTCCCATGGCTCCAGGGGTGCATTTGAGCAAGTCTCAGGCACCAGAGACACCGGAAGAGAAAGAGCACATGAACCCGGATTCCTTATGCTTCGGCAATAGGATCAATCATGTATGCCATGATATGCACACGTCCGGACGTGGCATATGCATTGAGTATGACAAGTCGATTCCAACAGCATCCAGGTGAACCACATTGGTTGGCTGTCAAGAACATTCTTAAGTACCTACGGAGGACTAAAGATTGGGCATTGACTTATGGAGGCGAACAAAAGCTATGCGCAACCGGTTACGCAGATGCTAGCTTCCAAACGGATCGTGATGACTCGAAATCTCAGTCTGGATTCGTTTTTACTCTTAATGGCCACTACTACAAATCCAGGCAACTACAACGCCCCTTTAACAACGAATATTCACGAAAATCACAATAGACGTTGTAGAATGTATGGCGCGAATTTTACTAAAATCAATTACAACGGGTATGGTTATAAAAACCGTTGTTATTAGTTTTAACAACGGGTCACACATGCACAACCGTTGTTAATAATTTGGCGCAAAATTGGCGCAAAGTTAGTGAAAAGTAATCACAACGGTTATTTTTGAAACCCGTTGTTAAAACTTATTTAACAACGGGTGTTTTTTACAACCGTTGTTAAAACATATTTCACAACGGTTGTTGTTTAATAACCGTTGTCAATACCTTCCATACTATAAACCACACAAACAGAAGTCTTCTGCAGCCACAAAACACAACCCTTAATACACAAACACAAACACAGCAGACAAACAAACACAAAACACATACACACTCTCTTTCTCTCTTTCTCTATTTCTCTCTTTCTCATCGTCGCTTTATCTTCTCGCCGTCACTGTGATATCATCGTCTATTACGTTCTGTATTTATCAGGTAAATCTCGTCATCCGTTAGTTTCATCGTCATTATTTTCTTTTTCTATTTATTTCTTTTGCATGTATGTGTTTTTATCGACCATTATGTTATTTGTTTAAGTATTGTTCGCATAATTAGTTACTAAAACAATGAAAAAGCAAGATGAAGAAGTAAGATAAACATAATTAATATATATATATATTTATTTATAAATACATAAATTAAAAAAAAAAAATTACATATGTAAAAATGCAATTCTTATATTTTCATGGAGGATCTTATTGTGCTCTATCGTATCAATCCTCTCCTCCTTGGCTATTTGGAGGTTCCGTTCAACGATTGCTATATCGTCATATAGCTACAAGCTCGCTATTTCTTTGCTCCGTCAAGCCATTTTCTTTGGCGTGCTTGGTGCGGATCGAGCTTCCGCAAGGTAGCTCCTGAAACTTTCCTCAATATGGAGGAACCGGCGGATGAAGTTGTTGTTGTTCTCGATCATGGTAAGAGTCTTTAGGATGAAATCATTCATTTTGTTAGAGTTTTTTGAGTTTGATTTGAAAGATTAAGTAGAGTTTGTTTTAACAGTTAGAGTTTGGAGATGAATATATGAGATAATGGAAATGTTAGTTGAGATATGCAATGTATTTATACTAAGCAATGTGTGGGTTGAGTTAATTGCTTTTTAATTAATATATATGTTAGGAAGTTGTGCCATAATAATCATCATCATATCTCTCAATAATGCTGCTTCAAATCCTATTACTAACCCTTCTCATTCCATATTATCCGTTCATATGTACAGTGATGTCAGTAATAATGCATGCATCGGAATTCTAACAGGCCGTAATTATGCATGCATCTAGTAATATTTAATTTAATTTTTTTTTATTTTTTAAGAACAAACAACAACGGTTATTGCGAAACAACCCGTTGTCTTTAGTTATAACAACGGTTTTGTATATTACAACCCGTTGTTATAACTTTCCCCCCAAAATTGAGTCACACTTTCCACAACGGGTTTTTATACATAAAACCGTTGTTAATAGTTTTAACAAAGGTTTCGTTAAGTAAACCAACCGTTGTTAAAACCTTCTACAACGGACGCTTTAACAACGTCCGCTTTTTTATATAACAACGGTTTTTGACCGTTGTTATAGCCTGTATCTGTAGTAGTGGGCGCTGCAGTCAGCTGGAAGAGTTCGAAACAAACTGTCACAGCAGATTCTACGACTGAGTCCGAGTACTATGCCGCGTCTGAAGCTACAAAGGAAGGGATATGGATGCGTCAATTCTTACATGGGCTATCTGTAGTGCCTAGTTCGAATGACCCGATCACCATCTATTGCGACAATAGTGGTGCCATCTTCCAAGCTAAGGAGCCTAAGTCTAGCAACAAGTCTAGACATGTACAACGGAAAGCTCATCTAATCCGAGATTACGTGGAGCAAAAGGAAGTAGTGATAGACAAGATTGCTACCGATGATAACATAGCAGATCCTCTCACTAAAGCATTACGACAAGATAAGCATGAAGGGCATGTTAATTCCATGGGAATTAAACGTGTTCCTAAGTTGTAGTACTCTTTTATGGATTAGATTCATTCCCTTTTGTACTCTATACGACATCATCGTCTTGATATTTTATATATATATATTGTTTTTCATGTGGATTTGTACGACAAATTTTGAACACCACAAAGTGAACTGAACAAACATTATATTTTTCAGTCCTTAATTGCCCACATGAGCTGATAACTCTGGCAATTATTTTGTGACGTTGGTTGATGGTGGGTTCAACGAGCCATAAGTCAACCGATTGACTGACCAATCACAGAGGCGATTTATACGGATATTTCGTAGGACACAATTGTGACATCGACGTGGAGTCCTAAATGTTTTATAACATTCTGTGCCCGGTCGTGGATAGGACTTCCATGGTGATCCTAAGAGTCGATTCTTTTGACTATCGACTGTCTCTTGAGACTAAGGCAGATTTTGGGTGACTTTGGTTTCTTTCTCACGGTCATCCGTAACAGGGGGCCAAGTAGATTGTTTCTGGGTCATTTCATGCTGTGCTTAGATCGGAAGGAGTTCGAGTTGAAGGAAATATTCAGCCTTTATCGGTACTCGATGTTTCTCGGGGCCACTCGAGGAGTCAGAATCGAAATGCATGGCCATGCTCGGATACGGATTCGTTTTATCAGTTAAGTTACTCTCTAGTCGGGGAAACCACTCTTGATCCAGATCGATTGTAAAATACGACCTTTGTGGATCCAGATCTGCAAATTGTTTTACATTGAGTGGGAGAAAATTTTAAATGAATATGAGAATCGGTTATCGCACATACACTTGTACGGACAAGTGGGAGTTTGTTGGAGCTTGTGTCCTCCAGTTAGTGCGGATAACGTCATTGCACATTCACTTGTACGGACAAGTGGGAGCTTGTTGGGGTTGGTGTCCTTAACAGTTAGTGCAAGGACTTATAAATCTCTAAAAGGATCAAAGGGTATACTTTTGTATCATAATCAGTTGGTCCACGTTTATCAATAACGGTTGGCTTGCTAGATAAGTTTGACGTTATTGTCATACAGATGGCGGTGATCAACTGGTCCCTAAAAGTCACACCTATAGGATACGTTTGAGAGATGTGACGGTATGAAAATACAGTCATGTAGATGCCAATTTTGACTAACCAGTTAGTCTAAGTGATTTGACTAGTAATTAGTCAAAATGTGATGTTGAGATATTTTATTTAATACGGATTAAATAATAATGGCTAAGGCGAATTAAGCTGTTAATTCATAAATTGAATATAAGCGTTTTATATTTAATTAAATGTATATTGAATATAATTATACAATATTGTCTTTGTCGGACATGTATTAATAATTCAACTAACCCGTATTATTAGTTGATGCCTTAATTTCCGATAACCGATGTGATTTATAATGAAACCGCGTCATATACACTTAGCGCATTATGGACCGAACCACGAGTTAAAGTTAAGAGGAAGTGGAAGCCCACTTCCCCTTGACCCACTCGGTTTTGCCGAATGAGAGGGCACAAAAGGGGAGTTTCTCCTCCCTTCTAACCTAATCATTTTCATTTGTATGAAAACTAGGGTTTTGGGAATTGTGCCTCTCGAAACTCGGATCTCTCATCCAACACAAACTCACAAAAACAATCCCCTCAATATTGCAAGGCAATTAGGGGATTCTCTCTAGCACAAGGGCATTTCTCGGACCATCTTGGGTGCAACATTTAGGAGGAGATCTACCTTGATCTCTCATTGCCATTTTGCACTAGGACCGAAGGTTATTTCTAATCTTTATCGTTTCATCATGTTTTTCGTTTTATGACTATAATCACATGTAAATTTTGCGTTATAATCCTATAATTAAAGGGTATTATACGGATATTACCCCTTACAAGTCTAGTAACAAATCTAGACATGTACTTAGGAAATTTCATGTAATTAGAGATTTAAACGAAAGGAAAGAAATTACAGTTTGTAAGGTTGGGACAGCTGACAACAATGCTGATCCTTTAACCAAACCTTTATCTCAAGCTAAACATGATAGTCATGTAGTTTCGATGGGGTTGAGACGAATGCCAGAACTGTTGTAAATTATATGATATGTAATAATCAAAATATTGTATTTATTATTTCATATATATGATAAGTTGCATTTATCGTCATATTCAGTTTTATGTCTGAATTTTATATACTTTGTTTTATCCAAATAGATTGTAGTGACAATGTCGAACTCTATTAAAGTGAACTGGATTAACATTGTATTTTGTCCCTAGTTACTTAATGAGGTGACGTCTCGGAGTGACTAGATTGTAAGGCGATAGATGACAGGTTCGACTGTCATATGGGCATAGTGATGGCTGGTCGATTACATAGGCAGATTGTGAGACAATTTGTCGGACAGTGACCGTTTGTAGAGTCCCTTTGTTGCTAGGTCGTGGCGAGGATTTCTATTTATTCCTTCGAGTCAATTCTTTAGACTGGTGACTATTTGTCTGAGGTGGTACGGTTTTCCGGTGGCTTTGGTTTTTGTTCTAGCTCGCACCGTAAAAGGAGGCCGATGAGCATTCTTGGGTCATTGTGATCTCAGATCGAATGAAGAAAATAGGTCAACGGGATTGTCCTTTTAAGTCATATTTTATCTCAAGGCCACTCGAGGAGAGAAGACTGTGAATGCGTGGCCACGTTCGGATGCGATCTATAGTATATTATCCGGTCAGACAGTCATTCTCCTGATCGAGGAAACCACTTTATGATATGATCACGTGCAAGAACGACCTGAAAGACATCTTGCATTGAGTGGGAGTTATTATTGGACAAGAGAATTGGTAACGCACACTTGTGTCGGACAAGTGGGAGATTGTTGGAGTAGTGTCCTCCACAATAAGTGCGTTTACATAATAAATCTCGTAAAAAGAATATCAGGGATTTATTTATTTATTTGTCAGCTGGTCATCGTTAATCGGTAATGATTGGCTGACTAGAATTTGACATTACTGTCGTGTGACGGCGGTGATCAGCTGATCCCTTTAGGTCACACCTATAGGATGATGCCCAAATTGGATAAATTAATTATTTGTATGAGATACGATATAATTAATTACTTGTATTAATTGACTTTTAATAAGTCGTGTGAATGTATTATTTGATGACGGGTTATGAACTCGGGGCAAGAGGATTTATTATTTAATTATGTGATAATTAATTAATAAATATAAATTAGAATTTATTAATTAATTGTTAATTAATTAAATTTATACGATATATGTATAAGTTTGGAGGTAAAGATAATTAGCTATTTTAATTTACAAGAGGTTGTAAAATTAGCTAAATGGGGTAGTATTGACACAATATATGTTGATAAAATGGTCTCATGATTACTTAATAGTTAAGTAATCATTAGTGGTTAATTTGTATTATTTAACTGTTAAATAATTAAATTAATATTTAATTATGTAAGATAATTAAATATAAGATTTATAAGCATTTGTGGGACAAATGTCGAAAATCGAAATGGACCAAAATATTACATGTGGGTTGACACTTGTATAAGATAAGTGTTATTACATGTGGCATAACCCACTAAGAAATGGTTAACTCATTTCTTTATATTTTGTTCTCTATAAATACCGCACTATTTACACTCATTAGATGATGATTTTGGAGACCAAAAAAAAACCCTCAAAATAGACCCTTGGTCGCGCCATATTGAAGAGAAAAAGAGAAAGAAAAAAAAAACCTTATTTTCTTCATATTTTCTCATCATAAACTTGATTAAATTGTTGATCATCATCAAAAATAATTCACAAAACTATAATATACATAAACTAATATTATTAGTGTAATAATATTACATAGTATACAAGGTTATCCTACTAATTATCTAGTTAGTAATTATTAGGATTTTTTGGTTTAATCTTGGGTGCATCCAAAGGAGATTACCTATTTTGGTAATTGTGGTGTATTTGGAGGATCATCCATATTCCTATAGCTCAAGAACTACAAAGGTAGGAGACCTTTGTAGTGCCCTTACTTGCCTTAAACCATTGTAAGGATTTTTGTCTTAAGATGGTTTTATACCATTTTTTTATATTTTTATTTGCATGCATGTAGATTTAGACCATATTAAATTAATTTGTAATTTTAATATCATAAGATGAGTATTAACATGGTCTGAATGACTAACAATACCTATATGCAGACGTTAATTATTACTTGTTCTTTAAATAGATTAGGGTCCGAATATTAACATATCGTACGTACTTTAATATTTACATTTGCAGAACTTAAGCAAAGCCATGATGGCAGCTAAAGCAATTACTACTACGTTAACGAAAATTGTTGCAGTCAAGCCTGCTTATGATTCTTATTATGAATCGTGTGAATATAAGAAAAAGATGAAAACTGTTTCACTGAAGGCTTTGCATAACCTGGTTGTAAAAAGGGCACCTACAGGGGATGTAGTCATGATTAACATTGAAAATGAAGTTATGGGCGCAGCTGATATAGCCATGCTGGACCCGACGCAACTGATGGAATTTGTTGACCTTGACAATTTAGATGCTGTTCACATTTTGATTTGGATGCAGTAAGTTTTATTAATAAAACTATTTAGTCATTTCCATTTACGAATAATGATGTTTGTTTAAATTATCAATTACAATAACAATCTTCGTTCCATGTGGCGTAATAGGTACCTCAATAATCAGTTCACTGAGTGGAAGGTCCCAATTCACACCTACGGATTCTTGAGTCCTAAGGCATTCTCTGTGCACAGAATTTCATACGAAGAACAAATTAATAATATCGCTCGTCGGTTGATGTCGTCCAAAAAATTATGGCTTGCCCCCTACAATGAGAATATGTATGTATAGTACGTGATTATTGTAATGAATCACGGTTTTATAAATTTATTATTAACATGCTTAAATGCATGTAAATGAACTAACAGTTCTATGTCCCAAAACGAATAGGAAGCATTGGGTGCTACTGGCAATCCAAGTAGAAACAAAAACAGTGTACTGGAGTGACTCTCGCGAAGGCAAACCCTCTGACAGTTGTGTAAGGATGATAACTGAGTAAGTTTACAACCTTCAATAATGTCATTTGTTATTGTATGACTTGAGCCATATATATGCAAATAACAATGACATGTGTGTATATTTATGAATTAGTGTTTTTGAAGCAAAAAAAAAAAAGATTATGTCCACTTGGGAAATATGAAAGCAACATTGATCCCAATTTTATCACGCCAATAGTAAGTATATTTTTAATAATTACTCGTATCATTTAACTAATGTTTATCCGAGCGGTTGATTATCTAATTCAGCTGATTTGTGTGTGATTTATATAATAGTCTCCTAAAGCACCAGATGTGGACGTGGCCACCTACAGGCCCGGTTCGATCTGCGGGCATGGAGCGGTCTTTTGAAAGTCACGCCCGGCGGCGTAAAAATGCTTTCGACCGGATCATTTTAGATCGGTCGGTTTCGTCTCGGTAAGGGTCTCGAAACGATTAGAGATGTTCGGAGTCGCCACCAAGCATTTGTGGGATGCTTGGAACCCGTTCGACATCCACTTTATACCTCGGTCAAATCGAAGCACGAAGCAGCGTTTGACATAGGTACTAAAGATAAGGAAATCGTCCCTCTTTAGCATCCTATCTCTAGATTGACTCTCGTACGCCCTGGATAAGGTCGACCACTATCCAAAGTTTCTGAGTAAGAGGTGAAGGTACGTATTGGGAAGGCCTTTAATCATACACCCAATCCCGCCCGCGGTAGCGGCCTCTACTAATCGATCTTGGTTGGTTGAATGCAAAAGTTGATAAAACGGTTTAAATGCATGAATGCGCATCCAATAATTTAAACCTAACATGTGAGAGCTTTCTAAGTCGGTTGATTTAATCCAAGTATCAAGTATAAGATGTCGAATTGGATTTATGGTTGATTTGCATGCAAGACGGGAATTAAACATCCATTTACCGTATTAGGTTTATGGTGCATAACGTGATCCATTTGTCTTAGTAAAGTATTTTTCAAATATGATTTTGAATAAGCAAATATTCATCTGATCCGTCCTATATCCGGGCTAACCGGAGTCGGGATTGTCCTAGACTAATGTTGGAAAGGGAACAGGCCCTGTACCAGACGGCTGCATGAGGCGCGAGCCAGCCGGCGGTGTAAAGGGGCCTCCCCTGGTTTTGAAAATGAGGATTGAAAGGCCTGTTTAGGCGCGGGTCAACCTACGACGATATGCCGTTTTCTGACCTTTTGAAAAACATTTATAAAACGTATTGAAAAAAGGGCATTTGACCCGATTTGTTAATTTGAGGAACGAGACTCGAATAATCATCATTATTTTGATAATATTCGGTGTCGGGTTCGACTTTGACAAACTTGAGATGAATAGTTTTGAAAATGATTATGAACTAATTGTTTTAAGTTCATTTGAATGTAATTAGTCGATATTCATCATCGTACCCGGGTTAAAATCCGGCATGGTATGTAGAACCAAGGATGACTTTGTGTTGGTGACTAATATGCTTGTTTTGAAAATTCAAAGAAATGATTAAAGGCTTTAAAATACCTCCCAAAAATGAAATAAAAGGCTTTAAAATACCTTTTAAATGTTATTAACCAAATATTATCACCGAAACACGGATTTAACCGTCATGGTATAAGGAACCAAGGGTGAAAAATGTTTTATGGTTAAAACAAATAAAATAAAATAAAAAGGTTCGAAAATATTTGAAATAGTAAAAACCGATTGTAAATATGAAAATGAATTAAAGGGAAATGACGAGAACAAACACGGTTGAGTTTTGACCTGGACGGCCCATTGAGGCGCGGGCAAGCCGACGAACCAAGGGGCTTCTGTCTCAGGCCAAAAATCAGTTTTCACTCGTTTATTCCATGTTTTGGTTCATGTTATGCTTGTTTTAGCATGTTATAGTCATGAAACAAATAAAAACATGATAAAAGAAGGATTTACACCCTCATACTTACATGTTTGGTTATGGCGAGTGACCGACGTAAGTGTAACAACTCGTGTGGGCGGAAAAAAACTCGGTTTAAAACTGTTTTGGTAAGTAAAAAGAGTGTTTTATGATTAGTGACGGTGTAGTGGTCGAAGTGGTCGGTCAAGTGATTTAATGCACGATGACGGTATCAAACAATGTGTAAGGCTTGTATTTACGATCGGTAGGTCATAAATACGCGTCGGATTGTGACTTAAGAAGTCGAGTCGAGAATTTTAAGGGAGAAAAGAGGGGGCGGACACTCGCGTAAGTTCTCAAATGGGGGCATTTGAGGGGTATTTATAAGAAAATGAGTGGTTGTGTGAGTTTTGAGCGACGTGGCCACCTAGGTTGCTCAAAGAGGCGCGAGCCACGTCGCGGTTCTTCGAGTTGTCCTGTCACTTTCACACAAGAGCAATCATGATTTGTTCTATCCTAGGATTTTTAGTCATATGTTTGGTACTTAACCATTCATAAATCCGGTAAATCTTAGCATTGAAGGCTTTGAATGTTTGTTTTTTGTGGTTGACTCGGTTTGACTCATTGTTGGAGTCGGGATTTGAATTTTTGAGTCGGTTTTTGGTCCGGTGTCGGTTTTGACTCTAGTTAGTGTCATTGCGACCCCGTCGTCGTGCATTAAACACTCCAGGTTTTTTGAAATTTTTTGAAATGTTTTATTTTCGAAATCGTTTTAAGTTTTCCGACGTAAAGTTGTACACAAACTGTCGATCAAACGCCGCGATTCCAAAGCATGTTATAGTCCGATAATCATCGGGTGTTTGTTGGAGTTTCGGCAGATATTGGGTATCTACAGAGCCCCCACTTTGACTGAGGCTTGGACATGGCGAAAGTCAAAGTAGAACCCCTAGGTCAATCGAAGATTACAACCTGGAGACCCAAGCGACGTCGAGGCGGCTCGAAAGGATTCGGGCCAAGGAACTGCCGTCGGGAACGGCGACTCGAGGGTATGAGCCAAGGACCTGTCGTCGGGAACAGTTTAGAGTCTGTCGACTATCCGTGCGGGTCATTTAAAGTCTGTTAGACTACGTACAAAGGCTCGCCAGCCACAAGAATGAGTCATACCTGAGGCATCTTCGGCTACGTCCTTGCATGTTTGCGAACAAAGGCTCGCCAGCCATGGTGCGTATCTGAGGAGGGCTCGCCAGCCGTGATGCGTCGTAAGGCTCGCCAGCCATGGTGCGTATATGAGAAGGGCTCGCCAGCCGCGATGCGTTGTAAGGCTCGCCAGCCATGGTTATAAGGAGGGCTCGCCAGCCGCGATGCGTTGTAAGGCTCGCCAGCCATGGTGCGTATATAAGGAGGGCTCGCCAGCCGTGGTGCGTATATGAGGAGGGCTCGCCAGCCGCGACACGTAGTAAGGCTCGCCAGCCATGGGGCGTATCTGAGGAGGGCTCGCCAGCCGCGACGCGTAGTAAGGCTCGCCAGCCATGATGCGGTCGGTTAATAGACTGTGAGAATAGCCGCGTCAGATGGGCTTGTTTTTGAAAGTAGCGAACTCATGTTGCCGCCGTGAAAATAGTGAATTTGAATTTTCACTATTACTGTTTTTGACAAGAGCAGGTTCCGCGAGGAAGCCCCTTGTTGACATTTGGAGGAATAGTGAATTTGGAATCTTCACTATTCATTGTTTTTTTTTTAATTTGAAGTGGCGGTTTTGATCGTCGTCTGTTCGAATTTTGAAGGAAATAGCAAATTTTGAATTTTGCTATCACGTTTGGAGTGACGGTTTATGTGCCGCCGTTGACATTTGAAGGAAATAGTGAATTTGGAATCTTCACTATTATGTTTGAAGTGACGGTTTATGTGCCGACGTTGACATGTGTGGGAAATAGCTGAATTTAATTTCCAACTATTATTTTGAAAATGACGGTTTTAATTGCCGTCGTTTGAAATTCGAAGAAATAGCGAATTTGAGTTTTCACTATTATTTGAAATTGATGGTTTTAGTTGCAGTCGTTTGAATTTTGAGGAAATAGTGAATTTTGAATATTCACTATCATTTTGTATATTTTTGAAGGGAAAATGGCGGTTTTGATCGCCGTTTGTTTGAAATTTTTGAAGGAAAATAGTGAATTTATATTTTCACTATTTGTTTTTTGTATTTGAGAAAATGACGGTCCTTAATATCGTCATTGAAAACTTGAAGTTTATTACGGGAAATTGGGCCAAAGCCCAAAATTCGCTGAATAGAGCAAGGGGAGGCCTGGTTTAGGCGCGAGCATCCTGGCGAACCAAGGAGGCTTCCCTATTTTTCTGTAAAAGACGCGAGGCTTGGCTGCTCGTCATTCATCATTCATCTTCAATCCTTCGACACAAAATCCACCATTAAAGGACCTTTGCTCACTTCCATTCGTGCTATCAACCATAATATCATCTCAAGGTATGTATTTCCTCTTGAATCCATTTTAAATTTGTTGGTCATTTAATAGATTGAATTAGGGCGAAAATTTTATCCTAGAAAATTGATTTTGGCGTTTCTGATTGAGCCCATTTCGAGTGAAATTGATGATTGCATTAGTTTAGAAACCCGTTTCGGAGTATAGGGGTGGTTTTAGTTTGCATTTTGGTCCCCGTTCCCGCTCCCTATGCTCCAAAAACGTGACTGAGGTGGAGAAACCGTCTCACCTCACAATGCCAAGTTTATTTGCTTGGGTAGTGGGTCCCACTAGGTTTCATTGTAGTCGGGAAAGACCGTATTTGCCATTGTGGACCTTTGTTGGGTAGTGTGGGCAAAATTGGAATTTTTGCCTTTTGTGACGGTCTTATGTCTGACAAAATAAGCGCGCCTGTTTGGGCTTAAATTGAGTCAGTTTGCTTTGAAATGGACCTTAATTGTAGTTTTAGGTCACCTTAAGGCGTGATAAAATCACGTTTACCTCTTTGCGGTCGTTTTTGAATTTTTGACCGGTTTGTGCTCAAATTGGCGTATAAATTGCGTTTTTGAGCCGTAGAAAAATTCCTCATTGCATTGGGAATGTATTTTGGGTTGTTGGCGGACCTTGTGTGGGTCTTGAGATGCCATTTTTGTTGTGGTTGTTTTGACTCATCTTTTGCTTGAAAAGAAGGGCGAGTCGTTTTTGTGCATATTTTTTTTGTGAATTGTTTTTTGTTTTGTTTGGTTGGATTTGGGCGGGGTTGCCCTTACTTTGCTTTGCAGGTTATTTTTTTTGTTCTGGGTTTGTCCGATTTACGCCGTCATAATGCCGAAATTTCGGCTGACGTTTTTTTGTTTGCAGGAGAGTGTTCGGGACAGGCTGGGTCCCTTGCTGCGACTTTTGAGGAGTTGTTCGGGACGGGGCCGGTTAGCACTCCGGTTAGTGTACCCGCTGCGGTAGTGGAGGACGCTTCCGAAGAGGAGGGACCCCCTGCGGAGACTGTTGGGGTCGGGAGGGCCGTTGAGGCGCGTGGGGAGCCCGTTGTTGGGGCTACCGACGCTAGGAGAGCTCAGACTGGTTCTGAGGCTGGTACCTCCGGGAGGAGGGTTTCTACGAGGAGGCGGACTTCTCGGCCAACCAGACGGACGTTACAGAACGTCTTTAGGGTCGTTGAGAGGCCTCCCGTCTGCCACATTGAGTCTCGTGGTCAGAAGAGATGGAGGGCGGAGACAGTTGAGGACGACGCCCACGTCGCGAGTTGGAGAGCTAGATGGGCTACAACCCCACGGGGGCTGAACCTGCGGGCGGCGCCTGCTTGGGCCGAGGGTTTTGACGGTAGCGAGTTGTTGCTTCGACTGGACAGGCACATCTCCTACCGTGCTCATGAGGGCTTGGTGAGTCGTGTCCCCCGTTTGAACTTTTGTCACTTTTGAAGTGTCAGGCCTGAATAGGGATTCTGACGTTGTTTGTTTTTGATTTCAAGAGATCGGCACCATGAGGACTTTCTCGGGCTTCACTACCTGCTTGGGCTTTTACGACGTTCTCCGAGCCGAAACGAGGGCGTTGATAGAGAGGTCGGCTTTTGGGCCGTTGGTGGCCGCTTGGCGGGATATTCACAGGTCTTCGATTAGGTCGAACCTGTGTCTGATCCGCGCCATGTTGGATCGGTATTGGGATACGACGTCGTCGTTTCACATGGAGTTCGGGGAGGTCGGTGTGACCTTAGAGGATTTCGCCATGATATCCGGCCTCCCTTGTGGCGAGACGCCTATTGAGTTTACCGAGACACCGGAGAGAGTGTCTTCTCCTGCGGTTACTCGTCTGATCGGTACTGCTTTGCCTGAGCCTTCTGACATTACCCCTTACCTGATCGCGAGTTCGTATGTGAGAGACCACTTCAGTGGGAGGGTGGCAGGTGTGGTTCCGGCGCCGTTGGAGAGTCCGGAAGCAGAGGCTGAGGCTGACGCGCAGGAGGCGCGGTTGTGGTTTTGGTACTTCTTGGGTGCCACGTACTTTGGTGACAAAGGTGAGCGCTTGTCGACCAAAGTGCTTCCCCTTCTTACTGACCTTGACACTTTGGGTCAGTTTGACTGAGTTACGCCGGCCTTGGCGAGTTTTACCCGGTACATGCACGCAGCGGTGCGTCCGGAGGCAGTGGGGGATGGTAGTGCCCCTGCTTTGGTTGGTCCCGGCCTCATCTTGGAGGTATGAGCATTTTTTGTAGTTTCTTTTTTTTTTTAGTTTGATTTTTGGTCGGACTCACTTGGAGGTTTAGTTTTTGGTACTTGTCGTTAGGAGCACCTAGACCAAAACACAATTTATAACTTCACAAACAACTCTACAATTAGTAAAGAGGCAAGTAAAGGTCGGATCCCAAGGGACGGGAATTGAGATGAGATTTTCAATTGCAACTAGTGGTGTCTCAGGGTGTCACAATTTGAGGTTTGAAGTATAAGATCACTAAACTAAATAGCAATAAAAGTAAACAAGCAAGATGATTAAAAAGGGATGTAAACAATTGATAAAAGGCACTAGGGTGTCATGGGGTCATATGGGATTCATGGGAATTGATCATACAAACATATTCTCAAATTATAAGCAAGCAATTATTATTGTGATGGACCGAGTTGGTTTATATCTTACAATCCTAGGAAAGTTTGGGTCCCGGAGCCGAATCGATTAGATTGTAAAACACCTACAAGTCGACTTAATCTTCCCTACTCAACTATATGCATGGTCTAATGTGACTCGAGTTGGTTTATGTCTTACAAGTCTCATTGAAAAGATAGGTGATGGGTAAAAAATGCAAGGATTCATAGGCTCGCATTTCATCAAACATAACATGTGCATAAGTTGAGATCACAACAAGCAAGCAAATAAACTATGAAAGCATATTAACTTAAGCATGAATCATCCCCCATGTTGGTTTCCCCTAATTACCCATTAACCATAGCTAAGGAAACTACTCACTCATTATCATGTTGAACATGCTAGCAAGGTTGTCAATCACACCAACAAAGTAAAACATGATGAATAAATGAAGATAATTAACAATAATTAAAAAGGGATTAAGAGAATTTTACCTACTAATGATTCCAATAATAAAGCAAAGAATAATAGAAGTACTTGATGATTGATTGGAAGGTTGTCAATCTCCCAATAATAACCCAAATAATCTTCAATTACCCAAAATGAAAGATGAACAAAAGAGATTAAGGAAATGAGATTTGTATTAAAACTTGATTAAATGTTGATTACAAGATTAAAGAGAGATTTGATTGGTATTAACTACACTAAAGATTGCTAAGAAGAACCTCATAATCTAATTAGACTAATGAGGTATTTATAGTGGGGATTAGTTACATAAATTAGGGTTTACTAAGGGCTTAAATGACGATTAAGTCCTTGAGGAATCGCCAGTGTCGAGGGAGACTCCGGTCTCCTTTTCGCCGGTCTTAGAAAAATATGCGCAACCTTCCTTGAAACATGTAGAAGACGAAATGGTTGACACACAATCCGAGCGTCCAGGGCACGGGACGGGCGGATTGTGGAGGTTCTGGCCGAGCGGATTGTGGTGGTGGACGGGCGGATTGGGGTGATTCTGGACGGGCGTCCAGCTGGGGAAGACGCTCGGATTGCTCTTGCTGGACGGGCGGCTTGTGGACAATCCACTCGGATTGTTTTACAGCTTCTTCCTTTCTTTTCTTCCTTTCTCTTCATAAAATCCTAGAGGATTTCCTCGGGGATGCAAGGATCTTTTCTCATCATTGCCCATCTATTATAGTATGTACAAAGGCCTTCTAGTCTTGTCTTCTCTTTGATGCTTGGTCATTGAATTCAATCAATTTAGCTCTATTTTGCCATGAAAATGCAAGGTTTTCACTCCTTTCCTACCAAGGAAACAAAACCTCAAGGAATATGCAAAACAAAGGACTAAAGACAATAAATGACCCAAATATGCACTAAAAAGCATGGGAACAAGGCTAATTCGGGGGCTAAATATGCTCTAATTATGGTCACATCAAATATCCCCAAAGCGAACCTTTGCTCGTCCCGAGTAAAGAGGTGACAAAGACTAGGACCGTTATTTAAACTAACCTAATAGCATAGCCGATATGAGACAATTAGCGGGTCTCACTCCGCCCCTTCAACTCACAACAAGACAACCATGAGGTAGGATGCCTTCTTGCAAGGCAAGGTGGGTCTTGCCAAAATGGCGACACATCCAAACATTAAAGCACACAAAATCAAGTAATGGATGCATCTACAAAAGAATAGCCACTTTCCTCATCTAAGTGGCGGAAATAATCGACAAGGGAAGCAATTCAAGGGTACACACTACTTCATAGATGCAATTGCATCAAACTACTAAGCCTAGAAGGATACCAATAAATCACCTCCAAATTGTGTCAAGCTAGGGTACCTTTGTCCTCAATCATTAAATGCTTTTGTCAAGAATAGACTCCCTATGGTGTTAGAAACACTGGAGGATCGCGGAATTCCCCGTCTTGCCTAGACAAGAAGAAGGGTCGTCCCCTCTCTACCATGCACAAAAATGGATACGATGGATAATGATGTGTGTCTTTTATATGATGTTTTACATCTTGTTTTACACGCATTTTAGAGCTCATTTGAGTAGTTTATGCTATTATTCTCCCTATTTCCGTCTACTTTCGTGTTTGTGTACATTATTGCAGAAATGTGAAGAATTCAACGGAAATTGAGCTAAATCCGTCCCCGAGTATCCTGCATTGCATTTTGACATGGAGTATTCACTTAAGGAACGAGCTTGGTGCGCATTTCAAGGCCCGAAAGACAAATCCACGAGATCATAGAAGTCAAGTACCAGCTAAAGCAGTCGATCGACCACCACCTTCAGTCGATCGACCAACATGCGGGATCCAGAGGCTACTGTACACTGCTAGTCAGTCGATCGACCGCCCTTCTTAGTCGATCGACCACATCGCTGCTTCAGACGATAATTAAAAGATCGAGGAACTTAAAGCCCATTGTGTTTAGGTTTTAATAATAAGTGTTACGTATATTTGCTATATAACGTAACCTAGCTTCTAGAGATTATCATCGAGTTTTTACCTAGTTTTACATTCAGTTTAGTTTTATCAAATAATTAGGGTTTGGGAAACAATTTCGCATTGGATTTTCGTTGTGCTTTCAATCATTCCGTTACAATCCTTCTGCAATTTTGGTATTCACTTGCTCTTATTCCAGTTCATCTTTATTGCGTTGATAGTTTAGAAATTGCTAGTTAGTTTCCCGAGACCGTAATCATCGTTTTATGTTAATCGTTTGTTCTATTATTTCAAGCATGAATCCTTTTGTTTATTTCATTAATTTTATTGTCGTTATCGTTCTTAGTATGAGTAGCTAAATTATTCGTGCTAGGATGTAGGGGAATTATAGTGTAGGCGGCAATAGAATGAACGCGGCCTTAATTGCGTGTATGTCGATCGACTGACATACTTGGTCGATCGACTGACCTCGTGGGGTTTTACTTTCGTTTTAATTGTTTTAATTCTTTATTCGACGAATCGAGTGCACACGACTAGTTGAATGTTTAGGATATGACTGACCCATTAGATCGAGAGATAGGGACAGTTGATTGACCGCCAATTAAAATGACTAAACTATGCTGAGATCGAAAGATAGGTAAAGTTTAGATTATAAGTCACTTTTCAGGACGAGAGTCAGTATTAGTGATATTAGGGACTTATAGCGAGATCGAAAGATGCTATCTGCTAAGAGTGGACCGAGAGGACCTCTTGTTTCCCGCCTCATGTGTTTGATTTAGACCGACTTAGTTTGCTGCCGCCAAAACTATAACGAACCGACCATCCTAGTACCCCTTCTTTTATCTGTTTTATCTGTTTATTTAGTTTGTTGTCTTTTATTGCTATTAGTATAGACCAAATCAAATCAACCCCCACTTTCGTTACCTTAGACTAAATTAGGCAATTAAAAATTACATTCGCCTCCTTGTGGTTCGACCCTGTTACCACTAGCCTAGGTTAGTTTTAATAGGAAATTATAAATCTTATTTTTGGTACTCACAACGACGGGTATCAAATTTTGGCGCCGTTGCCGGGGAGGCAATTGTTCTAATTTTAGTTGTTTTTATTTAGTCTTTCTTTAGTTTAAGGGACTTCCGTTCCTTAAACTTTTCTTATATTCTTTTTGTAGTTTCTTCTTATGCGCAGGTCACAGGGTGGCGAACTAGTACCGTTCAATCCTGAGATTGAGAAATCTTTGCGCGAGTTGAGACGATCACAAAGGATATTGCCGACAGAGGAAGAGCTGAGTACTCTGTCAAGTTACTACGAGAACGCTCTGTTCGAAGAAGACCCACCTACATCTCCTGTTTCTAATTCTTGGTGAGACAGTTACTTCTCCGAAATTCCAGTCATGGTGAAGAAGCAACTATAGCAAGTCATTCGAGCCGACATTTGCAAATCTATACAAGGGGTTCGAATTACCCGGAGCGATAGGAAATTCGAACCGAAGCCTTCTTATATCGGTTTGGTTGAGAAAAACCAATTCGGGAAGTCTTTGCAAATGAAGATGCAGCCAAGCATATGGAGATATTTATCGACTATTTCTGCTCTATACCCCCGCCGACTGGTGTGACCCAAGACCAGATCAAGGAGACCATGTTCATTTTCTCTCTTCGTGATGCTGCAAGGGAGTGGTATAGAGATCTGGATCGAGTTGCTCATGGGATCATCGATTGGAATTCTTTGGCCTTGGCGTTCTACAAGAAATACTTCTCTGCTTTGAAGACGATTGCCATTAGAGCTCAGATCACGAGCTTTAAACAAGGGCCGGATGAGAACTTTCATGAAGCATGGGTTCGTTTCAAGAAACTGGTGCGAACTATTCCGCACCATGGGTTCGAAAAATGGAGTCTTTGCAATCAGTTCTATAACGGGCTGTATGACGATCGAGGGCTATTTTGGATGTCATGACCAATGGCCGATTTGCTGAGAACATGGGAGAGACTAAGGGGTGGAAGATCATTGATGACTTAGCCACCCATAAAGCTGAATATGGGAATTCGAGAGTCAATCAGAGGAGAGCTGCTGAATCATCTTCTGTAGCTGCACTAGAAGCTCTCACTGCGAGATTTGACAAGTATGAACTGGGAGGAGCTTCAAAAGGAGGTATTTACCAAGTGAATGCTGTTTCAGACGGTCCTTTCGTCTATAGAAGATGTGGAGCTGAGGGACATGTTTCAGAAAACTGTCCTAGTCCTTTTGAGTCTTGTGCTGCCTTTCAACACTATAGGCAGACAAACACGTATTATGAGCCGAATGTCCACCTAAACTTGAGGTGGAGTAGCCAGAATGTCCTGAATCTGACTCAACCTCCACAACAGCAGCAACATCAAGCTTATGTGCCTCCTCATAAGCAACAACAGTACCAAAAACCTCCCTATGTGCCGCAGCAGCAACAATCCCAAAATTCTGATTTTACTGAATTCAAGAACCTGTTGCTGAAAGAGTCCCAAGCTAGAGAGGCCGGGATGAAACTACTAGAGAGCCAAATTGCTCAATTGGCTAGCAAGAGTACCACTCGAGCTCCGGGACACTTACCGACTCAAACCGACCAGAAAGAGACCCTAAATGCCATTACTTTGAGGAGCGGGTCTACCCTGGAGGGGCCTGCCATGGTCGAGGATGCCCCTGAAAAGAATGAGGCGGAACCGAGTCAAAAGAAAGCTTTAACGAAGAATAGCAAGAACAAGGCGTCTACCAGGTATACCAGTCGATCGACTGATATACCCGGTCGATCGACTGATGTGCGGGTTACAGGAGCTTCTGGAACTGTAGACCTCAGTCGATCGACTGAGCAAGATGGTCGATCGACCGAGGCCACTGCTGATATTGAGAAATTTCGTCCTCCAATGCCCAATAATTTGAGAGACCACTTATTTCGGGGTACGACAACTCCGAAAGTATTGGGGCAAGATCCGAGTGCTGATGGGTCCGTTCCGATTCCGAAGTTCGACCCAATGTCGGTCAATGGCTCACATTTGAGACGGTCTGAAGAGAGGTCAACTTCAATAAAGAGAAGGTGGTGGACTTTCAGCCTAAGTCCACTGATGCCGGCATGCGTGATTTAGAGGAAAGGGCTAAGCTACTTCTTACAGCCCCATATCCAGAGAGACTAGTGCCGACAAAGTAACAGGTATCTTTCAGTAAATTTGAAAATCTTGTTCGTAGTCTTAACGTACAAGTACCTTTCCTTGAACTAGTGAATCAAGTGCCCGCTTATATGAAGTTCATGAAGCAATTGCTTTCTAAAAAGAGGTCACTTGAAACTGTGCATACTGTCGCATTAACCAAAGAGTCATGCTCTTATTTGTCTCACACTGCACCTCACAAACTAGAAGACCCGGGTAGTTTTTCTATTCCTTGCAATATAGGTACCTTCTCAATTGAGAAGGCATTATGTGACCTAGGAGCTAGCATTAGCGTCATGCCCTTAAGTCTTGCTAGGAAGCTAAAATTGACTAGGTTTGCGATCCACAGACATGATTCGGATGGTCGACCGATCTGCGGTCCAGCCTATAGGAGTCCTAGAGGACATCCCTGTGCAAATAGGGAAGTTTTTCTTTCCCGTAGACTTTGTAGTCCTAGATATGCTTGAGGATGCCCACATACCTATCATTCTAGGTAGGCCATTTCTGCACACTGCTGGTGCAGTTATTGATGTTGGTTCTGGGACCCTGACTTTCAAAGTGGGGAAGCATTCTATTGTCTTCGCCCAAACAGCTAGGAAGAAGGACCCTATGTGGCCTGTCATCTGTAATACGGTTTCTGAAAAGAAATCATACTTTGTGCTTCCTGATATTCTTGTCTCTACTCCTATTCCTGTCATAACCCCTCCGCCCCAGATTGGGAGCAAATTGGAGGAAGATTTGTCTATCTCTGACATTGCAGGAGCTGGTTTGGGGAAGGAAGAGCCGCAAGTCGCTCCAGCTGTGAAGAAGCCGATCATTCAAAGAGGAGGTCTTGGTTGCCTTAGCTATGGCACTGATGAGGAAGTTGATGACGAGCCGGTCAAAGTGAGAGAGTCCGATTTAGATTCTGATGAGTCCGAAGAGATCATTCACTGGGGAGGTATAGAAGTTGTTGATCCATTGAGTTTGGCAGATGCTGAAGCTAAGAAGGGTGCGGCTAAGAAGATGAGCATCGTTGAGGCTACCTTTAGTAGCCAGAAGCCAACGAAGTGGGCCATACCATGGCCATTCTTGATCAACTATTAGTTGATCAAATGCTTTATCAAACATTTACATTACTGCTTTTACGACTATTTACCATATTTTGTGTGCGCGAGATTTCACATTTATTTCGTTTCTTAGGATTTTTAAGTACTTTAGACTTTGCTTTGGGTTTAGCGCAATTTTGGGCGCGTATTATTGTGCACTTGCAGGGTTTTAGACCTCATTAGCTCAAGTAATTGAGCAAATACGAAGAAATCTGAAGTTACAGCAGCTTTCCCGGTCGATCGACTGCCTTCCATGGTCGATCGACTGAGTTGGCACCTCAAGAGTTTCTGTTCCTGTTCACTTTGGTCGATCGACTGCCTGTTATATTCGATCGACCACTGCCGCTGCTGTACCTGTTTACGACCTTTCCCCTGCTGTGTTGGGTCGTTTTGCGGGATTAAGGGAGTTTTCTACTATATTTTATATCCCGACTCATTTCTGATTTCTTCCATTTTCGTCACTTTGCACATAATTACCGCTTCTTCATTGCTTTCTCGATTTTATGCGTGGTACTTTGTTTGTCTTTTTCAGGTACTTATTGGTAGCACTGCTGGCTACTGAAACCTCCTAGCTCACGCTGGTTTGGGGAGGTTTCCTTTGCTGCGCTTAAAGTCTTGTGAGTTTCTAAGTTTTTACTTCATTGTCGTTTTCATTTGTTTTCCCGCAAAATTCCCGTTTCTCTTTTCTTCATTACATGATTTTGCATAATGGGGACATTGTGCGATTTGGTTTGGGGAAGTAAGGGTTTTACGTCGCATATCATTTGCTTGTATTCACGTTTACATTTTGTTTTGCATTGCTTTTTCATTTCATATATATACACGAAAAATTCAAAAAAATTGAAAAACTTTCGACAAATTTCAAAAAATTGCACGTTTATTTTAGCATATAGGTCGAGTCGGAACGGTAGTATTTCAATGATGATATTGCATTTGCATCTGTTTTTGCCTGAGCCTTGCTAATTGACATGTTATTAGTAGAATCATATATGCATATCTACGAGTTTTCGTTAATTATTTGCTGAACTTGAGACTTGACTTTGATTTTTGGCAAGCTACATCATATTTCTGAGATTTAGAGCCTATAACTGGTGACATTTTGATGCGATCCCGCTAAGTGTTCACAAATTAAGATGTGGTCGTTGGTCACGGTCGAATCAAAACACAATTTATAGCTCCACAAACAACTCTACAATTAGTAAAGAGGCAAGTAAAGGTCGGATCCCAAGGGACGGGAGTTGAAATGAGATTTCTATTGAAACTAGTGGTGTCTAAGGGGTGTCACAAATTGGGTTGATGTAGAAGGTTACTAAACTAAAATAGCAATGAAAATAAACAAGCAAGATGAATTAAAGGGGTGTAAACAATTGATTAAAGGCACTAGGGTGTCATGGGATCATAGGGGAATCATGGGATATGATCATACAAACATGTTCTCAAATTATAAGCAAGCAATTATTGTTGTGATTGATTGAGTTGGGTTATATCTTACAATCCTAGGAAAGTGTGGGTCCCGGAGCCGAATCGATTAGATTGTACAACACCTACAAGTCGACTTAATCTTTCCTACTCAACAACATGCACGGTCTAATGAGACTCGAGTTGGGTTATGTCTTACAAGTCTCATTGAAAAGATAGAAGATGATAGTAAATGCAAGGATTCATAGGCTTAGCATTTCATCAAATATAACATGTGCATGAGTTGAGATCAAAACAAGCAAGCAAATAAAATATGAAAGCATATTAATTTAAGCATGAATCATTCCCTATGTTGGTTTCCCCTAATCACCCATTAACCCTAGCTAAGAGACTACTCACTCATTATCATGTTGATCATGCTAGCAAGGTTGTCAATCATACCAACAATATGAAACATGATGAATAAATAAAAATAATTAACAATAATTAAAAAGGGATTAAGAGATTATACCTACTAATGATTCCAATAATAAAGCAAAGATAAAAGAAGTACTTGAATGCTTGATTGAGAGGTTGTCAATCTCCCAACAATAACCCAAATAGTCTTCAATTACCCAAAATAAAGGATGAATAAAAGAGAGATTAAAGAACCAAAACTTGGATTAATACTTGATTAATACTTGATTACAATATTAAAGAGAGATTTGATTGATATTAACTACACTAATTATTGATAAGAAGAACATGCCCTCTAATTAGACTAATGGGGTATTTATAGTGGAAATTAGGGAGGATGCATTAGGGTTAACTAAGGGCTAAACTAGTAATTACACTTTTTAAGTTGAGCAAGGAGGAGCCGGTATTTTCTGAGAGAAGGGCTTCTTTCTTCGTAGCTTGGAGAAGACAATCCGTGCTGTGCTAGAATCCGGGCGGAATAGGGTCGGGACGGGCGGATTCTGGCGTTGGAATTCGAGCGGATTCAGGGGAATCCGGGCGGATTGTGGAGGGAGAATCCGAGCGGATTGTGACAAAGCCGCTCGGATTGTGCTGCTGCGGGACGAACGGATTTGTGGCAATCCGCTCGGATTGTCAGTCAGCAACAAATCTTCTTCTTTTCTTCCCTTTTCTTCATAAATTCCTTGGGGATTTCCTTGGGGACTCAAGGATCTTTTCTCAACATTGCTCTTCTACTATGATATGTACAAAGGCCTTCTAGTCTTGTCTCTCCTTGATGCTTGGTCATTGAATTCGATCAATTTAGTCTCGTTTTGCCATGAAAATGCAAGATTCTTACTCCTTTCCTACCAAGGGATCAAAATCTCAAAGAATATGCAAAACAAAGAACTAAAGATAAGAAATGACCCAAATAAGCACTAAAAAGCATGGAAACAAGGCTAATTCGGGGGCTAAATATGCGCCAATTATGGTCACATCAAATATCCCCAAACCGAACCTTTGCTCGTCCCGAGTAAAGAGGTGACAAAGACTAGGACCAATACTAACCTATCCTAGTAATATAGCCGATATGAGACAATTAGCGGGTCTCACTCCGCCCCTTCAACTCACAACAAGACAACCATGAGGTAGGATGCCTTCTTGCAAGGCAAGGTGGGTCTTGCCAAAATGGCGACACATCCAAACGTTAAGCACACAAAAACACATAATGGATGCATCTACAAAAAGAATAGCCACGTTCCTCATCTAAGTGGCGGAAATTATCTACAAGGGAAGCAATTCAAGGGTACACACTCCTTCATAGATGCAATTTCTTCAAACTACTAAGCCTAGAAGGATACCAATAAATAACCTCCAAATTGTGTCAAGCTAGGGTACTTTTGTCCTCAATCGTTAAATGCTTTTGTCAAAAGTAAACTCCCTATGGTGTTAGAAACACTGGAGGATCGCGGAATTCCCCCTCTTGCCTAGACAAGAAGAAGGGTCATCCCCTCTCTACCATGCTCAAAAATGGATAAGATGGATAAAGGGATCAATAAAATTTGAGTTTCATTTGGGATTTTGCTTTGGTTTTTGTTTTTCCCCCAATTTCTTGTGGCATATAACATTTGAGAACACTTTCTTTTTGCCATTTCTTTTGATTTTTGGCTTTTCAACACTTGACAAATTTTCAACTTTTTGCATTTTCTTTTGAACATTTTCAAAGTCACCCCAATTAGTAACGAGGGTGCCTTGTATTTGAAGCTTAGGAGTTCTATTTTTGCTCCTCTTTTCATTTGATGCATTTTTGCAAACTTTCTTTCACTTTTCATTTCATTGAACTCAAATTGATTTCTTTTTGTGCCCATTCCCTTTTGTTGACAAAAATATGGTAAAACATGGATTAATGATGGTTGCATGGTTTCAAGGGTCACCTTGGAATAAACGGTAGCCAAGGAGTTATCACACCACAAGGTAATCTTGACTAGGCCTTAATCCATGGGTCAAAGGATACTAGCATGACACATCCTAGGGTGTTTTACAAATATTCTAACAAGCAAAGTCTTAAGAAGAAAAAGCATCTACTAGGGGCTATATACACTTGTCAAGCTTCCCAAGTAGACGGTTTCGCAAAAAATTTTCTAACATGCAAACTACATGCCATGATGCAACTAACATATATACATCCTAATACAATTGATTCTACCAACTAATATGCCATATAAACTAAATGCAAGTCCTAAGTTCACATTGTTATACCGCATCAATCAAAATAAAGCCACATAGTCATTAACATAAAGAGGAAAAAGGAGATTTGAAAGATCATACCATGCGGTCTTCAATATCCTCATGTCTCGGATGTGGCGTAGTCAATCAATGTGAACAAGGATAGAACAAACACCATATATATACAAGACAATATATACAAGACTACAAAAGGAAATAAACATGTTTTTGGGTTTTCAATTTTCAATTTTTTCAATTTTTTTGGATTTTTGAATAAGAGTTAAATGTTAGAATTCCCATCCCCACACTAATATGGGCATTGTCCTCAATGGCCAAAATGATGGAAATTATGCAAAGATGATGCATGATTTCTATACTAAATGCAATCTATACTAAGCTACACTACATGATGCATGGTTTTTGTTATGACGGTGAGGATAATTTAGATTACTTCCCGTTGTGTATGCATTAACTTCCCCAAACCGAGTGAGACACTATTGCTAATGTCCAAGGATGGGTGTAGTTCATGCATACACTATGCTATGCATGAAACTAATTTGTCATTTTGGATTTTTGAAAACGGGAACAATAGAATGAGAACACCTCAATGGTACCGAGGTGTGAGTCCTCTAATGGGGCTAGGACTACTCCAACAATGATCAAAATGAAATAAAATACAAAGAGAGAAATAGACAAACCATGAGAGTGTAGGAGTCTCCAAGGCTTGCTAATCTTCCATCATGCTATCATAATCACTTCCCTCATGAGAAGTGGTGACATTGCCACTTTCCTTGTCATTTGCTTCTTCACTTTCTTCCTCATCTTCCTCATCATCATCTTCACCATCCTTTTCTCCTTCACTTGCTTCTTCTTCAATATTATCATCAATTTCCTCATCATCTCCAACAACCTCATTGTCACCCAAAACGACCCTAGATGCACCCGGAAATAAGACTTCTCTATCCGCCCAACTAGGCAAAGGACAAGATGGATCAAGTAGTCCTTGCCTAGCTAAATGTAGGAGGGGTGGATATTGAGCCAAGTAGGCATTTTTCCGATCTTCATAGGCTTGCTTGTGCATTGCTTGCATGAGAAGAGTCACATAGTCTTTCCCAACTTCAACTCCTTCCGGCTTGAACTCTTCATACTTAAAGGGGTAAGGTGGTATGACAATGGAAGAGGAGGGCATTTCAAGATCACCATTTTGTTGTTGAATGATATACTCGGCTTCTTTGGAAAGGGGAAGTCGATAATTGGTCCGGTGGACGCTTAGACGGCAAATCTTTGAAGGCAAGGTGAACGATCTAGCTTCACTAGTTAGCCATCCATACTTAGTGTCAAGGGGGTTATGGGCAACCCACTTGAACTTGTGAATCATAGTATGCATATCAACAAGATGGCCACCCTCCTTTGCTTTGTACTTGTTATCCTTATTGAAGTTAGGATCAAAGTGCTTGGCTAGGAGTGTAACTAGGCCGCCATTGACAATAACGGTCGTGCCCTTCTTCCCATAATCTATGTTGAGCCATCTATCTACCAAGAGCCTCAAAGAATTGTAAGGCTTGGTGTGAACTCTTCCGATATTCAAAGCCGATTCAAGGAGAATAAAATCAAGTCTTGTGAAATGGTTGGTATCTTTCCTAGCAATTATGGTGTTACCCACGACCTTGTGCCATACTCTTATGCCCGGATGGTGGACCAAAAGAGCACGACTCGCATGAAAATCCTCAAATTTCTTCCCGAAGATTGCCTCCCAAAGAGGTTCGGGGTCATACTTTCCATAACTCTTAAAATAACTCGGTTCATCACTAAGACCCAAAATTTCACCCAATTCCCTAAAGGTAATGCGTCTACTAACATTAGCTAGATGAAACTCGATATTCTCCCTATTCTCAACTTTTGGTGACTTTCAAAGAACTTAAAAATTCCAGGGTAAGGGAGGAGTATGTCAATTCCCTTGTTTCAAACAATTTCTTCAACCCCATGGCATTGAAAAAGGCTTTTGTTTGTTCAAGAACACCCAATTTTTCTAAGGTATCTTCACATATGAATTTGGTGGATTGTAATGACTTCATAGCAAACTTGACAAAGGTATTTCTATGGGTATCGGAAATAAAAGTTACCTCCGGATAATGCAAAAGTTGATCAATTACCGGAGTAGAAGGTGTTGTTGCTCCCATAGAAGGTTGTTGTTGTTGTTGCACTTCCAAGTTTGGTTTTGCTACCACCATAGCCAATGCTTTCTTTGTTTGAAGAGCCTTTTGCCTTTGTGAGAGTGCCTTAGCCTTTGGTGCCTTTGTTGCCTTTGTTGCTCCCTTAGTCCTTGCCATTGATGAACTAACCAAGAAAAGACTGAAAAATCTTCAATTTGTAGTATGCCCAAATCGATTTGAAGGTGAAAGGCTTTGCCTTTATGAAAACAAAAATCGACTCAAAGGTTGAAGATTTTGTGCTTGGTTTTGATTTTTGTTGAGGAAGGAGTGATTAATTTGTTGTTGGAGGAATGGTTTGATTTGTAGTTGGTGAATGTTGTTGAGGGTTTTTGTTTTTGTGATGGAGAGGATGAGGGTTTTGATGTTGTGGGTAGTGTTTATGAATGAATGAATGAATGAATGAAGGTGGGAGGGGTTTTAAAGAGACCGAAATTTTCGAATCTGCAGGGGCAATCCGTGCGGATTCTGCCCAATCCGTGCGGATTCTGCTCTTTCTGAACTTTGCAAAACTCGCCTAAAGACGGGCGGATTTGTAACAATCCGCTCGGATTTGCTGAACACGGGACGGGCGGATTTGCTTAAAGACGGACGGATTTCAGTCCAGAAAATTTTGCTTGTTTTCCTCAGCTGCAAAGACGGACGTCTTTCTCACAAGACGGACGGATTCTACAAGACGGGCGGATTCTTCACAGGACGCCCGGATTCAGCAACAGTCAAGAATTTTTCAAAATTCAGCTCAGTTCAAGACGAACGTCTTTTCTGCAATACGCTCGGATTCTTTCAGACGGGCGGATTCTTCCCCTGTGTACACGGATTCAGTTCCATCCGTGCACACTGCATTTCCCATACCGTTCTTCCATTCTTTCTTCAAGTCTTGTGTTCGTCGTTGTGGGGGCACTACTAAGGCATGGATAGCCTAGGAAATTGCCATCCCCACACTAAGCTAAATGCACTACACATAAATTGAAATCGTTAGTCCCTCCCTCACTTTCTCTCAAACATGACAATTATTTTGATCAAAGTAAATAAAAATCCAAAGATGACAAAAATGCAATACAAGAATTGAAATGTAAGTTAGGGAGTTAGAAATATTTACAAGTGGTGGTTTAGGGAGGACTCCACCAAACTCTCATTCTTGATGAGATGTCAAGGGGGCATGTCCAAGGTGTTGTTAATGTTGCTCAACACCTTGAAGAAGTAATCAAAAGCTTGTTCATTATCATGGTAGAAGTTCTCAATAGACCGTGGCCCTTGTTGTTGGTCTTGATCGATGGCATTACCAATGTAGGGATTAAAAATCCCTTCAAATTCGTCGTCCCAAAGACCTCAAACTTCATTGAGTTGATCATTGAAAATCTCTTGCTTAGATGGAGACAACTCTCCCAATTTCTTCTCTTGGCCAATGAGGCCATCCTCTTCTTCCTTGGTTGATTTTGATGAGCTTTGCAAGCTCTCCTTGTCACAATTCACTTGCTCTTTGAATGGAGCATCTTCAATTTTCTTCTTCCATTGGAGTTCCGATTTCTTCCTTTCATCCTTTCAGCTATAATGATCAATCATGAAACATGGCTCATGCAAACGAGGAGCTCTCATAGTCTTGTCAAGATTAAAAGTTATGCTTTCATCTCCTACTTCTAGAGTGAGCTCACCATGTTTCACATCAATCACCGCACCGGCGGTGTGTAGGAAAGGTCTTCCTAGGATGATTGGAATGTTGGAATCTTCCTCCATATCAACAATGACAAAGTCCGCCGGGATGAAAAACTTCCCAATTCGCACGGGGACATCTTCCCATATCCCTAACGGTGTCTTCGTCGATCTACCGGCCATTTGGAGTGTGATGTTGGTGCATTTAAGCTCTCCCATCCCCAACCTTTTACTCACCGAGTACGGCATGACACTCACACTAGCCCCAGATCACATAAGGCTTTGTTGATCGTCGTGTCGCTAATGGTACACGGTATTGAGAAGCTTCCCGGATCCTTTAACTTTGGAGGTGAACTCCCTTGAAGTATTGCACTACTCACCTTAGTGAAGGCGATAGTCTCAAGCTTCCGGATCGACTTCTTCTTTGTGAGGATATCTTTCATGTATTTCGCATAGGCCGGAACGTGATTGATTAATTCCGTGAAAGGAATTGAGACTTCTAAATTCTTCACAATTTCCATGAATTTTCCAAGTTGATCATCAAATTTGGTCTTGGCTTGACGACTTGGAAAAGGAAGTATAATCACAATGGGCTCCTTCTCCTTGGCCTTGTCTTCATTTTTCTTTGAACTTTCTTCTTTTGATGATTCTCCATCTTTGGAGTTTTGCACAATTTCTTCCTTTTCACTAGCTTCCACAACTTCATCCTCAACTTGCTTCTTCGGTGCTTCATACCTTGTACCACTTCTCAAGTGAATGGCACTAACCGTTTCATGTCTAGGGGGATTACTTTGAGGTGGTAATTGCCCCTTTTGTCTTTGTGAGCTTGAAGATGCTAGTTGAGTCAATTGTGTTTCCAACATCTTGGTGTGAGCTAGAATGTTGTTGATGGTGGTTTCCTTTGCTTGGCTATCTTTTTGCATTTGAGTGAAAAATTCTTGTTGATTCTTTTGCATTTGGAGGACCGCTTTTTGGACATCAAAGCCTTGGTCATTTTGGTGATTGTATGGATTTTGATTTTGGTAACCTTGGTTTTGATTGTAAAAGGGTCTTTGATTTTGGTTTCTCATGGGTGGTGGAGTGTATGTTGTTTGAGGGTTTTGAACATTTTGGCTTTCGTATGAGAGATTTGGATGGAATTTGGTGTTTTCATTGTAAAAGTTGGAATAAGGGGTACCACTCTTGTATGCTTGGAAAGCATTCACTTGTTCATTTGTTCCCCTACATTCTCCTTGGTCATGTCCCAAAGTTCCACAATTCTCACATATCCCACTTGGGATTGATGAGGATGCCGTCATGGCATTAACATGATGCTTTGATGATTTTGAGTTTTCCTCAAGTCTAGCCATAGCTTGTTCAAACTTCAAGTTGATTGTGTCAATGTGAGCACTAAGTTGAGCACCCAATTGAGTAACGGAGTCCACTTCATGCTTTCCTCCTCTAGTAGCCTTGCGAGGTCTACTATATTGTGAGTTATGGACCGCCATTTCCTCAATCTTGTTCCATGTTTGATTGTCATCAACTTCGGTGAACATTCCATTTGATCCCATATTGAGAATGTTCCTAGAATCTTCATATAAACCATTCCAAAATTGTTGCACCAAAAACCATTCGCTAAGTCCATGGTGAGGACATGAGCGACAAATTTCCTTGAACCGCTCCCAAGCTTCATACAAAGACTCTTCATCCTTTTGCTTAAAACCCGTAATTTGAGCTCTTAGCATGTTAGTCTTTTCCGGTGGGTAGAATTTTTTGTAGAAAGCTAGAGCCAACTTCTTCCAAGAATCTTTTCCAAGGGCGGCCTTATCAAGGCCCTTCAACCATTGCTTCGCGGTGCCGATTAAGGAAAAAGGAAATAAGACCCATCTAATTTGGTCTTGAGTCACGCCCGTTTGAGAGATAGCATCACAATAATCGCAAAAGGTTTCCATATGAGAATGAGGGTCCTCACTAGGCATCCCCCGAATTGGCTCCTCTCAACTAATTGGATGAAGGCGGACTTGGCAATAAAATTTCCGGTGAGATGTTGCGGTGTAGGAGTACCATTTGGTAGATTCTCCTCGGTGGGTACGGAGTGTGACGAGAATTTTGGCGTTGTAGGTGGATTTTGTGGGGTATTGTGTAATGGGTTTTCTTCTCCTTCTATTGCGAAAGGATTGACAAACTCACTAGTGGGTTGGACAACTTCACTAATACCTCTTAAATTCCTCCTAACAACTCTCCTATTGTTCGTCAAGGTTCTTTCGATTTCACGGTCAAAAGGTAACAAATCACCTTGTAACCTTCTAGACATGCAAAATATCAAACAACTCGAAAATAAGTAGAACAAACCTTGAGGAGTTTCACTTCCTCAAGGCGAAGAAAGACGCAACTAATGACAATAAAAAGAAATCTAAATCACACAAACACCATCCCCGGCAACGGCGCCATTTTTTGATACGATCCCGCTAAGTGTTCATAAATTAAGATGTGGTCGTTGGTCACGGTCGAATCAAAACAAAATTTATAGCTCCACAAACAACTCTACAATTAGTAAAGAGGCAAGTAAAGGTCGGATCCCAAGGGACGGGAGTTGAAATGAGATTTCTATTGAAACTAGTGGTGTCTAAGGGGTGTCACAAATTGGGTTGATATAGAAGGTTACTAAACTAAAATAGCAATAAAAATAAACAAGCAAGATGAATTAAAGGGGTGTAAACAATTGATTAAAGGCACTAGGGTGTCATGGGATCATAGGGGAATCATGGGATATGATCATACAAACATGTTCTCAAATTATAAGCAAGCAATTATTGTTGTGAAGGATTGAGTTGGGTTATATCTTACAATCCTAGGAAAGTTTGGGTCCCGGAGCCGAATCGATTAGATTGTACAACACCTACAAGTCGACTTAATATTTCCGACTCAACAACATGCATGGTCTAATGAGACTCGAGTTGGGTTATGTCTTACAAGTCTCATTGAAAAGATAGAAGATGATAGTAAATGCAAGGATTCATAGGCTTAGCATTTCATCAAATATAACATGTGCATGAGTTGAGATCAAAACAAGCAAGCAAATAAAATATGAAAGCATATTAATTTAAGCATGAATCATTCCCCATGTTGGTTTCCCCTAATCACCCATTAACCCTAGCTAAGAGACTACTCACTCATTATCATGTTGATCATGCTAGCAAGGTTGTCAATCATACCAACAATATGAAACATGATGAATAAATGAAAATAATTAACAATAATTAAAAAGGGATTAAGAGATTATACCTACTAATGATTCCAATAATAAAGCAAAGATAAATGAAGTACTTGAATGCTTGATTGAGAGGTTGTCAATCTCCCAACAATAACCCAAATAGTCTTCAATTACCCAAAATAAAGGATGAATAAAAGAGAGATTAAAGAACCAAAACTTGGATTAAAACTTGATTAATACTTGATTACAATATTAAAGAGAGATTTGATTGATATTAACTACACTAATTATTGATAAGAAGAACATGCCCTCTAATTAGACTAATGGGGTATTTATAGTGGTAATTAGGGAGGATGCATTAGGGTTAACTAAGGGCTAAACTAGTAATTACACTTTTTAAGTTGAGCAAGGAGGAGCCGGTATTTTCTGAGAGAAGGGCTTCTTTCTTCGTAGCTTGGAGAAGACAATCCGTGTTGTGCTAGAATCCGGGCGGAATAGGGTCGGGACGGGCGGATTCTGGCGTTGGAATCCGAGCGGATTCAGGGGAATCCGGGCAGATTGTGGAGGGGGAATCCGAGCGGATTGTGGCAAAGCCGCTCGGATTGTGTTGCTGCGGGACGGACGGATTGGTGGCAATCCGCTCGGATTGTCAGTCAGCAACAAATCTTCTTCTTTTCTTCCCTTTTCTTCATAAATTCCTTGGGGATTTCCTTGGGGACTCAAGGATCTTTTCTCAACATTGCTCTTCTACTATGATATGTACAAAGGCCTTCTAGTCTTGTCTCTCCTTGATGCTTGGTCATTGAATTCGATCAATTTAGTCTCGTTTTGCCATGAAAATGCAAGATTCTTACTCCTTTCCTACCAAGGGATCAAAATCTCAAAGAATATGCAAAACAAAGAACTAAAGATAAGAAATGACCCAAATAAGCACTAAAAAGCATGGAAACAAGGCTAATTCGGGGGCTAAATATGCGCCAATTATGGTCACATTTATGACCAGTTTATTTAGGAATGTGAGTAGTACTCCTTATGAGACATGTCACATCAATTTGCATAAATATGAATTTGATCTGCTTAATACTTGTATGCATTCGGTTTGTGGTTTGTTGACACATGTGGTAGAGGTTTCCCTTTATTCATTTTACCCATGAACTCCACACTGCCAAAAATATCCCTTTTGTCCTATTTACTACATCCTACATTTAGCCTGTCCTTTGTCAAGCTAGTAGTCTGTGTTCTTGGGATTGTTATTTAGTTTTTGGTAGCATTTGCTCTTATTTGAGATTTTGTTGGGAAGATGAAATGAAGGAGGAAAGAAGTTGAAAGGAAAGAAAAAGAAATAAAAAGAAAAAAAAATGATTCGAAAAAATTAAAAAAAAGCATTATGTACTGTTCATAGCAGTCGATCGACTGCCAATTCTGGTCGATCGACTGAGGTTCTAATGAAAAGAAGAAATCAATTCGCAAAGTTCATAATCCTTATCTTTTGGCGATTTTTGCTCCCATGTTGCATTAGTATGTTATGGGGAGTTAGTTGATTACTTCTATACCTGGAGATTGTGAGATTTGTGCTTGCTATAGCACCGTTTCGTTTAATTATGAGCAAGAAGAAGGATGTTGCCATATGGTTCCGTTTTGGTACTAGCTTTATCACCTGTACCTCCACTTTTCCATAAATGTTTTGCCTCTTCTTACCCATACCTCACATATCCACATATATACCCCGGCATGTGTCATGGTCTTTTGTTGGTTGGAATGCATATGTACGGTTGTAGAGATTGTTTTCATATTATATTGCAGGCATGTTCTTATAGGTCGTAGTTAGGTGAGAGTCTGTACAAAATGAATTCTTTCTATCCTCTTATATATTCACCTGTGCTTATGTGTGATATCAGCGACCCGTGAGAGTCCAATTTGATAAGTCTCTATAGTTGACAATTCAGCAGTTTTTAACGACTTCATAACTCGTTTGTATGATTCACATGTTGTAATTCGCTCTGAGATTGAACTCGTTCCATTAGGTTTTAGGATCGAGTCTAGTTCTTGCTTGGGGACAAGCAAGGGTTTGGTTTGGGAAAGTTTGATGCGTGTCTTTTATATGATGTTTTACATCCTGTTTTACACGCATTTTAGAGCTCATTTTAGTAGTTTATGCTATTATTCTCCCTATTTCCGTCTACTTTCGTGTTTGTGTACATTATTGCAGAAATGTGAAGAATTCAACGGAAATTGAGCTAAATCCGTCCCCGAGTATCCTGCATTGCATTTTGACGTGGAGTATTCACTTAAAGAACGAGCTTGGTGCGCATTTCAACGCCCGAAAGACAAATCCACGAGATCATAGAAGTCAAGTACCAGCTAAAGCAGTCGATCGACCACCACCTTCAGTCGATCGACCAACATGCGGGATCCAGAGGCTACTGTACACTGCTAGTCAGTCGATCGACCGCCCTTCTTAGTCGATCGACCACATCGCTGCTTCAGACGAGAATTAAAAGATCGAGGAACTTAAAGCCCATTGTGTTTAGGTTTTAGTAATAAGTGTTAAGTATATTTGCTATATAACGTAACCTAGCTTCTAGAGATTATCATCGAGTTTTTACCTAGTTTTACATTCAGTTTAGTTTTATCAAATAATTAGGGTTTGGGAAACTCTTTCGCATTGGATTTTTGTTGTGCTTTCAATCATTCCGTTACAATCCTTCTGCAATTTCGGTATTCACTTGCTCTTATTCCAGTTCATCTTTATTGTGTTGATAGTTTAGAAATTGCTAGTTAGTTCGCCGAGACCGTAATCATCGTTTTATGTTAATCGTTTGTTCTATTATTTCAAGCATGAATCCTTCTGTTTATTTCATTAATTTTATTGTCGTTATCGTTCTTAGTATGAGTAGCTAAATTATTCGTGCTAGGATGTAGGGGAATTATAGTGTAGGCGGCAATAGAATGAACGCGGCCTGAATCGCGTGTCAGTCGATCGACTGACATACTTGGTCGATCGACTGACCTCGTGGGGTTTTACTTTCGTTTTAATTGTTTTAATTCTTTATTCGACGAATCGAGTGCACACGACTAGTTGAATGTTTAGGATATGACTGACCCATTAGATCGAGAGATAGGGACAGTTGATTGACCGCCAATTAAAATGACTAAACTATGCTGAGATCGAAAGATAGGTAAAGTTTAGATTATAAGTCACTTTTCAGGACGAGAGTTAGTATTACTGATATTAGGGACTTATAGCGAGATCTAAAGATGCTATCTGCTAAGAGTGGACAGAGAGGACCTCTTGTTTCCCGCCTCATGTGTTTGATTTAGACCGACTTAGTTTGCTGCCGCCGAAACTATAACGAACCGACCATCCTAGTACCACTTCTTTTATCTGTTTTATCTGTTTATTTAGTTTGTTGTCTTTTATTGCTATTAGTATAGACCAAATCAAATCAACCCCCACTTTCGTTACCTTAGACTAAATTAGACAATTAGAAATTACATTCGCCTCCTTGTGGTTCGACCCTGTTACCACTAGCCTAGGTTAGTTTTAATAGGAAATTATAAATCTTATTTTTGGTACTCACAACGACGGGTATCAGATAAAGGGATCGATAGTATTTGAGTTTCATTTTGGGAGTTTGCTTTTGTTGTTTGTTTTTCCCCCCAATTTCTTGTGGCATATAACATTTGAGAATACTTTCTTGCCATTTCTTTTGATTTTTGGCAATTCAACACTTGACAACTTTTTAACTTTTTGCATTTCTTTTTGAACATTTTCAAAGTCACCCCATATGTAGTGAGGGTGGCTTATATTTGAAGCTTTAGGAGTTCTATTTTTGCTCCTCTTTTCATTTGATGCATTTTGCAAACTTTCTTTCACTTTTCATTTCATTGAACTCAAATCAATTTCTTTTTGTGCCCATTCCCTTTGATGACAAAAATGTGGTAGAACATGGATGATGGATGCATGCATGGTTTCAAGGGATAAACGGTAGCCAAGGAGTTATCACACCACAAGGTACTCTTGACTAGGCCTTAATCCATGGGTCAAAGGATACTAGCATGACACATCCTAGGGTGTTTTACAAGTATTCTAACAAGCAAAGTCTTAAGAAGAAAGAGCATCTACTAGGGACTATATACACTAGTCAAGCTTCCCAAGTAGACGATTTCACAAAAAATTTCTAACATGCAAACTACATGCCATGATGCAACTATCATATATACATCCTAATGCATATGATTCTACCAACTAATATGCCATATAATCTAAATGCAAGTCCTAAATTCACATTGTTTATACCGCATCAATCAAAATAAAGCCACATAGTCATTAACATAAAGAGGAAAAAGGAGATTGGAAAGATCATACTATGCGGTCTTCATTATCCTCATGTCTCGGATATGGCGTAGTCGATCAATGCGAACAAGGATAGAGCAAACACAATATATACAATAATATATACAAGTCTACACTACAAAGGAAATGAACTTCTTTTTGTATTTTCAAATTTTTCAATTTTTTTTTGATTTTTTGAAAATTTTTTTATTTTTTTGAGTTTTTGAATAAAAGTTAAGTTAGAATTTCCCATCCCCACACTAATATGGGCATTGTCCTCAATGGCCAAAATGATAGGAAATTATGCAAGCATGATGCATGAATTCTATATTAAATGCAAGCTATATTAATCTACACTACATGATGCATGGGTTTTTGTTTATGACGGAGAGCGTAATTTAGATTACCTCTCGTTGCGTATGCATGTACTTCCCCAAACCGAGATAGACATTATTTCTAATGTCTTAAATTATGGGGTAGTTCATGCACACAAGATGCAATGCATGAAACTAAATTGTCATTTTGAATTTTTCAAATGGGAACAATAAAAGAACACCTCAATGTGGCCGAGGTGTTAGTCCTCATGTTGCTAGGACTCTCCAAACTATGATCAAGATAAAAATAAATAAAACAAAGAAAGAAGTAGACAAACCTCAAGAGGGTAGAAGCCTCCAAAGTTTGCTAGCCCTCCACCATATCATCATTGTCATCATTTTCCTCCATAGAAGCGGACTCATCACCACTTCCCTCTTCACTTCCTTGCTCACTTCCTTCATCATCTTCATTAGCCTCTTATTCTTCATCATCTACCTCTTCATAACCACCCACATCATCGACATTCCCATCTTCACCCAGTCTTTCACCCCTAGATGTGCTTGGAAAGAAGACTTCTCTATCCGCCCAACTAGGCAAAGGACATGAAGGATCAAGTAGTCCGTGCCTAGCTAAATGAAAGAGGGGTGGATATTGGGCCAAATATGCATCTACTCGATCATTGTAAGCTTGTTTATGCATTTCTTGCATAAGTAGAGTCATGTAGTCATTGCCCACTTCAACACCTTCGGGTTTGAACTCTTGATATTTGAATGGGTAGGGTGGTGTGACAATGGAGGAGGAGGGCTCTTCAATCTCGCCCCTTTGTTGACGGATGATGTACTCGGTGCCCTTTGAGAGTGGAAGTAGGTAGTTTGTTCTATGAGCACTCAAGCGGCATATCTTGGAAGGCAAAGTGAAAAATCTAGCATCATTGGTGAGCCACCCATAGTTGGTGTCAAGAGGATTATACTTAACCCACTTGTACTTGTTAATCATGGCATTCATGTCAATGAGATGACCCCCTTTGATCACCACATAGGTGTTATCCTTGTTGAAATTTGGATCAAAGTACTTGGCCAAGAGAGTAACTAGACCTCCATTTACGATAAAAGCGGTGCCTTCCTTTCCACAATCAACATTGAGCCATCTTTCCACCAAAAGCCTTAGAGCATTGTAAGGCTTAGTGAATTCCCTTCCAACATTTAAGGCCGACTCAAGTAGAACAAAATCGAGCTTTGTAAAATGATTAGTGTCTTTTCTTGCAATTATAGTATTCCCGATGACCTTGTGCCACACTCTAATGCCCGGATGGTGGACTAATAGAGCGCGACAAGCATGAAAGTTCTCAAATTTCTTCCCGGAAATCGCCTCCCAAAGAGGAGCGGGGTCATATTTTTCGGGCATCTTATGATAGTATGGTGTATCACTAAGACCTAATGCTTTGCTCAAAACATCAAAGGTGATGCGCCTATTCACATTGGCAAGGCGAAACTCGATGTATGTTCTAGTCTCTACCTTAGTCACTTTCAATGAACTTAGGAATTCCACGGTAAGGGAGGGGTATGTCAATTCTCTTGTAGTGAACAATTTTCCCAACCCCATGGCTTCAAAGAAGGCTTTTGTTTGTTCAAGGAAACCCAATTTGTTCAAGGCATCTTCACATATGAATTTGGTGGGTAGAATGGATTTCTTAGCATACTTGGCAAATGTATCCCTATGGGAGTTAGAAATGAAAATTACCTCCGGATAGTTTGGTAATTGAGCAATTTCCGGAGTTGTTGATGTTGTTGCTTCCAAGGGAGGATTTTGTTGTTGTTGAACTTCCAAGTTTGCACTAGCAACCACCATAGCCATTGAAGCTTTCTTTGCTTGAAGGCATTGTTGCCTTTTTGAGAGTGCCTTTGCCTTGAGTGCCTTTGTTGATCCTTTTGTTCTTGCCATTGATGATTATACCAAGAAAAGATTCAAAATCTTCAATTTCCAATTATACCCAAATCGATTATAAGATGACAGGATTTGCCTTTGTATTTCAAAAATCGACTCAACGGTGGAAGATTTTGGTGCTTGGATTGACTATTATTGGAAAAAGGAGTGAATAATTGTTGTTGTAAGGAAGTTTGGATTTGATTTTGTTGAATTTGGTTGAGGAAATCTTGTTTTTGGTGATGGAGAGGAGGAGGGTTTTGGGGTTTATGGGTAGTGTTTGAATGTATGAATGAATGAATGAATGTAGGAAGGGGTATTTAAAAACCACCCGAAATTTCAAAACTGCAGAGGGAAGACGAGCGGATTCCCTTCGGGACGCTCGGATTCTGCTCAATCTGGGTTCAGGAAATCTCGCCTAAAGACGGGCGTCTTTCAGTGAAGACGAGCGGATTCTTCAGTTCCAGGACGAGCGGATTCCTTTAGAGACGAGCGGATTCTGTTACAGGAACTTTTCTTATTCTGCACTGGCAAAAAGACGGGCGTCTTCTTACAAAGACGAGCGGATTCTGTCAGACGAGCGTCTTCTCAGCCGGGACGCTCGGATTCTCTAACAGTCCCAAATTTTCAACTTTGCAGCTCATTTGGACGGACGGATTCTCAAACAGACGCTCGGATTTCCATAAGACGAGCGGATTCCCCATAGGGACGCTCGTATTCCTCCTGGTCTACCTGGATTCAGTTCCATCCGTGCACTTGCATATCCCGTGTCATTTTCATTCTTCAAATCCCGTGTTCTTCATTGTAGGGGCACTACTAAAGCATGAATAGCCTAGGCAATTGCTATCCCCACACTAAGCACTACACATCAATAAAATCATTAGTCCCTCCCTCACTTCTCTCAAAAAATGATAAATATCTTGATCAAGGCATAAAATTCAAAAATGACAAAAATGCAATGTAAAAATTAAAATGCAAGTTAGGGAGTTAGTATATTTACAAATGGTGGTTTGGAGAGGACTCCACCAAACTCTTATCCTTAGTGAGATGTCATGGGGGCATATCCAAGGTGTTGTCGATATTACTCAACACCTTGAAGAAGTAGTCAAAAGCTTGTTCATTATCATGATAAAGATCCTCAATAGATCTTTGCACTTGTTGTCCTTCATGTTGGTCTTGATCGATAGCATTACCGATATAGGGATTGAAAATCCCTTCAAACTCATCGTCCCATAGACCACAAACTTCATCTACTTGATCACTAAAGATCTCTTGAGTTGATAGAGACAACTCTCCCACTTTCTTGTCTTGGCCAATGAGGCCATCTTCTTCATTGCTTGATTTTGGTGAGCTTTTCAAGCTCTCTTTGTTACAATTCACTTGCTCTTTGAATGGAGCATCATCGACTTTCTTCTTCCATTGGAATTCCGACTTCTTCCTATCATCCTTCCGGCTATAATGATCAACCATAAAACATGGTTCATGCAAACGGGGAGCTCTCATGGTCTTGTCAAGATTGAAAGTTATGCTCTCATCTCCCACTTCTATAGTGAGCTCTCCATGCTTTACATCTATCACCGCACCCGCGGTGTGCAAGAAAGGTTTACCTAGAATGATTGGAATATTGGAGTCTTCTTCCATGTCAAGAATGACAAAGTCCACTGGGATGAAAAATTTCCCAACTCTTACGGGAACATCTTCCCATATCCCCAATGGTGTCTTTTTCGATCTATCGGCCATTTGGAGTGTGATATTGGTGCATTTAAGCTCTCCCATCCCTAACCTTTTACTTACCGAGTATGGCATAACACTCACACTAGCCCCTAGATCACATAAGGCTTTGTTGATCGTGGTGTCGCCAATGGTACACGGTATTGAGAAGCTTCCCGGATCTTTAAGTTTTGGAGGTGAACTCCCTTGAAGTATTGCACTACTCACCTTAGTGAAGGTGATAGTCTCAAGCTTCCAGATCGACTTCTTCTTCGTAAGGATGTCTTTCATGTATATTGCATAGGCCGGCACGTGATTGATTAATTCCGTGAAAGGAATCGAGACTTCCAAATTCTTCACAATTTCCATAAATTTTCCAAGTTGGTCATCAAATTTGGGCTTGGCTTGACGACTCGGAAAAGGAAGTCTAATCACAATGGGTTCCTTCTCCTTGGCCTTGTCTTCATTTTTCTTTGAAACTTCTTCTTTTGATGGTTCTCCATCCTTGGAGTTTTGCACTACTTATTCTTTGTCATTAGCTTCCACAACTTCATTCTCAACTTGCTTCTTCGGTGCTTCATACCTCGTACCTCTCTTCAAGTGAATGGCACTAACCGTTTCATGTCTTGGGGGATTACTTTGAGGTGGTAATTGCCCCTTTTGTCTTTGTGAGCTTGAGGATGCTAGTTGAGTCAATTGGGTTTCCAACATTTTGGTGTGGGCTAGGATGTTGTTGATGGTGATTTCCTTTGCTTGACTATCCTTTTTCATTTGAGTGAAAAACTCTTGTTGATTCTTTTGCATTTGGAGGACCGCTTTTTGAACATCAAAACCTTGGTCATTTTGTTGATTGTATGGAGTTTGATTTTGGTAACCTTTGTTTTGGTTGTAAAAGGGTCTTTGATTTTGGTTTTTATGGGAGGTTGGGTGTATGTTGGTTGAGGGTTTTGAACATTTTGGCTTATGTATGAGAGATTTGGGTGGAATTTGGTGTTTTCATTGTAATAATTTGAATAAGGGGTACCACTCTTGTATGCTTGAAAAGCATTCACTTGTTCATTTGTTCCCCTACATTCACTTTGGTCATGTCCCAAAGTTACACAATTCTCACATATCCCACTTGGGATTGATGAAGATGCCGTCATGGTATTAACATGATGCTTTGGTGATTTTGAGGCTTCTTCAAGTCTAGCCATAGCTTTTTCAAACTTCAAATTGATGGTATCAATGTGAGCACTAAGTTGAGCACCCAATTGAGTAATAGAGTACACTTCATGTTTTCCTCCTCTAGTAGCCTTGCGAGGTCTACTATATTGTGAGTTATGGACCGCCATTTCCTCAATTTTGTTCCAAGTTTGATTGTCGTCAACTTCGGTGAACATTCCATTTGATCCCATGTTGAGAATGTTTCTTGAATCTTCATAAAGACCGTTCCAAAATTGTTGTACCAAGAACCACTCGCTAAGTCCATGATGAGGACATGAGCGACAAATTCCCTTGAATCGCTCCCAAGCTTCATACAAATATTCTTCATCCCTTTGCTTAAAGCCCGTAATTTGAGCTCTTAGCATGTTAGTCTTTTCCGGTGGATAGAACTTTTTGTAGAAAGCTAGAGCCAATTTCTTCCAAGAATCAATTCCGAGAGTAGCCTTATCAAGGCCTTTTAACCATTGTTTTGCGGTGCCAATTAGAGAAAAAGGAAATAAGACCCATCGAATTTGGTCTTCAGTAACACCGGTTTGAGAAATCGCATCACAATAGTCACAAAAAGTCTCCATATGAGAGTGAGGGTCTTCACTAGGCATCCCCCCAAATTGGCTTCTTTCGACTAATTGGATAAATGCGGATTTGGCAATAAAATTTCCGGTTAAGTATTGTGGTGTGGGAGTACCATTAGGTAGGTTCTCCTCGGTTGGTACGGAATGTGATGAAAATTTAGGCATTGTGGGTTGATCTTGTGTTGGGTTCTCCTCACCTTCTCTTACAAAAGGGTTGATGAACTCAATAGTGTTTGGTTGAATATCTACAACCTCACCAATACCACTCAAAGTTCTCCTAGCAAGTCTTCTATTGTTTGTCAAAGTCCTTTCAATTTCGTGATCAGAGGGTAACAAGTTACCTTGTGATCTTCTAGACATGCAAAATATCAAACAACTCCAAAATAATTAGAACAAACCTTGAGGAGTTTTACTTCCCCAAGGCAAAGAAAGACACAACTAATAACAATATAAGAAAATCTAAATCAAGTTAACACCGTCCCCGGCAACGGCGCCATTTTTGGTCGGACTCACTTGGAGGTTTAGTTTTCGGTACTTGTCGTTATGAGCACCTAGACCAAAACACAATTTATAACTTCACAAACAACTCTACAATTAGTAAAGAGGCAAGTAAAGGTCGGATCTCAAGGGACGGGAATTGAGATGAGATTTTCAATTGCAACTAGTGGTGTCTAAGGGTGTCACAATTTGGGGTTTGAAGTAGAAGATCACTAAACTAAATAGCAATAAAAGTAAACAAGCAAGATGATTAAAAAGGGATGTAAACAATTGATAAAAGGCACTAGGGTGTCATGGGGTCATAGGGGATTCATGGGAATTGATCATACAAACATATTCTCAAATTATAAGCAAGCAATTATTGTTGTGATGGATCGAGTTGGTTTATATCTTACAATCCTAGAAAAGTTTGGGTCCCGGAGCCGAATCGATTAGATTGTACAACACCTACAAGTCGACTTAATCTTCCCTACTCAACTATATGCATGGTCTAATGAGACTCGAGTTGGTTTATGTCTTAGAAGTCTCATTGAAAAGATAGGTGATGGGTAAAAATTGCAAGGATTCATAGGCTCGCATTTCATCAAACATAACATGTGCATAAGTTGAGATCACAACAAGCAAGCAAATAAACTATGAAAACATATTAATTTAAGCATGAATCATCCCCCATGTTGGTTCCCCCTAATTACCCATTAACCCTAGCTAAGGAAACTACTCACTCATTATCATGTTGAACATGCTAGAAAGGTTGTCAATCACACCAATAAAGTAAAACATGATGAATAAATGAAGATAATTAACAATAATTAAAAAGGGATTAAGATAATTTTACCTACTAATGATTCCAATAATAAAGCAAAGAATAATAGAAGTACTTGATGATTGATTAGAAGGTTGTCAATCTCCCAATAATAACCCAAATAATCTTCAATTACCCAAAATGAAAGATGAACAAAAGAGATTAAGGAAATGAGATTTGTATTAAAACTTGATTAAATGTTGATTATAAAATTAAAGAGAGATTTGATTGATATTAACTACACTAAAGATTACTAAGAAGAACCTCATAATCTAATTAGACTAATGGGGTATTTATAGTGGGGATTAGTTACATAAATTAGGGTTTACTAAGGGCTTAAATGACGATTAAGTCCTTGAGGAATCGCCGGTCTCGAGGTAGACTCCGGTCTCCTTTTCGCCGGTCTTAGAAAAATATGCGCATCCTTCCTTGAAACATGTAGAAGACGAAATGGCTGACACACAATCCGAGCGTCCAGGGCACGGGACGGGCGGATTGTGGAGGTTCTGGCCGAGCGGATTGTGTTGGTGGACGGGCGGATTGGGGTGATTCTGGACGGGCGTCCAGCTGGGGAAGACGCTCGGATTGCCCTTGCTGGACGGGCGGCTTGTGGACAATCCGCTCGGATTGTCTTACAGCTTCTTCCTTTCTTCTTTTCTTCCTTTCTGTTCATAAAATCCTTGACGATTTCCTCGGGGATGCAAGGATCTTTTCTCATCATTGCCCATCTACTATAGTATGTACAAAGGCCTTCTAGTCTTGTCTTCTCTTTGATGCTTGGTCATTGAATTCAATCAATTTAGCTCTATTTTGCCATGAAAATGCAAGGTTTGCACTCCTTTCCTACCAAGGAAACAAAACCTCAAGGAATATGCAAAACAAAGGACTAAAGACAATAAATGACCCAAATATGCACTAAAAAGCATGGGAACAAGACTAATTCGGGGGCTAAATATGCTCTAATTATGGTCACATCAATTTTGATTTTGATTTTGGCAATTTTTGAGAAATTGGCTGATTTGTGTTTGCTGTGTTTGATTAGAGGCTTGGTTGTACGCTTACTTCACCCCTCTGCGTCCGGGGACTACAGGCGGTGTTCCCTCGACCTACCCTGCTCTGAGGGGTTGGACGGTGGCTCGGAAGAAGTCGATTAAGTCGACTTACGAGGACTGCAGGCGTCGTGTGAACAAGCTTCGGATTGCTGATGTAAGTTCTCGTTCTTTTCTCTCTCTTCTTTATAGAAGTAGATAGGGGTAAGGTGACTAGGTAGCTTAGGAAGCCCCAGTCGGCTGAGTAGCTTTGTCTTGAATGCAGTTTGTTGGGCGGCCTTGGGAGCACTACACGGACGTGCCGGCTGCTATCAGGGAGCGATTGCGGCCTCGCAGCTCCCTACGTTTGTACCTGGAGACGGCGATCGAGCCGGTTTGGTACCTGGGCGAGCGTTTAGCTCGTCAGTGCTTCACCGAGACTTTTGTGGTACCGGTCGATCCGCCGTGGGTGTTGTTCCAGGAGTCCACCCCCACGAGGTTAAGGAGCACCTTCACGGTCAGGGAGGTGAGGAGTTGTTGCTGCGGGACGTCGACTACGACACCTTCCGGTTGTCGAGGCTTGCTTGTTACCCGATCGAGGTATATTTTCCTATGTTCTTTTGTTTTCATTGCCTCTCTTGATAGGAGGGTTTGTCATCTTTGATGTGGATCCAAATGGTAGGGAGTCGACCTGCTGATGAGGACCCAGCCCCCATCTTTCCCGACGGAGACTACCTTTCAGGGGCCGGGCGGCGAGGAGCTTCAGCTGCGCTTACCGGAGCCTGCGGTTGCCGAGGTGACTGACGCCGGCATGGAATGGAGGTTGATCGTCCTGAGGGTGAGTTCCTGACTTGAACAGTTTTCCTCATTTTGAGCTTTGCCTTGCATTGTATTGAAGGACATTTTTTATTTGTAGGTGACGACCGTTAGTCATCAGGCTTTGTGGCGGATGGCTAACCGCTGGAGGGCGCTTGCTGGTGACCTGGCTGCGAGGGAGGCTCGGCTTTCTCAGGTACTTTTTGTGTGTTGTTTTTGTGTATTTTGTGTTGCATTTCACGTTTTTAGATCTTGACGATCTGTATTGTGTTTTATAGGGTACTACGGATCCAGCGGAGCTTGCTCGGGTCCGCGCTAAGTTGGATGCAGCTAGGTCGATGATCGAGGCCCAAGGGTTGGGGATCACTCGTCGGGATCAGGAGTTGAGGCGTCGTGAGGACGATTTACGGAGCCGAGACGCAGAGATTGCCTCTCTGAGGGCTCAGCTGGCTGCAGCGGAGGAGCTTCACGTCGAGATGGAGCGTGAGACGCTGGAGAGTTCCGCGGAGAGAGATTCTGAGCAGGTGGTTGTATCTGCGTTGCCGGCGACTCCTCGTGAGACCGGGACTGGTCCGACGGGAGGCGCCGAGTAGTTGTAGTAGCTTGACCGTGTCTTGGACTCTTGTCTGTACATATTTACATTTTGCGTGAGGCGGTTTGTATATATGTGTTTTTGGATTGTGGTTCATTTGTGATTTTTGGCTTTTTTTGTGTTGTGTTTCTGTAGATACCTCATTTCTGCACCTCCCGCAAACCACCCGGTGATGATTGGGCCGCATATTTGGTATACGGAACGATTTGTGACAGTTCGTAAGTTTATCGTCAAGTGATTGCTCAAACACTGGTGTCTACCTCTTAATTGTCATCTACGCGCCGATACGGTTGTTTTGACAATAATTAGAGTACATTTGGAGTCCGTGCCTAAAACCGTCTTTATTTTCTGATAACCGCTAAAATCCCGAGTCAGAATGTTCTGGAATGTTCCGGATATTTCTATTCCATATTTCACAATCTTTTAATCTTTGGTAAAGAATTTCCCGTAATATTCATACAAAACATTAAGGAAAATAAGATTAATCCGTTATTCCATAAATTAAACACGGAAATCTTTCTTCCGCAGGAGGAAACCACTTGGGAACAGACGTAGCAGGTGTTGCGCCTCTTCCAAGAGACGCAGTGCCTGCTGCGCCTCTTCCCAAGTCCTTTTCTGCGTATTTTTCGTATCTTTTCATATCTTTTCGAGATTTACTTCCAAAGTTTCTCCGAAAACCCTAATTCCTTCACGTGATTAGTATAAATAGGAGCCTTCGCTCCCCATATTTCTCACGCGAGTGTCCGCCCTTCTCTTCTCCCTTTGCATTCTAGACCACGTTCTTACTTTTTGGCGTCTACGTGATTGAACTTTCGTCCACGTAAGCTCGGATCCTTCTGAGTACCAGCCTCGTTTTGCATGACCGACCAATTTGGCCAACTCCACCATAATCAACCTTAATCAATCTTAATCGTTTTCCTCTTGCGAGGGCACTTTCGTTACATTCGAGTCGAGCATCACTACAACATAAACTTAGTTCATCTCGTTTCGTCAAACATGTAAATCTGAGGGTGTAAATCCTTCTTTTATTTATGGTTATTTACTTTTTGTAATCATCATGTAAGATTTATGTCGAAAATACAATTAAAACCGATTTCTAAAACCCTTTGTTTAAATCCTTTTTACGGATTAACAGAAGACAGGCGTCGAGAAGGGACGCAGCAACTGCTGCGCCTCTTGGAAAGGGGGCAGCACTTGCTGCGCCTCTTCCTGAGGTTGCCGCCGTTCCTGCTTCTCTTCTTCTTCCTTCGTCCTCTGTTAGTTTCGTTTCTTTGTTTTCTTTCGCCATTGTTTGCTCTTGTTTCGTTCACATAATAGTTTTGCATATTATTAATCACTGTTAGTATATAATTCATCGTTAAATCCCGACTTAAATCCCTTATAACCAATATTTGCGGGTTTTCGTCATTAAAATCAATCTGGGTTGTAGAGATTCGATTCATTCATATTGAGTCTCTGGAATTCGATCGTTGATATATTCCCACCTGTTTATCCGTCATTAGTTCTTCATTAATTCGTCATATTTAACCTAATTAGTTCACCCATGTCATTAATCAATCTTTCATTCATGTAATTAATTCGTTTACATTAGTTTCGTCCATGTTTTATCGTTTTTATGACTCATTCACATGTAATTAATGTATTAAATCACTTTCATCCGAGTCGAATGTCGTAATCAATCATTAAATGTACCCACGAATACTAACGATTTGCAGTTCCGGCTTCACAGCCAGAACTCAGCCTTGGAATAGACGCAGCAACTGCTGCGCCTCATCTAGAGGGCGCAGTCCTGCTGCGCCTGTTCCTGGTTGATTTTTGTCTCTGAACTTCCGTTTTGTCTCGACCTAGTTTAATTAGTTTACATATTTAATTAATTGTCATTTGTATTATCGTTAATAATATGTTCGTTTGTTTATTATTTCTCAAATTATCCGTTTTAAAAGTATTTTCGACATAAATTAATGAAACCGATGTAATTATTGTAATTTTCTTTATTGTATTTATTATTGTATTTCTTTTATCGCATTGTTTGTATGCCTTCACATGTAATTGAATCTAAATCCCTACTTCGACTCAATTGTATGTTAAATTAATTGTTCACCGACTTAGTATTAATTCTCACATGCTAGGATTAATCTAATGGATGTTGCATTGCATGCATATAAATCGACAATATATCGAGTATGAATAATTTCCCTAATCATTAGTAGAGGCCGCTATCGTGGCGGGCGGGATTAGGTGTTCGATCAAACGAGCTTCCTAATACGTACCCTCACCCCTTACTCCAGATCTCTGTGAACATCCGTGTTTATTGGCATCCACGAGAGTCATTCTAGACATAGAATGCTAAGGGTAACGAGTTCTTGGTGTTCATGTCACTACTTTGTGTCTTGACATGGCACGAGGTATTCGAACGGTTTCCAATTTTCCACAATAAATTGGTGGCGACTCCACAAATGCAAACGCTTGTTTCCCAAGCGCCCCCATGGGCCCATGTCCACAGTTTGGCGACTCCGCTGGGGATAATACACTTACGTGTAGCCAAAAGGGTGAAACTTGAACAAGGTTAGGGAATAGTTTGTACAAGACAATTGTCGGTTTTCATAACTCGGTCTTCCTAGATCGTTTCATTCGGCCTTCCTAGGCCCAAGCCAACCAATTCGACCAGTCGTCCCGTCTAAACGGTCCTAATTCTTATTTGGGCCTAAGGATGGATAGCCATTGACGTCATCCATACCATGGTTCTTACTCTTGTTTGTATCAAGCCCTTTCACTACTTGAGGAAATGGACTAGGAATCGGCCTTACTCTTGTTTGGTACGAGCCTCTCCACAGACTTTGGGTTTGATTGTTCGGTATGGCAACCCACCCTTTAAACTAAAACCCTTTTAAATGCACTCAGCATCCCATTATAATGCTTGTATAAATGTTTGTACCTTACGTGATCACCATTTCTAAACGAAACCATGACAATTTTTGTAAAATCAAAATCCCTTTAAGATGTAAATTTCGAAAAAGCCAATGATTAGCGCAAAATCGAGTCAAAACTCTGTCCATTTGTCGAGTCAAAATTCCGGGCCCAAGCCCATTTCAAAACCTCACTTTGAGTTCACTCCTACAACTACACTACAGTTGACTAGGACCCACATTTTTAAACTTTGTCATTTCTTCATAACTCACTCGACACAAGTGGCACACACCCACTTCATAACTCAAAACATTTCTCTCTTAGTAAGTGTGTTAGAATGGTCGATCGTATTTTGATTCGTCGTCGATCTCTTATCCAGTTTCCAAGATGCCTGAAACAAGCGACGTAAGCACCGACAAACCCCAGAATGGTAATGATCAAATCCTAACCGCGCTAGATCGCCTCCAAGTTACTCAAGATCAAGTGCACGACCGCCTCGATACAATCGAAGGCCAAATTTATACCGTAGAAACGAGGTTGCCTCCTCGGGAAAGTGAAGTAGATGATGGCTTTGTGAACAACTTCGGGGAAGAAAACCCTCCCATAGGAATGACTGCAGCTGAGAAACGACTCCAATATTTGGAGGAACAATTGATGTATCTCAAAGGGGATGACATTTATTGGGAAAATAACCGTAAGTATGAGGTCGTGAGTTCCAAGTTGCCAACCAACTTCAACATGACAGATATCCCTAGATTCAAGGGGCACGAAAACCCTTTGAATCACATCCGTGCTTTCAAGGACTACATGTCTATCAAAGGCATCAAACTCGAGATGTTCTTAAGGATCTTTCTTTCATCTCTTGACACCATCCCAAAGCAATGGTTCTACTCTCTAGAACATAAGAAGATCGCTACTTGGGAAGATGCCGCGATGGAATTTGCTAAGCAATATGCGGATAATGCTGAGATCCAAGTTAACATGCGCACTTTAGAGGTTCTTACCCAAAATGACAAAGAAGGTTTCACCAACTTCCTAAGTAGGTGGAGGAAGACTAGTACCCAACTAGTTGAACGCCCAGACGAAGCTACCCTCGTAGAAAAGTTCGTGGACAACCCAAAACCCATCTATGCGAGTCATTTGAGGTACCAAAACATCAAAACTTTCAAAGACTTAACCGTACTAGGAACAAGGATCGAAGATGACATCCGTAAAGGGCTCTTGTCCAAAACGGTAGGCCGAGGATATCAAGGCTCAACAAGTCGTTCTTACGGCTCCACTAGCAAGACCGATGAAGTTAACCTCCTCGAGCCATCCAAGAAGAGTACCCCACCAAGGAAATTTACAAATCTTGGGGACACTTACTCCAATGCTCTAAAAAGGTTAATGAAACAAGGCAAACTCCAACCCATAGGCCCTACACCCGAACCGGAAAATAAATCCAAGTTCTGGGACGAGAATTCATACTGCGAATATCATAGGGGTAAGGGACATGACACAGAAAAATGCTACAAATTGGAATGTGCTTCAAGAGATTGAGGATGGTCGACTACCAATACCGCCGGGAGGTAAGCCCAACAACACCCAGAATCCTCTTGGAATTCTAGTGATCACAAGTGAAGAATCTACCTTAGATTGTTCACACCTCATTTCTCCAGTCGAAGATGAGATCCACGCGATCGAGAATGAAGGGTTCTACTCTACCATTTCCCCTACCATTACGGACTTCATCGCATGGGCAAGAAGTGTGGATAGGCAAGTTTCGGAATTGGAAAATGTGGTGACAACTTTACATGACCCCAATGCAACACCTAAAAACATGCGCCACTAATTTTCTCCCAAAATGCTACTATGCAAGAAGTAGTCGCCGTGGTTAATAAACTAATCGACCAAATTACACAATTAGAGGACGAGATCATGAGAATGAGGGAACTAGCTACAGTCAATGGAGTATGGGCCGATGATGATGAAGACGAGTATCTCATTGAACACTCCCTAGTCAAGGAAATAGTCCAAAATGGTGAAGACCAAGATGTAGACCACCTAATTCGTTCGGAGCGTCCATATCAAAATATTACTCAAAATGGTCCAACCAACGTTATCGCACCAAATGATAACGAAGATGACTCTACTGATCATTTGATAAAGCAGTTACAGAAGACAAAGGCTGATCTTTCAGTCTGGCAACTAGTAGCAAGCTCATTCCCACATCGCCAAGCTTTACTGCAAGCTTTGGCCAAACTAAACGTAGCACATAACTCCACACCCGATGATGTAGTCAACTTGGTCTTCCAAGAAGCACCGAAGCTAAGTAATCTTATTACTTTCTCAGATGAAGATTTGCCGCCCTTTGGCGCTAGTCACAACTTGGCTCTTTGCATCACTGTCGTTTGCTTAAAGAAGAATGTGCCAATGACCTTGGTGGATGATGGCTCCACGGTCAACGTCATACCCTTGAAAACGGCATACAAACTAGGCATGAAAGAGTCGGACTGGACCCCTACCAATCAAGGTGTCCGCGCATATGATGGTACACGACGAAAGGTAGTAGGACTCGTTAACCTAACAATAGCCACCGGGCCAATTGAGCGAAATGTTAACTTCCAAATAGTGGACATTGAAGCTTCCTTCAACATACTTCTGGGAAGACCTTGGATTCACGCTTCCAAAGCAGTAACATCCACCCTTCACCAAAAGATCAAAATCCCACTAAATGGCAAAGTGGTGACGATCACTTCGTCACCCATCAGAGCAATAATCGAAAAGAAGTCAAATAATCAAGTCCTTGCGGATCCAGTATATGAACTTGGGGGCTTTCAAAACATAAGTGTCATAGAAAGTGAGTTAGCACCCCTATACTACGATCCCTACTCCAACTTGGTGGTCAACCACATACTCAAATCCCAGGGATACTTCCCGGGAATGCCTTTGAACCCTGCCCGAAGAAACACCTTCGCACCTTACAAGGAAGGAAACTCAAAAAGAATACCACTTGGACTAGGATACAAACCCACTAAAGAGGAAGTTCTCAAGATGCTCGCTCAAGTTCAAAGCCGTAAGCACGTAGGAGTCAAAATGCGACCATATCTCCCAACCCTAAATGGATACTTTGTTACGGAAGGAAGTCAAGAACTCTTTCACGGATTTCCCGAACCTTGGAACTACTTTGGAAGGAAGCTAGCCGGAATCGAGATCTTTCACGATTGCTACTTCATTCCTCCAGAAACGGTTCCTACCGTCAAGGCCCGTCAACCACCTTGCTTAGATGAACAAGCTGTTAGTCTACTATTTGGAGAAGATCGATTTGTTAGAGCCGCGCAGGATGAGATCATTACCATGATACTTCAAGACGATCACTTCAACCCTACCGCGTTAGTCAGAGAAACAAACGCGAAGCAGCAGAAAGGATGGAGAAAACCAATTAACTGGACCAACAATCAAGGAAAACTCTTCAAGCTCACCACTGGAGAAGGATAGATGTTCAAGGGAGAACTAGAAGACGATGAATTCGAGTCAGAGTCAGAGTCGGAGTCGAGTTGGAGTTTAGAGAAGTTACTAGGGAGTATCCTCCTGTCGTCGTCCCTATTCCCTTTGTTTCTCCTAGCTTAGCCTCAAATAGTAACGGTAGTTCGGGAAATGTCCCAACAACTGTCCCTTTACCGCCGCTGACCACAGATTAGATGGATTCTTTGTTTCAACTTTTCTCAAACTTTAATATGAATAAATCAGGTTCTCCTTACTCTTTGTGTTATCTTAATTGCAATTCTGTTTACGATGATACTGAGGATGACCCAGACCCAGACTCAATTGAGATACCTCCCTACATAGCCAAGGAAATACTACAAGAGGGGGATGGGGGACCAGTAATAGAGAAGACCGGACCCATCAATGTAGGAACCGAACTAGAACCCCAAGAACTTAGGATATGGACTACCTTGAGCTCTGCCGAAAGGGCCAGTTTTATAGACCTCCTACACGAGTTCAAAGATGTTTTCGCTTGGTCCTACAAAGACATGCCAGGGATCGACAGGGATATCGCCGAACATAGAATCCCGATTAAGCCAGGTTTCAAGCCCGTGAAACAGAAGCTTCGTCGAATGAGGATAGAATGGGCTCTCAAGATTAAGGAAGAAGTCGATAAGCAATTCAAAGCCGGGTTCATCAAAGTTTCCGAGTACTCTGACTGGGTAGCCAACATAGTACCCGTACCCAAAAAGGATGGGAGAATCCGTGTTTGTGTTGATTTTAGAGACTTAAACAAAGCAAGTCCTAAAGATGACTTTCCTCTACCACATATCGACATATTGGTGGACAATACCGCAGATCACGCGTTACTATCCTTCATGGATGGGTACACGGGTTACAACCAAATCAAGATGGCCATAGAAGATATGCATAAGACCGCCTTTGTCACTCAATGAGGAACCTATTGCTATACGGTCATGCCATTTGGGTTAATCAACGCCGGAGCTACATATCAACGCACCGCAACTACAGTCCTACATGACATGATGCATAAAGAAGTTGAGGTATACGTAGACGACATTATTGTCAAGTCCAAGGATAGAGAGGGGCATATTGCAAACCTTCGCAAATTATTCTCAAGGCTACGAAAGTATAACATGAGGCTCAATCCTCAGAAGTGCGCATTCGGAGTAACATCTGGCAAACTCCTAGGATACGTCATTCGCCAACGAGGTATATAAATAGACCCTTCCAAGATCAAAGCTATGATCGAAATGCCACAATCTCAAACGGAAAAAAAAGTCAGAGGATTCCTGGGAAAAGTGCAATATATAAGTCGATTCTTATCGAAACTCACCATGATTTGTGAATCTATCTTCAAAAAGCTCAAGAAAACAGATCACACCATGTGGGATGATGACTGTCAAAAGGCATTCAACCGAATCACGGAGATATTAGCTAAACCACCAGTGCTCATGCCACCTCAAGGAGATCAACCTCTTGGTTTATATCTCACGGTAACCGAAACAGCCATGGGCGCCATGCTAGCTCAAACCGTAGGAAAGGAAGAAAGGGCTATCTACTACCTTAGTAAGAAGTTCTTGGAGTACGAGTGCAAATACTCACAACTCGAAAAGACATGCCTCGCTCTTGTGTGGGCAACGAAGAAGCTACGTCATTACATGCTTAGCTACTCCGTCAAAATATACTCCAAATGTGGGAAATTATCTGTATACATCCCTTAATTATGAAGGATTATAACGAATTTAATTAAGACGATTACAAGTCATAAAATAAATACATAAACAAAGTAAAGGATTCAGAAATAACCTTCGGTCCTAGCAAAAACGGCCTAAGAACAATATCAAAATTGATATTCGCCTATCAGTTGCACCCAAGACGATATGAGATATGCCCTTTGATTATGCTAGAAATCGATCTAAAATTTTCTGTAAAATTTAGGTTTTTGTGTTTTTTCTGATGAGAGAGAGATGCTAGGTCAAGAAAAGGAATTAGGGTAGAATAATTCTCTCCCTTTCTTTCTTATACTGACCGAAATTATGGAGTCAATTAGGAAAGAAAAATCTTTCCTAATTTCGGCCAAACTGACCGAAATAAGGAGTATTTTCTCCTTATTTTTGGTCTTTCCAAAAATATATAAAGTGTGTTGAATTGTCATCTACTGAGGATCGAACCCATGACCTCTTGGCTTGTGTACCCTCACTATTACCACTATGACACATTCAACTTGTTGATATTAAATATAACTGATTATATTTAATTACGAATTAACAGATTAATTCGTCCAACCTAACATTATATACATTTAATTAAATATAACTTATTATATTTAATTTACGAATTGACAGTTAATTCATCTCAACTAATATTATTTAATTTTCATTAAATAATTATCTTATCAACACATTAACTAACTATTTAGTCATATTGGGCATCAATGTGATTATATTTCTATAACCACATTTGTCAAACACATCATATAGGTGTGACCTTTAGGGACCAGTTGATCACCACCATCTGTATGATAATAACGTCAAACTTTCTAGCAAGCCAACCGTTATTAGGTAAACGTTAATCAACTGATTAAATATACGAAGTATACCCATGTGAACCTGTAAGAGATTTACAAATGTTATCACACTAATTTGTGGAGGACACAAGCTCCAACAAACTCCCACTTGTCCTCACAAGTGTATGTGCGATAACCGATTCTCATATCCTAAAATTTCTCCCACTCAATGTAAAACAATTTGCAAATCTGTATTCACAAAGGTCGTATTTTACAAGCGATCAATATCAAGAGTGGTTTCCCCGACTAGAGAGTAACTTAACTGATAAACGAATCATCATTCGAGCATGGCCATGCATTTCAGTTACAACTCCTCGAGTGGCCCTGAGAAATAACTATACCGTATAAGGGTTGGATATTTTCCTCAACTCGAATCCTGAGATGTAAGCACAGTATGAAATAACCCGAGAAAAAAACTACTTAGCCTCCGATTCGGCGAGACCGTGAGAAAGAAACCAAAGTCACCCAAAAACTGCCTTAATCTCAAGAGACAGTCGATAGTCAAAAGAATCGACTCTAGGAACACAATGGATGTCCTATCCACGACCTGGCACCGAATGTTATCTAAACATTTAGGACTCCATTACATTGTCACAAAAAGTTGTCCTACGAGGTATCGTTATAATCTCGCATCTGTGATCGATCAGTCAACCGTTTGACTTATGGCTCGTTGAACCCATCATCAATCGACTGCACAATATAATAGCCGGAGTTATCAGCTCACATTGGCGATTACGGACCAAAACAAATATAATGTAATTGATTCACTTTGTGGCGTTCAATGTTGTCGATCTACAATCCACATGAAAAAACAAAATATTATAATAAAACGATGAAGTTATAAATAGTATATGAAAAAGATAATGTATCAAATCCATAATCAAGTACTACAACTCTGGAACACGTTTAATTCCCATGGAAATGACGTGTCCTACATGCTTATCATAATTCAACGATTCAGTAGTAGAATCTGCTACAACACACTAAGAGTGAAGACGAACCAGACTGAGATCCGTTTGGAAGCTAGGATCTGCGTAACCGGTTGCGGATAGCTTAGTATCTCTTCCATAAGTCAATACCCAATACTTAGTCCTCCGTAGGTGCCTGGATTCTTTTGGTACCGACTCGTCATACTCAATGCATGTGCCATGTCTGGACGTGTGCATATCATGGCATACATGATTGATCCTATAGCTGATGCATAAGGAACACGATTCATGCGTTCAACCCCATCAGGCGTCGTGGGTGACTTGAGACTTGCTCAACTGCATCCCACACGTCATTGGAAGGTTGCCCTTCTTGGAGTTGGTCATGCTGAACCTATCAAGAATCTTATCCAAATAAGACTCCTGACTAAGTGATAACGTCCGTCGTGATCTATCTCGGTAGATACGGATTCCCAAAATGCGCTATGCCTCACCCAGATCTTTCATCTGGAAATGGTTCTTCAACCATTCTTTAACCGAAGATGGGAGAGGAATGTCATTCCCAATCAAGAGTATGTCATCGACATACAATATCAAGAATACAATCTTGCTCCCACTCGACTTGATATATGAGCATGGTTCCTCGACCGATCGAGTGAAATCATACTCTTTGATCACTTGGTCGAAACGATGATTCCAACTCTGAGAAGTTTGCTTAAGTCCATAAATGGAACGCTTAAGCTTGCATACTTTCTTAGGATGTTCAGGATCTATGAAACCTTCGGGTTGCACCATGTACAACTCTTCCTCCAAATAACCGTTTAAGAAGGCGGTTTTCACATCCATTTGCCAAATTTCATAATCATGAAATGCGGCAATCGCTAAGAATATCCGAATGGAACGTAGCATGACTACAGGTGCAAAAATCTCATCATAATGCAATCAGTGCACTTGAGTGAAACCTTTTGCCCCAAGTCGTGCCTTATAGATATCTGGTTGCGCGTCTACAGAACGCTTTATTTTGTAAAGCCATTTGCACTGTAGAGGTTTTACCTTATTAGGTAAATCAACTAGATCCTATACGTTATTCTCATACATGGAGTCCATCTCGGATTGCATGGCTTCAAGCCATAGCTTTGAGTCGGAACAGGCCATAGCACCTTTATAGGTTGCGGGTTCATTACTTTCTAGAAGTAAAATGTCATTCTCCTCGACCATCCCAATGTATCTGTCCGGAGGATGAGAGTCTCTACCCGACCTCCTAGGTTCCTCATAAATATTAACCGTATCATCAGTTGGAGGTGCAGCTTCCTCCATCTGTTCCTCGGTTGTTGGTTCTGTAATCTCCGACAGCTCGAAGGTTCTATTACTCGTCTTGTTCTCGAGAAATTCTTTTTCTAAGAACGTCGCACTAGCCACAACAAAAACTCGATGTTCGGTAGGAGAATAGAAGTAATGACCAAATGTTCCTTTTGGATAACCTATAAAGTATGTCTTGACCGATCGCGGGCCGAGCTTGTCCTCGTGTCTCCAATTGACATAAGCCTCGCAGCCCCAAACCCGAATAAAGGACAAGTTAGGGACCGTTCCCTTCCACATTTCATATGGAGTCTTGTCGACAGCTTTAGACGGACTTCGGTTAAGTATAAGAGCAGCTGACAAAAGAGCATAACCCCATAATGAATCAGGCACTTACCGTGTGACTCATCATGGATCGAACCATATCAAGTAAGGTTCGATTTCTCCATTCGGACACACCATTCAATTGAGGTGTTCCAGGTGGAGTTAACTGCAAAATGATTCCACAGTCTTTCAGGTGTTGATCAAACTCATTTGAAAGATATTCGCCACCCCGATCGGAACGGAGTGCTTTAATCTTTCTACCCAGTTGGTTCTGCACCCTATTCTGGTATTCCTTGAATTTCTCAAAGGACTCACTTTTATGCTTCATTAAGTAGACGTATCCGTATCTACTCAAATCGTCCGTGAAAGTGATAAAATATCTATGGCCATCTCTAGCGGTAATTGACATAGGTCCACATACGTCCGTATGTACGAGTCCTAATAGGTCACTAGCGCGCATTCCAACACCTTTGAAGGAAATTCGAGTCATCTTGCCAATGAGACATGATTCACACGTGCCATATGTAGAAAAATCGAATGCGGGAATAGTCCCATCATCGACGAGTTTTTTCACGCGTTTCTCATTTATGTGTCCCATTCGACAATGCCATAGATAGGTTTGATCTTTGTCACCAACCTATAATTTCTTTTTATTCATGTGTAATATTTCCGTGAACTGATCTAAGATGTAAATTCCATTCATGGAAACTGCTTTGCCATAAATCATTTCATTAAAAGAGAAAATACAGCTATTATCCTTTATTGAAAATGCAAAACCGTCTTTAGCAAGTACGGAAACAGAAATAATATTCTTAGACAAACTGGGTACATAGTGATTATATAAAATAACTCAAAACCACTAGGGAGTTGGATTACATATGTTCCCTTCGAGACTGCAAAGAATCGGTGCTCCATTCCCGACTCGCAGGTCCACATCACCCTTTTCGAGAGGTGTGATGTTCTTTAGGCCCTGCAAATTATTACACAGATGAGAACCACAACCAGTATCTAGTACCCAAGTTCTGAAACTTGCATGGTTAATCTCTATCATATGAATATAAGATGACATACCAACAGGAACGACGCGGCCTGCTTTTATGTCCTCACGGTACACGGGACAGTTCCTCTTCCAATGTCCAGTCTTGTGACAATGGTGGCACTCAATGTCACCGCCCTTGCTCTTTGTCTTGCCCTGTGAGCCACTAGTCTCACCAGGCGCACTCTTACCGTTTCCTGGCTTCTTGAACTTTGGCTTACCTACAGCTAGGTCGCCATGAGCCTTGACCTTACCTTTACCTTTGTTGTAAATCGTGAGAACATCCTGCTTCACGCTCCCACTCAATTTCATATTCTTTTCGGTCTGTACGAGAAGGGAGTGTAGCTCATGAGGACTCTTTTTCAAGTCATTCATATAGTAGTTCACCCTGTAAAGGGCAAAACCATCGTGAAGAGAATGAAGCATTCGGTCAATGACAATGCTCTCACCGATTTTACAATTCAGTGCCTCCAGCTTCTCGACATTCTCAATCATGTGAAGAATGTGTGGGCTAACCGGTTGGCCCTTCTGGAGTTTCGCATCAAAGAAGTGACAGGTATGCTCATATGTAACGATTCTCGGTGCCTTTGAGAACTCGTTAGTGAGCGTGGTGAAAATCTTGTTTGCACCTTGGGCAATGAAGCGTCTCTGCAAATTGGTTTCCATTGCAAAGATAAGTACGTTCTTTATCGCACCCGCTTCCATAACGAAATCACTATAAGCGAGTGACTCGTTGACTCCTGCATTCGGGCCTGGGTTGACCGGTATTGGCTCAGTTAAATACCTGAGCTTACCGTCGGCAATGGCGCATTCCGTAGTGCCGCCTCCCGGTCGTAAAGTTGGACCCATCATTCTTGATCGCGTGGGTGATTCATTTGGTCCATGAACATTTTTAGCCAGAACGAACGATCTAGTGTGGCACTAGGCATTGGGATTGCGTTATTTCCAGCCATTTGTTGTAACAGTATTATCGAAAATAATCGTGTTCTATACTGTGAAAGAAGAATAAAATAATAAGCATGTGCATCGTTTTGATTTTAAGTCTAATGAACTAATGTCATAACGCGAAGACTCAAAACATTTATACAATTGACCTCCCTCAAGAATTATATAAATGATCCCAAGACTCAATTCTCTGTAAATTGATAAGCTAACCTTTTAGCTAATTCTACCGTTAGAATTCTTGGTCGATAAATTTTTGTAAATTCTATCTTTAGTCCATCATAATCACGAGAAACTCTTCGGACTATGATGTTGAGGTAAACTAAGTCAACACAACTACTTACCCAACGTAGAAGGCGTCATATTAGGCCTACCGACGAAGAAGGGATTCATAGATGTTTGTCCTTATAAAGACTAATCTCAATTTCCGTTTTAGAGGAAGATCCCATCATCTTTATTTTAATTCATTTTAAGTGAACTATAATCTAGCATGCGAGAATGAATAAACTAAGGTGATGGCTTATAGACTGTGACATCTGCATGTCCATGAAAACGAACATACAACCTATATGAGTCAATTTTCATGCATTTTAGTAGTAGGTGGTTTGGTTTTAGGCAGAATATGATGCAAAAAACTAATATGTGAATGAAAAGCAATAAGAATGAAAACGTAAAAAAAACAGTAAAAGTCCTAGTGTGGCCTATCCTATCAAAATGAACAATAAATACAAGTTTGGAATCCATCCTTGGACCCGAGAAGCTTGTCTTGATGTTCCATCTTGATCCATGTAGCGGGAGTGAGCTCCAATCACCATCTTTAGTCTTCTTTGAAATTACAATAAAAAAATTACATAATTGACCTATTTATTACATTCTAATTTCAAAACCCAAAACTAAAATAAAATAAAGGAGATTCGAGATCTCATAATTACATAAAAATCACGTTTCCTTCATTACGAAAACATAATTTGACTAAGGCCACACTAAGTATTACAATTTACAACCGATTGCAAAATTAAATACGTAAATAAAAATCATTCATTCGATTCATTCAACAAAATTAAAAAGCATCAACTAAAATAAATTAAACATACATGACACAATTCCTTAATTATGTTGATTAATTTATCCAAACCACCTATTTAAATTAAATTAAGTGACAATTCCGCAATTTATCACATTAATTTCATTCTTAATCCATATTAAACTTGTAATATGAATTCTATCCGTGAAAATTTTAAACTGCTTTAAAATAATGTGATATCTTTAAATTGTGAACCGTTTCACAATGTCTAATTGGCCAAAAAAAAAAATAAAATCCTTTTTTTTATTTTGTGTCAGCAAAAAATAAAAACAGAAAAAAAAAAAATTTATTTTATTTTAGCTCACGACCCAAATAAAAAAAACAGCCCATCCTTTTGTTTTCTTTCTTTTTGGCAAAACAACAAAACAAAACAGCCCGTTTTGTTTACTTTTAAACTCGTTTTTTTTTATGAACACTGTTCATGGTGAACAGTACCCGAACAGGAAAAAAAAACTCAACGGCAAAAAAAAAAAATAAAATAAAACAGCCGTCACAAAAAAAAAACTTGCGGCAAGAATTGCCCTAAAACAATCCCGATGAAGAAAATGTTTACAGTTGCCATATAGAACATGATTTAGCAAATGAATTAATGAACATGATTAATCTTATATGCTAAAACTATATAGCAAAAACAAGTTCTTGTATAATCGACATGATTATTCCATTAACAATTTAATTTAATCCGAATTAAATCAAGATATCTACAAATTCATTTTATTATCATCTTAACTGATTAAAACAATAGATTGTATAAATCAAATGGAAATAAATCATCAACAATAAGAGAAAAAAACGAGAAAAACAGACGGAAAAAAAAAAAAATTTACCTCACGGCAAAAAAATTTCAGCCGAAACAAATTTTTTTTTTAATCTTTTCGAAATTCCTCATTGTTTACATACAATTTTACGAAAATCATCAAAATTAAAATCCGTGGCCTAGCTCTGATACCACTTGTGGGAAATTATCTGTATACTTCCCTTAATTATGAAGGATTATAACGAATTTAATTAAGACGATTACAAGTCATAAAATAAATACATAAACAAAGTAAAGGATTCAGAAATAACCTTCGGTCCTAGCAAAAACGGCCTAAGAACAATATCAAAATTGATATTCGCCTATCAGTTGCACCCAAGACGATATGAGATATGCCCTTTGATTATGCTAGAAATCGATCCAAAATTTTCTGTAAAATTTAGGTTTTTGTATTTTTTCTGATGAGAGAGAGAGGCTAGGTCAAGAAAAGGAATTAGGGTAGAATAATTCTCTCCCTTTCTTTCTTATACTGACCGAAATTATGGAGTCAATTAGGAAAGAAAAATCTTTCCTAATTTCGGTCAAACTGACCGAAATAAGGAGTATATTCTCCTTATTTTTGGTCTTTCCAAAAATATATAAAGTGTGTTGAATTGTCATCTAGTGAGGATCGAATCCATGACCTCTTGGCTTGTGTACTCTCACTATTACCACTATGACACATTCAACTTGTTGATATTAAATATAACTGATTATATTTAATTACGAATTAACAGATTAATTCGTCCAACCTAACATTATATACATTTAATTAAATATAACTTATTATATTTAATTTACGAATTGACAGTTAATTCATCTCAACTAATATTATTTAATTTTCATTAAATAATTATCTCATCAACACATTAACTAACTATTTAGTCATATTGGGCATCAATGTGATTATATTTCTATAACCACATTTCTCAAACACATCCTATAGGTGTGACCTTTAGGGACCAGTTGATCACCGCCATCTGTATGATAATAACGTCAAACTTTCTAGCAAGCCAACCGTTATTAGGTAAACGTTAATCAACTGATTAAATATACGAAGTATACCCTTGTGAACATGTAAGAGATTTACAAATGTTATCACACTAATTTGTGGAGGACACAAGCTCCAACACCAAAATGGACCCTTTCAAATACCTCTTCGAGAAACCCGTCCTCAACGGACGCCTAGCAAGATGGAACTTGATGCTCTCAGAGTTCGATCTCAAATACGTGCCTCTGATGGATGTTATAAAAGGGCCCGCCGTTGCCGAATTCTTTGCAGAAAATCCCATCAATGATGCACAAACAATAGATACTTGGTCGTTTCCAGATGAGGATATACTCCAAACCGATGTAGACTCCTGGGACCTTTACTTTGATGGAGCATCAAACTTAAGAGGATTTGGAATAGGAGTGTTGCTCATTTCTCCTGAAGGCGAGCATACACCGATCTCTGTCAAACTCGACTTCGAGGTGACAAATAATGCTGCAGAATACGAAGCTTGTCTCATTGGACTACAAGCGGCAGTGAGCTTAGGCATTAAAAACCTCCGGGTGCATGGGGATTCGTCCCTGATCATCAATCAAGTTACGGCATCTTGGAAAATCCGAAACGAAATCTTAGCACCTTACCTAGCCAGAATAGACCAAGCTGCCCAATTCTTTGATCACGTGACCTATCTACACCTACCTCGGGAAGAAAATCAATTTGCAGATGCTCTTGCAAAACTTGCATCTCTGATTAATATGCCAGATGACATGGTGGAAATGCCTTGATGTATCGAACGACGATCAGAGCTAGCTTATGTCCACCAAATCACCGATGAAGAGGAAATCACAGAGGAACCTTGGTTCCAAGCAATCCTACACTTCAAGCTCAACGGTACCTATCCACCGGATATGGACAAAAGGGGACAACGTGCTATACGCCTACTAGCTTCCCAATACGTTCTCATGCAAGGAGAGTTATACAAAAGAACACCTCTTGGTGTAATCCTACGTTGCCTTGATCATTCACAGGCGCGGAAAGTGAGGGAAGAGGTCCATGATGGAGAATGAGGTCCTCACATGAGTGGGCCCATGATGGCAAAGAAAATCACACGTTTGGGGTATTATTGGACCACAATGGAATCCGATTGCATCAAATACGTAAGACATTGCCACAACTGCCAAATCTTCGGGAATGTACATCATGTCCCTCCTTCATTGCTCTATACAATGACATCTCCTTGGCCATTTTCTGCCTGGGGAATTGATATAATCGGGAAGATACTCCAGTTGAAACAGGAGGTCACTGTTTCATCCTAGTGGCAATTGACTATTTCACCAAATGGGTAGAAGCGGCTTCCTACACTAGTCTCACGGCTAAAAATGTAGCAAAGTTCATACAAAACAACATCATCTGTCGATACGGTTGCCCACATGAGATCATTAGTGATAATGGATCACACTTCCAAGCTGAGACTGAGAAATTGCTAGCCAAGTACAAAATTAGGCATCACCACTCTTCGCCATATAGACCACAGACTAATGGCGCGGTAGAGGCGGCAAACAAGAACTTGTCACAATTCTCAAGAAAATGATTGACAACTATCGAGATTGGCCAAGCAAGATACCCTTTGCTTTGTGGGAATATCGTACATCTGTTAGAACGCCCACTGGGGCCACCCCTTTCTATTTGACCTACGGCATGGAAGCTGTACAGCCAGTCGAGTTATAAATACCATCATTGCGTATCTTACTCGAAAGTCAAATCCCGGAAGCCGATTGGAAGAGGGATAGATATGAAGAACTCATCCTCCTGGATGAACGTAGGCTACGCGCATTACATAATGTCCAAACATATCAAGCACGTATCAAACAAGCCTTCAACAAAAGGGTCAAGCCAAGGAACATCAAGGAAGGAGACTTAGTACTCAAGTCGATTAGAGCTCTTTTACCTGTCGATCCACGAGGAAAATTCAAACCGAATTGGGCTGGGCCATTTCTAGTCAAGTCCATACTTCCAGGGGGTGCGGTTAGAATCACAGACCTAGATGGGAATGAATTTACCAACCCAACAAACCTTAACCAACTAAAGCGGTATTATGCCTAGAGTAGGAACAAAAACGCGCCTCGCGTAACCTCATGTGTCGCTCTTGTGGCACGAAATAAACGGCCCCTGGCCAAGCTGAAATAAGCTAATGTCACCCTTCTCTTGCATTCTGACAATTTGTCATCCTCATATCGTCAAATAAACTAAAATTGCACCTTTAGAGTAAGTAAAAAAGCTCATGCTTGGCTTCTAAGTTCATTACAAGCTCTTGCTTAGAACAATTATTCTTTTACATTTACTCGAACTACGCGCAAGGATTTGATATCATTTTCTTAATGAATACGTAGGCAATCCTTCGCAGGATACAACCCATTAATTTTAAAATGTAAATAGAAGGGCATTTGCAGTTGCATTTAGAATTTGACGAGAATAATAAATAGAAAATCACAACGGTTTCATAACCAATTAACCTCCTTTATTTCATTCATTTTCTAATAATAATAATAATACGTTACATAATAATAATAACGCTAAAGAAAAAAAGAATAAAATAGGCTAGGATTCTAAAAACCCCACCTTCTTATTACAATCATAATAATAAATAATAATAAGGACTTGGGCTATTCCTCGATTTTCCCTTTGCCCTTGTTATTTTTGTCATATTTCTTGTCACGACCTCGAGCCGGACGCTCTTGCGCCACTTCGGACCTAATCACCAATGGTCTTTCTCGTGGTCTAGCCTTCCCATTCTTGTCAATCACTTTGTCCACGGCAGGAGAGGTCTTCGGTTTCTTCGAAGGATGAACAACTCGAAACCCGGCTTCTTCCTCTCCCTCAGTCAGATGCTTCTCTTTCTCCTTTTCCACCTCGCGCACCTTGTAGTCAACGGGTTCGCGCTTCCTCAATCTCTCACGCTCCTCCGGAGTAGTAGCTTTCCTCCACCGCAGATAGGAGTCCGACACCCATAAGGCACTAACAGAAGAGTTCAAGAACCATACGTTTCTTTGAGCCCATTTAATGGCCCACTCCCTTCGACTCTCAGTAGTAAGCGCCACGGCAGTCTGCGGGACAGTGTCAAGCTTCGGGATTGTCTGCTTCAGTCCAACCTGTCTCATCAGCCTCTCCGGGAAGATGCATACCATAAATTCCAAGCCAGGAATGCGCACAGATCGGGTAGGATCCAAGGAAGATACCCCACTGACAGACTTGAGATGCAACCATGGTACATGATGCGTGTCATTTATATGATGTTTTACATCTCTTTTTACACGCATTTCAGAGCTCATTTGTTTAGTTTATGCTACATTTCTCCCTATTTCTGTCTACTTCCGTATTTTGTACTTTATTGTAGAAATGTGAAGAATTCGACGGGAAATCAAGCCAAATCTGTCCCCGAGTAATCTGCATTGCGAATGACGTGAAGGAATTTCTTAAGGAACGAGCTTGGTGCGCGATCCAAGGCCCAAAAGACAAGTCCACGAGAATAAAGAAGTCAAGTAGCAGTTCAAGCAGTCGATCGACTAGTCCCATCAGTCGATCGACCAATGCTCGGGATCGAAGCTACTTTATTCTTTGAGGAGCGATCGATCGACCGGCCTGAGTAGTCGATCGACCAGATTTCGATTCCAGACGGGAATTAAAAGATTGAGAAACTCAAGGCCCGTGAAGTTTAGGTTTAGGAAATAGTTGTTGCGCTTATTTGCTATATAACGTAACACAACTTTCAGTTTTAGCATCAAGTCTTTTAGGGATAATTTTACATCAAGTTTTAGAATTAAGTTTTCATTCAAAGTTCTTTATCGAATAATTAGGGTTTGGAATTACCGTGAGCATCGAAATTCGGTTCTTATTAATCAATCTTACCCCTGCAATTCGGTATTTCTCCTGTTTACTTTCAGTTTACGTACTTTGCTAATAGATTAGAATTGATAGTTAGTGTTCCCAAGCCAATTATCGTTTCATCATCGTTGTTATTTATTTTAAGCATGAATTCCGTAATTGTCTTGAGTTTTATTGTCGTTTTTACCTTCACCATGAGTAGCTAAATAGTTAGTGCTAGGATGTAGGCGATTTATGGCTAGGCGGCATTAGATTAAACACAGATTGAACCCGCGTGTCAGTCGATCGACTGACATTGTTGGTCGATCGACTGACCTTGTAAGGTTATCCTTCGTTTTAATTGAATTTAAACTTGTATTTAACAAATCGAATGCATGCGACCAGTTAGATACCTATTTTGTGACCGACCCATTAGACCGAAAGGTAGGGTAGGTTGTTTGACCGTCAATTAATTCGACTAAACTGTGCTAAGATCGAAAGATAGGTATAGTTTAGACCATTAGTCACTTTTCAGGACGAAAGTTAGTATTAGTGACATTAGGGACCTATAGCGAGATCGAGAGATGCTATTTGTTAGGAGTGGACCGAGAGGACCTCTTATTTCCCGCCTTACTGTGTTTAATTCAGGACCGACTTAGTTTCTTGCCACCGAAGTCGTAATGACCCGACCATCCTAGTACCCTTCTTTTATCTGTTTAAATCATATCTTTAGTTTATTTTCCTTTTATTGTTTTTAGCTATAGAACAATTCAAATCAACCCCCATATTAGTTACCTCGATGAACATTAATCAACTAAAGTTTACAAGCGCCTCCTTGCGGATCGACCACTGTTACCACTAGCCTAGGTTAGTCTTAATAGGAATTATAAATTTTATCTTTGGTACTCACAGCGACGGGTATCAAACTTTGGCGCCGTTGCCGGGGAGGCAATAGTCCTAATTTTAGTTGTTTTAATTTTTCGTCTTTCTTAGTTTAAGGAACATCCGTTCCTTAAAGCATTCTTATATTTTGTTGTAGTTTCCTCTTATGCGCAGTCACGGGGTGGAGAATTAGTACCATTGAACCCGAGATTGAGAGATCCTTGCGCGAGTTGAGGCGAACACGAAGAGTATTACCGACGAGAGGAAGAGTGAGTACTCTGTCAAGCCATCACGAGAACGAAGCGTTCGAAGAAGACCCTGATCTTCACCGTTTCCACTTCTTCACCGAGACGATTACTTCTCAGGAAATTCCGGTCATGGCCGAGGAAGCGAGTATAGCTAGTTTTTCCGAGCCGACAGCCGACAATTTATACAAGGGGTTCGAGTTACCGGGAGATGCCAGGAAATTCGAACCAAAGCCTGCTTATATCACCATGGTCGAGAGAAATCGGTTTGGGGAGCTGCAAATGAAGATGCGCCAGGACATATGGAGACCTTTATTGACTCTGCTTTGCTCCATTCCCCACCGGTGGCGTGACCCTGGATCAAATCAAAGAGACCATGTTCATCTTCTCCCTTCGTGATCTTTGCAAGGGAGTGGTATAGAGATCTACGGACCGAGCCGCTCGGGAGATCACCGATTGGAATACATTGGCCTTGGCGTTCTACAAGAAGTACTTTTACGCCGAGGACGATCGCTATTAGAGCTCAAATCACGGGCTTTAAACAAGGGCCAGATGAGAATTTCCACGAGGCATGGGTCCGATTCAAGAAGTTAGTGTGAACCATACCGCACCATGGGTTCGAAAAGTGGAGTTTGTGCAATCATTTCTACAATGGGTTGTACGACGATCAGAGGGCCATTTTGGATCTGACCAATGGGAGATTTTTGAAAATTTGGGAGCAACCAAGGGGTGGAAGATCATTGACGATCTAGCTACCCACAAGGCCGAGTATGGGAATTCGAGAGGGAACCGGAGGAGAGCTGCTGAATCTTCCTCTGTTGCTGCACTTGAGGCTCTCACCGCGAGATTTGACAAGTATGAGCTAGGAGGAGCCTCTAAGGGTGGGATATACCAAGTCAATCTTTGTGTCGACGGTCCCTTCCTTTGTGAATGGTGTGGAGTTGAGGACCATGTCTCGAAGAAGCGCCCTAGTCCCTTTGAATCTTGTCTTGCCTTTCAACACTATAGGCGAGAACAACACCTACTACGAGCCACCGCATCCGAACTTGAGTTGGAGGAGCCAGAATGTCCAAAACCCAACTCAACCTCCGCCACAAAGCAGAGCCATATATACCTCCACATCAAAAGCAACAGCAATATCAAAAGCCTCCTTATGTGCGCAAGCAACAACAAACGGAAAATTCTGAATTTTCCGAGTCAAGAATTTGTTCTTTGAAGGAGTCCCAAGCAAGAGAGGCCGGGATGAAGTTACTAGAGAGCCAAATAGCTCAGTTGGCTAGCAAAAGTAACACTCGAGCTCCGGGACACCTACCCACTCAACCCGAACAAAAGGAGACCCTACATGCCATCACCTTGAGGAGCGGGTCCACCCTTGATGGTCCTGCCATGGTCGAGAAAGCTGTTGAGAAGAATGAGGCAGATCCGAGTTCAAACAAAGCCGTAACGAATAAATCAAAAAAGCAGTCTGCCCGGGTATTTGATCGATCGATGAAGTACCTAGTCGATCGACCGAAACACGGGTTCAGGAGCTCGAAGGCTGTGCAACCCTTGATCGATCGATCGAGGAGGGTGGTCGATCGACCAATATCAATGCTGATGTTGAAGAGTTTCGTCATTTAATGCCAACTAATCTACGAGACCACTTGTTTCGGGGTACCACGATCCGAAAGTTTTGAAGCGGAACCAGTGTCTTGATGGGTCGATCCCGGCTCAGTTCGATCCAATGACGGTTAATGGGTCTCATTTGAGACGGGTCGAGGAGGGGTCTAGCTTCAACAAAGAAAAGGTGACGGACTTCCAGCCAAAGTCCAAGGACGCTGGCGCGCGCGAATTAGAGGAGAGGGCTAAGGTGCTCCTTCTGACCCCATATCCGGGAGAGACTCGTGCCAACCAAAGAACAGGTATCTTTTAGTAAATTTGAGAAAGTTATTCGTAGCTTAAATGTTGGGTACCCTTCCTTGAGTTAGTTAACCAAGTGCCAGCGTATACTAAGTTTATGAAACAGTTGTTGTCAAAGAAAAAATCACTTGAACATGTTCATACTGTTGCGTTAACTAAAGAGTCTTGCTCTTACTTGTCTCACACTGCGCCCCATAAGTTAGAAGACCCGGGCAGTTTTTCCGTCCCTTGTAGCATAGGTACCTTTTCTATCGAAAAGGCTTTATGTGATTTAGGAGCTAGCATAAGTGTCATGCCCTTGAGTCTAGCTAGGAAGCTTAAACTGACCAGGTTTGCTATTACGGAGATGACAGTCCAGATGGCTGACCGATCTGCGGTCGAGCCCATAGGAGTCCTAGAGGACATACCCGTCCAGATAGGGAAGTTTTTCTTTCCTGTCGACTTTGTTGTCCTTGATATGCCTGAGGATGACCATATTCCCATCATTTTGGGTAGGCCATTTCGCACACTTTGGTGCGATCATCGATGTCGGTCTAGGTACCTTGACTTTCAAAGTGGGAAAGCACTCCATTGTTTTTGCCCAGTAAGGCTAAGAAAAAGGATCCCATGTGGCTGTCTGTAACACGGTTTACGAAAAGAAATCGTATTTTGTGCTTCCTGAATTGCCTGTCCCTATTACTACTGCTGTATTAACCCCTCCGCCCCGAATTGGGAGCAAGAAGGAGGAAAAACTTGTTGTTTTAGACATCGCAGGAGCTGGTTTGGGGAAGGAAGAGCAGCTGGATGCTCCGGTGAGACGAGAGCAGATCGTCTCAAGAGGCGGTCTTGGATGCCTAAGTTATGGGACTGACGAGGAGGTGGAAGATGAGCCGGTTAAGGTGAGATGGGCAGATTTGGAGTCCAACGATTCCAAGGAAGTCCTTGATTGGGGAGATGACGAAGCTGATCAGCTGAGTTCTCCGTCTGTCGAAGCTAAGAAGGGTGCAACTGATAAGATGAGCACCATTGAGGCTACCTCTAGTAGCCAGAAGCCGACGAAGTGGGCCATCCCGTGGTCCTTTTTGATCAACTATTAGTTGGTCAAATTCGTTATAAACTTCACTTTATTGCTTCCGAACTATTTTTATTGCTTTTGCGTGCGCGAAAACTTCGCCTTTATTTCGTTTGCTTAGGATTTTAAATGCTTTAGACTTCGTTCTGGGTTTTGCGCAATTTTGGGCGCGTACTATTGTGCATTTGCAGGTATTTAGAGCTTATTAGCTCAAATCATTGAGCAATTACGAAGAAATAAGACGCTGCAGCAGTGATTGTAGTCGATCGACTGGCACCATTGGTCGATCGACTGAATTGCAGGTTTACAGGAGCTACTGTTCACGCCCACTTTGTCGATCGACTGTCCTTAGTGGTCGATCGACCACTGCTGCTGCTATATTCGTTCACGACCTCTCCCCTGCTGTGTTTGGTCGATATGCGGATTCAAGGGAGTTTTCTACTCCACTTTATTTTCCGTCGAATCATCTATTTCTTCTTTTGTTTCAATTATGCACAATTTTTACGTTTCAAAATTGCTTTCTTCAGTCTTATGCGTGGCTTTTAATTGTCTTTTCAGGTCCTTATTGGTAGCTGCTGGCTACTGAAACCTCCTAGCTCACTTATTTGGTTTGGGAGGTTTCCTTTTTTGCGCTTAAAGTCTTGTGAGTTCCCAAGTCTTTCCTTTATGTCATTATGTTTTTATTTCCCTTTTCTCGCAAATTCCCGTTTCTCTTCGCTTTCATTACATGATTTTGCACAATGGGGACATTGTGCGATTTGGTTTGGGGATAGGTTTTGCGTCGCATATCATTTGCTTGCATTCACGTTTAATTCTGTTTTTCATTGTTTTATTTCATTTCTCTCATAAATACAAAATTCAAAAAAAAAAAAATTCAAAAAAATTGAAAACTTTCAAAAAAATTTTCCATAAAATGCACGTTTATTTTAGCATATAGGTCGAGTCGGAACGGTAGTATTTCTATGATGATTTAGCATTTGCACCTGTCTTGCCGGAGCCTTGCTTGATTAACATGTTATTAGTAGAATCGTAAATGCATATCTACGAGTTTTTCGTTAATTTATTTGCTGAACTTGTGACTTGACTTTAATAATTGGCAACCTACATCATATTTCTGAGAGTTAGAGCCTATAACTGGTGACATTCATGACCAGTTCATCTAAGAATGTGAGTAGTACTCCTTATGAGATATGTGTCCTTAATTTGCATAATTATGAATTTGATCTACTTAATACCTGTATGCATTCGGTTTGTGGTTAGTTGACACATGTGGTAGAGGTTTCCTTTTCTCATTTTACCCATAAGCTCCACATCTGCCAAAAATATCCTTTTTGTCCTATTTACTACATCCTACACATAGCCTATCCTTTGTCAAGCTAGTAGTCTGTTTTCTTGGGATTGTTACTCGTTTTTGGTGGCATTTGCTCCGTTGAGATGATGATTGGAAAATGAAAGAAGGAAAGAAAGAAACAAAAGAAAAAAAAAAATAAATGAAAATGATTCGAAAAAGAAAAAAAAAAGAGAGAAAAGTTTCTGTACTGTTCAAAGCAGTCGATCGACTTCTCCTTTAGGTCGATCGACTGAAGTTCGTGAAAAGAAAAAAAGAAAAGAAATCAATTCGCATAATTTAATCCTTATCTTTTGGCGATTTTTGCTCCCATGTTTCATTTATATCCTATGGGGAGTTTATTGATTTAGTATTTTGGAGATTTGTGAGTTTTGTGCTTGCTATAGCACCGTTCATTTGTTTATGAGAAAGAAGTTGGATGTTGTCCTTTGGTTCCGTTTTGGTACTAGCTTGATCACCTGTACCTCCACTTTACCATAAAATGTTTTGCCTCTTCTTACCCATACCTCACACCTCCATAATTATACCTCGGCATGTGTCAATGGTCATCTGTTTGTTTGGAATGCATATGTACGGTCATAGAGGTCTTCTTCATAATTTATTCTTTGGCATGTCTTCATAGGTCGTGATTAGGTGAGAGTCACTACAAATTTACTTCTCTCTATCTTACATGTATATCACCTGCGCTTATTGAGTGATTTGAGTGACCCGTGAGAGTCCGATTTGATAAGTCTTTCTGATCAACGGTTCAGTTGACCTTTTAACGGTTTTATAATTCGTTTGCATGATTCACATTACTAATTGATTGTTGGTTGTGCATTAAATTGGTTTAGGCCCTACAGTTTGCAATTCGCTCTGAGTTTGAACTCGTTCCATTAGGTCATTAGATCGAGTCTAGTTCTTGCTTGGGGACAAGCAAGGTTTGGTTTGGGGAGATTTGATGCGTGTCATTTATATGATGTTTTACATCTCTTTTTACACGCATTTCAGAGCTCATTTGTTTAGTTTATGCTACATTTCTCCCTATTTCCGTCTACTTCCGTATTTTGTACTTTATTGTAGAAATGTGAAGAATTCGACGGGAAATCAAGCCAAATCTGTCCCCGAGTAATCTGCATTGCGAATGACGTGAAGGAATTGCTTAAGGAACGAGCTTGGTGCGCGATCCAAGGCCCAAAAGACAAGTCCACGAGAATAAATAAGTCAAGTAGCAGCTCAAGCAGTCGATCGACTAGTCCCATCAGCCGATCGACCAATGCTCGGGATCCGCTACTCGTTGTTGAGGAGCGATCGATCGACCGGCCTGAGTAGTCGATCGACGATTTCGATTCCAGACGGGAATTAAAAGATTGAGAAACTCAAGGCCCGTGAAGTTTAGGTTTAGGAAATAGTTGTTGCGCTTATTTGCTATATAACGTAACACAACTTTCAGTTTTAGCATCAAGTCTTTTAGGGATAGTTTTACATCAAGTTTTAGAATTAAGTTTTCATTCAAAGTTCTTTATCGAATAATTAGGGTTTGGAATTACCGTGAGCATCGAAATTCGGTTCTTATTAATCAATCTTACCCCTGCAATTCGGTATTTCTCTGTTTACTTTCGGTTTCGTACTTTGCTAATAGATTAGAATTGATAGTTAGTGTTCCCAAGCCAATTATCGTTTCATCATCGTTGTTATTTATTTTAAGCATGAATTCCGTAATTGTCATGAGTTTTATTGTCGTTTTTACCTTCACCATGAGTAGCTAAATAGTTAGTGCTAGGATGTAGGCGATTTATGGCTAGGCGGCATTAGATTAAACACGGATGAACCGCGTGTCGATCGATGGACTGACATTGTTGGTCGATCGACTGACCTTGTAAGGTTATCCTTCGTTTTAATTGAATTTAAACTTGTATTTAACAAATCGAATGCATGCGACCAGTTAGATACCTATTTTGTGACCGACCCATTATACCGAAAGGTAGGGTAGGTTGTTTGACCGTCAATTAATTCGACTAAACTGTGCTAAGATCGAAAGATAGGTATAGTTTAGACCATTAGTCACTTTTCAGGACGAAAGTTAGTATTAGTGACATTAGGGACCTATAGCGAGATCGAGAGATGCTATTTGTTAGGAGTGGACCGAGAGGACCTCTTATTTCCTGCCTTACCCGTGTTTAATTGGACCGACTTAGTTTCTTCGCCACCGAAATTTCGTAATGACCCGACCATCCTTGTACCCTTCTTTTATCTGTTTAAATCATATCTTTAGTTTATTTTCCTTTTATTGTTTTTAGCTATAGAACAATTCAAATCAACCCCCATATTAGTTACCTCAGACTGAACATTAATCAACTAAAGTTTACAACTGCCTCCTTGCGGATCGACCCTGTTACCACTAGCCTAGGTTAGTCTTAATAGGAATTATAAATTTTATCTTTGGTACTCACAGCGACGGGTATCAGTACAATCCATCTAATCAAGGGGCCATCATCACTCTTCAATTTGTTTTCCCAATAATTGCAGACTCGAGTGAAGTCCACCATGTAGAGCCTAGTCCTCATGGCAATTGAGCGAGCATGATAGGCAGGAACATTAACTGGGGGCTCGATCAATCGAAGACGCTCCATAAGCCAAACCTACCAAAAAAGCAGGTGTTCAAAAAAAAAAAAAAAAAAAAAAAAAAAAAAAACAAGAAAAAGAAGAGAAGAAATTCTTTATTCTTTTACCTGCAAGATAATGGGACTTCCCAAATAAGGTAGGTCACGACTGGCTTTCCTGTTATCCAAACCCAATAGGATCTCTCCTAAACATAAACAGGCTAGGCTCCTGCGCAGTTCCATTTGCTCAACTAAGCTCAGGAAACGGGGGTCACCTCTCAAATCCTCATCAACATGCCCTTGAAGGACATATACATGTAACAAGCAAAATCCGAATGCCCTTCGCCTAGCAACATAAGAGATGGTGGGGTCGGCCTTCTTAATGAATCGGTCAATAAAGTCCAACATTCGTACTCCTTTCGAGGTCACTAGACGGTCCACCTCAATTCTTGTCAACCCAAGCAAGTCTCTAAACTTGTTCTTATACCCTTGTGAAGTAGAAGGAATAGCAGGCAAGTGTTCTGGGTCCCACCCACCGATCGCAGCAATTTCTTCAGGAAATGGGCAAATGTTACCTCCGGGGAAAGCAAAAACGTGATAATTCGGGTCCCAATAATCAAGACAAGCATCTAGGAATGGTTTTACCACCTTGATAAGCTTCAAACTCAACAACGATCCAAGATTATAAGCACCCATGTCGTGTTTCTCCACGTTGGAAAACTCATTTGTCCACTCTTTTAGACGAATCTCTAAAGTATTCATGATGAATGATTATTTTGAGAGTTTTATGTAATAAGACGAAGGAAGAGACGGAAGAATTGTGTGAATAAAACCTCTATCGACGTTTCTATTTATACTAAAATCTGTTTCCTAAAATCTGCCAGGACGGATACACGGGGGAACAGGCGCAGCGCCTGCTGCGCCTCTTCAAAGGGACGCAGCTCCTGCTGCGCCTCTTCCTCAGCAACGTCTCTGTGATTTTCCGCGTTGGATCTTTCCTAAATACGTTAGCGAATAATTTCCTATTCATACGGGTTATTATTTTGGTAAATACGTCAAAGTTACCATAGTTCGTGTTTCCTAATTCCACGGGCACGCATTTCGAGGCAATATCAGCATTTTCGTCATTTTAGCACACTTATATATTTCTTTCTATTTTCTTTTTTCTCGGGGAATCATTTCTCCAATTTAATGTAATTTATTTCAAACTTATATATTTCTTTTTATTTTTTCTTTTTTTAGGGAATCATTTCACTCCCGTCCTACATTACATTTCTAACTTATAGGTTTCTATATTTTTTTTTTTTGGGGGTAACCCTCCCTACCGTCCGGTCATTTCCGGCAAAAGTTTTGCATTTTTTTTGCACTTTTGAGTCATTTGTTTTGCGCTAATTAAGGCCATATGTACAAATATATGTTTTACGTGAATTTCTGTGTAAATTTCGGCAGCATGACGGCGTAAACCGTCATCTACCAAACCTGTTCAAACCTAACCTGCAGGTACAAACAACGCAACTGAGCAGCAAAGGCACTAAGGCCATCATATATACAACCAAAAGAGGGACATGTACAACAAACTGGGGCTCGAGCCCCAAGCAAAATCCAAAATGTCCAAAATGTGGGTCCTAAAATGTACAAATGTGCAAGATACAGCCAACAACAAACAAAACAAACAAAAAATAAAACAAAACTACTGCCGGTTGCCGCCTAACTCCGCAACTCTCGCCTCGAGAGCAGCAACCTCGGCGTAGCGAACCTCGAGCTCCCTCAACAAACGAGCTGCCTCCTCCCGAGACTGGGCCAGCTCTCGCTCCAGCTCACGCTCCCTCTACAACAACAAAATTGGCTCATGTCAATCATTTCAAGCAATCATAAGAAAAGTTAGAAAGTTCAAAAATGAAGTAGACGAAAAGTTCATACCTGACGACCTCGACCGCCGACAAGTGCCTCGACGGCAGTAGCTCGCAGCCGGTTGGCTACCCTCCATAACGCCACGAACCGGGACGGCGCAACCTGCATTGTCAAATAAGAAGTTCTCAATAATTGGATAAGTTCAATCAAATGTGTTCTTACACAAAAATCATTTAAATTAGAGGCTCACCCTCCGAATCAGATACTGCCAATCGTCCACGCCAGCATCCGTCACAGCCACGTCGACGTCACGCAGCTCGGAGATTGTCGTCCTCCCGGTGGCGTCAGTGTACTCGAGGGTCTCGGGGTACTCTGGGGGCTCAATGCCCGCCGCCTCAACCTCCTGCAAAGACAAAGGATTGCCATTAAATCGATTATCATTCATCATACTTTCGAAATGGTCATAAGAAGAGTAAATGCTCACCACAACCGGCCAGTACGCCAACCTCCCGTAGAGGAACGCCGAGTAGTCCTCACCAGGAAGCAGAAGGGCGTCACCACCAACGCCAGCCTCTCAGCCTCAGAAGGCTCCCTGAACATCGTCCGAGGAGGATCGATGGGAACCGTCAAGACATCCCGAGAGCACTTACGAGCCAAGCGCTCGCCCAAATACCATACAGGACCCATCGACGTCCTCAACAGCAACCGACTCGAGCTCCTAGGTCGAAGGACCTCAGCCACAAAAGGAGGAGCGTCAGCGTACTCCGCCAAAGGCCTGGGCACCCACTGGGGAAAGACAAGCAAGAAATCATTCTTATGATTGGTTAAAAAGTAATAAAGAAGCAAAACGAATATAAGTGAGATGCTCACGCCGTCCAGCTGAAGAGCGTTCACGTCTCGCCGGTAGACACCATGAGAGGAACGCTTGCTCCTCGTGCGACACATCACCCAATCCCTCACAACGGGATATGCCTTCTCCAGCGGCTCCGTCCTCTTGGGCGAGAGGCTCCGAAAGTAGGAGTACACCCACGCCTGTGAAGCAAGATAGTCAATAACGATCTTTCATAATTCGATAAGGAAAAGAAGTGATGAAGGTTCATACCTCCAACAGTAGTCCAGGGCCGACAGCACCAGGAGAAGTCCCCTTTTCCATCAACTCCGGACGAACCATGGCCCTCATGAAGCGGATGAGGACCGCAAAACCAGCAGTGACCCGGTCCCAACGTCCTAGGGAGCTCAGGTCACAACGAAAGGGAAGAAGCTTCGTCGACAGCCTCTCTCCCTTGTCTCCGAGATAGATCGAAGACAAGAACCACCAGAGCCACAAGCGGGCCCTCTGCTCAGCTGTACATGGAGGAGGAGTCGTCTCCCTCCCGTCAATCACCACCAGCGTCGGGGTCTTCCCTGTAAAGTAGTCTCGGACATAATAACTAGGCACCAAACCATGCACTGCAGTAGCCTTCGGTGCCAAGTTCCAGCCGATCAACCTCCTAGCCTCGGCCGAGTCCACCCTCATGGCAGTCTCCGGCCACTCCACCATCTCGGTCCCACACGGCAGGCCAGAGATCATGCCGTAGTCCTCCAACGTGACTCCCACCTCACCAAAAGGCATGTGAAAAGGGGAAGTCGTGTCCCAGAATCGGTCCAAGAAAGCGCGGACCAGGCTAAGGTTAGCCCGCAGCTTCCTCTTCGCGATATCCCTCCAAGCCTGCACAAGGGTGCCAAATGCTCCCCGCTCGATCATGGCTCGCTCCTCCGCCGACAGCCTCTCGTAGCACTCCTTCGCCGTTGTGTAGCCCGAGAACGATCTGATGTTCCCGGCCTCCTATTGTGATTTGAAACAAAAGCTATCTTTAGTTTGAATGAAATTGGAAAAGATATGAGCAAATGAAATGAAAGAAGATGAGTGATGAGTAATGAATTCAAGATTACCAAGCTCTTCACCGTCCTATAAGACAGGTGACTCTCCACAGCCCAAAGAAAGTGCCTGCTGTCCCAGGTCTCTGTTAGAAATCTATATCTCATTACTTGATATATTCATATATGTGATGATTTAATTTAGTCATAAAATTAAACATTGATCTTATGCGTGCAAACAATAATAAAATAAGGAAGAAATCATCATCTTACATTGAAGATTTCGGATTATTTGGGCACAAGTGAGTTCTCCTACTCACTTGTTCTTGAGCTTCCTAAAATGGATGAACAAGGATTCAAGTGTAGAATCCCTCCCAAGGATTAATACCTAAGGTAATCTCTTAACAAAAATTAATATTATTATTACTAGAACAATATTAATTTAAATATAATTGACCCAAAAATCTTTATTTTGTTCTCTTATTTCGGTTAAGAGAGGGAGAAGAAGGAAGAAGATTTATCTCTCTAAAACTCTTATTTTAGATGGTTGTAAGAATGAATAATTATCCTCTAACATTTTATGTAATGTATAAGGTAAAATTAGAGGAAAAACCCATGGTATTTCCTCTCACAAAACCGGGTAGGGGAAGGGGATTAGAGGGTCAATGCATGCGCAAGGTGCTCTTCACAAGAGGCACTAGGTTTGCATGGCTAGGTTTAGGCAAATATGATTATGTTTACCACTAAGTTAATTAACATAATAATTTCCTAATACACCCCATTATTTCGGTCCATTTAGAGATAAAATGGATTCCATTTTATCTTTGTCAATTTGTCAATTTGTCACATGTCACATGTCACATAAAATTGTTATGTATTTTTAACATATTAAAAATCAACGCATTAATAAAAATACGTCATATACAAAATTGACTTAGTAATTCACAATTACTTGTACCAAAATATTTTACCAATTATAAATCACAACATCTTGTATTTATAATAAATTATTCATTCAAATGAAATTGTTTCTTTAAACAATAATTTCATGTAAGTAATAAAACAATTCGATCACTTAGACCGTATCTTATTTAATCAAATTATAATGAGATACGTAAATATTACTTCCAAAATTATCCGTCAATTTTAAGTAATTTAATTAACCCGTATCGTCATACGATCAATTAAATAATCAATTAAGAGTGTTACCCTTTCGGTATGACCTAAGGGGATCAACTGATCACCACCGTCGCACGACAGTAATGTCAAACTCTAGTCAGCCAATCATTACCGATATGTGTGGACCAGTTGACAGTAAAATATTACTTCCCAATTGTATTCTTTAAAATGAGACTTAAACATGTGATCATCATGATCGACAATTGTGATCGCATTATTGTCGGAGGACACATATTCCAACAATCTCCCACTTGTCCTCGACAAGTGTGCGTCACCAATTCTCTTGTCCTATTACTATCTCCCACTCAATTCAAGGTGTCTTTCAGGTCGTACTTGCAAGTGATCATATCGAGAGTGGTTTCCTCGATCTGGAGAATAACTGATTAACCGGATTTATCTACCATAGATATCTTCCGAGCGTGGCCACGCATTTCCAGTTCATTACTCTTCGAGTGGCCCTTAGATATTGTTATAACCCTGACTAGGGGTGGACAATTCCTATCGCACTCATTCCCTTCGACTAGCCACAACCATCATAACCCAAAATATGCCCATTTGACCCCATTTACGAAGGTCGTAGTAACACAAATCAAAGTTAATCTGAAACTGTGCCATCTTAGGCGAATAGTCTTTAGTCAAAAGAATCGACTCATTAGAATACTATAGTAGCTCTCGCCACGACCGGCTATATAAATTCGCCAGAACTCTATAAGCGGTCATAAGGCCCGAAAAGGTGTTCCTAACAGTCTGCCTATGTGATCGACTAGTCATTCTCATATGACTCCATGGCACTTGAACTTGCCATCAATCGCATCACATTCTAGTCACTTCGAGACGTCACCTCATATAAGTAACTATGGGCCAATACAATGCTAATCCGTGTTCACTTTAACGGGGTTCAATTATCTCTACAACCCGTTTGGATGTAACAAAGTATAAGGTGAGTTAATAATAACTCAAACGACAAAAGTCGACATCACATTCGGGTAGTCAATACGGTATTACAACCTTGTGATGCATATCGTAAGTGTATTAACACTAGTCGATTGCAATAGAAGTTTTAACATGCCATTTGCCCATGTGTTCAAACTTCTTTTATCGCATTTTCCTTTACATTCATGTTATCTCTCATAGCATGAACCTTACCAAGTACACATATAGGTTCCCAACCTCGGTTTGGGTTCTTTATCTTGTAAGAACTTCCTGGTTGTTTATCACATAACCAATGAATTTGTGGTGAATGATATAACTTGCACTGATCAAGTACTCCACCCACTCACAATGCACTAGGTAAATGTTTTGTAGAGTCTTGCAACAATTGTCAAGATGATTAGCCCAGCACTTCTCACAAGTCCTAGCATATCAGAAAATATTAGTTTTGAGTAACTTCTTATTTCAACTAAGTATCTTTCCTAACTTCTTATTTCTCCTTTTAGCTTGAAAAGCTTAGGATTTTCATAAATCCTTACGCGTGTGTGAACTTTAATATGTGCAACCTCTTGACACATAACAGAGTATTCTGTCCAACACAGAAATCGCTCATCGAATTCTCGTCGAGAATTCATGACGATTCTTCTATGGCTTGCCAATGATTTATCATGCTCTTATGCATATGATTCATTATTGGACATGTGCATGATTATTTTAATGGCGAAAACATTAGTAACTGATAATCATGTGATCAACCATTCTTAGGTTCAAAGAATGACCATGACTGCTTATGGTGATTCCATTTTCATCGATATGAATAACCTACGTTTCTGGTTGATTTGATGTGTATTTCTCAATACCTATCCAACATCGCATGATGTGATTGGATTCATCATAGTCCATTTTCATCCAGAATTGAAAACTCAAATACTTCTTTGTGAAAGAAAGTATTAGCTCGTCATTCTCAATGAGTAATGAGTTATAAACTTTTACAAGATGATTGCTCCCACTAAATTCCATGTCTTCACATGATAATTTCCAACTCCCACTTAATTCCACATGTTTCGCAATTGACTACTCAATCGAAACATTTCAAGAATTGAAATATATATAGTTTTGCTAAGTTATTAAGATAAAACCATATATGTTCCCATCATATCCTTTCAAAATCCCTATTTTGAAAAAGGTTTCAATCTTAACCTTATGGAAAGAGATTTTAATCTCTGACTCATTCATTTTATAATGATGCGTAGAAATGTCATTAGATTAAATGTGAATTATATCTAATACACGTCCTTCTCAAAATACCCTTTTCGGAAGGAAGTTTAACCATTTCATTTTCATAATGAGGTTAAGTAATGACATTAGCGTGGTTAATACTTAACTTAGGTCTTGTGGATATCGGTATATCAATCTTTGCAACTTCTAGTCATAAATCTCATTTATTTTCTAGGATGCAACTTTGATTCATTTAGGCTCTTAAGTAAATATCAATATTTGAAATTATTGGTCAAAAAATATCATAAACTAGTCAATTAAGACTTTACATTAGTCATTCTTCTTCCAAAACTTTCTTTTGGTCTCCTCGTGTAGTTATCTTGAGAACATATTCTTTTGATTACTTCACTTGGTCTCTTTTGTCATGTAGATTTCATCTATTCGAGACCATAGATCTCATCTATTCGAGTATACTATATAAATAGGTATACCTTTATGCAAATCATTCTCCCTTGCGTAGATCTCATTTACAAATTTTTCTTGGTGTTCTTTGTGTCTTCATTTTTTCTCCCACTCTATCTTTAGAATAAATACACTAGAGATTCAAAGATAGTTTATGAGACACAAATAATGATTTTTGAAGTATAAGGAGGACTATCTCATAGGTTGACTAATTGTTTTAGATTTGATGAGTGTACTTGGTGATTGACATTCCTTTAAGAGAGTTCATCAACTCAATATCACTTTATAATTGATCATACACAAGCCTTAAGCTTGTGGACATATAATGAGTCATCATCATTATAGTTGTTTATTAGATCACTTTAAATGATCATATATTTCTATGAGCAAGCGGATAAAGACGAATTTTAGAACAAGGATAAAATACGATAAAACGGGTGACTTGGGTTGCAAACCAAGCCACCATTATCCAAAATACAACCATTATCCAAAATACATTTCCATCTCGAACACGGAAATCAAAGGGTTCTAAAATCCGAAACATAAATTAAAATAAGACAATAAAAAGCTAAGCTTCATGGAAGCTACTCCTAGCTTCGTGATGGTTTCTCAAGCTTGCTTTTCTTTTCCCTTGTCCCTGCTTGGTGGAGGCCCTATTTACAATAAAAAGGGGATACATTATCACAACTTTGTATCACAATACCATAGTTGAATTAGAAACATAAAAGAAAGGATAGTTGATACATGCATTTTGTATAGTCTTTTTAGCCTATTTCAGCACGTATGTCTATGCATTTTTATATTGTTTTTATAGTATTTTGCCCCGAATTGGCTACTTTGGTTCGTTTTGTCCGTTTTGTAGAAATGAATGCGAAAGTAGTGGAATCGTACCCTTTTTCGTCCTTTTTGCATGCATTTAGAGAAGACGGGATTTTCCTGAGTGAGATACTACGTTGGGAAGCATGATGGCATGGATTACGAGGCATTCGGGGACGGACTTGAGCTGATTTGAAGACAAAGGACTCGGTCGAGCAGTTTTACCACTCGATCGAGTGGTTTTTACGTCCCCAGTTGGTTGATCGAGTAGTTTTCTACTCGATCCAGAAGTTGCTGAAAAGAGAGTTACTCGATCGAGTAACTATCTACTCGATCGAGTAGATTATGCTAAAGGTTTTGCTCGATCTAGTGGTTTTATTCCACTCGATCGAGTGGTTTCTGCTATTATGGGCTTTAATTAGCCCGTGTGTTGTTTTATTTCGCAAAACATATCTATTTTCTATTTAAACACGCTTTACTAGGTCATTAGGATCTATCAGCTTTTTATCTTAAGGAGTTTACACAGAGAACTTTGACTACGTTGCTTTTCCCTTTCACTGTAACCTTGTTCTCGGATTTACTTTGCTCGGATTTTGTGTTCTTTACGCCGGATTCGCACGATTGTAATTCCTTTCTCTTCTCTTAATAATAATCAATCGTTGTTTGCTTTAATCATTTGTTTACTTCGTTTAATCCTTTGCCCTAATTTACTCTTTATGCGATTTAATTTTTTTTTTGCAAGAAAGGCAAGCCATATATTCATCCATTTAAGGGAATAAAAAGGCAATCTTACAAAAGCATAACCAATATGAGTTTTCAGCTAGTTAAGTACCCCACTATTTCATCCTCCTTATGCAATTTAGATGCATACAATAATCTAATAATTACAAGGAATTGAACTTTCCTAATAATACCATCCACAGTATGCTCCAATCCTTGAAAGATCCTAACATTCCTTTCTTCCCAAATGCTGTACACCATGGCACCAAGACACCCTAGAAACCATTTGGTTTTCCAATGTTTACAAATACGTCTATTTGCACCCCAATGTAACTCCTTATTGAGACTATTCGTACGCCCAGAAATCTTCATCCAAGAGAGAATGCCATGCCAACCTTCTTTAGAAAACAAACACTTAAAAAATAAGTGCTTATGATTCTCATTGTCCTTCTTGCATAAAACACAGCGGTTAACCAAATGAATACCTCTGCAATTTAGTTGATCAATGGTAGCGAGTTTCTTCTGCATTGCTAGTGTTAGAAACACGCTGTGCTTGGGTAGAACTGCACGTTGCCAAATCACTTTTGCCCAGCTAACAGTATTCAGGCATTGCCTGAACTTATCATACAGCATATTCAGTTGCAACTTCCCCTGGTGAACACAACTTGCCATGAACTGTTTTGCACTCTGAATGTTCCCAGTATGCATCAACAACTCATCCCTGACTTTCAGAATGCTGCGCCAGCTTTCAGAATGAGTAGGCTTTGAAACTGCAGTCCAAATGCTTCCTGATATTATATTTGGAATGCCATTCAGACCAGATGCTATCAGATCCCTGTTCCAGTTCCCAAATCCATTTACCCAGAATGCATTTATTCCAGGCCAGCACTTCCTTAATATTGAACCCACCTTCCTGGTGAGGGGCACAACAAGACATCCAACTTTTCATTATCATTTTCCTACACCCTTCTTCAGAATTCCATAGGAAATTCCTGCAAAACTTTGTAATTAGCTTAATCACTCCTTTAGGAATTAACAAAGTAGAGCACCAGTATTGCTCCATGCCCAAAATAATAGAGTTCAACAAACTGATCTTTCCTGCATATGAAAGTTTGTGTGTAGACCAGTGTTGCAAAGCTTTTTGGATTCTATTAAGAAGATCAGCAAACATGCTTTTGTTCAATTTCCCATCATTCAAAGGTACACCCAAGTATCTAAAGGGAAATTCTCCCTCCTTGAACCCTGTAGCCTGAAGAACCCCCTGCTTGATCTCATCCTGAACACCTCCCATATAGATTTTGGTCTTCTCAGGATTAGCATACAACCCAGACATGCTTGCAAAGTATCTAATGCTTGTGTGACAGCAGCAATAGAAGGAATATAACCCCTGACAAAGAGCATTAGGTCATCTGCAAAAATTAAATGGATTAGTCTCACAGGTCCACACTTGGGGTGGTATGAAACCTGAGGATGCTTGTGAATGTGCCTAAGAGTACGAGAAAAAATCTTCATGCTCATAACAAATAAGAAGGGGGAGAGAGGATCCCGTTGCCTCAGACCACCTTCACCCTTAAAAAAGCCAACTCTATCACCATTAATCTTCAAGCTGAACCAAGTAGAAGTGATGCACCCTAGAATCCAGTTCTTAAACTTTGGGGGAAAATTGTAGTACTGAAACATCTTATCAATGAATTCCCATCCGTCTTTCATGTTGAATGCGATTTAATTATAGACTCTTTATGCGATTTAATTATAGTTTTAATATGTTGAATGCTGGTAATTTATCTGCTGCTAGTTTAGATAGTTTAAATAGCGATATGAGTAGCTAAACCTCTTTCATGTTGGGATTAGGGGACCTATGGTAGGAATGTGACGATGTAGTAAATGAAATAGATGAATTAATTGTGAGATTCTGTCACCATAGCAATTTAATTGTATTTATCGACTTAGTTGAGTGCACACTTCTGAGTCATCTCTTTAATCTGGCTAAAATTAATCCTAGATCGAAAGATTGGACTAAATAGGTCTGCTATGAACAGTAGACTACCTCACGAGAATGAAAGTTAAGTTAGTGGTATTTTAGGGTAGAAGGTGGACCGAAAGGACCTTTCCACATCCTTCTTACATTAATTCGTCTGAGTTGTTTACATTTGAGTCATTAGACTACCGTAGTGAACCGAATTCCCGACATGTCCCTCTTTATCTGATAGTTTAACCCTATTTTCTTGCCTTTACTGCTCTTGTCTCTACTTCTCTTCCTTTAAACTTTGTAGTTTAGAAAACAACTCAAACAACCCCCCCCCCCCCCCCAATTTGTGACCAAATAGACGGACTTCTACAGATATCTTGCCTCCCTGAGGAGATCGACCTGACTTCCCTAGCTATATAGTTAGTTTAGTTAGTTTATTTTTTATAGGTACACGACAGACGTATCAAATTTTGGCGTCGTTGCCGGGGAGGCAATTTCCCTATTTGTTTTTGTTTCGTTTATTTTTATCCGTCTCAGGGAATTTTTATTCCTTGAGGCAGTTCTTATTTATTTTCTTTCAGTGTTGTTTATGCCCAGGTCAGACAGGTTTGAGTTAGTTTTAGCTGATTCAGAGCTAGAGAGACTATTTAGGCATAGACTCCGTCTGCAGAGAAAATCACGAAAGGAAGACTTGAGTACTTTCGAGCCAGAGCTACATCACTCTCTTTTCGAAGAAGACAGTCCGATCTCTACAGTAAAGATGCCAAAACTTTCTAGTCATTCAGTACCTAAAGCAACCTCGATTCCAAAGGGTTTCAATCTCCAGACTGAGGATGGGAATACATTCGACATCCATCCTTCCTATATCAATCTGGTGGAGAGAAATCTTTATAGAGGTGTGGCAGGTGAAGACCCGAGGAAGCACATGGAGGTCTTTACAGACTACTGTTCTACCATCCCCGCCACTAAGGGGGTAACTCAAGACAAGATTAAGGAGGTTCTATTTCCTTTCTCTTTGGTGACTCGGCCGGGGAGTGGTCGATCGACTTGGACCGCACAGTGCGGGAGTTCTGATTGGGAGTCTCTTGCTCTTGCCTTTTACAAGAGATACTTCCCTCCACAGCGCACCAATCTGCTGAGGGCCAAGATTACCAGTTTCAGACAGGCTCCCGATGAGACTTTATATGAGGCGTGGTCCCGATTCAAGAAGTTGGTTAGGTCTATTCCTCACCATGGTTTTGATCCCTGCTTTATAGCTAATCAGTTCTACAATGGGCTGTATGATGACCACAGAGCCATACTTGATGCGTCATCCAGTGGGAGATTCCAGGAGAATACAGATGATGATAAGGGATGGGCCCTTATTGAAGAGATGGCGAATCATAGTGCTGAGTATGGAAACCCGAGGGATAGCATAAGAACAGTTCATGCAGTCGATAAGCAGGTTGTGGCTCAGCTGGAAGCCATGAATGCTAGATTTGACAAGTTGGAGTTACAAGCTGCTGGGGAGCCTCAGACGGTCCATGTTCTTACTAGGGAAGAGACCGTCACATGCGAGAGATGTAGGAGCAATGATGGCCACACTGCTGTTGGCTGTCTTGCGGAGAAGGAACAAGTCCTTGCCTTTCAACAATATAGGCAAGGAGGGGGTTCCTATTACAACAACCAAGGGGCAGTCCATCCCAACTTGAGGTGGACTAGTCAAAATGTGCTCAATCCTACTCCTCCTCCGCACCAGCAGCAGCCGTATGTCCCTCCACATAAAAATCAACAAGGCTTTCAGAAGCCTTCTTCCTTCACTCCTCCTAATCACGGTGCATCATCTTCCGGTGGGGTGAGTGAAATTGGTGAGCTAAAGTCCATGTTTCAGTCTTTTACGAAGCAGTGGCGGTGAGTGATCAACGAGAAAGATCGTCCATTAAGGCACTTGAAACTCAAGTTGCCCAACTAGCCACGAATCAATCCACAAGAAAAAGCAGGGTCAATTACCGACTCAAAATGAGAAGAATCCACATGAGACGGTAAATTTCATCAATCCGAGAAGCGGTCGTTCATATGAGGGACCATAAGTGTTGAAATCAGACCCGAGGAAGGCTATAACTGATGATGAACAGTGTTTTGGCGAAGAAAATGAGCTGACGGCTAAGAAAGTGCTCGATCGACTGGTTTCTGGAGGTCGATCGAGCAGTTTTGATGGTCAAAGTACTCGATCGAGTGGTTTTTCTACTCGATCGAGTGAACAGGAAAAGCAGACTGCTCGATCGAGTGAAAATTCCACTCGATCGAGTGATATTGTTGAAGATTCTACTCGATCGAATGGGCATTTTGGTCGATCGAGTAGTTTGGATGACGGGAAGCTTGATCGAGAGCCTGCTAGTGCTCGATTAAGCGAGAAATCACTAGAAAGACCTCGTTCGAGAGGTAAGAAGCGTACAAAGGATATAGAGCTTGCTCCGGGTGACACATTGGAAAAGAGAAACAAGGGACTCGAGATACCCATCACGGTTCCCTTCCCGAGGCGTCTGCAGAGTACTAAAGCTAATCAACAATTCAGCAAATTCGTCGAACTTCTGAGAAGCTTAGAAGTCACTGTATCATTCACCGAACTGCTGACAAAGGTACCCTCTTACCTTAAATTTATGAAAGAAATTTTATCGCGTAAGAGGAATATTAGTGATAATGAGACATTAGCTTTAACTGAGGTGGGGTCGGCCCTATTTCAAAATAAGTTACCTCCCAAACAGTCAGATCCGGGTAGTTTTTCAATTTCGTGTCATATCGGTACCCATTTGATTGATAACGCGTTATGCGATCTAGGTGCTAGCGTGAGTGTCTTACCGCTGTCTCTGGCTAAGAGACTTGGTTTGATAAAGCTGAGTTGCACCAACATAACTGTCCAGATGGCCGACCGTAGTATATCACGGCCACTAGGTATAATAGAAGACATACCTGTTCAGATAGGGAGGTTCTTTATTCCCGTTGATTTCGTTGTCTTAGACATCCCCGAAGATGCACACACCCCTATTATTTTAGGGAGACCATTTTTGTCTACTACCCGTGCCGTAATAGACGTCGGGGGTAAGACTTTGACCTTTCAGGTAGGGGATGAGGAGCTGATATTCCATCAGTCTAAGTTCCGGAGGGCTCCCATGCAAGCTTAGCCTTGCAATGCCCTCTCTTCTATTGATCCTATTATTGACACTCCAGATGAAAATTTGGGGTATCATGCTGCTATTGTTACCCCTCCGCCTCAGATTGAGAGCAAAAAGGAGGAAAGTTCGTTTGTTTTCCTTGCTGTAGGTACAGATGAAAGCAATGAAGGAGCTGTTAAGGGACATGGGCAATTAATGTCAATCAAATTGGAAGTGAGGATGCTAAAGACGGTGATAAAGGAGCAAGGATGACGAAAGTTTGTGCATATGTGGATGTGAACTATTCCCCTCCTAAAGAATTAAATGATTCAAATTCAAGCTCATGGAAGTTGAAGAGGACAGTCAATGTTGCTGAGATGACGTCCTCCAGTCAGGAGCCCTCCCAGGGGCTACTGAATTGCATTGGGAATTGAGCGGGGAAATGCCCCGTGTAACACCTTGTAAAAACAATTTTTAAAATTTCCATTGAATTTCTTTTATTGCTTTTAATTAGGACAATTAGATTTTTAGACAGTTTTTAGCGTAGATTTAAGACTATAGACTGTTCTTATACGTATTTGGTATTTTGGAAAATTTTTGCACGTGTTTTTATGCTGGTTTGGGGAATTTTTACGCATTCCAAAGGAATAAATGACGAATTAAAGAGCTTACGCGAGAAAAGAGCTCGATCGAGTACTTTTTGTACTCGATCGAGTGAAAAATGGTCGATCGAGTGCTTCTTTTCAGTCGATCGAGTAAAGCATATACGGGAAGTTCTCGACCGAGTAGAATATGATTATGTTTACCACTAAGTTAATTAACATAATAATTTCCTAATACACTCCATTATTTCGGTCCATTTAGAGATAAAATGGATTCCATTTTATCTTTGTCAATTTGTCAATTTGTCACATGTCACATGTCACATAAAATTGTTATGTATTTTTAACATATTAAAAATCAACGCATTAATAAAAATACGTCATATACAAAATTGACTTAGTAATTCACAATTACTTGTACCAAAATATTTTACCAATTATAAATCACAACATCTTGTATTTATAATAAATTATTCATTCAAATGCAATTGTTTCTTTAGACAATAATTTCATCTAAGTAATAAAACAATTTGATCACTTAGACCGTATCTTATTTAATCAAATTATAATGAGATACGTAAATATTACTTCCAAAATCATCCGTCAATTTTAAGTAATTTAATTAACCCGTATCGTCATACGATCAATTAAATAATCAATTAAGAGTGTTACCCTTTAGGTATGACCTAAGGGGATCAACTGATCACCACCGTCGCACGACAGTAATGTCAAACTCTAGTCAGCCAATCATTACCGATATGTGTGGACCAGTTGACAGTAAAATATTACTTCCCAATTGTATTCTTTAAAATGAGACTTAAACATGTGATCATCATGATCGACAGTTGTGATCGCATTATTGTCGGAGGACACATATTCCAACAGTCTCAGCCCACGCAGGTGCTCCCCTCAACTGACGACCACCTCGCCAAACGTTGGCCCGCCTCGGGTCCTCCTCCTCCTCCTCCTCGAGGACCTCGTCCTCAGCAACCTCAACAGCTGCCCCAACAGCAGTGAAAGCCTCCTCGAGAGCACGAGAAGCGTCAACGGCTGTGTCTATGTCCATGGGAGCTCTCCCAGAAGTATAAGCCTCGTCACCTGCAACGTTAAAGTAATTTTAGGCCGCGTCAAGTGACGACGAACCTTAATTAGGGGATTTTCGAGTTTTAGAAGCCCCGAAGTCGCTCTTTTCTCGCCATGTTTTGCCGTAATCCAACAAACCCGATCACTCATGTGGTAAATTGGGTTAGGTCAAGCCTAAGTTGAAGCCTAGTCATGGGTTCGAGTCGAAATTTCGACAGCATTTCGTTATAACGACGATTATGCCCTAGAAAAGTGTCCTGAAAAAGCCGTCACAAACCAAAATTCCGAGATGGTAAGAAGTTTACCCATCATCCAACGATTCCAAATATCAAGTTTCATCGCAAATGAGCAATCCTAAGGCTGTGTTCGAAGCAATTTACGGTTTAGCTGTGAAACTGTCCCAATTTCACTCAAATGCCCAAAACTCAACGAAAATTCGAGACAAATACATGGTTATGATCCTTATACTACCAATTAGCCATTTACAAGGTTAATTTTACAAAGCAAAACCATTTGGGGGAAAAGCCCCAAATTTTCGACATTTTAGGGTTGAAAACCCTAAATTTTGTCGATCAAATTCGTCCATTATAGAAGATTAATGCAAGAATGATATACATACTTCGATTAGTCATGGCAAATGCAAGCTTTTGGATCAAATTTTGGCGGAAATGGTTGAGATTTGAGAGAGAAATTGATGATTTGTGTTTCGAAATAATGAAATGAAACCCCTGTTTCATCGCATTTTTACGCAGGAAAGACACCCCCAGGAATAGACGCAGCAGGTGTTGCGCCTCTTCCAAGAGACGCAGCTCCTACTGCGCCTCTTTCTCAACTTCCCTTCATACGAATTTTCAAAAATTCGTTATGACTTCGTTATTTGTGGGGCCATCTTTGGTGCGCCTCTTCCCCGATGCCATTTTATCTTTCTTGGTCCGTTTGACGGTTATTCTTCGCTCAGACCCGCATTTCTAAGCCAACTGCAAACTATCGTACATTATTTATTTCTTCCAAGACCTTGCTTGTCACAACGAGCAAGTATTCTCTGACAGGTGTTTCGACACACCATCATTATATTCCCCCAGCGAGAGTAAGCGGATAGACAATCCCTCTCGAGACATGGAGATAAGTTCCCGATAAGGTTTACCCAACGAGAGTTCATGACATATAATCGTCCTTCTCAAGTTCTTCTGAAGTTTGTTTGAAGACGACCCAAGCAGATTTCTCTTAGCAGTTCCCGCCTGTGTCCTGCTACTCACGATATTTCTTGTTTCCCCACGGAGCGCGATAAAGGTGTCGTTCTCCAGAAGTTCCCAGACCGGCAGAGTTCTTACACTCGAGCCTTAGTTACCCCTTAGTTTGAAATTATATTTGGCCTCCTTCCCGTCGATGTTTTTCTTTAGGGTCCCACACCCTAGCACAACCTCTATATATCCTTTAGGTCTTATCCTTTAGCTCTTATGCTTACCCTTAGCTCCTACGCACCTCCGGAAGCATCTCGAGGAAGAAGTCTCAGGTATGATCTCTTCTTATGGTTGACGAGCCTCCTTACGTAGTCTAATGGACTTTAAACGACCCTCCTCGATAGTCGACAGACTCTAAAATGTTCCCGACGATAGGTCCTTGGTTTAGACCCCTTGAGCCGCCTCGCTTCGCCATAGTCGTCAGGTTGTAATCTTTGATTGACCTGATGGCTATACTTCCAAAGTTTCTCCGAAAACCCTAATTTCTTTACGTGATTAGTATAAATAGGAGCCTTCGCTCCTCATATTTCTCACGCGAGTGTCCACCCTTCTCTTCTCTCTTTGCATTGTAGACTACGTTCTTACTTTTTAGCGTCTACATGCTTGAACTTTCGACCACGTAAGCTCGGATCCTTCTGAGTACCAGCCTCGTTTTGCATGACCGACCAATTTGACCAACTCCACCATAATCAACCTTAATCAATCTAAATCGTTTTCCTCTTGCGAGGGCACTTTCGTTACATTCGAGTCGAGCATCACTAAAACATAAACTTAGTTCATCTCGTTTCGTCAAACATGTAAGTCTGAGGGTGTAAATCCTTCTTTTATTAATTGTTATTTACTTTTTGTAATCATCATGTAAGATTTATGTCGAAAATACAATTAAAACCAATTTCTAAAACCTTTTGTTTAAATCCTTTTTACGGATTAACAGAAGACAGACGTCGAGAAGGGACGCAGCAACTGCTGTGCCTCTTGGAAAGGACGCAGCACTTGCTGCGCCTCTTCCTGAGGTTGCCGCCGTTCCTGCTTCTCTTCTTCTTCCTTCGTCCTCTGTTAGTTTCTTTTCTTTGTTTTCATTCGCCATTGTTTGCTCTTGTTTCGTTCACATAATAGTTTTGCATATTATTAATCACTGTTAGTATATAATTCATCGTTAAATCTCGACTTAAATCCCTTATAACCAATATTTGCGGGTTTTCGTCATTAAAATCAATCCGGGTTGTAGAGATTCGATTCATTCATATTGAGTCTCTGGAATTTTTTTCATTTTTTATATTTTCCCACCTGTTTATCCGTCATTAGTTCTTCATTAGTTCTTCATTAATTCGTCATATTTAACCTAATTAGTTCAACCATGTCATTAATCAATCTTTCATTCATGTAATTAATTCGTTTACATTAGTTTCGTCCATGTTTTATCGTTTTTATGACTCATTCACATGTAATTAATGTATTAAATCACTTTCATCCGAGTCGAATGTCGTAATCAATCATTAAATTCACCCACGAATACTAACGATTTGCAGTTCCGGCTTCACAGCCAGAACTCAGACTTAGAACAGACGCAGCACCTGCTGCGCCTCTTCCAGAGGGCGCAGTCCTGCTGCGCCTGTTCCAGGTTGATTTCTGTCTCTGAACTTTCGTTCTGCCTCGACCTAGTTTAATTAGTATACATATTTAATTAATTGTCATTCATATTATCGTTAATAATCTGTTCGTTTGTTTATTCTTTCTCAAATTATCCGTATTAAAAGTATTTTCGACATAAATTAATGAAACCGAAGTAATTATTGTAATTTTCTTTATTGTATTTGTTATTGTATTTCTTTTATCGCATTGTTTGTATGCCTTCACATGTAATTGAATCTAAATCCCTACTTCGACTCAATTGTATGTTAAATTAATTGTTCACCGACTTAGTATTAATTCTCACATGCTAGGATTAATCTAATGGATGTTGCATTGCATGCATATAAATCGACAATGTATCGAGTATGAATAATTTCCCTAATCATTAGTAGAGGCCGCTATCGAGGCGGGCGGGATTAGGTGTTCGATCAAAAGAGCTTCCTAATACGTACCCTCACCCCTTACTCCAGATCTCTGTGAACATCCGTGTTCATAAGCATCCACGAGAGTCATTCTAAACATAGAATGCTAAGGGTAACGAGTTCTTGGTGTTCATGTCACTACTTTGTGTCTTGACATGGCACGAGGTATTCGAACGGTTTCCAATTTTCCACAATAAATTGGTGGCGACTCCACAAATGCAAACGCTTGTTTCCCAAGCGCCCCCGTGGGCCCATGTCCACAATTTCGGAGGAGCCCTGTCGGCTGTCGATTCTCCTTTTGCTTTGTACCAGTTCCTGCATCGTTAGTGTAGAAAACAGGCAACAGATAGCACATATACATAAATGCAAACACGTAAAAGCATTTGATTGAAAAACAAAAATTAACCAAGATGACTTGAAGTTAAAATTTGAAATTTGAAATAATATGATATTTGAAAATTCCGTGACAAGTCGTCACTTTAGATAAAGGGAATTAATTTGAAAATTGAGCAATTAAGTCGTGTCGTGAGTTAAATTGCATCGAAATGTTGAAATTGATTTGTGACTGGAAAAACTCAAACTCAAACCGCCAGGGATGAATTTTTAGAGAATATTTTTACGAGCATATTTGATTTTTCAGGTCAAGACTCGAATTTGTGAGTGCTTGAATTTTGGAGGAAAACTGATGTCGTGATATCAATTTTCGATTTTTATTTTGATGGAAAATTATGAAAAAGCGAAAAATTTTCGGAATTTTGATTGACATGGAAACGATCCGTCGCAGATCGGGGCGACTAGCCCTTCCCCCCTTTAAAAAAAGAAAGAAAAATCCGTATGTTTAAAGCTGCGTCATGGAAACTGTGTCGGATTTCGTAAAACGCGAAAAGAAGGAAATGTGAGTGTGAGGAAACACAAAATGTCCTGGATCATCCCGAAGAGGCGCGAGCGTCCTGTCGGGAGGTTTGAGGTGTCAGGAGAAAATACAACTTGAAAGAGACAAGTCAAAAGCGGAAATCCTAGGGAAGGCCTAAAGAGGCGCGATCTGCCTGGCGATGGAAGCCAGCTCTCCCCTTTTTCTGAAAAAGGCGCTGATCATTTTTGTATAAATAGTGATGTTTGCGCTTCATTGTTTCATCATTCGAAACACAAAAATATCTCTACAAAACTTCTTCTTCTTCTTCTTCCACTTAAATATTTCATGGATGCTTTTGAGAATGCATTGCGACACTGGTGTCGGGATTTGTCGCCTCCCGAAAAGTATCAACTCGTTTGCATGGGAGTTGGTCAATTGTTGGTGCTCCGTCAAGTTAAGGTGCAATCTTCATTTCTCGAAGCATGTTCTGTGTTTCGGGATTCGAAACACCATGTTTTCGTTTTCCCGAAGGGTGAAATTAGTCCTCTTGTCGAAGAAGTTGGAGCCATTGGTGGGTGGCCGGGTAGTGTTCCGGTGCTTCCTCCGACTCGATTGTGCTATAAGGAGAAATTCCGTTCCATGTTGGGTTTGTCGACGAGTCAAGTCAACTTCCTCCTTGCTCCTCATGGTGTGGATATGTTCGCTCTTATCAACATCTTTTCAAACCGATTAGATGTCAATGTTTCGGAGGTGCCTAGGAGAAGGGCTCTTGACTTTTGCCTTGTCCATGTGTACCTCTTTGTTGATGCTTTGAAGAAGGAGGGGCCAAAATATTATGGTAGCATGACCCTTATTCATGTGGTTGGGCAATTGGAGCATGGTAGAGATCCATCGTGGTTGGTGCTTGGCGAGATCATCCAAGCCTTGGACAAGGAAGGCTCTTGTGGAGAAGCTCCTTCGTTCGGATCCCCAAGGATCCTTCAAGTGTGGCTATTGGAGAGGCTAAGGTATGTAGAGCCTCCGGTTGATTCTTCTTCTTATTCCTTCCGTCACCTTACCACGAGGAAGAAGTTGTACTCGGATTGTTTTGCTTCTACCGAGGCATATTGGGCCGCAAGATTGGCGGAGGAGGGTGGTCCTCACATCCGTTGGGTGGTGCCATGGTGGCTCTTGAGGTCCATCACAGGGGTGCCCACTTCGGGTGCTAGTCCTCGTTCTTTGATGGTTGTGGGTTTGAAGGTTGCTTCCTTCATTTATCCCGAAAGGCTCATGAGGCAAATGGGGCGTCAACAAAAGGTGCCCGCTCAAGATACCCTTGTCCAAGATAATGTTTTCCGGAACTCCGAGCTTGTGGAGGTCTTCGAAATACGGTGGGCCACTCGGCCGCTTTGGGAAGTACCAAACCCCGTTGCCACGTCATGGGTGACTCCCGCTTATGTCAAGTGGTCACGAGCTCCGTCCTTGGGAGAGAGGTCCAAATTCCGTAAGGACGATGTTGTCGACTTGAAGTATCGAGAGGTTGGCAAGGTCAACCGTGCCTTCTTTGAGGAGTATGTTGATGGGGTTAGCCCCGATATGATAAGACCACCAAAGAGGAGAAGCTCGGGTCCCAAGAACATGGTGGGCCGTGCATTGGCTCGTTTTGGGTCGAACATGGGGTCTTGTGCTAGACCGGAGGCCGTCGCCATCTTAGATCCGTTGAGGATCCGTTCCGAGGAGGAAATCTATGTTAGGCGGGCCAACAAGAAGAACAAGGGGAAGATGTACCCCGAGGGAAAAGGCAAGGGTAAAATGGAAGAGTGAAGACCTCCACTACCCACTTTATTATTATGTTGTATTAGTGTTGTGAGTTTTTATTATGTCGTACTAGCTAGTTATTGTGTGTTTTGTGCTAGTTTTATTATGTGAGGTGTTTTAGTCGGCACCTTAGTTTTGACAAGTTGTAGACTCGTCGAGCTCTATTTGTTGTTGAAATTGTAATCCCTCCCATTATTAATTAAATAAGAGGATTGCTTGTGTCAAAAACTGTGAACGCTTGTTTCTTCCATCCATTCTGTAAAGGCAATTCGATTTGAATTATCCTAAACATTTGCACTTGGGAAAGTGGGATTTTTGTGGTAAGGGAGAAAGGCTTTTTTTTGGTATTTTTGCGGGGAAAAGGGAATGTTGTTCCCTTTTCTCTTTTTTTTTTTTGAAAGTTGATATGGGTGATGTTTTTTGTATGTGGGTGATGTTTTTTGATTATGGGGATGGTTGTATCCTTCTTGTGTAAGAAAGGACTGCCTACGTATCCACCTGAAAAGGTGAAATCAAACCATGATCGTAGTTCGAAATGTTTTGTAAATTTTGAGTGGGTTTTGTAGTTGTATCCCTCATGTATAAGAGGGTCTGCCTACGTATCCACCTGAAGAGGTGAAATCAAACCATGCTCATAGTTCAGGGGTTTTTTTGTTTTAGTGCAATATGAATGTTGCCTTTGACAGATCAAAGGACCTTTGAAACGGGCAGGGTGCCGCAACTTAGACTCGATAAAACATGCAATATCAAATCATAATGCGTTTGAGGAACTTGACTTGAAAAGGGTTGAGGTGGTTGCTAGTTGTAAAACTAGGCTAGGTCGTTGGTTGCTATGGTTCAAGGGTAGTATTTCTTGAGTTGTTCTAGGTTGGTCGGGTTTTTAAAATCCTCCCCATCTAGGTCACTCAGTCTCACTGCGCCCCCCGAAAGTATTTTCTTGACCAGGTAAGGCCCGACCCAGTTGGGTTTACATTTTCCCCTCGGATCGACGGGTATCGATGCACGAACCGACTTGAGGACCAAGTAGCCTTCTTGGATGTTCCTGGGTTTGACCTTCTTGTTGAATGCCCGTTGTATACGTCGTTGGTATAGCTGGACGTTGTGCAAGGTGTTGAGTCGCCGTTCGTCTAGAAGAGTGAGCTGCTCGTACCTTCGACGGGTCCATTCCGCCTCAGGGACTTGACTCTCCAGTAGGATGCGTAGAGAAGGGACCTCTAACTCTACCAGTTGAACCGCCTCCATGCCATATGGTAGGTAGAAGGGTGTGGCGCATGTCGGTGTTCGGATGGAGGTTCGGTATCCCAGAGTGCGAATGGGAGCTTGCTCGGCCAATCGCGGTAGTTGTCTTGCATTTTCTTGATAATGGTGACAAGAGTTTTGTTAGCTGCCTCGACCGCTCCGTTGGTTTGGGGACGGTAGGGAGATGATCGATGTCGTTTGATTTTGTATTTGTCCAGCAAGGCCTGAGTTTCCGCCCGGTAGTTAGAGCCTTGATCGCTGATGATTTCATGGGGTACCCCATATCGGCAGATGATGTTGTTCTCAATGAACTTGGCCACTTGTTTGGCGGTCAAGATTGCATATGACTGCGCTTCCACCCATTTGGTGAAGTAGTCGATGGCGACGAGGACGAAACAAAACTCCTTGGTGCCCACCGGGTTGACTTTCCCGATGATGTCGATGCCCCAGGTTGAGAAAGGCCAGGGTGAGGTCATTGTGTATAAAAGGGATGGCAGTATGTGTTGTATGTTGGCGAAGATTTGGCAATTGTGGCAATGTTTGACGTAGTTACGGCAATCGGCTTCCATGGTGGTCCAGTAGTAACCTAGCCGCATGATTTTTTGGGTAAGCATTATTGCGCTCTTTGAGGGCCACATTCTCCGTCGTGGACCTCTCCCATGACTTTTTTGGCTTTGTGATGGTCAATGCAAAGGAGGAGAATTCCTTGGGGTGTTCTTTTGTAGAGTTGATTTTCGTTTATCACGAATTGTGATGCAAGTAAACGGATGGCTCTTTGTCATCTTGGGTCAGAGTTGGGAGGGAATTAGTTTTTGGTTTTGTAGTTGAGGATGGCTTGGTACCAAGGTTCATCATGGCTTTCCTCGTCGTCGTTGATGGCACAAATGTGAGCTGGCTCGCTCCTTCTCTCGACACATAGGGGCATCGATGTCATGTCGTCAGGTATGTTGACGAGCGCGGCAAGTTTTGCCAGGGCATCAGCAAATTGATTTTTCTTTCGCGGCAAGTGGAAACAGTCGAGTTGGTCGAAGAACTCAGCCTCTTGATTGATCTTTGCTCGGTAGGGAGCTAAAATGTCACTTCGGATTTTCCATGACCCGGACACCTGATTGATGATGAGCGAGGAATCACCATGGACCCTCAATCTCTTGATGCCAAGTGTGATGGCTGCTTGTAGGCCGATGAGGCATGCTTCATATTCAGCGGCATTGTTGGTGCCGGTGAAGTCCAGTTTGACCGAGATCAGAACATGTTCTCCCTCTGGCGATATTAGAAGGATTCCTACCCCAAAGCCTCTCAGATTAGATGCACCGTCGAAGTATAGGTCCCATGCGTCAGAGTCGGCACAAAGGATGTCTTCGTCAGAAAGTGACCATGTGTCAGTCGCTAGATCCTCGTTGATGGGATTCTATTGATAACATTGAGGGGTACAAACTTGAGGTTAAACTCGGACCGCATGAGTGTCCACCTAGACAGCCTTCCGTTTAGTACGGGTTTTTCGAAGATATATTTAACCGGATCCATCTTGGAGTAGATGTGGACCGTATAGCTGAGCATGTAATGCCGTAGCTTCTTTGTTGACCATACTAGGGCAAGACATGTCTTTTCCAGTTGGGTGTAACTTGTCTCGTACTCGATGAACTTTTTGCTGATGTAGTAGATGGCTCGTTCTTCGCGGTCGACTGTTTGTGCTAGCATGGCTCTCATGATCGTGTTGGTAACAGTCAGGTATAGGGATAGAGGAATCCCCGGTTGGGGTGGCATGAGGACAGGAGGTTTGGATAGGATTTCCTTTATCCTGTCGAAGGCCTTTTGACAATCATCGTCTTAATCGGTGTGATCGGAGGCGCGAAGTTTCTTGAATATTGGTTCACAAATCATGGTGAGCTTGGCAATGAAGCGGCTGATGTATTGGACCTGACCGAGAAATCCCCGAATCTCCTTCTCGTTCCTAGGCCGAGGCATTTGTTGAAGGGCTTTGATTTTGGTTGGATCAATCTCAATGCCTCTTTTGGTGACGACATGTCCCAAGAGTTTTCCGGAGGTAACCCCAAATGCACACTTCTGAGGATTTAGTCTCATGTTAGACTTCCGCAGACGAGCGAAGAATTTTTGAAGGGCGTTGATGTGGCCGTCCCGTTCTCTTGATTTGACAATCATGTCATCGACATACACCTCTACCTCCTTATGCATCATATCATGTAGGAGAGTGGTAGCGGTTCATTGATAGGTAGCCCCGGCGTTGATGAGACCGAAAGACATGACCGTATAGCAGTATGTACCCCACTGTGTAGTGAATGCAGTCTTGTGCATGTCTTCCTAAGCCATTTTAATCTGGTTGTACCCAGCATACCCATCCATGAATGATAGGAGAGCATGTTCAGCAGTGTTGTCCACTAGAATGTCAACATGTGGCAAAGGGAAGTCGTCCTTTAGACTCGCCTTGTTCAGATCCCTGAAGTCGACGCAAACTCGAATTCTTCCGTCTTTCTTTGGTACGGGCACAATGTTGGCCACCCAATCAGAGTATTCAGACACTTTGATGAAACCAGCCTTGAACTGTTTATCCACTTCTTCCTTGATTTTTAGGGCCCATTCAGGACGCATCCGGCGTAGCTTCTGCTTCACAGGTTTAGCTCCGGGCTTAATGGGTATCCGGTGCTCTGCAATTTCCCTGTCAATCCCAGGCATGTCTCTGTAAGACCAGGCGAATACGTCCTTGTATTCGTGGAGGAGGTGAATGAACTGTTGTCTTTCCGAGGGGTCCAGGGTTGTCCCTAACCTAAGTTCTTGAGGTGTGTTATCGGTTCCTACGTTAATAGGTTCGGTCTCCTCAATGATGGGGGTTCTGGTTTCCTGTTTGTCAAGTTCTTTGGCTAAGTAAGGTGGGTAGTCACTCAAGTCAAATTCCTCATAGTCATTCAGAATTGCATTGCAGTTAAATTGAGGCGAGTCATAAGCAAAGTTAGCGTTCATTAAGTTGACACGAGCGAAAAGCTCGGAGAGGACAGACATCTCATGGTCGGTCAGAGGCGACACAGCAGAGGAGGTGGCCCCTAGAACAGGCTCCAGGTTGTCACCTTTCATGGGAGTGGGGGTGACCCTAGTAGACTCAGCCCCTGCATCAGCCACGACCTTGTGATAAAATAGTGGGAAGGGGACCTTGACTGGGACATCAGGAGTGTTAGGAGCTATGACAGACTCTGACTCCGACTCACACTCAGATTCAGATTCTTCTTCGCTTCCTTCTTTGAACATAGGGCATTCTCTAGTTGTGATCTTGAGAATGCGGCCTTGGCGATCTGTCCACTTGACGGTTTTCCTCCAGTCCTGTGTAGCTTTCTCCGGGTCGGTGTCGGAGATCAAGGCGATTGGGTCAAACCGATTGTCCTTCGGGCGATGTTGATGATGTCCTCATAGTCGAGGTGCTTGATGTTATCATCTCCAAAGAGGAGAGTGACAGCTTGTCCATCGAGGCATGACGATGGCTTAGGCTCGGTTGATGCAGTTTCGGTGTTGTCGGGGATGAAGTAGCAGTCCTGGAAGACTTCCACACCCGGGTATATGGCCTTGGCCACAGAGTCATAGATCGGCTCCGGAAATCCATGGTAGAGCTCTGATTCTCCCTCGGGGAAAAGTATCCATTGAGGGTCAGATGATAGGGACGGAGGATAACTCCGTGCTTCTTGCGTTTACGAACTAGGAGGTTCATCTCCTGGATATCTTCATCGGTAGGCGCATATCCCAGTCCGAAGGGAATGTTGGGGACCTTAGCCTGTTTCAAGGGAGGTAAGGTGCTCTTCAGTGGATTGAGGGGCAAACCCGGGAAGTAACCCAGGCGCATCATGATGCGGTTGCCTGTGAGGTTGGCAAACGGGTCACAATCAAAGGGTGTTGATTCATCAGTTATGGCATTCACAGCTTGGAATCCCCACATTTCATTATCATCTTCCTCAATGGTCTGGGAGGCTATTCCCTTTCTCATGACAGCTTTGATCGGGGAAGCAGGAATTGAGATCGTTTTCCCGTTGAAGGGGACCCTGATTTTATGGTGGAGAGTCGAGGTAACCACCTTGACGGCGTGAATCCAGGGACGTCCCAGGAGCATATTGGAAGAGGCGTCGATGTCGACCACCTGAAAACTGGTTTGCCTTTCCAGCGGTCCGGTTGCGACAGTCAAAGTGATGAGCCCCGCGGCCTTGCGATGAATGTCATCGTAGGCGCGTACTCTTTGATTTGTTGGGACCAAATCAGCTTCCTTAATACCCAGCTTGTGAGCAGTCTTGAGGGGAATGACATTTACCGGGGATCCGTCATCTACATGGACCATGGGTACATTCTTCTTGAGACATTGTACGGTAATGTACAGGGCAAGGTTATGATTGGCTCCGAAGGGAGGGATATCTTCGTCAGAGAAGACGACTGGGTTGTATAAGTCAGGGGCGTCCCTTGTCATATGTGCCACTATTTCTTCAGGGGAAGAGGTTGAGGGCACAGTTAATTTTCCCAAGGCCTGTAGCAAAGCCTGTCGATGCTCAAAGGATGTCGCGATCAGTTGCCAGATCGAGATCTCGGCTTTTGCCTTATGAAGCTGCTTGAGGATCGAATTCTCAGGAGCTCTTGGTTGAGTGTCTACTACCGGGACGACTTGCTCGTTTGTTATTGGAGCGACCGCTGAATTGTTCGGGTTCTGATAGGGGCGTCCGGACCGGGTAAGGTGACTGATCTCTTTCGCCCGTTTCTCTTTCCCTGGAACAATATAGACATCTTCAAAATCATCTCTCCATATGCCATTGATTTCAGGATCTCGAAGGCACCTTGGAGGGGTATTCCTTGGTGGGCAGTTTTTGTGAGGGATATTTCTGTGAGGATAGTTTTTGTGGGGTTTGATTATTGTGAGGGTGATTATTGTGAGGATAATTATTGTGAGGTGCATGCCAAAATGGTCGTAGGAGCAATCCGTCCTGGTGAGGGTAGTTTTGGGCGCTCGGGGGACTCTCCCTCGAGCGTGGTGGTGGAGGATTGAAGATAAGCCGGTAGTAGGCATCGTCAAGTCGGGTAATCCTCTCGGAGAGGCTGGCTATAGCTTCCTCAACTTGTTGGAACATGGTGAGCATAGTGGCGGCACTGAACACAAATATCCCGTCCGAGGGATCTTTGATGCGTGTCTACAATATGATGTTTTACATCTTTATTTCCACGCATTTTATGTCTATTATTAGTAGTTTATTCTACTATTTGTCCCTTTTCGTCGACTTCCGCCTTTTTATGTAATATTGCAGATTATTGCGGAATTGAGTAGATAATGAGCCAAATCCGTCCCTAAGTACTTAGCATTGCATTTGACATGGAGTAAAGACTCGGGAAGCGAACTTGGTGCGCGTTTGGAGGCCTGAAAGACAAATTTATGAGAGCTTCAGAAGCGAATTACCAGCTACGGCAATCTATAGACTGACCTATATGGTCTATAGACTGTCAGAATGCTTCTCGACATTGCAGCCTTATTCAGATGGCTATATATCGAGCTCTATAGAAGATAATCGAGTGATTCCAATTGGAGGTGAAAGCTTATGCTCTTGGCTTTCCAACGCCGCGTAGAACTCCTGATTTGACCAAGTAACGAAGAAATGGCGGTTGTTTTAATATCGGTGCGCGCTGCAGGAATTGTCAGAATGCATTACTGTACAGCGCCTGTGGTCGATCGACTGGTCCAAGTGGTCGATCGACCATCCCACGAGCTAATGCGCAATTTAAAAGACGAGAGACCGAAGCCCAATTGTAATTAGGTTTAGGAATAGGTTATGTTATTTTCCGATATAACGTAACTTTACCTGCTGCTTGACGGATAGAGGATTCATTAGCTTAGTTTAATTTAGTTGTTATCATACATCCAGTTTTCATTAGTTTTAGTTTAGAATTCTCAATAAAATTCGCACTTTGCTTTCGGATTTTCTTGTTCTTGCCTTGTAACGGTATTCCTTCTTCATAATTCCAGTTTGTTTTAGTTATTCTTGCAGTAGTTAGAATTGCTAGAATAATCCCGAAACCTTTAGTTTATTATTGCTTTTAATCGTTCAATTTCAATTATCCATTCGTCCATCGTATTTATCGAATTAGTTGTTGTTGTCTTCATTAATATGTGTAGCTAAACCCTTCGTGCTAAGATGTAGGCGACCTATAGCGTAGATTGCGTAGGATTAGGCAACCTGAATTAGGGCATTGGTCGATCGACTGGCTTCTCTGGTCGATCGACTGACGCGTGTATGATTAGCACCGCTTTTAATTTATTAAGTGCATTATTTGACAACGAGACCGAGAGGAGACTTGTTAGATTCTTAGTATTGACCAACCCATTAAGATCGAGAGATAGGGGACGGAAATAGTTAATGAATTAGAACGACTAAATTGCTAAGATCGAAAGATAGGTAATTTAGGCTTTAAGAATCACTTTTCAGGGCGAGAGCTAGCATTAGTGAGACTTAGGGGCTAGTAGCATAGGCCGAAAGGAGCTACTGGTTAACTTGGACCGAGAGGACTTGTTATTTACCCATCTACACGACTTTATTTCAGACTCACCCAGGACATGCGCCGTCATAGCTATAGTGAACCGACCATCTTAGCATCCCTTTTAGTATTTGATTTTATCCATTTTCTTTAATTGTTTATTTATTTGCTTTAGTTTATTTATATTGCATATTAGCTTTAGATAAACCCAAAACACCCCCCTTATTTGTTACTTTTAGACTGAAATCTAGAACAACTGAAATTTCTTTCCTCCTTGTGGTTCGAATCGTGCTACCGCTGTCTACAGTAGTAGTTTCGAATTTATAAATTTAAATCTTGATACTTTACGACGGTATCAAATTTTGGCGCCGTTGCCGGGGAGGTAGCGCTAGTTTTAGTTGTTTTTATTTTGGTCTGTGTTTAGCCTCAATGGAAGACTGAGTACCTTGAGGCAGTTCTTATCTTCTTCTTTAGTGTTGTTTCGATAGGTCCTACAGGTCCTATTAGCAGTACTTCAGGAGGATTCACCATGTTCCATTCTTGGGACCAGCAGGTGGAATTTTGTGGGAGATGTGGTGCTGAGGGGCATGATTCTGCTATGTGCTGAGCAGATATGGACCAAGTCTATGCTTACTGGCAATATAAACAAGGTCATTATACGCCGCCACATCCATACTATCAACAAGGCTTTCAAGAGCCTTCATATTCTTTTGCACCACCTCCGCAAATCCCTCTTCCCTCTAACGAGATGGCGGATCTCAAAGCTATGATACAAGAGCTTGCGACCAAAACTGCCAAACATCGTGAAGAACATGCAGCATGGTTTAAATCTTTTCAGTCCCGAATGGCCGACCTTTCTTCTCCTCAACACATGGAGACCGTGCATGCTATGCGCGTCCGTAGTGGGTCAACCCCTGAAGGGTCTGCTATGAAAAGGGTAAGCCCAGAAATTAATAAAGATGATTCAGGAAGAGAAGAGGCTGAACTGTCAGAACAGAAGAATAGCGTTAGGAGTAGAATTGCAGCATTTGAAAGTCGATCGACCAACCACTCTGGTCGATCGACTAAGACCTCTGTTAATATTGTTGATAATTCGACCCGAATTATTGATGGGTCGTTCATTTCAAGAGCCATGAAGTTATTTCCAGGTGTTGATAAGGACAAGGTCCTTAAATCAAAGGATGTTTCAAAGAAGGAAGTAGAAGAGCAAGCCAAGTTGTCGATAAAGCTTTCATTTCCTGAGCGGCTCCGGAAATCAAAAGACGAGACTGAGCGAGAAGAGACTTTGAATGCCATAACACTGAGGAGCGGGTCTACTATTACCGGGCCCACTGTGGCGAAATATGGGTCTGAAAAGAAGGAAGAAAGGGCGTATGTGAACAGTGGCAAAATAAAGACGACTAGCAGCATAGGCAGTCGATCAACTGCCTATCATGGTCGATCGACCGCTTTGAAAGAACAGTGGCGGAAGATTAATGAAGCAGAAACTTCAAACAGTACCAGGACCAGTCGATCGACTGACCATCATGGTCGATCGACCAGTCCCCGACCTTCTAGTGCTACTGTACCTGAAGACCTCAGTCGATCGACTGACCAACCTAGTCGATCGACCGAGGAAGTTGCTGAAAGTGCACAGTTCCGTCCTCCAATGCCTGATGACTTGAGAGACCATTTGTTTCGGGGTTCGACAACTCCGAAAATATTGAGGCAAGACCCGAATGCTGATGGGTCAGTTCCAGTGCCCAAGTATGACCCCACTACTGTCAATGGTTCGTTCCTTCGACGGACTGAAGAGGGTTCTAGCTACAACAAAGATAAGATGGTCGATTTTCAGCCCAAGTTTTCAGATGCTGGTATGAGGGATTTAGAGAAGCATACTAAATTACTTCTCACTGCCCCTTATCCAGAAAGACTGGTGCCGACGAAGGATAAGGTATCTTTTGAGAAATTTAAATCTGTTATTCATGGTTTAAATGTTCAAACATCTTTTCTTGAGTTGGTAAATCAAGTTCCTGCTTATATGAAATTTATGAAGCAACTTTTGACTAAAAAGCGGAAACTTGATAGAGTCGAGTCTGTTGCATTAACTGCTGAGTCCAGTTCTTACTTAATTCATACTGCTCCGCAGAAATTAGCTGACCCGGGTAGTTTCTCTATCCCGTGTCAAATAGGCACCTTTAGTCTCGATAAAACTTTATGTGATTTAGGCGCTAGCGTGAGTGTTATTCCATTAAGTCTAGCTAAACGACTTGGTTTAACTGAGTTTGCTTGCACAAGTATGACAGTTCAGATGGCCGACCGTTCTGCAGCCCAGGCCATAGGAGTGTTAGAGGATATTCCTGTGCAAATCGAGAAATTCTTCTTTCCTGTAGATTTTGTTATTCTAGATATACCCGAGGATCGTCACACCCCGATTATTTTGGGTAGACCATTTCTGCACACTGCTGGTGCAGTTATTGATGTTGGCCTTAGGACATTGACTTTTTGTAACACCCCGTAAAGTTGAAGACCTTTATTATATTTTAAGAGTAATATTTTAATCTATTTTAATTTAATATTAATTTATTTGAAATAAAATTTATTTGATAAAATATATCCTTATTTTATTTTGAAGAAATGTAATCATTTTTGATAGTTTAGAAATGTTTAAAAGTGATTTAAACTATATTTAAACCTTTTCCTTTGTTAAAATAGATTTCGGATAAAAGTCGTAAAATTGGGATTTTCCCATTTCTTACGGTCATTGGGTAAACGAGTTTGGATATTGGGCATATGAGTACTTAATCTTTTAGTAAAATCGTGTTTAAGAACTTTACTTTTCTCGGAAATCGCGTTCGACGAATAATTCTAATTTCCGTCGAAACGAACCAAAACATAAACAAATGACCCATCTCCCCATGTCTTTGGCTGGCCACCTACCCTCCATTTGTCCCCTCTTCCAATTTTCATTTCCTCCATAACTCAATCTATCTCCTCCTTCTCTCAAACACCAAAAACTCACTAAAAATCCTCCTTACAATCCCTAAATCCACCATAAATCCTTCATTTCTCCACCAATTTGCATAAAAATTATATATTTGGAATCCTCTTTTCATCCTTCATCTACTAGTAAGCTTTATTTTCATTTCCCCCAATTTTTGTTTAAGACACTTTTTTTAGGGTTTCGAATTTAAGCTTAATAATTGTGTTTTTGTTGTTCTTATAGGTGATGAATTTGAAGATGTGTTAGGTGACTCATATGTTGTTGAAGATGAAGAGTAATTTTGGGTTTTAGAAGCTTTCTCAAGTTATTACTTGTCTCCTTGCTAGCTTAAGGTAACTATTCCGAGTTACTCGACGAATTAATGTCACATTAGTAGTTGTATTTGTTGTTTGTTGTTGTTTGTTGTTGTTTGAGACGATCTTGTTGATAAATGAATGAATGGAGTAAGATGAGTATGCTTATGTTTAATTTATGTTACCTATTTGTATATTATTGTTTGGAACAAATTTGGATGAGGAATTATGTGTTGTGACAAGTCCGTGTTTTGGCTGGAACGCGTCAGTACCAGAACGAGACGGTTTCCAATGTTTCCAAAAATATGACAGATTGAATGGCGTCGAAAAATTAGGTGGTTTAGCCACTTGAATCACTCAATTCGGAGTCCGTATGAGTAAATGGCGTCGTTTTATCGATAAAATTTATAGAAAAGTTTACCCTTGTGTGAGACGGTTATTTATGCTATTTTATTATGCGATAATTTTGTGGAATTAGTTATTTTGTAAGTTGGAATATATTTTCTTATGTTGATAGTCTTTCACATGATAGAAATTGGAATAGTGCATGAAAATGATATTGTAATGAATTTAGTGATTTGGGCCAAAGTAGGCCAAGACTCTGAGTTGGGCCAGATTGACCGAACGAGTTTGGTCAAACTAGGTTTAAACCGGTCAGCCTCGATTTGACCGATGACCCGTCGCGGGACTCGGGTCGAGGGTTTGTCTTTGAGGTGATATTGGTTGTCATTGGATGTTTTATGTTGATTCCTTGATATTTGTAATTATCATTCCACATGTTGGTTGTTGGATGCTTTGGATGCCTTATGCTTGAGTCTTGTTGTCTCTTTGCCATTTTAGCTTGTTCTCATGGATTATGGTACTAGCGGTTGGTTGGAATTTGGATTATTATTGATATTGGAGATATTGTTGGATTGTCAGCTAAATATGCTCTTGCGAAGCCTTTCATATGCTAGGGTGTGTATGATCATTTGTGTGTGCAAGTTTGGACTCTTTACCCCTTTTTTTTTTGGTTAATTGGGTGTCCTACTTGTCTTGTGTGGTGTGGGCTAAAGTATTCAAGCTGGGACTAGGTCCTAGGTGAGTATTTCGGCCTTCATCATAGATAGGCCATTATAGTCTTTGACGAGTGTATGTTTGCGGCTTAATAGCCTTTGTGTCTTAGCTTGGTGAGTTTATATCCAAGTTAGGGCATGACCTCCTGACGTACTCGTAGAAGTATGTGGTCAGTTTAAGTACTAGCCAACCCTTTGGTGGACTCCTTAGGGGTACTCATGTGTGTGATCATGGGTCTTGGATGCGGTATTTTCCGCGTGTCGCTAGGTCTGCGCAGGTTTAGGACTAGGGTGTTTACCTTACCTCGTGGTATAGACTCGAGTTACAGAGTGACTATTGACCGTCCTAAGAACTTATGCCTGTCTCTAGATATATTGTCCTTTCTTGTTTGATGATTCTATGAATCATAGAAGGTGAGATGAAAGCCGGCTATGGTTGATAGAGTTTGGATTCCTGGATGTTATGTGATTCACATGATAGTGTAGTATGAGTCGGTCTAGTATTCACATGCTAGGACTATGTGTTGTTTTATTGTTGTTCACATGATAAGCACAATTGTCTAGCATCTATATACTAAGGCTATGTGTTATTCATATTCATATTCTTATGTTTACATGTTATATTAATTATGACATTTCGTGGTCGGGAGAACTCGGAGTTACTCCCCACCGATCGTGGCTTTCGTATTTGTATAAAATGCGATTGACAGGTAGGTGATGCATCTATGGGGTACATGGACGAGCTAGCGAGCAAAGTAACCTTGGGACCTAGATTGGCTTTATTTTATTATGACCCTTAAACACTTTTATGTTATATACTTTTTAGGGACATATGTCTCCCTTTATCATATTTGGGTTGTATAACTTTGTTTCGCGACTTTAGCGATGTTTTATTATGAGATTTATTTTAGACCTTGCATGTTTGACACCTTCCCATTTGGATACTTTTATAACGAGTTCGGTTTTTAAAAATTAGGGTTTTTACCCAAATGAACCTATTACAAACATATCCATGCAGTTTTATTCTAGAATTACGTGTTTATTTTTCCGCAATGAATGAGGGTGTCACACTTTTATGGTGGGGAAGGAAAGAATTTCATTTGCTCTGTCTCCCATTCGTAGGGATCCTATGATGGTTCAGTGCAATGCTAAGACAGCTAATATTTATGTGATTATTGATGATGTCTCGCCTTTTATTCCTACCCCTATTCCTGCTTTAACACCTCCGCCCCAGATTGGGAGCGAATTGGAGGAAAAATCTTGTGTTTTACTTGTTGCAGGGTCTGGTTTGGGGAAGGAACTACCGCACGTTTGTGCACCTCCAATATAAATAACTTGACCTTAAAATAATAAACTTGAGAGATGGGTAGACTTAAGGACCTAAGGTGGTAGTCTGTAGTGTATTTGCTATTTGTTAGGTTTTAACATGTTTGTTGATTGTCATCTAATAATTGTTGTGCCCTTGGATCAATGACCGTGAGCTTACCTACATGAAGATCAAGATTTGGTGCCTATTGCCGGAAATTGAGGATTTGCTCAACTTTGAAGAATGCTTCTACTTCCTTGAAGATGTTTCTCATTCTTGGTGTTCCTTGCCCTATTCCTTATCTCTTGTGTTTATCCTTCTTCTAAACTCTATTTTCTTTCCTTAGGAGTGACTCTTGTACCCTCCCAACTTGTGTTTTGTTCCTTGCTTATCTTCCCTTAACGCCTTTTTATAGTACTCTTTCTTTTGAGGAATGTTAGCCTTGGTTGGAGAAGTTGACTTTTGAGGAGATTGTTTGTGGTTAACCCATAACCCTGGTTTTGAGAGGTTGTGATATTAGAAAGACCTAGGTTGTGTGATGAGACATACTTAATGATTCTTAGACCTAGATCCTTGATAAGGTGAGTATTCTTGATTGGTGGATTTTGTGTTGTCAAGTGTGAGTTGCGTTTGTTACTAAGGCTATAGAACTTGGCTTTGTTGTTTAGGTTTGGGATTTGAGTGCCTTGGGAAGTGTAGTGAGACATGTCTTGGGATACTAGTGCTTGGTACTTGACTTTAAATGGATGGAATTGAATGGTGGAATATTTGAGAAACTCATGGTTGACACTAGTTGGATGGGAGTATAGCTTTGTTGGAACTTTGACCTTGATCTTGTGGAAGTTGTTTGTGGATGTTTGAGGATTTGGAGTGGTGAAATCACACTTATAGTGGAGTACCCTGTTTCGGGGAATAAATTAGGATGAAGTAACATGAGCGTTTTGAGGAAATCCTTGGGAGTGATGTGGTTATAAGTTTTGTTGCTAAGAAGTTTTCGGAACCGCTTAGGTTGATGTTGTTGTTTGAGATTTGAGTACCTGGCGTTTCCTTGTTGTCTAATTTCCTTTCTTCTATGACCATAAGCGTTACCGTTCATACCTCCTTTCCTCGCTTCATCTTGCTCATGATCTTGAATTAGCCGCCGTGGTACATGCCTTGAAGCCATGGAGGCATTACCTTATTGGAGTTCATTGCCGCATTTATACCGATCATAAGAGTTTGAGGTGTATCTTTACCCAGAAAGAATTGAATATGAGGCAAAGAAGATGGCTAGAGTTGGTGAATGATTATGATGCCGAGTTGATTTATCATGAAGGGAAAGCAAATGTGGTGGCCGATGCTTTGAATAAGAAGACTAGTCACTATTTGAGCACTATCCGTGTGTTACCTGATGAACTTACCACGGAATTTCAAAAGTTAGGGATAAGCCTTGTTGGGAAGGGCTTTCACTATCTTAGTGCCTTGAGTGCAAAACCCGACTTTTACCGTGAGATCCGTACTTGCCTACCTGAGAATGCTACTTTCAAGTCCATTCAAGCAAAAATCCAACTTGGGCAAGCTAAGGATTGTGTGGTGGATAGTGATGGATACCTTCGTTACCAAGGTAGGATGTATGTTCCGAGAGTAGCGGAGTTGAGGAAGAAGATCCTTGATGAAGCTCACCTTTCTCCTTACTCTATTCATCCGGGTGGTGACAAGATGTATAAAGACTTGAGATTACAGTTTTGGTTGCCTAGGATGAAGATTGATGTCCTAGAGTATGTTAGCAAGTGTCTTACCTGTCAGAAAGTGAAGATTGAGCATCAGAAACCCGGGGGTTTGCTACAACCTTTGGATGTTCCCCTTTGGAAATGGGAGTCCATCTCCATGGACTTTGTGATGGCTTTACCTAAGACTGCTAGCGGAAAAGATGCGGTTTGGGTGGTTGTAGATCGATTGACCAAGTGTGCTAGATTTATACCTATCAAGGAGACATGGAACTTAGTTGTCCTAGCTGAGGCCTATGTGAGGGAGATAGTACGCTTCCATGGAGTGCCTAAGGATGTAGTTTCAGATCGTGACCCTAGATCTCGTTCCCGTTTTCGGACCGCTTTGCAAAAAGCCATGGGTAGTAAGCTACCGATGAGTACCGCTTTTCATGCCGCTACTGGATGGGCAGACTAAGAGGACTATCCAGACTTTAGAGGACCTCCTCCGTGCTTGTGCTTTAGACTTCCACACTTCTTGGGAGAAATGTTTACCTCTTGTCGAATTCTCCTACAACAATAGCTATCATTCCTCTATCAAGATGTCACCTTATGAGGCTTTGTACGGTAGGAAGTGCCGTAGTCCTGTTTGTTGGGATTAAGTCCAAGATGCTCATGTGTTGGGTCCCGATTTGGTGACTGAGACCATCAATCAGGTTCAGATCATTCGAGAGCGTATGAAAACCGCTCAAGACCAACAGAAATCTTATGCCGATGTCCGTCGTCGACCACTTGCCTTTGAGGTTGATGATCGAGTGTTCCTTAAGGTATCACTTATGAAAGGGGTGAAACGGTTTGGTATGAAAGGAAAGCTGTGTCCCAAATACATTGGACCTTTGTGTGCTTGAGAAGATTGGCCCCGTTGCTTACCGTTTGGAGTTGCCCCCGAATTTGAGCAAGGTTCATGATGTCTTCCATGTATCTCAGTTGAGGAAGTACATTAGTGACCCGAGCCATGTCATTCAAGAAGAAATCCCAGATTTGGAGCCTAACTTGACTTTAGAAGAAAGGCCAATCTGAATCCTCGAAAGAGCAAACAAGCAACTTAGAAACAAAGTTGTGCCCCTAGTTCGTGAAGGAAATGTAGAATCATATACATTATAACATACTCTTATATGTCTAATAATTTGTCATAAAATTAATAACGGAACTTATGCATGCAAACAATAAAATGAATAGAGGAGAAATTATGTCCTTACATATTTAATTTCGGATATTTGGGCACAAAAGAGATCACCTTTCTCTTTTGTTCTTGAGCTTATTCCAATGGAAGAATGAAGATCTAAGTGTAAGATCTCTCCCTATGCTTTATACCCAAGGCTCCTCTTAATTAAATCAATATTATAAATACTAGTTATAATATTAATTATAGTAGAAAATTGAACCAAAAATATTTATAAACACTTAAGTATTTTCGGTTTTGATGAGAGATAAAGAGAGGATTTTATTTCTCTAGAAAACTTATATTTTGGATGAGTTGAATGAAATGAATATAATCTAAAACATTTTAGAGTATTATTAGGTAAAATTATAAGAAAAACAATGATGAATTGTTCTTCTCCAAAACCGTGTAAGAGAGGACATAAAGGGAGCCAATGCATGAAGAAATTGTTCTTCACAAGGAACAATAGGTATGCAAGGCTAGGGTTGCCTTTAATCATTGTGTTTTCCCACTAATTATAAACAACATATAATTAGCTTAAGTCCCTCTATTTTTCGGCCCATTTGGTAATATGGAATCCATATTATTTTTGTCAATTGTCTATATGTTACATGTCATATGTCACATATATTTGTTATGTATTTTTAACATATTAAAAATCAATGTATTAATAAAAATACGTCACATACAAAAATCGACTTAGTAATTTCATAATTACTTGTGCCAAAAATTTTACCAATTATAAATTACAACATATTGTATTTATAACAATTCATTCAAATTTAATTGTTACATTAAACAATTTATTTCATCCGAGTAATTATACAATTTAATTACTCAGACCGTATCTTATTTAATCACATTTCAATATGATACGTAAATTTTACTTCCAAAATCGTCCGTCAATTTTCAAGTAATTTAATTAACTCGTAACATTATACGATTAATTAAATAATCAATTAAGAGGGTTGCCCTTTAGGTATGACCTAGGGGGTCAACTGATCACCACCGTCACACGACAGTAATGTCAAACTCTAGTAAGCCAATCATTACCGATATATGTTGACCAGTTGTGATAACAAAATTACTTCCCAATTGTATTCATTTTAATGAGACTTAAACATGTGATCATCATGATCAACAAACGTGATCGCATTATTGTCGGAGGACACATATTCCAACAATCTCCCACTTGTCCTCGACAAGTGTGCGTCACCAATTCTCTTGTCCTATTACTATCTCCCACTCAATGCAAGGTGTCTTTCAGGTCGTACTTGCAAGTGATCATATCGAGAGTGGTTTCCTCGATCTGGAGAATAACTGATTGACCGGATTTATCCACTCTGGATACCTTCCGAGCGTGGCCACGCATTTCCAATTCATTACTCCTCGAGTGGCCCCGAGATATTGTTATAACCCCGACTAGGGGTGGACAATTCCTATCGCACTCATTCCCTTCGACTAGCCACAGCCATCATAACCCAAAATATGCCCATTTGACCCCATTTACGAAGGTCGTAGTAACACAAATCAAAGTTAATCAAATCGTGCCATCTTAGGCGAATAGTCTTTAGTCAAAAGAATCGACTCATTTGAATACTATAGTAGCTCTCGCCACGACCAGGCTATATAAATTTGCAGAACTCTATAAGCGGTCATAAGGCCCGACAAAATGTTCCTAACAATCAGCCTATGTGATCGACTAGTCATCACACATGACTCTATGGCACTTGAACTTGCCATCAATCGCATCACACTCTAGTCACTTCGAGACGTCACCTCATATAAGTAACTATGGGCATAAACAATGTTAATCCATGTTCACTTTAACGGGGTTCAATTGTCTCCACAACCCGTTTGGATATAACAATGTACCAAGTGAGTTAATAATAACTCAAACGACAAATGTCGACATCACACTCGGGTAGTCAATATCATATTACAACCTTGTGATGTTTATCATAAGTGTAAACACTTATCGATTGCAATAGAAGTTTAACATCCCATGTGTCCACGTGTTCAAACTTCTTACACTTGCAATTTCCTTCACATTCATGTTCTCATACCATGAATTTTACCAAGCATACATCAAGGTTCTCGACCTTGGTTTTGGTTCTTTAACTTGAAAGAACTTTCTTATCGATCATGTCATAATGAACGAATTTGTGATGAATAATACAACTTGTACCGATCAAGTATTCCATCCACACACAATGCACTAGGTATATGTTTTGTAGAATCTTGTAACAATTGACAAGATTATTAGCTTAGTACTTCTCACAAGTCCTAGCTTTATTAGGAAAGATTGTTTTGAATAACCTCTTATTTAACCAAGTATCTTTCCAAAACTCCTCATTTCTCTTTCTGGGCTTGAAAGATTTGGGATTCTCATAAATCCTCATATGTGCTCGGATTTTCTACAATATGTGCAAACTCTTGACACACAATAGAACATCCGTCTATCACTGAAATCGCTCATCGGATTCTACTCGAGAATTCATGACGCTTCTATTATGGCTCACCAAGTCAATCATCATGCTCTTATGCATATGATTCATAATTGGACATGTACATGATTATTCTAATGGCGGAAACATTAGTTACTAATAATCATGAGATCAACCGTTCATAGGTTCAATGAACTACCATGACTGCTAATGGTAATCCCATTTTCATTCATACGAATAACCTACGCGTATGTTGATGTGATGTGTATCTCTTAATACTAATCCAACATCCCATGATGTAATTGGATTCATCATTGTCCATTTTCATCCAGAATTGAAAACTCAAGAGCTTCTTTATGAAAGAAGATATTAGCTCGTCATTCTTTAATGAGTAATGAGTTTTATACATTCAAAGATGATAGCTCCCACTAAATTCTATGTCTTCACATGAGAATTTCCTAACTCCCACTCAATTCTACATATTTCGAGATGACTTCTTAATCGAAATTTGTCAAGAATATAAATATAAATTGCTTTGCCAAGTTACTAGGATAAAACCATATATGTTCCCATCATATCCTTTCAAAAATGCCTATTTTGAAGTGGTCTCATCTCAACCTTACGGAAAGAGATTTTAAATCTCTAACACACTCATGTCATAATGATGTGTAGCAATGTCATTATTCAAATACAAATAATATTTAGAATAGGTCCTTCGGAATACCCTTTCGGAAGGAGGTTTAACCATTTCATAGGGAGGTTAAACAATGACATTTGCGGTTAAAACGTTGGCTATTGAAGATATCGGAATATCAATCTTTGCAACTTGATCATAACTAGTATGTTACTATGATTCATTTAGGCTCTTAAGTAAAACTCATGATTGAAACTATTGGTCAAATGATTCATAACCTTAGTCAAAAGCTTGTTAAGACTTTACATTAGTCATTATTCTTCCAAAACTTCTTTTGGTCTCCTCGTGTAGTTATCTTGAGAATAAACTCTTGTGATTATTCCACTTGGTCTCTTAAGTCATTTAGAACTAACTTGAGACTATAGATCTCATCTATTTGGTATACTATGTAAATAGATATACCTTCATTCAAATCATTCTTTCTTGCGTAGATCTTCATTTACACAAGTACACAATTATATCTTGCCTTGTGTGTTGTGTCCTCATTTTTCTCCCACTCTATCTTTAGAATGAATACACTAAACATTCAAAGATAGCATATGAGACACAAATTAATGATGTTGAAGTATAAGGAGGACTACCTCATAGGTTGACTAATTGTTATAGATTTCATATGTGTACTTAGTGGTTGACATACCTTTAAGAGAGTTCATTGACTCAAAATCACTTCATTAATGATCATACACAAGTCTTAAGCATGTGGACATATAATGAAACCGGTCATTATATTTGTCTATTAGATCACTTTAAGTGAATAATCTTATGTTTCAAAACGCAAGCAATTTAAAGATGAAATTTTAGAACATAAAGGATAAATGATAAAACGTGTGACTTGGGTTGCAAACCAAGTCACTATCATCCAAAATACAAACCATTATCCAAAATACCTTTCCATGTCGAACACGGAAACTTAAAGTTCTAAAATTCAAAACATAACTTAAAATAAGACAATGAAAAACAAAGCTCCATAAAAGCTATCCTTAGCTTCTTCATGGTTTTTTATGCTTGCTTTTCTTTTCCTTTGTCTTTGCTTGGTGGCGGCCCTATTTACAATAAAAAAGGGAGATACATTATCACAACTTTGCATCATAATACCATAGTTGAATTTTGAAACACAAAAGAAGGTTAGTCATTTACCTACTGGAGTGATCTTTCCAGTTTTGATATCACCAAGGTATTTGGAACAATTCCTCTTCCAATGTCCCATGCCATTACAATAATGGCATTTGTCAAGAGGACCCTTCTTGACTTTGGAGGTGCTAGCTTCACAAGACTTAGCTTTGGTGAATGTGGGAGCTTGCTTTTTACCCTTTCTTCCACTCTTCTTGAACTTCCCCTTACTCTTTGCGCTTATATTAAGCACATCCTTGGGAGGGTTCACATTTAACCCCATGTCCCTCTCGGCTTGCACAAGTAACTTGTGCAACTCCTCAAGAGACACATCCTTGTCTTGCATGTTGAAATTCACCCGGAATTGCACATATGCCTTAACTTTAGACAAGGAGTGTAGAATCCTATCTACGATGAGTTCTTTGGGGATTTCAACTTTTTGAATTTTCAAGGTCTCGACAAGCTCCATGAGTTTGAGCACATGAGGGCTAACCTTTTGGCCCTCTTTGAAGTCGAGATCAAAGAATGCCGCGCCGCCTCATATTGGACGATCCGCGGAGTTTGTGAAAACATGGTCACAAGTTTTGAGTAAATCTCATTAGCATTGCCCATTTTGAAGGCTCTCCTTTGGAGTTCCGCCTCCATCGCAAATATTAAGACATTTTTCATTGCGGCGGACTCCTTTTGGTAAGCCTCATAGGCTTCCCTAGTGGCCGCGGTGGACCTAGTGGTGGGCTCGGGTGGAGAGGCCTCGGTAAGGTAACGAAGCTTGTCGTCACCTTCGGCGGCTAATTTGAGTTGGGCATCCCACTCGGAGAAATTTGACCCATTCTTTTCAAGTTTACATCGATCCATGAAGGATCGGAGCCAAGATGAAGTAGCGAGTGGTGTAGCATTAGGAGTTGGTGTTGCCATTTGTTATGAAAAAGAAGTGGTCTACAAAACAAAATATAAGGAGTAAAACAATTGTCGTTTTAATAATACTCGTAAAAATGTATGATTTAAACAAGTTATAAGCATTTTTCTAGTGACCTCTACCCAACTAGAATAAATGATTCCAAGACCCAAATTCATATCGACTTAGGCACGGTAGGGCCGATTCATCCTTTATCAATATAACTCGGTGGATTAACGCTTAATCGAATCTACTTTTAGAACTCTTGGTCGATAATATTACATTAACTTTTATCTTTAGCCCAAAACACATTTGACAAGGGCACGGTAGGGCCGATACATCCCTTATCAAAAACTTTTGTTGAGGTCAATCCAAATTTCGAATAAATGTGTCCATGATCCAAATCCATATCAACTTGGGCACGGTAGGGCCGATACATCCCTTATCAACATGAATTCGGTGGATTAACATTCATCACCCACTTCCCCTACGTAACAAGGTTTGTACCCCGGTAGGGCCGAGTGCACTCCCTCGCGAAATAGGTTTTCATGGTTTCTACTATTTGGTAAGGCTATGTCTCAATTGTTTGTTTTAGCGAGAGGTCATGTCAATTTATTATCTATCACGTTTTAAGTGAACTAAAGTGGTGAACTACGATAATTCGAATTGACACGGTCGATAAACTCGATAAAATAAGACAATGCATGTTTAGTTATGGCGATTTAGCGATGCATGTGACATAAAATAAAATGCAAGCATAAAGATAAATAAATCCTAGTATGGCCTTTCCTAAAATAGAAAAACTATTAATCTATTACATATTCGGAAACCAACTCCATTGGTCCCTTGAAATTCGGTTGTGACACGCATCTCGAGGTAACACCGTCTTTATGTATCGCCATTCTTGAAGAAATCCGTCTTTTGGAACTCCGGAATGAATAAAATTACATAATAAATTACATAATTTCCTATTATACATTTGTAACTAAAATAAAATAAATCTATTAAATATTACAAAACGGTGATACGAGATCACAATAAAAATTACAACCGAATCGATATTCCCATACATTTCGGGAAATACCAATTAAAATCTAAGGCCATACTAAGTAAAATTACATAATTCAAAATTACATAAATTAAAATTATGACAATCATAAGAAAATGCAGCATTATAATATGTATAAACATGCTCAATTTTTATGCTAAATCGCCTTTTAATTAGCCAATATCGTATATTACTCGGTTTTTACGGATTTGCGTGATTTCAACATTTTATAATCACAAAAATACATAAACTCATATTTATGCATAAGTTAATTACCCTAACCTCTTAGGACTCAAAATATAGTCTTCACTAATAATTTGACCATAATTAACCTTTATTTATAAAATTGTTCATAAATGGACCAAAAATTACAAAAATAAGCCATTAAACTTCAAATAAATCAAAAATTTCAAATAAATTCAAAATTTGAAATTTAAATTCATGAACATTCTGGAAAAATTCCATGACACTCATAATGTTCAAAATCTTAGGTTAAAAATTTGAAATTTTTTAGGAAAAACAATGTTGCGGTTTATCGATATTTAATAAAATAATCATAAAAACATGGAAAAATTATTTTCATTAACTTTTCAATTTTAGATCTGAAAAATATAATAAAATGCAACATTAGACGTTTTTCCTTAGTCATAGGTTATGTTTTATTAATTTTCAACTAATAATGTCACTATCTATGCCATTTTTCTTCAAAAATTCATAAATCATGCTAAAAGACTTCTTTATAGCCAATTATTTTACACACATCTTGTAAAATTGCATGTGACAACATATAAATTTTCTATGACCAGATTCGAAATTTAACTCATATTAACCTATTTTTCTCTTAAATTCGAATTTAATAATGAAAAATTCATTTTTCGAGGATAACAAGTGCAAAAATTATGAAAATTTACAGGTTATCTCAAAATAATATATGTAACAACATATCCAAAAACCAAGTGAAAATTCGAAGTATAGCTAATTTTCGACCAAAAATGACATTTTTACTCATATTTGAGAAACTCATGGTTGACACTAGTTGGATGGGAGTATAGCTTTGTTGGAACTTTGACCTTGATCTTGTGGAAGTTGTTTGTGGATGTTTGAGGATTTGGAGTGGTGAAATCACACTTATAGTGGAGTACCCTGTTTCGGGGAATAAATTAGGATGATGTAACATGAGCGTTTTGAGGAAATCCTTGGGAGTGATGTGGTTATAAGTTTTGTTGCTAAGAAGTTTTCGGAACCGCTTAGGTTGATGTTGTTGTTTGAGATTTGAGTACCTGGCGTTTCCTTGTTGTCTAATTTCCTTTCTTCTATGACCATAAGCGTTACCGTTCATACCTCCTTTCCTCGCTTCATCTTGCTCATGATCTTGAATTAGCCGCCGTGGTACATGCCTTGAAGCCATGGAGGCATTACCTTATTGGAGTTCATTGCCGCATTTATACCGATCATAAGAGTTTGAGGTGTATCTTTACCCAGAAAGAATTGAATATGAGGCAAAGAAGATGGCTAGAGTTGGTGAATGATTATGATGCCGAGTTGATTTATCATGAAGGGAAAGCAAATGTGGTGGCCGATGCTTTGAATAAGAAGACTAGTCACTATTTGAGCACTATCCGTGTGTTACCTGATGAACTTACCACGGAATTTCAAAAGTTAGGGATAAGCCTTGTTGGGAAGGGCTTTCACTATCTTAGTGCCTTGAGTGCAAAACCCGACTTTTACCGTGAGATCCGTACTTGCCTACCTGAGAATGCTACTTTCAAGTCCATTCAAGCAAAAATCCAACTTGGGCAAGCTAAGGATTGTGTGGTGGATAGTGATGGATACCTTCGTTACCAAGGTAGGATGTATGTTCCGAGAGTAGCGGAGTTGAGGAAGAAGATCCTTGATGAAGCTCACCTTTCTCCTTACTCTATTCATCCGGGTGGTGACAAGATGTATAAAGACTTGAGATTACAGTTTTGGTTGCCTAGGATGAAGATTGATGTCCTAGAGTATGTTAGCAAGTGTCTTACCTGTCAGAAAGTGAAGATTGAGCATCAGAAACCCGGGGGTTTGCTACAACCTTTGGATGTTCCCCTTTGGAAATGGGAGTCCATCTCCATGGACTTTGTGATGGCTTTACCTAAGACTGCTAGCGGAAAAGATGCGGTTTGGGTGGTTGTAGATCGATTGACCAAGTGTGCTAGATTTATACCTATCAAGGAGACATGGAACTTAGTTGTCCTAGCTGAGGCCTATGTGAGGGAGATAGTACGCTTCCATGGAGTGCCTAAGGATGTAGTTTCAGATCGTGACCCTAGATTCTGTTCCCGTTTCTGGACTGCTTTGCAAAAAGCCATGGGTAGTAAGCTACTGATGAGTACCGCTTTTCATGCCGCTACAGATGGGCAGACTAAGAGGACTATCCAGACTTTAGAGGACCTCCTCCGTGCTTGTGCTTTAGACTTCCACACTTCTTGGGAGAAATGTTTACCTCTTGTCGAATTCTCCTACAACAATAGCTATCATTCCTCTATCAAGATGTCACCTTATGAGGCTTTGTACGGTAGGAAGTGCCGTAGTCCTGTTTGTTGGGATTAAGTCCAAGATGCTCATGTGTTGGGTCCCGATTTGGTGACTGAGACCATCAATCAGGTTCAGATCATTCGAGAGCGTATGAAAACCGCTCAAGACCAACAGAAATCTTATGCCGATGTCCGTCGTTGACCACTTGCCTTTGAGGTTGATGATCGAGTGTTCCTTAAGGTATCACTTATGAAAGGGGTGAAACGGTTTGGTATGAAAGGAAAGCTGTGTCCCAAATACATTGGACCTTTGTGTGCTTGAGAAGATTGGCCCCGTTGCTTACCGTTTGGAGTTGCCCCCGAATTTGAGCAAGGTTCATGATGTCTTCCATGTATCTCAGTTGAGGAAGTACATTAGTGACCCGAGCCATGTCATTCAAGAAGAAATCCCAGATTTGGAGCCTAACTTGACTTTAGAAGAAAGGCCAATCTGAATCCTCGAAAGAGCAAACAAGCAACTTAGAAACAAAGTTGTGCCCCTAGTTCGTGAAGGAAATGTAGAATCATATACATTATAACATACTCTTATATGTCTAATAATTTGTCATAAAATTAATAACGGAACTTATGCATGCAAACAATAAAATGAATAGAGGAGAAATTATGTCCTTACATATTTAATTTCGGATATTTGGGCACAAAAGAGATCACCTTTCTCTTTTGTTCTTGAGCTTATTCCAATGGAAGAATGAAGATCTAAGTGTAAGATCTCTCCCTATGCTTTATACCCAAGGCTCCTCTTAATTAAATCAATATTATAAATACTAGTTATAATATTAATTATAGTAGAAAATTGAACCAAAAATATTTATAAACACTTAAGTATTTTCGGTTTTGATGAGAGATAAAGAGAGGATTTTATTTCTCTAGAAAACTTATATTTTGGATGAGTTGAATGAAATGAATATAATCTAAAACATTTTAGAGTATTATTAGGTAAAATTATAAGAAAAACAATGATGAATTGTTCTTCTCCAAAACCGTGTAAGAGAGGATATAAAGGGAGCCAATGCATGAAGAAATTGTTCTTCACAAGGAACAATAGGTATGCAAGGCTAGGGTTGCCTTTAATCATTGTGTTTTCCCACTAATTATAAACAACATATAATTAGCTTAAGTCCCTCTATTTTTCGGCCCATTTGGTAATATGGAATCCATATTATTTTTGTCAATTGTCTATATGTTACATGTCATATGTCACATATATTTGTTATGTATTTTTAACATATTAAAAATCAACGTATTAATAAAAATACGTCACATACAAAAATCGACTTAGTAATTTCATAATTACTTGTGCCAAAAATTTTACCAATTATAAATTACAACATATTGTATTTATAACAATTCATTCAAATTTAATTGTTACATTAAACAATTTATTTCATCCGAGTAATTATACAATTTAATTACTCAGACCGTATCTTATTTAATCACATTTCAATATGATACGCAAATTTTACTTCCAAAATCGTCCGTCAATTTTCAAGTAATTTAATTAACTCGTAAGATTATACGATTAATTAAATAATCAATTAAGAGGGTTGCCCTTTAGGTATGACCTAGGGGGTCAACTGATCACCACCGTCACACGACAGTAATGTCAAACTCTAGTAAGCCAATCATTACCGATATATGTTGACCAGTTGACAGTAACAAAATTACTTCCCAATTGTATTCATTTTAATGAGACTTAAACATGTGATCATCATGATCAACAGTCGTGATCGCATTATTGTCGGAGGACACATATTCCAACAGTTCGTATACTTTGGCGTTGTGGAAATGTCGAAGAAGAAACTTGGGAGCCTGAATCTTCTATGTTAGCTAAATATCCCGAACTCTTCTCGTGAGGTACTTTCCGTTCCTTTATCTAATTCTTGTGAGTTTAGCTATCCTTTCGAGTGTTCCCTCTCCTTCTCTTAAATACTCGCCGCGTTAGTAGTCCTTGCTTAGTTGTTTAAAAGTCGTAGTTAGAGTTTGGTCATAGCTAGTGGAGTTATTATCCTTATTATAGAGTTTCGAACTAAAGATTTTTGGAAATGTTTTAATGTTTTCCACTGGTTTTAACGTCAATGAGTGGTAAAGCTCGTTATTAGAGACGTCCGATAATTGGTTTTCTCATTTGTTGGTCTAAAAATATATATTTTTACGTCTTTAATTTGGAATGTTGATGTTCTTGAACGGCCGACGAGGATATTCCGTTCCATTAAAAAGACACTTATATTTCATACATTCATATTCTGAAGATTCTGTTTACTTGATTTTAAAGAGATAGACCTACATATATACAATGTTCCTTCTTCTAAGTTTCGGGGACGAAACTTCTTAAAAGGAGGGATGATTGTAACACCCCGTAAATTTGAAGACCTTTATTATATTTTAAGAGTAATATTTTAATCTATTTTAATTTAATATTAATTTATTTGAAATAAAATTTATTTGATAAAATATAACCTTATTTTATTTTGAAGAAATGTAATCATTTTTGATAGTTTAGAAATGTTTAAAAGTGATTTAAACTATATTTAAACCTTTTCCTTTGTTAAAATAGATTTCGGATAAAAGTCGTAAAATTGGGATTTTCCCATTTCTTACGGTCGTTGGGTAAACGAGTTTGGATATTGGGCATATGAGTACTTAATCTTTTAGTAAAATCGTGTTTAAAAACATTACTTTTCTCGGAAATCGCGTTCGACGAATATTTCTAATTTCCGTCGAAACGAACCAAAACGTAAACAAATGACCCATCTCCCCATGTCTTTGGCTGGCCACCTACCCTCCATTTGTCCCCTCTTCCAATTTTCATTTCCTCCCTAACTCAATCTATCTCCTCCTTCTCTCAAACACCAAAAACTCACTAAAAATCCTCCTTACAATCCCTAAATCCATCATAAATCCTTCATTTCTCCACCAATTTTCATAAAAATTATATATTTGGAATCCTCTTTTCATCCTTCATCTACTAGTAAGCTTTATTTTCATTTCCCCCAATTTTTGTTTAAGACACTTTTTTTAGGGTTTCGAATTTAAGCTTAATAATTGTGTTTTTGTTGTTCTTATAGGTGAAGAATTTGAAGATGCGTTAGGTGACTCATATGTTGTTGAATATGAAGAGTAATTTTGGGTTTTAGAAGCTTTCTCAAGTTATTACTTGTCTCCTTGCTAGCTTAAGGTAACTATTCCGAGTTACTCGACGAATTAATGTCACATTCGTAGTTGTATTTGTTGTTTGTTGTTGTTTGTTGTTGTTTGAGACGATCTTGTTGATAAATGAATGAATGGAGTAAGATGAGTATGCTTATGTTTAATTTATGTTACCCATTTGTATATTATTGTTTGGAACAAATTTGGATGAGGAATTAAGTGTTGTGACAAGTCCGTGTTTTGGCTGGAACGCGTCTGTACCAGACCGAGACGGTTTCCAATGTTTCCAAAAATATGACAGATTGAACGGCGTCGAAAAATTAGGTGGTTTAGCCACTTGAATCACTCAATTCGGAGCCCGTATGAGTAAATGGCGTCGTTTTATCGATAAAATTTATAGAAAAGTTTACCCTTGTGTGAGACGGTTATTTATGCTATTTTATTATGCGAGAATTTTGTGGAATTAGTTATTTTGTAAGTTGGAATATATTTTTTCTTATGTTGATAGTCTTACACATGATAGAAATTGGAATAGTGCATGAAAATGATATTGTAATGAATTTAGTGATTTGGGCCAAAGTAGGCCAAGACTCTGAGTTGGGCCAGATTGACCGAACGAGTTTGGTCAAACTAGGTTTAAACCGGTCAGCCTCGATTTGACCGATGACCCGTCGCGGGACTCGGGTCGAGGGTTTGTCTTTGAGGTGATATTGGTTGTCATTGGTTGTTTTATGTTGATTCCTTGATATTTGTAATTATCATTCCACATGTTGGTTGTTGGATGCTTTGGATGCCTTATGCTTGAGTCTTGTTGCCTCTTTGCCATTTTAGCTTGTTCTCATGGATTATGGTACTAGTGGTTAGTTGGAATTTGGATTATTATTGAAACTGGAGATATTGTTGGATTGTCAGCTAAATATGCTCTTGCGAAGCCTTTCATATGCTAGGGTGTGTATGATCATTTGTGTGTGCATGTTTGGACTCTTTACCCCTTTCTTTTTTTGGTTAATTGGGTGTCCTACTTGTCTTGTGTGGTGTGGGCTAAAGTATTCAAGCTGGGACTAGGTCGTAGGTGAGTATTTCGGCCTTCATCATAGATAGGCCATTATAGTCTTTGACGAGTGTATGTTTGCGGCTTAATAGCCTTTGTGTCTTAGCTTGGTGGGTTTATATCCAAGTTAGGGCATGACCTCCTGACGTACTCGTAGAAGTATGTGGTCAGCTTAAGTACTAGCCAACCCTTTGGTGGACTCCTTAGGGGTACTCATGTGTGTGATCATGGGTCTGGGATGCGGTATTTTCCGCATGTCGCTAGGTCTGCGCAGGTTTAGGACTAGGGTGTTTACCTTACCTCGTGGTATAGACTCGAGTTACAGAGTGACTATTGACCGTCCTAAGAACTTATGTCTGTCTCTAGATATATTGTCCTTTCTTGTTTGATGATTCTATGAATCATAGAAAGTGAGATGCAAGCCGGCTATGGTTGAGAGAGTTTGGATTCCTGGATGTTATGTGATTCACATGATAGTGTAGTATGAGTCGGTCTAGTATTCACATGCTACGACTATGTGTTGTTTTATTGTTGTTCACATGATAAGCACAATTGTCTAGCATCTATATACTAAGGCTATGTGTTATTCATATTCATATTCTTATGTTTACATGTTATATTAATTATGACATTTCGTGGCTGGGAGAACTCGGAGTTACTCCCCACTGACTGTGGCTTTCGTATTTGTATAAAATGCGATTGACAGGTAGGTGATGCATCTATGGGGTACATGGACGAGCTAGCGAGCAAAGTAACCTTGGGACCTAGATTGGCTTTATTTTATTATGACCCTTAAACACTTTTATGTTATATACTTTTTAGGGACATATGTCTCCCTTTATCATATTTGGGTTGTATAACTTTGTTTCGCGACTTTAGCGATGTTTTATTATGAGATTTATTTTAGACCTTGCATGTTTGACACCTTCCCATTTGGATACTTTTATAACAGGTTTAGGTTTTTAAAAATTACAGGTTTTTACCCAAATGAACCTATTACAAACATATCCATGCAGTTTTATTCTAGAATTACGTGTTTATTTTTCCGCAATGAATGAGGGTGTCACACTTTTATGGTGGGGAAGGAAAGAATTTCATTTGCTCTGTCTCCCATTCGTAGGGATCCTATGATGGTTCAGTGCAATGCTAAGACAGCTAATATTTATGTGATTATTGATGATGTCTCGCCTTTTATTCCTACCCCTATTCCTGCTTTAACACCTCCGCCCCAGATTGGGAGCGAATTGGAGGAAAAATCTCGTGTTTTACTTGTTGCAGGGTCTGGTTTGGGGAAGGAACTACCGCATATTTCTCCAGCTGTGAAGGAACCAATTGTTCAGAGAGGCGGTCTAGGATGTCTTAGCTATGGGACTGACGAGGAGCCAGATGAGGAGCCGGAGAAAGAGCCACCTGATTTTCTAGCTTTGAAGAAGTCAGAGCGAGGCATGGAGTATGATTTGGAGTTCGATGAGTCGGACAATACTAGAGCATGGGAGGCCAGAGCTGCTGATGATCCATTGAGTTGCCTAGATGATGAAGATGGGTGGAGTCCAGTTGCCGAGATTAGTATTGCAAAACAAAAAGGTCAGCCGAAATTTCGGCATTACGACGGCACAAAATGGACAAATCCGAAAAAAAATAACACCTACAAATTGAAACAAGGGCAAACCCGCACAAACCCAACCAACAAAAAAAAACAAAACATTTCACAAAAATCGCACAAAAAACGACTCGCCCTTCTTTTCAAGCAAAAGACGAGTCAAAACAACAACGGAAATTTTCAAAAAAAAAAAACCCGAACACCTCAAGACCCACACAAGGTCCGCCAACAACCAAAAAATATTCCCGACACAATGGGGTATTTTCCACAGCTCGAAAAGGCAATTATACGCCAATTCGGGCACAAACAGGTTAAAATTTTAAAATTCGACCACAACAAAGCAACATGATTTAATCACGTCTCAAAGCGACCTAAACTATCATTAAGGTCCATTTCAAGACAAACTGGCTCGATTTGAGCTCAAACAGACGCTCATTTCGACGGACATAAGATCGTCGCAAAAGGCAAAAATTCCAATTTTGCCCACAATACCCAACGAAGGTTCAATATGGCAAATACGGTCTTCCCCGACTGAAATACAACCTAGTGGCGCACACAAATCAATCAAATGCAAACTAAAAGCACCCCTATACTCCTAAACAGGTTTCTAACCAAATGTAATCATCAATTTCACACGAAAATGGCCTAATCAGAAACTCCCAATTCGATTTTTGTAGGTCTAGGGTTTCGCCCTAATTCAATTAACAAAAAGACAAACAAATTCAAATGGATTCAAGAGGATTTACATGCCTTGAGATGACATGATGATAAGAGCACGAATCCAAGCAAGAGACGAGATCAAAAAATGGCGATTTGTCGACTTTTTTTTGGTTTGTGTATCGAAGAAGAGGAAGTGAAGAGGGTCGTCCTGTTTCTCGCGTCTTTTCTACAAAAATAGGGGAGCTCCCTTCCTTCGCAGCAACGCTCGCGCCTCATTGGGGCGCTCCTTGACTCATTCAGTGAAATTTTTGGCTTTGACCCAATTTCTCACACAAATTTCGAATTTTCAACGACGGTAATAAAAACCGTCATTCCAAAAAAAACAACACAAAATAGTTGTAACACCCCGTATTTTATTAAGTTGGATAAAATTCTTTTAATTGCTATTTTGAATTTAATTACATCATTTAACGATTTATATATTTATGCTCTCTTAACATACTTTGTTTCTATGCTATCTAAGTTAGTTTCCTTTTTGTACAACTTCTAAACTTTCAAGCTACCAGTTTCGATTCATTCTTAAAAGTTTATGTCACTTCTGCAAACCTAACCTATTTTTAAAGATATGAAAATGAAAATTTGATTTAGTTCCCTATTCCTTCCTTGAATATAAACTCATTTATCGTAATTTTAATTACTAGACCCGAGATTTCGTTAAGTTTTGTCCAATTTCTGTTATCTTTGATCTATTTATGACTTCTTTGTCAAAGTTTAATATTATATTTCCAGAATTTAACTCCCCTTTTAGTTTAAAGGTGAAACCTTTATTTCTATTTTGGCTTTTTGCAAAAGAAAATTTGAGTAGATTACCTTTTCTTTTGATTTTAACGTTGATCGGATGTTAGAACTCGTTATTAGAAACGTTTAATAACTTGTTCTACTCTTGTCGACGAGTGATTTTCGGTTTTAAATTTGTCTTTGACTTGGAAGGTTAGCGTTCTTGTGTGCACAACAAGAGAAATTTCGTTCCATGAATGAGACTTATACTTTTGAAAACTTTTCATTAATATTTCTGAAAGTATTTTGATTTTCGATTTATACAAATAATTTGCTTTTTGACCTTATCTTTGATTTGGAATGTGATGTTCTTGAATGCGCAACGAGAGCACTTCCGTTCCTTTGATGAGAATCTGGTTCTGTCGGAAAATTTTATTTGAAACTTTGGAAAGAATTTTGATTCTTACGATAAGTGACCTTTTAAATGTTTTGGTTACCGATTCCAATTTCAGTTTTATTTTATAACCTTTCATTTATACTTTCAAGTTTCGAGGACGAAACTTTTTAAAAGATGGGGTGATTGTAACACCCCGTATTTTATTAAGTTGGATAAAATTCTTTTAATTGCTATTTTGAATTTAATTACATCATTTAACGATTTATATATTTATGCTTAGCTAATTAAATTAATTTCTGTCTCATATTTTATATAAAGATAATTCGTTAATATCGTATTTCACATGTTGGTTGTTGGATGAATTGGCTGCCTTATACTTCAGTCTTGTTGTCTCTTTGCTATTCGCGACTTTAGCAATGGTTATGTTGCGAAACTTCTATTTAGACCTTGTATGTTTGACACCTTCCCATTTGGATATCTTTATAACAGGTTCAGGTTTAAAAAATTACAGGTTTTTACTATAATGAACCTATTACAAACATATCCATGCAGTTTTATTCTAGAATTACGTGTTTATTTTTTTACGATAAGTGAGGGTGTCACAATAGTGAAATTCAAATTCACTATTTCCACAAATTTTCAACGACGGAATTAAAAACTGTCATTTTTCAAATACAAACACAAGATAGTGAAATTCAAATCCACTATTTTCACAAAATTTTCAACGACGGAATTAAAAAACGTCATTTTCCAAATGCAAACACAAAATAGTGAAATTCAAATTCACTACTTTCAGAAATTTTCAACGACGACAATAAAAACCGTCATTTCAAAAACAACAATAATAGTGAAATTCAAAATTCACTATTTTCTCAAATTTTAACGACGGTAATAAAAACCGTCATTTCGAAATAGTGAAGCCCAAATTCGCTATTTTCTCAAATTTTCAATGATGGCAATAAAAACCGTCGCTTTTTCAAAATAATAGTGAAATTCAAAATTCGCTATTTTCCCACAAATTTCACAAAATTTTAAAGACGGCATTGAGAACCGTCATTTCTCAAATACAAAAGCAAGGTAGTGAGATTCAAATCCGCTATTTTCGCAAATTTTAACGACGGCATTAAAAGCCGCCATTTGTCAAAAACCAAATCAATAGCGGAATTCAAAACCGCTATTCTCACAAATTTTTCAAATCTCAAACGAATGGCAATAAAAACCGCTATCTTTCTTCAAGATTCAAAACCACAGCCGACCATGGGGGCCAGGCTCACAAACCTATCCCTTTCCGGCGCCACAAATACTCAATACAAACACCGAAATTCCCCATCAAGATATCAGAGGCTTCCTCACGGAGCCCGCTAATTCAAACAACTTCCCGAAATAGGCCCATCCAACGCGGCTATTTTGCACATTTGACATGGCTGGCGAGCCTCACAATGCACATTCAATATGGCTGGCGAGCCTCACAACGCACATTCGACATGGCTGGCGAGCCTCACAACGCATATTCAATATGGCTGGCAAGCCTCACAACGCACATTCAATATGGTTGGCGAGCCTCACAACGCACGTTCAATTGGCCTGCGAGCCTCACAACGCGTATTCGACATGGCTGGCGAGCCTCACAATGAACATTCAATATGGCTGGCGAGCCTCACAACGCACATTCAATATGGTTGGCTAGCCTCACAACGCGTATTCGCTATGGCTGGCGAGCCTCACAACGCACATTCAATTTGGGTGGCGAGCCTCACAACGTGTATTCGACATGGCTGGCGTGTTAGGTTCATATACCTATTATTAGACTCCTCTAGTAGTGAACTAATTAACTTCTTAATTATTTGTCCTTTAGATCTAGTGCATGCATAACAAAATAAGAGATTTATAAGAAAACAATGTCCCTTACATTGTTAATTTCGGTTTTGTGGGCACAAGTAAGGTCTCCTACCTTCACTTGTTCTTGAGCTATGATGAGTATTAGGATGATCCTCCAAAGACTCCAAGTATAGAAGCCACTCCTCTTGATTGCACCCAAGATTATCCCTTATCTCTACTAAATAATATTTTGCTAGATATTTGTTTAGTAGTATACCTTAAAATTGATTACTAATACTCATATATTACACTAATAATATTAGTAATCTAAATCGAACAATTTATAAAGATTCTAAGACATTTTAGAGAGTTGTGAGAGTAGTAGAGATTTTGCATGCAAGTATGAATGATGGTAGTGTAGTGTCATAAAATGGACTACCATTTTGTTTTGTCAATTTGTCATTTGTCACATAATATGTCACATGTAGTATGTTACATGTTATTAATTAATTTACTGCATATTTATCAAATAAATATCATTTTATAAATTAATTAAATTACATACAAAAAATTGACTAGTGATACTTGATCACATAAATAAAATGGGTCATTTAATTATAATTCACAACATGTTGTAATTATAACTAACCATTCATTCTTATCTCTATTGTTTCTCAAACAATATACAATTTCAGTAATAAAGCATTTTTATTACTAAAATGAATCTTATTTAATTCCATTACAATAAGATATCAATTTTCTCTCTCACAATTGAATTGTTCAATTTTAAGGAATTGATCAACTTGTATCATCATACAATTAATCAACTTTACAGATTAGGGCATCATCCTTTAGGTGTGACCTTAAGGGATCAACTGACCACCACCGTCCTACGACAGTAACGTCAAACTCTAGCAAGCCAATCGCTACCGATTAATGTTGATCAGTTGACTATATAAATGAATCATTCCTTACGTATTCTTTATATGAGATTTAATTATGATATTAAATCATGTGATGGCACTATTTTTGAGGACACATTTTCCAACAATCTCCCACTTGTCCGAGACAAGTGTGCGTCACCAATTCTCTTGTCCTATTACAATCTCCCAGTCAATGCAAGGTGTCTTGCAGGTCGTACTTGCACTTGATCATATCTTGAGTGGTTTCCTCGATCTGGAGAGTAACTGTCTGACCGGAATTATCCACCATAGATACCTTCCGAGCGTGGCCACGCATTTCCAATTAACTACTCCTCGAGTGGCCTTGAGATTTCAAATAACCCTGACAAGGGGTTGGACAATTCCTATCGCACTATTCCCTTCGTATAGCCACAGTTCATCATAACCCAAAATATACCCAGTTTGACTTCATTTACGACAGCCGTAGAGTATAAATAAAAGCTAATCAGAAATTTGTGCGAACTTGGGCGAATAGTCTCTAGTCAAAAGAATTGACTCACAAGAATACTATAGTAGCTCTTGCCACGACTAGGCTTTATGAATTACCAGAACTCAATAAGCGGTCACTGCCCGACAGAGTGTCCCATACAGTTTGACTATGTGATCGACTAGTCCTCCTGTAACACCCGCGAATTTCCCATTTTTGACATTTAAAATTTATTAAACCGTTTAACCACTTTATTATATATTTTTGAATTCTTCAATTTAATTAATTTTATGTCAAACACAATTTTTATAAACGTATTATATAAAAGCTCGTTTATATAAAAATACGTATTATTAAATTATATCTTTAAGGCGTGATTTATATAATAATACATGTATACGTATTTTTGGTCGGATAATAATAGTGACAGTAATAATAATAATCTTCGTCTTAATTTCCGTCTAACATTAGACCGTCACATTTCATTTTGTACCTACCTTAATCCGGACCAACCAAAAACCAACAACACATTCACCTACCTATACTCCACTTTTAAAATATCTCCTATTAATATTATATATTACTATTATTATTATTATTATTATTATTATTATTATTATTATTATTATTATTATTATTATTATTATTATTATTATTATTTATTATTATTATATATATACTATTATTATTTGTTGTGGTCTTAAGGAAACCATGTCCCACCTCCCTCACTCCTACTCCCTCCCTTGTCTTCTTCTTCTTTTCAAAACACAACAGCAGCCACACAGCAACAACATACAACCGTAAACTCCATTTTTGTCATCTCAAAATCGAGATCTCATCGCCATTTCTCAACCATTCCTCTTAACTTTTGTACCACTCTTCTCCTTGTTTCCTCCTTCATCTTTCAAGGTATGATAGACGTAGTCTTGTGGAGTTTTCGTCTCGACCCGTCTTATGGGTGTGACATTTTTAAGCTAATATTGGGTGTCATTTCGGTTTCTAGGTGAAGGTTTTGAGAACCCAGAGGGAAGCTCGTTCTTAGTAGGCCATTTCCTCGAGGATTGAAGAAAACTAAGGTAACGGTGATAGGTTACTCGACAAATTGTCGAAATTTCCGTCTCTTGTGTCGTATTATGTGTCTTGTTTGATAAAGTTCGATTCTTTACACCTTTCCTCATTCGTATGCTCAATTTTATCTCGTCATTCCTGTCATTATGCTCGGATTCGCTGGATGCATTCATGGAGTAATTGTGTTGAGTTTCCATCTTAAAAGGGCGTCTAAAACGGACTGTTTTACATGGGTTTTGACCATGGTTAAGATGGGCTTAATGGGTACCATTCACGTTTAGTCCCGTCTTGCTCCTGTCTCACTTTTATCTTATTTTCTTATCGTCTGAAAACTGAGCTAAAAAGGGGTCTTCAAATTCGTCTTACACCCGAGATAGGTGCAGTGTTGGTCTCTGTTCTGGGGCAGGCGGGGTAACATTTCAGACCCGTCTCCATGCTCGTTTAACACCCTTCAACATCGTCTATTGTGTACTTAAAATCTCCGCCTTAAAACACTTATGGGTTACGGGTTGTATGCGTTTTAGGACTGTTCTTAGCCTACACATGACGGCCTTGTTTATACTCGATAATCTCGTGTTGAATGGCTTCATATGGACTGTGTTGGGTACTGTTGTGGTGGCTGTTCACTGGTTGTTTGGGCAGTGGAGGAAGGGTGGTCGGGTTGGATACTGTTGGCGAGCCGATGGCTGGTCGTGGATGGGTGGTTTGGCCATGGCTGGCTGTTTGTTGGCGATGGAGTTTACACGGTTTATCAGGTGTATAAGTGTACTACAACACCCCTTGCTTCCTTGTCCTTCTCCTTTTTCTTCCTTGTTGATGATTGCTTAGTTGCCTTATTTGTTGGGTTAAATACTCACCATCTATTCGGATATGCATATTTTAATCTTTTGCGCTTGGTATAATTCACTTCTTGGATTTTCCGTGATTCATTTGTTGGACTTTCCATGATTTAATGGTTGGTTTTTACATGAGTGATTTATTGGACTTATCATAAGATTTAATCGTTGGGCCAACCTCATGTTTTGTAGTGGGCTCATGAATGAGTCACTTATGTTTGTTCCATTCTATTCCGTAATTTCATATAACGTAATTTATTCATTATCATTTATTATATATTATTTAACCGGCATGTTAAATTAGAAAATGGAATATCTATTAATATAAGACAAGTATGAGTTGTCCTTATTAAATAGTTATTTGTGAAGGGTCATATTCTTGATAATGCCTGGTATTGTTCTGTTGTGAGAGTCTTGGTCCTATCGGACACTAGGGCTGAGCCATAGTCCCTCTAGTTGCGATATGATCGTCGGGACCAATGTTCCCATCCGTACTTATGGTGAGATGCAAGCCATAAGTATGAGTGTGACATTAATAATCTCGTCCCATGTACTTGTTTGTTGTACTTGTTTATTCTATTTAACCGGCATGTATAATTATGAAATGAAATGAAATGTTTATTTATATGTTACAAGCATGAAAAGGTTATTATAAATAATTACTTGTAAGAGTCGTATTCTTGTAGAAATGCCATATTACCATCGTATATGCTTGATATACATTTTTGCCCTGCTTGTGCTGTTCTGGCAAGCACGGGATTGACCTACTTGTGCTGTTCTGGCAAGTACGGTTTTGGCCTACTTGTGCTGTTCTGGCAAATACGGCTTTAGGTCACTTGTGCTGTTCTAGCAAGTGAGTCTTATCTTAGTCTTTCCGCCACTTTCGTGCTGTTCTGGCGATTGGGGTACTCGGTCTCCTTAGTAGTCGAGTCTTGGGTGCGTGCTGAGCTGGCGCACGTCGAATCGGGATGTACACCCGAGAATCTGCAGATTTAGACTAGGACCGTATTATTATCGTAGTCCTACCCGGGGAAATTATAGTCTAAGAGTAATAAATGTCTTGCATTATTTGGATGGTTACTTTGGTCATATCTCCTTGAAATACGTGCTCGTGGCTAAGTGGTCGTGTCTGTTTCCTTGTCCTTCTTTTCCATTTATTTATTGTTGCTTATGCCTTACTTGTTTATTCCATCATTTCTTTTACTCTTGTTGGTTTAAACACGTATGATCCCATGTTTAGTTATGATTCGATTCACTCATGCCTTATCTAATATGATTGTTTGTTTATGTTTTTTGTTATGTTCGTTTCGACATATTGTGGCTGGGAGAACCTTGAGTTACTCCCCACTGACTGTGGCGTTCATGTTTACATGAATGACAGGTGGTGAAGATGCTTACGTGGGGAAGACGTGTGGGCTAGCGAGAACTAAACCCTTGGACCTTAGTTTGCTAGTTAGAAACCTTTTATTTGTTTATTCGTGGGATATCTTTTCCCCGCTTTCTAGACTTGGGTTGTAATAACCTAAATTTGTCCATTGTTGTATTTGTTTCTTTTCGTTAGTGGCACCCCCGTGCTATTCTTTAACTAGTAATTTTAAAAGTTTTTAAAAACTCACAAATTTCCGCTTTAATTTATTAGTTATATTTTCCGCTTTATCGCGGGGTGTCACAGTTGGTATCAGAGCCTATGTTGCTCCCGATGCACACACGTGTACCCCAAATTTAAATGTGAACTTGACTTTGAATAATGAATGAGAGATGGGTAGACTTAAGGACCGAAGGTGGTAGTCTGTAGTGTGTTTGCTCTTTGTTAGGTTCTAACATGTTTGTTGATTGTCATTTAATAATTGTTGTACCCTTGGATCAATGACCGTGAGCTTACCTATGTGAAGATCAAGACTTGGTGCCTATTGCCGAGGATTGAAAATTTGTTCAACCTTTGAAGAATGCTTCTACTTCCCCGAAGATATTTCTCACTCTTTGTGTATCTTGCCTTATTCTCTATCTCTTGATGCTCATCCTTCTTCTAAACTCTTTTCTCCTTTATTTTGAAATCTACTCTTATACCCCTAACTTGTTCTTTGTTCCTTGCTTATCCTTACTTAACGCCCTTTTGATAGTACTCTTTCTTTTGAGGAATGTTGACCTTGGTTGGAAATTTGACTTTTGAGGAAGATAGTTTTGTTTAACCCTTAACCCTTGTTTTGAGAGGTTGTGGTGTTAAGAAGATTTAGGTAGTGTGATGAGACATACTTAGTTATTCTTAAACCTAGATCCTTGATAAAGTGAGTATTTTTGATTGGATTTTGTGTGTCAAGTGTGAGTTGCACTGGTTACTAAGGTTATAGAACTTGACTTTGTTGTTTGTGTTTGGGATTTGAAAGACTTGGGATACTAGTGCTTAGATCTTGACTTAAAATGGATAAGATTGAATGGTGAATTTGAGGATGTGGGAAGGACTAAGTAAGTCGAGTTTGTGATTGGCTTTCGTAGACATTTTGGATATGAGGGTTTGATAAAGTGTATGTTACCATATGAGAAATGCTAATTATGGGATTATTAGTTGGTTTAAGTGAGTGATATTGATTACTACTTGAGGTATGGTATGTGATGGGTGATGTCGTCGGGTCACATCCAATCAAACACATTTCTAATACTCAACATACAACTAGTTAGTGGTAAGTCGAGGTCGATCCATGGGACGGTGGTTACTCAAATTATTCAATCTAATTATGGTTGTGCTTGGGGTTGTCAAAATTATGATGGGTTGATGATTCTAATCTAATGGATGCAATAAACAAGCAACAAAAGGAAAGATGTAAACAATTGATAAAAAGCACTAGGGTGTCATGGGGTCATAGGGGATTCATGGGAATTGATCATACAAACATGTTCTCAAATTATAAGCAAGCAATTATTGTTGTGATGGATTGAGTTGGGTTATATCTTACAATCCTAGGAAAGTTTGGGTCCCGGAGCCGGAACGATTAGATTGTACAACACCTACAAGTCGACTTAGTCTTCCCTACTCAACAACATGCATGGTCTAATGAGACTCGAGTTGGTTTATGTCTTACAAGTCTCATTGAAAAGATAAGTGATGGGTAAAAAATGCAAGGATTCATAGGCTCGCATTTCATCAAACATAACTTGTGCATGAGTTGAGATCAAAACAAGAAAGCAAATAAACCATGAAAGGATATTAATTTAAGAATGAATCATTCCCCATGTATGTTTCCCCTAATTACCCATTAATCTTAGCTAAGTAACTACTCACTCATGATGAAGTTTAACATGTTAATAAGGTTGTCAATCATACTAACAAAGCCAAACATGATGAACAAGTAAGAAAGATTAACAATAATTAAAACAAGGATTAAGAGAATTATACCTATGGAGATTCCAAAATAATAATGCAAAGAATAATAGAAGAACTTAATGATTGATGGAAGGTTGTCAATCTCCCAATAAACCCAATAATCTTCTAATTACCCAATAATAAACTTGAATTACTCAATAATAAACTTGAACAATGATTAAAGGAAAGATTAATGTGTAATTTGTGGAAAGATTAAAGAGTAATCTATTCTAATCTACTCCTAATCTAATCTAAAGAAGGATTGAATTAACCTAATGAAAACTTGATAAAAGGATCCCGCTTTTGATTATTACAAATGGGGTATTTATAGTAGAAATTAGGTGGATGCATTAGGTTTAACTAAGGGCTAAACTAGTAATTACACTTTTTGAGATTTGAGCAGGGAGAAGCCGGTATTTTTCGAAGGAAGGGCGTCTTTCACGGAGCTTGAAGAACACGAAAATTGCTGTAAAGGAATCCGGGCGGATTGGTGTCGGGACGGGCGGATTGTAGCAGGGGAAGACGAGCGGATTTGGAGCAAGACGCTCGGATTGCAGCAAGGGAATCCGAGCGGATTTAGAGGGTGGACGAGCGGATTCCTTAGAACACGAGCGGATTGGTCTCGGGGCGAGCGGATTGGGGGACAGCTTCTTTGTTTGACCTCGGATTGTAAAAGGGGAGCCATTTTCTCATCCGGACCCCTATTGGAGTGATTCAAAAGCCTAGATCACTTGTTATTTCGACGCCGTTCCATCTAGCATACTTTCAGAGCCAAAGGAGCAGCCCTTGATTCGGTTTTCGAGCGATTTCTTCTTGTAATGCCTTCCCTCTCGTCATTCTTACTTTTAACCCTTTGATTCTTCTATATACACTTTATTCCTACATACTTGGACATCATTCTTGCCACCTCTTCATACTAGTCCATCTAATATCATCAATAAGCTTCCAAATATGCTCGAAAGACGGGAATTTCCGCCTTATTATCTCCTTTTCTACAAAACATATGAAATGCGATAGAAAAGCAAATAGGAAGGTTTTGACGGATAAAACGGCCATAGAATATTATAATAGTATGCAAAATAGGCTCAATTAGGGGACTAAATGTGCGCAAATAATGTTCACATCAGTATGAGAGTGAGACTAAGCTACATTGTTGGGTAATTTTACCGCTGGTTTTAGTAACTAGAAAGGATAATGGTATTGTTGGCACCAATGGTTAGGTTAAAGAACATAGTTTCAATTTATGGTTTTAGAAACTTTGAGGTTGTATTGAGTAGTTGAGATGATGGGATGATGTTGTAGATAAGTGATATGAGGAAATTCTTGGGAATGTATGATTATAAATTTTGTTGTTAGGAAGTTTTCAGAACCGCTTAGAATGATGTTGTTGTTTGAGGTTTGAGTACTTGGTGTTCCTTGTTGTCTAGTTCCCTTCTTCTTTGATCGTCAGCTTTACCGTTCATACCTCTCTTCCTCGCTTCATCTTGCTCCTCCCTTAAGTTTGATGCTAGTGACCTATAAAAACGCTACCTTTGACATTCTTATTGGCTTGACTTCAATTCTTACCCTATGAAATTCATCATAGCTCTTTTGATTAGTTAAGTTTGGACTCTCTTAGCCTACCTGTTATTTATGTTGTCTAAATTGCTTTTCATTTCATCCAATTCCTAAATATTTCAAGCTACCAGTTTTGATTCGTTGTTAAAAGTTGATGTTACTTTTGAAAGACCTTACCTATTTTAAAGATTTGAAAGTGAAAATTTGATTTAATTCTGTATTTGTTCTTTGAGTATAGACTTCTCTATCATGATTTTAATTGCTAAACCTGATATTTCTTTATATTTTAACCAATTTCTGTCAACTTTGATCTATTTGTGATTTCCTTGTCAAAATTTGATATTACATTTTCAGAAACTTGATCCCTTTTTGAGTTTAAAAGTGAAACCTTTATTTCCATTTTGGCTCTTGCAAAAGAAAATTTGAGTGAATTACCATTTTCTTTTGATTTTGACGTTGACCGGATGTTAGAACTCGTTATTGGAGACGTTTGATAACTTGTTCTACGCTTGTCGGCGAATGATTTTGTTTTAAACTGTCTTTGACTTGGAAAGTTAGCATTCTTGTGTGCACGACAAGAGCAATTTCGTTCCATGAATGAGACGTATACTTTTGAAAACTCTTCATTAATGTTTTTGAAAGTATTTTGATTTTTGATTTATTCAAATGGTTTGCCTTTCGACTTGGTTTTGTCGGAAAATTTTCGTTGAAACTTTTGAAAGAATTCTAATTTTTACAAGTAACCTTTAAATGTTTTGGTTACCGATTCCAAAACTTCAGTTCTAATTTACATAACCATTCATTTCTACTTCCAAGTTTCGAGGACGAAACTTTTTAAAAGGTGGGGTGATTGTAACACCCGCGAATTTCCCATTTTTGACATTTAAAATTTATTAAACCGTTTAACCACTTTATTATATATTTTTGAATTATTCAATTTAATTAATTTTATGTCAAACACAATTTTTATAAACGTATTATATAAAAGCTCGTTTATATAAAAATACGTATTATTAAATTATATCTTTAAGGCGTGATTTATATAATAATACATGCATACGTATTTTTGGTCGGATAATAATAGTGACAGTAATAATAATAATCTTCGTCTTAATTTCCGTCTAACATTAGACCGTCACATTTCATTTTGTACCTACCTTAATCCGAACCAACCAAAAACCAACAACACATTCACCTACCTATACTCCACTTTTAAAATATCTCCTATTAATATTATATATTACTATTATTATTATTATTATTATTATTATTATTATTATTATTATTATTATTATTATTATTATTATTATTATTATATATTATTATATATATACTATTATCATTTGTTGTGGTCTTAAGGAAACCGTGTCCCACCTCCCTCACTCATACTCCCTCCCCTGTCTTCTTCTTCTTTTCAAAACACAACAGCAGCCACACAGCAACAACATACAACCGTAAACTCCATTTTCGTCAACTCAAAACCGAGATCTCATCGCCATTTCTCAACCATTCCTCTTAACTTTTGTACCACTCTTCTCCTTGTTTCCTCCTTCATCTTTCAAGGTATGAAAGACGTAGTAATTTCGGTTTTAAGCTAATATTGGGTGTCATTTCGGTTTCTAGGTGAAGGTTTTGAGAACCCAGAAGGAAGCACGTTCTTAGTAGGCCATTTCCTCGAGGATTGAAGAAAACTAAGGTAACGGTGATAGGTTACTCGACAAATTGTCGAAATTTCCATCTCTTGTGTCGTATTATGTGTCTTGTTTGATAAAGTTCGATTCTTTACACCTTTCCTCATTCGTATGCTCAATTTTATCTCGTCATTCCCGTCATTATGCTCGGATTCGCTGGATGCATTCATGGAGTAATTGTGTTGAGTTTCTGTCTTAAAAGGGCGTCTAAAACGGACTGTTTTACATGGGTTTTGACCATGGTTAAGATGGGCTTAATGGGTACCATTCACGTTTAGTCCCGTCTTGCTCCTGTCTCACTTTTATCTTATTTTCTTATCGTCTGAAAACTGAGCTAAAAAGGGGTCTTCAAATTCGTCTTACACCCGAGATAGGTGCAGTGTTGGTCTGTTGCAGGGGGGCAAAGGGGGTAACATTTCAGACCCGTCTCCATGCTCGTTTATCACCCTTCAACATCGTCTATTGTGTACTTAAAATCTCCGCCTTAAAACACTTATGGGTTACGGGTTGTATGCGTTTTAGGACTGTTCTTAGGCTACACATGCGTTTTAGGACTGTGTTGGGTACTGTTGTGGTGGCTGTTCAGTGGTTGTTTGGGCAGTCGAGGAAGGATGGTCGGGTTGGATACTGTTGGCGAGCCGATGGCTGGCCGTGGATGGGTGTTTTGGCCATGGCCTGCTGTTTGTTGGCGATGGAGCTTACACGGTTTGCCAGGTGTATAAGTGTACTACAACACCCCTTGCTTCCTTGTCCTTCTCCTTTTTCTTCCTTGTTGATGATTGCTTAGTTGCCTTATTTATTGGGTTAAATACTCACCATCTATTGGGCTATGCATATTTTAATCTTTTAGGCTTGGTATAATTCACTTCTTCGATTTTCCATGATTCATTTGTTGGACTTCCATGATTTAATGGTTGGTTTTTACATAAGTGATTTGTTGGACTTATCATATTATTTAATTGTTGGGCCAACCTCATGTTTTGTAGTGGGCTCATTTATGAGTCACTTATGCTTGTTCCATTCTATTCCGTAATTTCATATAACGTAATTTATTCATTATCATTTATTATATATTATTTAACCGGCATGTTAAATTAGAAAATAGAATATCTATTATTATAAGACAAGTATGAGTTGTCCTTATTAAATAGTTATTTGTGAAGGGTCATATTCTTGATAATGCCTGGTATTGTTCTGTTGTGAGAGTCTTGGTCCTATCGGACACTAGGGCTGAGCCATAGTCCCTCTAGTTGCGATATGATCGTCGGGACCAATGTTCCCATCCGTACTTATGGTGAGATGCAAGCCATAAGTATGAGTGTGACATTAATAATCTCGTCCCATGTACTTGTTTCTTGTACTTGTTTATTCTATTTAACCGGCATGTATAATTATGAAATGAAATGTTTATTTATATGTTACAAGCATGAAAAGGTTATTATAAATAATTACTTGTAAGAGTCGTATTCTTGTAGAAATGCCATATTACCATCGTATATACTTGATATACATTTTTGCCCTGCTTGTGCTGTTTTGGCAAGCACGGGTTTGACCTACTTGTGATGTTCTGGCAAGTACGGTTTTGGCCTACTTGTGCTGTTCTGGAAAGTACGGCTTTTGGTCACTTGTGTTGTTCTGGCAAGTGAGCCTTATCTTAGTCTTTCCGCCACTTTCGTGCTGTTCTGGCGATTGGGGTACTCGGTCTCCTTAGTAGTCGAGTCTTGGGTGCGTGCTGTGCTGGCGCACGTCGAATCGGGATGTACACCCGAGAATCTGCTGATTTAGACTAGGACCGTATTATTATCGTAGTCCTACCCGGGGAAATTATAGTCTAAGAGTAATAAATGTCTTGCATTATTTGGATGGTTACTTTGGTCATATCTCCTTGAAATACGTGCTCGTGGCTAAGTGGTCGTGTATGTTTCCTTGTCCTTCTTTTCCATTTATTTATTGTTGCTTATGCCTTACTTGTTTATTCCATCATTTCTTTTACTCTTGTTGGTTTGAACACGTATGATCCCATGTTTAGTTATGATTCGATTCACTCGTGCCTTATCTAATATGATTGTTTGTTTATGTTCTTTGTTATGTTCGTTTCGACATATTATGGCTGGGAGAACCTTGAGTTACTCCCCACTGACTGTGGCGTTCATGTTTACATGAATGACAGGTGGTGAAGATGCTTACGTTGGGAAGACGTGTGGGCTAGCGAGAACTAAACCCTTGGACCTTAGTTTGCTAGTTAGAAACCCTTTATTTGTTTATTCGTGGGATATCTTTTCCCCGCTTTCTAGACTTGGGTTGTAATAACCTAAATTTGTCCATTGTTGTATTTGTTTCTTTTCGTTAGTGGCATCCGCGTGCTATTCTTTAACTAGTAATTTTAAAAGTTTTTAAAAACTCCCAAATTTCCGCTTTAATTTATTAGTTATATTTTCCGCTTTATCGCGGGGTGTCACACATCCCATATGACTTTATGGCACTTGAACTTGCTATCAATCGCATCACACTCTAGTCACTTTGAGACGTCACCTCATATAAGTAACTAGGGGCGAATACCATGTCAATCCAGTTCACTTTAGTGGGGTTCAATTTGTCTCTACAACCCATTTGGATTTAACAAGGTAATGAGTGAGTTTAATAAAACTCAAAACGATAAACATGATTATCACATATAAATAGCCAATACACTATTACTACTTCATATCTTATAATCTATAGTGTTTCATTAACACTAGTTTAAAATGCAATAAAAGCTTGGAAATTGGATATACCATATATCCATATATTCCAACTTTATCAATTGTTATTTCCTTCTATTCAATGTTATTTCTAATAACTTGAATTTATCTCTAAGTATTTGTCTAGTCCTCTTACCAGATTTGGGCTCTTTAACTTGAAAGATGCTCTCAGTGTTTTCTCATAACTTGTGATAATAGTCATTTGTAGAGGGATTCACCCTTAATCCCTACATTGACCATTTTATCACAATTTACTTAGATTCCTTTTGTAGAATTTACAATGCGTCAAAGTAAAGTACTTTTCTAGTCTCTTACTCCTTAGTCAATAAGACATCCTAGGATTTCAACAAATCCTTTTAAGTTTGGAAACTAAAGTTTGTGCAACCCTTAAACACATAGCTTAGTTTATCATCCAACCATATGAACGAATCCTTAATTCTTCCCAAGGATCTCAAGGATGTTCTTTAAGGCTCTCACAAGCCATATCATGGGAATTATCTTGTTATTGACTTATTATGCTCTTAGCATATATTACATCATGGCATGTGCATCTATTAGCATACGTGATCATTCTAATGGCGGAAACATTAGTAATCGATTTCATGTGCTCAACAACTTAATAGGTTCAGTGAATGACTATGACTCCATCATAGTAATTCCACTTCCATCAACATGAATAGCATATTCAACCTTGTTGATGTACAACAGATACGAAAGATCTTATTTGAAGGAAATGTAGATTCATATACATAAAACATATTCTTATATGTCAAAATAATTTGTCATAAAATTAATTACGGAACTTATGCATGCAAACAATATTATAAATAAAGGAGAAATCATATCCTTACATTGTATGTTTCGGCTATTAGGGCACAAGAGAGATCACCTTTCTCTTCTTGTTCTTGAGCTTTTCCAATGGAAGAATGAAGATCTAAGTACAAGATCTCTCCCCAAGCTATATACCCAAGGCTTAGCACTTAATCAAATTAATATTACAATTACTAGTATAACATTAATCTTAGAAGAAAATTGAACCAAAAACTTTATAAAACTCTTATGTGTTTTCGGTTTTTAAGAGAGAAGAAGAGAGGATTTTCTTCTCACTAGAACTTATGTTTTTGGATGAATGAATTAGAATAGAAATGATACACTATCTTTTGTATATTATTAGGCAAAATTAAAGAAAAACAATGATAGTTTTTCTTCCCCAAAACCGTGTAAGAGGAGGGCTATTGGGGAGCCAATGCATGAAAAATTTGTTCTTCACAAGAAACAATAGGCTTGCATGCCTAGACTTACTTTTTCATCATTATGTTTTTATCAACTAAATAAAACAATTAACTAGCTTAATTCTCCCCAATATTTTCGGCACTTTACATAATATGGATCCCATATTATTTTTGTCAATTGTCAATGTGTCACATGTCATATGTGACATAAATATGTTATGTATTTTTAACATATTAAAAATCAACGTATTAATAAAAATACGTCACATACAAAAATTGACTTAGTAATTTCATAATTACTCGTGCCAAAATATTTTACCATTTATAAATTTCAACTGATTGAATTTATAATAATTCATTCATTTTAATTGTTACATTAAACAATTTATTTCATCCGAGTAATTATACAATTTAATTACTCAGACCGTATCTCATTTAATCATATTTCAATTTGATACGTAAATTTTACTTCCAAAATCGTCCGTCAATTTTCAAGTAATTTAATCAACTCGCAACGTTATACGATTAATTAAATAATCAATTAAGTGTATTGCCCTTTAGGTATGACCTAGGGGGTCAACTGATCACCACCGTCACACGACAGTAATGTCAAACTCTAGTCAGCCAATCATTACCGATATATGTTGACCATTGTTGAGAAGTAACAATATTACTTCCCAATTGTATTCATTTTAATGAGACTTAAACATGTGATCATCATGATCAACAGTCGTGATCGCATTATTGTCGGAGGACACATATTCCAACAATCTCCCACTTGTCCTCGACAAGTGTGCGTCACCAATTCTCTTGTCCAATTACTATCTCCCACTCAATGCAAGGTGTCTTTCAGGTCGTACTTGCAAGTGATCATATCGAGAGTGGTTTCCTCGATCCGGAGAATAATCGATTGACCGGATTTATCCACACGGATACCTTCCGAGCGTGGCCACGCATTTCCGATTCATTGCTCCTCGAGTGGCCCCGAGATATTGTTATAACCCTGACAAGGGGTGGACAATTCCTATCGCACTCATTCCCTTCGACTAGCCACAGCCATCATAACCCAAAATATGCCCATTTGACCCCATTTACGAAGGTCGTAGTAACACAAATCAAAGTTAATCTGAAACTATGCCATCTCAGGCGAATAGTCTTTAGTCAAAAGAATCGACTCATTTGAATACTATAGTAGCTCTCGCCACGACCAGGCTATATAAATTTGCCAGAACTCTATAAGCGGTCATTAGGCCCGACAAAATGTTCTTTAACAGTCTGCCTATGTGATCGACTAGTCATCTCACATGACTCTATGACACTTGAACTTGCCATCAATCGCCTCACACTCTAGTCACTTCGAGATGTCACCTCATACAAGTGACTATGGGCAAATACTATGTTAATCCGTGTTCACTTTAACGGGGTTCAATTGTCTCTACAACCCGTATGGATGTAACAAAGTATAAATTAAAGATAAAAGATAAATGTGATTATGAACATGAACAAAAACAACACTTTTATTTCATTTCAAAATCTAACAGAAATTTGGTACACGTTTAAGTCCCATGGACGTAACATGCCCATCATGCTTAGCCTGCGATAAAGACTTGGTGAGCGGATCGGCTATGTTGTCATCCGTCCCAACCTTACAAATCGCAATTTCCTTTCTTTCAATGAAATCTCTTATTACATGATACTTTCTAAGTACATCTCTAGATCTATTACTAGACTTTGGCTCCTTAGCTTGGAAGATCGTCCCACTATTATCACAATAGAGAGTGATGGGATCATCGGCGGTAGGTACTACTTTTAGACCTTCCGTGAATTGCTTGATCCACATAGCTTCCTTGGCGCTTCGATCTTTGCTATGTACTCGGCCTCCGTTGTTGAATCCGCATGATTCTGACTTCCTTGAAGCTTCTCCACTTACGGCACCACCGTTGAGCATAAACACGAAACCAGCTTGTGATTTCATGTCATCTCTATCTGTTTGAAAACTTGAGTCCGTGTATCCCGTAACACGCAACTCAGTGTCTCCTCCAAACACAAGGATAGAGTCCTTAGTTCTTCTCAAGTACTTAAGGATGTTCTTGACAGCAATCCAGTGACTCTCACCTGGATTTCCTTGATATCTACTCGTCATACTCAAGGCATACGAGACATCAGGACGTGTGCATATCATGGCATACATGATTGATCCAACAGCGGAAGCGTAAGGGATCAACTTCATGCGTTCAACATCATGGGGTTCGGAGGGACATTGAGTTTGGCTCAATATCGTTCCGGTTACCATAGGTACCAAACCCCTTTTGGATTTGTCCATGCTGAATCGTCGAAGAATCTTATCAACATAAGACTCTTGACTTAGTGCCAATATCCTCTTGGGTCTATCTCTATAGATCCAGATACCTAATATGCGTTGTGCCTCTCCTAAATCCTTCATTTGGAAGTGGTTACCTAACCACTTCTTAACGAAAGACAACATTGGAATATCATTTCCAATGAGTAGTATGTCATCGACATACAAGATTAGGAACACAACATTGCTCCCACTGAATTTCATGTATAAACATGGTTCCTCAACATTTCGAGTGAAACCATTTTCTTTTATAACATGATTGAATCGATGATTCCAACTTCTAGATGCTTGCTTAAGACCATAAATGGATCTCTTAAGCTTGCACACTTTGTTAGGATTTTTAGAATCAACAAAACCTTCGGGTTGTATCATGTACACCTCCTCTTCTAAATGCCCATTTAGAAAAGCGGTTTTGACATCCATTTGCCAAATTTCATAATCATGAAATGCGGCGATCGCTAACAAAATCCGTATGGATCTTAGCATGGCTACGGGGCAAATGTCTCATCATAATGGAGACCTTGGACTTGGGTAAATCCTTTTGCCACTAGCCTAGCTTTGTAGACATCGTCATGTCCTTCTATGCCATTTTTGACTTTGAATATCCATTTGCATTGAAGGGGTCTTGCCCCTTTAGGCAAATCTACCAAGTCCCAAACTTGGTTTTCAAGCATAGAATCCATTTCGGACTTCATGGCTTCAAGCCATAAGGTGGAATTAGGACTAGAGATTGCGGCCTTGTAGGTGGCGGGCTCGTCACTTTCCATAAGCAACACATCGAGCGTTCCATCTTCCTCGATAAGTCCCACATATCGATCGGGATGGCGAATGACTCGGCCCGTCCTTCTTAGTGGAGGAGGTACAACAACCGCGTTAGACGACGAAGGAACATCTTCTTGCGTCTCTACCTCGGTTTGTGGCTCTTGAACTTCGTCAAGTTCAAAATTTCTCCCACTCTGTCTCTTAGAAATAAATTCCCGTTCTAAGAAGACAGCCTCGCAAGACACAAACACTTTGTTCTCTTGAGGTTTATAGAAATAGTAACCTCGAGAGGTCAAGGGATAGCCTACAAAGATGCATTTTTCGGATCTTGGGGCAAGCTTATTGTCGGGTTTAGCCTTGACGTAAGCATCACATCCCCAAATTTTCATATAGGATAGATTAGGAACTCTTCCTTTCCATGTCTCAAATGGAGTCTTTTCGGTGGCTTTAGTGGGACTATTATTCAAAGATAGAATTGCAGTTTGGATTGCAAATCCCCAAAACGAGTTCGGTAACTCGGTTTGACTCATCATGGATCGAACCATATCAAGTAGGGTTCGATTTCTCCTTTCGGCAACGCCATTTAGTTGTGGTGTTCCAGGTGGAGAAAGTTGTGATATGATGCCACAACCTTTCAAGTGTGAATCAAATTCAAGGCTAAGGTATTCACCACCACGATCGGATCGTAATGCCTTAATCCTCTTGTTCAATTGGTTCTCTACTTCGTTTTGAAATTCTTTGAATTTCTCAAACGCTTCACTCTTATGTTTCATTAAATAGATATACCCATATCTACTTAAATCATCGGTGAAGGTTATGAAGTAGTCATAATTACCACGAGCGGTGATAGTCATTGGTCCACATACATCGGTGTGTATGAGTCCCAATAGCTCACTAGCTCGTGTCCCTTTACCGCTAAAAGGATTACGAGTCATTTTGCCAAGAAGGCAATATTCGCATGTACCAAATGATTGGTAATCAAATGGTGTAATCACATTAGTCGAAACTAATCTTTTGATGCGATTCTCGTTTATGTGACCTAATCGACAATGCCAAATGAACGCTTCACTTGGGTCACTTGTTTTGAGTTTCTTTGATTGAATGTTATAAATATCATTTGTCGGATTTGAGGTCTCTAAAATGTAAATGCCATTTATGGAGGAAGCTTGGCCAATAACCAAATCATTCCTAGAAATAGAGCAACGATTGTTCTTAATGACAAAACAAAAACCGTCCATGTCTAGCATGGCGATTGAAATAATGTTTTTAGAGAGAGTAGGAACATAAAAACAATTATGCAAATACAACTCAAAACCGTTTGGCAAAGCTAGAACATAAGTTCCTTTGGATTCGGCCGCTACCCGAGCTCCATTTCCAAGTCGAAGATCCACATCTCCCTTGCTAAGCTTCTCCACATCTCTTAAACCCTGTAAATGATTACAAAGGTGAGAACCACAACCGGTATCAAGTACCCATGTCGTAGTGGAAGTATAATTTATATCAATAACATAAATTTCTTTAGGAATTGTACCTTTTGGAGTAATGAGTCCCTCCCTTATATTTCGCAAATACATAGGGCAATTCCTTAGCCAATGTCCCATGCCATAGCAATAATGGCATTCATCATTAACTTGCTTGAAGTTTTTGACTTTCTTCCCTTTCTTCTTGAACCTTTTACCCTTGGAAGCAAGGACTTGATTGCTAGAGCTCCCACTAGCTTTGGCATCCTTATCTTCCAGAGATAAAGACCCTATAGATCGTGTGAGGTAGTCTTCCTGAGACGGACTCACACGTGGTCTAGTAGTAGTGGGTGGTTTAGAAGTGGTGATGAAATTAAGGTTTCCATCCGAACCTATCCCGAAATGAAGTTCTCTAGTTGTATCGAAGTTATTGTTGGAGCATACGTCGTCAAGAACATGGTGATATGACTCAATAGTAATTGGTGCGGTAGCATTTGTTGGATTCATTGTAATGCACTACAAATATGGAGGAAAGGAAATATTAACATTTGTCTTTTTTAAATCATACTTGCAAATTTAACAAGATATGAACATTTATATAGTGACCTCTACCCAACTATAATAAATGATTCCAAGACCCAAATTCATATCAACTTAGGCACGGGGTAGCCGATGCAACCTTCATTAATATAACTCGGTAGATTAACCTTTTAATCGATTCTACTTTTAGAATTCTTGGTCGATAAAATTACTCTAATGTTTATCTATAGCCCAAAACACATCAACAAGGGCACGGGGTAGCCGATACATCCCTTATCAATAACTTTTGTTGAGTTCAATCCAAATTTCGAATAAATGTGTCCATTATCCAAACCCACAACAACTTGGGCACGGGGTAGCCGATACATCCCTTATCAATATGAATTCGGTGGATTAACATTCATCACCCATTTCCCCTACGTAACAAGGTTTGTACCCCGGGGTAGCCGAGTGCACTCCCTCGCGAAATAGGTTTTCATGGTTTCTACTATTTGGTAAGGCTATGTCTCAATTAGTTGTTTTAGCGAGAGGTCATGTCAATTTATTATCTATCACGTTTTAAGTGAACTAAAGCGGTGAACTACGATAATTCGAATTGACACGGTCGATAAACTCGATAAAATAACAATGCATGTTTAGTTATGGCGATTTAGCGATGCATGTGACATAAAATAAAATGCAAGCATAAAGATAAATAAATCCTAGTATGGCCTTTCCTAAAATAGAAAAACTATTAATCTATTACATATTCGGAAACCAACTCCATTGGTCCCTTGAACTTCGGTTGTGGCACACATCTCGAGGTAACACCGTCTTTATGTATCGCCATTCTTGAAGAAATCCGTCTTTTGGAACTCCGGAATGAATAAAATTACATAATAAATTACATAATTTCCTATTATACATTTGTAACTAAAATAAAATAAATCTATTAAATTACAAAACGGTGATACGAGATCACAATAAAAATTACAACCGAATCGATATTCCCATACATTTCGGGAAATACCAATTAAAATCTAAGGCCATACTAAGTAAAATTACATAATTCAAAATTACATAAATTAAAATTATGACAATCATAAGAAAATGCAGCATTATAATATGTATGAACATGCTCAATTTTTATGCTAAATCGCCTTTTAATTAGCCAATATCGTATATTACTCGGTTTTTACGGATTTGCGTGATTTCAACATTTTATAATCACAAAAATACATAAACTCATATTTATGCATAAGTTAATTACCCTAACCTCTTAGGACTCAAAATATAGTCTTCACTAATAATTTGACCATAATTAACCTTTATTTATAAAATTGTTCATAAAAGGACCAAAATTACAAAAATAAGCCATTAAACTTCAAATAAATCGAAAAATTTCAAATAAATTCAAAATTTGAAATTTAAATTCATGAACATTCTGGAAAAATTCCATGACACTCATAATGTTCAAAATCTTAGGTTAAAAATTTCGAAACTTTTCCGGAAAAACAATGTTGCGGTTTATCGATATTTAATAAAATAATCATAAAAACATGGAAAAATTATTTTCATTAACTTTTCAATTTTAGATCTAAAAAAATATAATAAAATGCAACATTAGACGTTTTTCCTTAGTCATAGATTATGTTTTATTAATTTTCAACTAATAATGTCACTATTTATGCCATTTTTCTTCAAAAATTCATAAATCATGCTAAAAGACTTCTTTATAGCCAATTATTTTACACATATCTTGTAAAATTGCATGTGACAACATATAAATTTTCTATGACCAGATTCGAAATTTAACTCATATTAACCTATTTTTCTCTTAAATCCGAATTTAATAATGAAAAATTCATTTTCCGAGCATAACAAGTGCAAAAATTATGAAAATTTACAGGTTATCTCAAAATAATATATGTAACAACATATCCAAAAACCAAGTGAAAATTCGAAGTATAGCTAATTTTCGACCAAAAATGACATTTTTACTCATAAAATCACATTTAAATGTCATTATTATTAAATATGAACAATAAAAATCCGAAAAATTAACCAAAAAATCCTAAAACACTTTAGGACCAGAAAAATTAACATGCATGTAATTATTTCGTGATATATCATAATAACACAAATTTTACAAGTTTTATTTTGTTATTCATATAACTCGGAAAAACTTTTAACCAATTTGCATGCAAACAACCGTGGCTCTTGATACCGATTGAAGGAAATGTAGATTCATATACATAAAACATATTCTTATATGTCAAAATAATTTGTCATAAAATTAATTACGGAACTTATGCATGCAAACAATATTATAAATAAAGGAGAAATCATATCCTTACATTGTATGTTTCGGCTATTAGGGCACAAGAGAGATCACCTTTCTCTTCTTGTTCTTGAGCTTTTCCAATGGAAGAATGAAGATCTAAGTACAAGATCTCTCCCCAAGCTATATACCCAAGGCTTAGCACTTAATCAAATTAATATTACAATTACTAGTATAACATTAATCTTAGAAGAAAATTGAACCAAAAACTTTATAAAACTCTTATGTGTTTTCGGTTTTTAAGAGAGAAGAAGAGAGGATTTTCTTCTCACTAGAACTTATGTTTTTGGATGAATGAATTAGAATAGAAATGATACACTATCTTTTGTATATTATTAGGCAAAATTAAAGAAAAACAATGATAGTTTTTCTTCCCCAAAACCGTGTAAGAGGAGGGCTATTGGGGAGCCAATGCATGAAAAATTTGTTCTTCACAAGAAACAATAGGCTTGCATGCCTAGACTTACTTTTTCATCATTATGTTTTTATCAACTAAATAAAACAATTAACTAGCTTAATTCTCCCCAATATTTTCGGCACTTTACATAATATGGATCCCATATTATTTTTGTCAATTGTCAATGTGTCACATGTCATATGTGACATAAATATGTTATGTATTTTTAACATATTAAAAATCAACGTATTAATAAAAATACGTCACATACAAAAATTGACTTAGTAATTTCATAATTACTCGTGCCAAAATATTTTACCATTTATAAATTTCAACTGATTGAATTTATAATAATTCATTCATTTTAATTGTTACATTAAACAATTTATTTCATCCGAGTAATTATACAATTTAATTACTCAGACCGTATCTCATTTAATCATATTTCAATTTGATACGTAAATTTTACTTCCAAAATCGTCCGTCAATTTTCAAGTAATTTAATCAACTCGCAACGTTATACGATTAATTAAATAATCAATTAAGTGTATTGCCCTTTAGGTATGACCTAGGGGTCAATCGATCACCACCGTCACACGACAAAGTAATGTCAAACTCTAGTCAGCCAATCATTACCGATATATGTTGACCAGTTGACAGTAACAATATTACTTCCCAATTGTATTCATTTTAATGAGACTTAAACATGTGATCATCATGATCAACAGTCGTGATCGCATTATTGTCGGAGGACACATATTCCAACATTATTCTCATAAGACTCTCAACTCTATGCCAATATATATTCTCACATAGATTCCAAAAATCTTGAATACATCGCACCTTTTCCTAGTCTCCCAATTACTCTTTTTACAGAAGAGATCATTGGTTCATTATTCTCAATAAGTAATATGTCATCAACATATAAGACATGGAGAAATGATTCTAGCTCCCACTTAACTTCATGTATAATCATGATTCTTTAATCACGTGAATGAAACCATTCACTATTATCACATAAACGAAAAGTATAATCCTTTAATGTTTGCTTAAGACCATTCAAGGATCACTTAAGAAAGCTACGCATAAGATGTTAGGACTCTTAAATCTTTATCTAAGGTTTTGTGTTCCAAACACTTCCTTCTCTAAATTCCCATTTTAGAAAAGCGAATTTTATTTGCCTTTTTTCATTAAAATGAAATGCGGCAATTCCTAACATAATATATCTTGATCAACATCTTCATGTCAATCTTACGCATTTGAGTACTCTAAAGCTATATTTACCTTTAAGGAGACCCTCGCCTTAAATTAAATCTACTTTTGAGTAACAATTTTTGGATTGTAATGCTATGGCTTGTATGTAACAAGATCGATTTGGGACAAGGTCATAATACCATTACTTTCACAAAGCAACATTTTAACAACAAGACATGTGTGCTAAACTCCCACTGAGCTATACTCCCACTCTATCTTTATAGATTATAGTTCCATTACTTTCACAAAGTAACACTTTAATTATAAGACATGTTTGTAACGATCCAATCTACTCCCACTCTTTCTCTCATAAATACATCTAACTTCTTGAGATATAGCTTTGTGAGTTACAAACATATATATGGTGGAGTATTAGGAGTTTTTCTAGACTGATGCATTAGCTCATAAAAGGCCATCCCTATCATGGCAGTTTGATTCATGTGATATGCGAGTCTGATCCGCGTCATTTGTTAAATAGACTCTCTACTTTAGGTATTTCCTGGTTGACCATCTATTTAGAATTACGTGTCCGTTTTGGATTGCAAATCCCCAAAATTGAGTTCCATAACTCAAACCGACTCATATTAGTTTGAACTTATGGGTAGTGACACTAGGTCATAATCCATCTTTAATAAATCAAATTTATTACTTAGATCCTTGCCACTACGATCGAATCGTAATGCTTTAGTACCTTGTTCAATTGGTTCTCTACGTGATTTGAAATTTCTCAAATTTCTCAAATGCTTTACTTTATATTTGATTAAGTAAATATACCCATATCTACATAAATCATCGGTAAAAGTGACAAAGTAGTCATAAATTCCCCTTGCGGTGATACTCATTAGAACACATACATTGGCATGTATTAGTTCCAACATATTTCTTGCTCGTGTCCCTTTACCACTAAAGAGAGTGCAAATCATTTTGCGAAGGAAATAAGATTCGCATATTCCATATGATTGAAAATCAAATGGTGCAATAAATCTAGTCGACACTAGCCTTTTAATGCGTTTCTCATTTATGTAACCTAATTGAAAAAGCCAAATGTACAAATCATTTGGATTAATTGTTTGAGTCCTTTTGGATCGTATTATGAAGATATCTTTGCTTAAGGTGGAAGTGTCTAAAACTTGTATATCATAAAGATAAGTGACATGGCTCACAACCATGTCTATTTTCAACAAAATACATCTTTGATGGCAAAATATAAATCCTTTCATGTCTCACATAGAAATGGAAATAATGTTTAGACAAAGTGGGTATATAATAACAATTATGTAAATTACAACTCAAAGCTGTTAGCTAAAACAAGTACATTAGTCCTTCTTGAAGTGGCGGCTACCCTAGCTCCATTTCCTTGTCGGAGATTTATATCATTCTTGTTTAGATTTTCCACATTTCCAAGTCCCACTTGGAGTAATAAGTCCAACTTTGATATCTCCCAAATACTTGGGGCAATTTCGCTTCCAATGGCCCATGAATTACAATAATGACATTCCTCATAGGATTGGGCACCCTTCTTGGTCTTGGTTTTGGTAGTCCCACTATCCATTTTCAATTCATTATCAGGTTTGGGTTTCACACCTATCTTTGCCTTTCCTTTATATTAATACCAATACTCCTTTCAGTTGCAAGGACACTCTTGCTAGAGCTCCCACTGAATTTAACATTACTCCTCGTTTCTTTAAACAAGGATGCCTTGGGTGTAGTGAGATTTTCTTCACAAGATTTTCTTACCAAGGTGGTGGGCATTAATATTGGAGTGGGTGGCGTGGAGGTGGTAAAGAAGCAAAACTTTCCATCCTGACCAATGCCAACGCGTAATTCTCTAATCATATCATTGTCATACTCGGAGCGCTATGATTGGAGCCATGAATCAATGGTGATTGGTGTAGGAGTATTAGATGAATTCATTGCGTATAATTAACTACAAAAACGGAAATGAAGGAAATAATTAACATCTATCGTTTTAATAATACTTGTAAACAAGTATTACATTTATATAGTGACCTCTACCCAACTATTATAAATGATTCCGAGATCCAAATTCATATTAATACGGGTACGGTAAGTCGAGTCATCCTTTATTAATATAACTCGGTGGATTAACTTCTTAATCGATTCTACTTCTAGAACTCTCGGTCGATAAATTACTCTAATATTTATCTTTTGCCCGGAACACATGCGACTACGGTCACGGATACTTCCGTTGAGCTCAATCCAAATTTCGATGTAATAACATTTTATTACCCAACGTAACAAGGTTTGTATTACGGTGAAGCCGGATTAACTCCCTTATGAAATTGGGTTTCGTGGTTTCTACTATTTGGTAAGGCTAATTCTCAATTATTAATTTAGCGAGAGGTCATGTCAATTTATTATCTATCACGTTTTAAGTGAACTAAAGCAGTGAACTATGATAATTTTAATTGACACGGTCGATGACTCGATATGATATGCATGTTGTTGTTTATGGTGATTTGGCAATGCATGTAACATATTAAAAGAAATGCAAAGCAATAATAATAAATTTCTAGTATGGCCTTCCTAAAATAGAAAATCAAAAAATCTATTACATATTCGGAAACTAACTCCTTTGGTCCCTTGAATCTTCAAGTGGCACGCCTCCTAAGAACACCGTCTTCGTCGGATCACCTTTCCGAATGGCACCGTCTTTGAAGATACTCCATAATTACAAATAATAATAAAAATACAAAGCTATTCCTATTATACATTTGTAAAATGGAAAAACTAGTAAAAATAAAAGTGATACGAGATCACATTAAATTACAACCGAATCAATATTCCCTTTCATTACGGGTAATATTTATTATAACTAAGGCCATACTAAGATTAAATTACATAATTCAAAATTATATAAATAAAAGACATTCAACAATTGAAATATGCAGCATTATAATTGTTGGAGTGTCCCCGACAATAATGCGATCACAATTGTCGATCATGCTGATCTTATGTTTAAATCTCATTTTTAAGAATATGTAAGGGATGATTCATTTTATAGTCAACTGATCAACATTAATCGGTAACGATTGGCTTGCTAGAGTTTGACGTTACTATCGTGGGACGGTGGTGGTCAGTTGATCCCTTAAGGTCACACCTAAAGGATGATGCCCTAATCTGTAAAGTTGATTAATTGTATGATGATACAAGTTAATCAATTCCTTAAACTTGAACAATTCAATTTGTGAGAGAGTATATTGATATCTTATTATAATGGGATTAAATAAGATTTATTTTAGTATTTTAAATATTTTATTACTAAAATTGTTTATTGTTTGTGAAACAATAGAGATGAGAATGAATGGTTATTTATAATTACAAGATGTTGTGAATTATAATTAAATGACCCATTTTATTTATGTGATCAAGTATCACTAGTAAATTCGTTGTATGTAATTTAATTAATTTGTAAAATGATATTTATGTGATAAATATGCATTAAATTAATTAATAACATGTATCATACTACATGTGACATATTGTGTGACAATTGACAAAATAAAATGGTATTCCATTTTATGTAAGTGGACCGAAATGGAGGTTGTAGTGGAGTGTGCATAATATTATTTTATGTGATAAGATTAATATAATCATACCTACTATTAGTAGCCTTACACACCTACATTATGGAGAAGTGGAAAAGAAAAAAGAGATGCCATATTTTGGCATGTTGCCTTCCATTTTCACGGCACTCCCTCCTCCTTTTATGATGAGAATCTTTCTCATTTTGTCTCTCACCATTCACTCATTTTTCCACATGCATTCTTCTCTTTACTCTTTCATTTTTCTCTAAAACTTGAGAAATCTTGATTAAAATTGTTCAATCAAATTACTAATATTATTAGTGTAATATATGAGTATTAGTAGTCAATTTTAAGGTAAACTACTAAACAAATACTAGCACATATTATTTAGTAGAGATAAGGGATAATCTTGGGTGCAATCAAGAGGAGTGGATTCTATACTTGAAGTCTTTGGAGGATCATCCTAACATATGGAAAGCTCAAGAACAAGTGAGGTAGGAGACTTCATTTGTGCCCAAAATGGCCGAAAACTAGATGGTGAGAAATCGTTTTTCCTCATCTCCTTTTATTAAGTTTGCATGCATAAGATCCTTAAGTTTTTATGACTAAAACTTTAAACTAAAATATGTGATATTTAAAATATGATTTCCAACAAGTGGTATCATATCATTATGGTTGTTGCATGCAAGATCGGGATCGTTTTTCCGAGATAATACGATTAACGAATAAAACTTGAAATTTAGGATTTATGAAGATAAATCACGAAATAATTTTGCATGTTAAAATTTTCTGGTCCTAAATGGATTTTAGGTCATACGCGACGATTTATAGATTTTTATTGTTCATTTTATATATTATTGGCATTAAAATATGATTTTTATGAGAAACATGTCATTTTTGGACGAAAAATAGCTAAACTTCGAATTTTTCAGTGGTTTTTGGATATGTTTTCATATATATTATCTACTGATGGCCTGTAATTTTCATGTTAAAATGAGTTGTTTTGCTCGAAATATGGATTTTTTAAGATAAAATCGTATTTAAATGGGTAAATAGGTTAATATGAGTTATATTTCGAATCTGGTCATGGAAATTTAGTATATTGTCACATGCAATTTTACAAGAAGTGTGTAAAATATTTGGCTATAATGAAGTCTTTATGCATGATTTATGAATTTTTGAAGAAAAATCACATAAATAGTGACTAAAATTAGTAATAATGCTAAAACATACTTCATGACTAAGGAAAAATGTCACATGTTGCATTTTATCATATAATTCAGATCTAAAAGTGAAAAGTTGATGAATATAATTTTTCTCATATTTTTATGGTCATAATTGTTAAAACCGATATACCGCAACATTGTTTTTCTCGATAAATTTTCGAAATTTTTAACCTAAATTTTGAACATTATGAGTGTCATGGTATTTTTACAGAATGTTCATTAGTTTAAATTTCAAATTTTGAAATTATTTGAAATTTTTATGATTTAATTTGAGGTTTATAACATAAATTTTGTATTTTTGGGTCCATTTATGAACAATATTAAGAAATCAAGTTTAATTATTGTCAAATGTTAGTGGAGACTAATTTTGAGTCCTAAGATGGTTAGGGTAATTAACTTGTACATAAATATGAATTTATGTAATTATTGTAATTTTAAAAGGTTAAATCACGCAAATCCGTAAAAACCGATTAATATACGATATTGGCTCTTTAAAGGCGATTTAGCATAATATCTAGCATGTTCATACATATTATAATGCTGCATTTTATTTATGATTGTCATATCTTAATTTTATGTAATTTTTGAATTATGTAATTTTACTTTGTATGACCTTAGTTTTAATTGATATTACCCCAAATGTATGGGAATATCGATTCGGTTGTAATTATTGTGATCTCGTATCACCGTTTTGTAATTTAATAGATTTATTTTTATTTTAATTACAAATGTATAATAGGAAATTTTGTAATTCATTTTGCAATTTAATTATTTCGGAGTTCCTTGAAGACGGTGCCACTCGAGAAGGCGATCCATCAAAGAAAGTGTTGCCTTGAAGTGCGTGCCAAGACCGAAGTTCAAGGGACCAAAGGAGTTGGTTTCCGAATTTGTAATAGTTTATTAGATTTACTATTTTAGGAAGGCCATACTAGGATTTTATTTTTATGCTTTGCATTTTATTTATATGTTGCATGCATCGCTAAATCGCCATAACTAAACATGCATTTTAAATCGAGTTTATCGACCATGTCAATTACAATTATCGTAGTTCACCGCTTTAGTTCACTTAAAACGTGATAGATAATAAATTGACATGACCTCTCGCTAAAATAAACAATTGAGACTTAGCCTTACGAAAAAGTAGAAACCATGAAAACCTATTTCATGAGGGAGTGCACTCGGCCCTACCGGGGTACAACCCTTGTTGCGTAGGGGAAGTGGGTGATAAATGTCTACCCACCGAATTTATAAAGATAAGGGTTGTATTCGGCTTTACCGATGCCCAAGTTAATATGAATTTGGATCTTGGAATCATTTATCATAGTTGGGTAGAGGTCACTATGTAAATGCTTTACTTGTTATCTACAAGTATTAATAAAACGATAAATGTTAAGTTTTCCACTATTCCGTTATCATATTGTTCTATTTCTTTACCACAATTCATATACGATATCATTTCGATTTTTGATTCAAATCTCCATTAAAACATCGTAACTAAAGACAAATATGAATTTGCTTCTAAAACCTCATATGAACCATTGCTAAAGATCTTTTGTGAAAAGTGTAGATAGAAGTTATTCATTATCAAAAAGGCTTTTGATTATTGACTAACGTGTCTAATTACAATGGATAGTTATTCATATACTTAATTGAATTAAGTACTTTGAAACGTTAAATTGTTTTGGTAATTAGATTTGTAAGAAATCGTAATTGACCAAAATAACGCAACCACTTCAATGAAAGTTTTAAGACTAAACGAATAAATTGAAGAGTAGTCTTCATGAAATTAAATTTTTGCTTCTCTAAGCAAAGATTCATTGAAATGAGTGGGAGAATTCTCTTAATCGTTAAGAAAGGACGAGGTTCAGGAAGTAAAGATTGGAAAGGAATTGACAAGATAAAGGCAAAAGTAAAGGTATTGGGAATAACATTATTAAACCTATCAATTTCGACCGATAAAAGTTCCCATTTTGGAAGTGTTGGACACTAGAAAGGAAACTACCCCAAGTTGTTAAAGAATAAGCAAGTTAGTTGTGGGACATCTAATAAGACTTAGTTCTTTATTTATTTGATTGACATAAGTTTTGCTAGTACCATTTTGTCAATATTAGAAACCGATGGTGGTTTTCATCATTGTATGCGATACATAGGATGATTAGAATATGACGACTAGCATCAAATAATGTCGAGAGATAGAGTCATTGTGTACTCAATCTAGTTTCGGGTTTAAAGTTGTACCTTAATTAGGAATATTAAGTACATGGACCCTAAATAAGAATATAATTTTTTTAAGATACAAAAGAGGTTTCACTTTTTGTGACCCCATACACCGCGATTTGATTTATGGCAAGCCAAAATCAAGGTGATTATATTCTAAACCAAGCTAGAATGATATATCATGTAGATGATGCAAGACTCATATTGGTAACCCAGATTTAATCTAAATTCTGGAATGATAAACGCAAAGAGTTACCGAGTACTCTAGGAACCATTAGATTGTTAATCTTATGGTATATGTGTATCTTGTATTCAAAGCAAGATTTCTCGTGCCTTTTGGTAGAAAAAGAGATTGAGGATGCAAATCATTAATCCAGAAATGTTGATCATTTTCTTTTACCGACGATTAAGTTGATAGTGTTCACTTGATAAGGTGCAAAGAGAAGTCTATGAAGAAGTACAAAGAGTTCAAAGACGCACGATTTGATCGTGATGGGATTATCAAAGTGAAGACCTTGATATAAGCCAAAGGAAATGTGATATAGTATCACAAATTAATCTCTCTTAGCACGCATTATGGGATAATGTGTGGTTGGATAAAGAAATCAAACGCTATTCGATATGGTTTGGACTTCAATCAAGTTACTTTGAGTTACTTGAACCTTTTGGGGATTTTATCATTTTGTCTAAATTATTTTTCCACTAAATCTAAAACGAATCATATGAGATATGAAATGGTAGAGTACCATGCTTGTAAGTTTTCACAAGAAACAAATGCTCATTTTTCCTTACTATAATCACAAGTACAACGAGTTTGTGGCTCGTGAACCTGTCTTTCTAGAATACAAGTTTATTTCTAGAAGACAGAGTGGGAGAAAATATTCAAGAGCCACAAAATAATTGTGTCAAAAATTATATGTCGCAAGAAACTGGTTTTTCCTGGCTACATGACGTTGTTTATCGATACCTAGGAGGTTGAACTCATCACTTGTTGAAGATGATGAATTCGTGTTACTTTTAGAAAGTAAAGAGCTTACAACTTACAAAGAAATTGTTTGATTCAAGTTAATTACTTCTGGAAAGTAATAAACATATGAGTTACATGAGAGTGTTTAAGTCACAACTCAATACAAGGCTTAGAGTCATGAAAATCCGAAATAAATTCCATAAGGAATTGTTGGATATCAAAGAGAGATATCAAAACTTGATTGGTGGCAAAGGGTTTTGCACTAGTTGAAATGCTTAAGTCTATTTGGATCTTCTTAGGGATTGTGTTTCATTATGATGATATACATATAGCAAGTGAATCTGAAACTCACTTCTTCAATTAGAAGGAATGTATTCAATACATGTCTTGAGTTTTGTAGATTCTTGCAATCCTAAGATATTGTGAAACTTAAGAGAGGGTCTTAAGTAGGACATCAATGAGTTGGAATCAATGTTTTGATCATGTTATAAAACGTTTCTCGATAAGTCCAGAAGTTGTGTTTATACATGGAGTTTAGTGGGAGTTACGGAAATTTTAATTAGTCTTATATGTGGATGACATATTGATCATTGCGAATGATTTAAGACTTTGGAGAAATATAGTACATCTTTAATATCCGGATTTATGGAGATAAATCTACATGACATTAATGTCAAATAAGGAGTCTTATGTTGATAAGATTCATGACTAGTTCAATCGAGTTGAACATATTTGATTGATTCCATTTGCTTCCGCTGCCGAATCAATTAAATAGGAAATGATGTATAACACTTCATATACTTTGAGTATGATGAATTGTTTCAAATCGAATTTAAGTAATAGTTACCAAGTAAGCCATAAAGATTACCCTTAAGTGCTTGCAGAAGCATTAAGGATGTAAAGCAAAGTGTTTTTGATGCAATTTTGTGTAAGGGTGTTACACAAATGACAATTGACAATTGAGATTGCGCATGGTTTCCGACAAAACCATAATCAAAACACATTAGGATGGTTAAGATACCATTGTGGCTATGTTATTTAAGAAAAAGATTTTCTAGAATCGTTCTAGGCAATAAAGAACAATGAGAAATATTTATAACAGAAATTGAGTACACTTGCAATCATGGGATGTGGTAGAGGGATGAGTCCCGCACACTGTGAAAACAGTGGGAGCTATTTTAAGGCAAGAAAGCCTATGTCTAGATTGGATCTAGACACGTACTCAGAAATTTTTGTAATGCAAATGTATACATTACAAAAGGAAAACAAGTATGTAGCAAGGTTGAGCAGGGAGTTGCTAAGACCTACTCACAATGCCTATTCATAGGCTTAACATGATGAGTCATGTCATTTCAATTGAATTGCGATGAACAACTACATACGAGATCAAATTAGATTATAGAATATGAAATAATAATCAGGCATTGACTATTCATATGTGATAATCGCATTTGTCGTTCGAGTTTTACTTTAAAACTCTTTTATTATACTTTGTTACATCCAAACGGGTTGTATGACGATATTGAACCCCGTTAAAGTGAACCCGGATTAACATAGTATTCGCCCATAGTCTCTTGTATGAGGTGACGTCTCGAAGTGACTAGAGTGTGATGCGATTGATGGCAAGTTCAGTGCCATACAGTCATGTGAGATGACTAGTCGATCACATAGGCAGACTGTTAGGAACACTTTGTCGGGCAGTGACCGCTTATAGAGTTCTGGCAAATTTATATAGCCTGGTCGTGGCGAGAGCTACTATAGTATTCTAATGAGTCGATTCTTTTGACTAAAGACTGTTCGCCTAAGATGGCACAGTTTCAGATTAACTTTGATTTTTGTTACTACGACCTTCGTAAATGGGGTCAAATGGGCATATTTTGGGTTATGATGGTTGTGGCTAGTCGAAGGGAATAAGTGCGATAGGAATTGTCCACCCCCTTGTCAGGGTTAAAACAATATCTCAAGGCCACTCGAGGAGTAATGAACTGGAAATGCGTGGCCACGCTCGGAAGGTATATATGGTAGATAATTCCGGTCAAATCAGTTATTCTCCAGATCGAGGAAACCACTCTCGATATGATCACTTGCAAGTACGACCTGGAAGACACCTTGCATTGAGTGGGAGATAGTAATAGGACAAGAGAATTGGTGACGCACACTTGTCGAGGACAAGTGGGAGATTGTTGGAGTGTCCCCGACAATAATGCGATCACAATTGTCGATCATGATGATCTTATGTTTAAATCTCAATTTTAAGAATACGTAAGGGATGATTCATTTTAAAGTCAACTGATCAACATTAATCGGTAACAATTGGCTTGCTAGAGTTTGACGTTACTGTCGTGGGACGGTGGTGGTAAGTTGATCCCTTAAGGTCACACCTAAAGCATGATGCCCTAATCTGTAAAGTTGATTAATTGTATGACGATACAAGTTAATCAATTCCTTAAAATTGAACAATTCAATTTGTGAGAGAGTATATTGATATCTTATTATAATAGGATTAAATAAGATTTATTTTAGTAATTGAAATGTTTTATTACTAAAATTGTTTATTGTTTGTGAAACAATAGAGATGAGAATGAATGGTTATTTATAATTACAAGATGTTGTGAATTATAATTAAATGACCCATTTTATTTATGTGATCAAGTATCACTAGTAAATTTGTTGTATGTAATTTAATTAATTTGTAAAATGATATTTATGTGATAAATATGCATTAAATTAATTAATAACATGTATCATACTACATGTGACATATTGTGTGACAATTGACAAAATAAAATGGTAGTCCATTTTATGTAAGTGGACCGAAATGGAGGTTGTAGTGGAGTGTGCATAATATTATTTTATGTGATAATATTAATATAATCATACCTACTATTAGTAGCCTTACACACCTACATTATGGAGAAGTGGAAAAGAAAAAGGAGATGCCATATTTTGGCATGTTGCCTTCCATTTTCACGGCACTCCCTCCTCCTTTAATGATGAGAATCTTTCTCATTTTGTCTCTGACCATTCACTCATTTTTCCAAATGCATTCTTCTCTTTACTCTTTCATTTTTCTCTAAAACTTGAGAAATCTTGATTAAAATTGTTCAATCAAATTACTAATATTATTAGTGTAATATATGAGTATTAGTAATCAATTTTAAGGTAAACTACTAAACAAATATCTAGCACATATTATTTAGTAGAGATAAGAGATAATCTTGGGTGCAATCAAGAGGAGTGGCTTCTATACTTGAAGTCTTTGGAGGATCATCCTAACATATGGAAAGCTCAAGAACAAGTGAGGTAGGAGACTTCATTTGTGCCCAAAATGGCCGAAAACTAGATGGTGAGAAATCGTTTTTCCTCATCTCCTTTTATTAATTTTGCATGCATAAGATCCTTAAGTTTTTATGACTGAAACTTTAAACTAAAATATGTGATATTTAAAATATGATTTCTAAAAATAATATGTATCTATCATGCCAAATTATGTGCCAAATCGCCCTATTTAACTTATATCGTATATATAACCCGGTTTTATGGAAATGCGTGATAATAACTTCTTAAAATCACTAATTAACACTTAAATCACATCAAAGCTCAAGTTAATTATCCTAACACTCTTAGGACTCAAAAATTAGTTATCACTCAATTTTTGACAATAATTCAACTTTATTTAATTTTTATGCTCATATTTGACCTTAAAATCATCATTTATATGAAATAAATCCAAACTAAATTACAATAATTTCAAAATTTGAATTTTAAATTTTTGAACATTCTGGAATAATTCCATGACACTCATAATGTCAAAAATCATGGTTAAAAGTTTCGAATTAATTTTGAGAAAATATAGTTGCATTTTATTGGTTTTATCTCATAAAACATCTAAAGTATCCAAAAATTAATCCAATCAATTTTAAAACCTTATATCTGATTATTGGGATATTTATGCAATCTAAAATAATTTTCTCATGCCATGCAATTCACTTTAGCTATTAATGCTAAAATAGTCACTATTTATGCCATTTTTACACTAAAAATTCATAAATTATGCTAAATACGATAATTTAATCTAGAAATTTAGATACACTCTTTAAATTATGCATGTGACAACATATTAAAATATTATGGCCTAATTCGAAATTTACCTATTTTTAACCATTTTACCTATTTTAATCCATTTTTATCTCATAAAAATCATAAATCATGCAATATTAATCCACATAATACGAGATTTTACACACAACTTTTAAAATATGCATGTGAGGTCATATAAAATTTTCAAGGTCAGAGAGTAAGTTTAACCATTTTTAGTTATTTAACCTCCATTTATGCCATTTTTACACTAAAAATTCATAAATCATGAAATATTAATCACATTAATATGATATTTTACATGCAATACATAAAATATTCATGTGAGGTCATACTAAAATACCACGGCTATTAGTGAAGGTTAACTTATTTTAGTGAATAAAAGTTCATTTTACTCATAAAAATGTAATTATTTCACTAAAAATCATAAAAATGAGCAATAAATTTCCATAAATCATAAAACTGACCTAAAAACATTTTAGGACTAGAATATATAACATACAAAAATTTTCGTGGCTTTATCTTCATAAAACTCAAATTTATAGTTTTATATGTTAACATTTTAACTCGGAAAAACAATAACCGATTATGCATGCAACATCCTATGCTCTGATACCACTTGTTAGGTTTATATACCTATTATTAGACTCCTCTAATAGTGAACTAATTAACTTCTTAATTATTTGTTTTTAGATCTAGTGCATGCATAACAAAATAAGAGATTTATAAGAAAACAATGTCCCTTACATTGTTAATTTCGGTTTTGTGGGCACAAGTAAGGTCTCCTACCTTTACTTGTTCTTGAGCTATGATGAGTATTAGGATGATCCTCCAAAGACTCCAAGTATAGAAGCCACTCCTCTTGATTGCACCCAATATTATCCCTTATCTCTACTAAATAATATTTTGCTAGATATTTGTTTAGTAGTATACCTTAAAATTGATTACTAATACTCATATATTACACTAATAATATTAGTAATCTAAATTGAACTATTTATGAAGATTCTAAGACATTTTAGAGAGTTGTGAGAGTAGTAGATATTTTGCATGCAAGTATGAATGATGGTAGGGTAGTGTCTTTAATAAGAGAACAAAACTCCCTTAAAGAAAGAGTAGAGAAACCAGTTGAGGCTAGGGAAAAGAGCCAAAACTTGGCATCTTGCTTTTCACTTTTTCTCTTCACAACACAATAGGTGTGTAAGCTAGTCTTTGCTAGCCATCATGATGTCTAATTCTACTAATAAAATAACATCATCCTAACACCCTACACTACCCAATATTTCGGTCCATTTATCATAAAATGGACTACCATTTTATTTTGTCAATTTGTCATTTGTCACACAATATGTCACATGTAGTATGTTACATGTTATTAATTAATTTAATGCATATTTATCAAATAACTATCATTTTATAAATTAATTAAATTACATACAACAAATTGACTAGTGATACTTGATCACATAAATAAAATGGGTCATTTAATTATAATTCACAACATGTTGTAATTATATCTAACCATTCATTCTTATCTCTATTATTTCTCAAACAATAAACAATTTCAGTAATAAAGCATTTTTATTACTAAAATGAATCTTATTTAATCCCATTACAATAAGATATCAATTTTCTCTCTCACAATTGAATTGTTCAATTTTAAGGAATTGATCAACTTGTATCATCATACAATTAATCAACTTTACAGATTAGGGCAGCATCCTTTAGGTGTGACCTTAAGGGATCAACTGACCACCACCGTCCTACGACAGTAACGTCAAACTCTAGCAAGCCAATCGTTACCTATTAATGTTGATCAGTTGACTATATAAATGAATCATCCCTTACGTATTCTTTATATGAGATTTAATTATGATATTAAATCATGTGATCGCACTATTGTTGAGGACACATTTTCCAACATGGCGAGCCTCAAAATGCACCACATTCACCGCGGCTGGTGAGCCCCTTTCATATACGCACCGCGGATGGCGAGCCCCTTTTATATACGCACCGCGGCTGGCGAGTCCATTTCATATACGCACCGCGGCTGGCGAGCCCCTTTCATATACGGACCGCGGCTGGTGAGCCCTTTTCATATACGCACCGCGGCTGGCGAGCCCCTTTCATATACGCACCGCTGTTGGCGAGCCTTTGTCCGCAAACAAGAAACGACTCAAGGACATATCCCGAAGATGCTACAGGTATGACTCATTCTTATGGCTGGCCAGCCTTTATACGTAGTGTAACGGACTTTAAACGATTCGCACGGACAGTCGATAGACTCTAAACTATTCCCGACGACAGGTCCTTGGCTCGTACCCTCGAGTCGCCTTGGCGTCACCCTCCCCGACGGCAGGTCCTGGGCCTGAATCCTTTCACGCCGCCTCTACGTCGCTTCGGTCTCCTGGTTGTAATCTTCGATTGACCTGGGGGCTCTACTTTGACTTTCGCCCTGTCCAAGCCTCAGTCAAAGTGGGGGCTCTTTAGATACCCAATATCTGTCAAGTCTCCAACAAACACCCGATGATTATCGGACTAAAACATGCTTAGGAATCGCAGCATTTGATCGAGAGTTTTTGTAACACCCCCATACTCCTAGTGCCTTAACAGGACCACTTAAGGCATATAAGTACTACCATCTCAGTTACCTGAGGCAATGATAATCAAATGACAATAAGGAAACGTACTTAAATAGTAATAAAGTTTTAAGTGATACAAGCCAAACTCCAAAACTGTTAAAAGGAAATACAAAGGTTCTCAAAACTGTGAACTATAAAACAACTACAAATGTTCGACACAGCGGAAGACTTCTAAAACTGCAACATGGTGACTCATCCCAGCTATCCCATGCGCATCATCTCATACCTTCTCAATAACTGCTCACCACCCCAGAATGGATCACCACAGTTTTTAAAAAATTTAAACGGGGTCAGTACGAATTACATAAAAACAACAGCTGCAATGAAACCATATTACAAACAACACAAACAGCACATCTCAATCTCCACAACTTCACCCTATCTCCACATATCTCACTACACACTAAAGTGTGTAGCCCTGCCAGAGTACCCATCGCAACAAGTACTCCTCGCCGCCATTGGGGGACCGCGGCCGTTCCCACCTAAGCCCCACTCATCTCCATCGAGCGATAAACCCATGTTCATTAATGTGCACATCCTTTCTGTGGCGGGTTCCACAGAAGGCAAATCAAGGGCGTGAAGCCACTCCCGCAAGTGACTCCACTCAGCCAGGGACGCACCCCGAAGATCACAGACAGTTATACGATAATCACATTACTCTACCAACAATCACCAAATCAGAAGCCAATACGATAAAAGAACCAACAACAACTACCACAATCACCAACAACACTTATGTAACTAATAGTGAGTAGGGAATCCCTACCTCGAATGCAAACACCACAGACGGTCTTAGCAGCTAATCAGAATCTCTCCTCAACGAGACCTCCTCCTATAACATACATGCATACAATTACTACCATAACAACATAAATCACCCAAAACCCCCAATAATACCCAATTAGGGTTTAACCAATCTTAACGAAACATTATGAAAATCATATAGAAAGCTTACCCTCGATGCAACGATCTCAACAGCGTAAAGAATGACGCAATCCGACACTCCTAGCCACGGGATTTGTTAACAATGCGAAGAACACAACTGACGTAACTTCTTTTCTTATAAAAAAGGTTTTAGAAATCTGAACAGTGATTAAGAATAGTGACGGTCATCTTTTTATATTAATCTCGCATCATTATCAAAACGCGTCAAACTCAACCCGTAAAACACACTTACTCGATCGAGTAAGTGACTTACTCGATCGAGTCCCCAACTTACTCGATCGAGTACCCTACAGGCAGTCTACTATTTTGCGTAAAAAGCTACTTACTCGACAGATTAAGCCCCACTCGATAGAGTACCCATTGACACATAAAACCGTAGTATTACAGTCTTTCCTCTTTAAAAAGAATTTTGTCCCCGAAGTTCAACCCATAAACCAAAAACGAAACACACTAACACCATACCGACGCAACAACATTAACAAAACTCAAAACAACTCAAAACAAAACTCAAAACACACCTCCCAAAACAACACTCAACCCGACTCCAAACAACTACTTACTGTACTAAACCAACATAAAACATGCAAAAACTCTATGCGACAATCTCCTACCCCCCTAAAAGAAACATGGTTACGTCCCCATAACCACACATACCTGATCAAAAAGAGACAGATACCGCTCTCTCATAGCCTCCTCCGCCTCCCAAGTAGCCTCCTCAACCTCATGGTTAGACCAAAGAACCTTAAGCAAAACCGTTTCCCCATGTCTAGTTTTCCTAACCTTGCTATCAAGAATCTGTTTCAGCACTTCAAGATAAGACAAAGACTCATCCAACTCGATGTTCTCTACATCTAACACATGAGAAGGATCACTCACATACTTCCGCAGCTGAGACACATGAAACACATTATGCACTCTATCCAAAGCGGCTGGTAAAGCCAACCGGTAAGCAACCTCACCGACACGATCCAAACTCTCATACGGTCCTATAAACTTCTGACTGAGCTTTCCATTCTTCCCAAATCTCATGACCCCACGCATAGGAGACACTTTCAAAAGAACCTTGTCCCCAACCTGAAACTATATGTCACGACGATGTAAATCTGCATAACTCTTTTGTCGATCCTGGGCCCCTTTCATCTTCGGTCTGATCAGCTTAACCTGTTCAACCATATCCTGTACTATCTCTGGCCCTAAAACCACTGCTTCAGCTCTATCATCCCAACAAATCGGACTCCTACATCTCCTGTCATATAAAGCCTCAAACGGTGACATTCCTATACTCGTGTGATAGCTGTTGTTATAAGATTACTCAATTAGGTCCAACCTCTGTTCCCAGCTACCACCAAAATCCATAACACTAGCTCGCAATATGTCCTCTAAAGTCTTCATGGTCCTCTCCATCTGGCCATCTGTCGCAGGATGAAATGCAGTACTCATCTTTAAGGTAGTTAACATCAACTCCTACAACTCTTCCCAAAACCGTAATATGAACCTCGCATCTCTATCAGACACTATATCCTTAGGCACCCCATGCATACGAACCATATGCTTCCTATAAGCCAAAGCTAACTGTGCCTTGGCCCAATTATCTTTCATCGGCACAAAGTGAGCTGACTTGGTCAGACGATCCACTATAACCCATATCATGTTGTTACCCTGTTGACTCGGCAAACCCACTATAAAATCCATAGAAATGGACTCCCATTTCCACTCAGGTACCTCAAGAGACTGAATCTTACCTTGTGGTCATCGCTGCTCCCCTTTAACTCTCTGACATGTCAAACAACGAGCCACAAACTCAGCTGTTTCCTTCTTCATCCCAGGCCACCAGAAAGTTTTCTTCAAATCTTTATATAACTTGTCACCGCCTGGATGTACCGAATATGGTGTGCAATGAGCCTCTGTCATGATCATATTTTTCAACACCTCATAACTAGGAACACACCATCTCCCATCAAATCTCACACTGCCATCTGTATGAATAGAGAACCTAGAAACTGTCCCTTTCTCTACCCCAACTCTCCACTCCTCAATCTTAGGATCTATCCAACACCTGTTTCCGACGAATATCATCATAAAGATCTGGCTCCACTGTCAAATTCCCTATAACATCCCCTTTTTGTATCATATATATCCCCAACTTCCCCACCTCATCTCTCAACCTCATCAAAGACACAGCTATGCAAAGAGAATGCACACTCTTCCTGCTCAAGGCTACTGCAACCACATTAACCTTCCCTTCATGGTATATAGTATCCATATCATAATCCCCGATCAGCTCCATCCACCTCCTATGTCTCATGTTCAACTCCTTTTGAGTAAAGATGTACTCGAGACTCTTGTGATCTGAAAACACCTTAAAGGTCGCCCCTTAAAGATAGTGCCTCCAAATCGTGAGAGCAAACACAACCGCGCCAAACTCTAGATCATGTGTCGGGTAGTTCTCCTCATAAGGCTTCAGCTGCCTAGAAGCATAGGCAATCACTTTCCCGTTTTGCATCAACACACAACCCAACCCATTCTTTGAAGCATCTGTATACACCTCAAAGTTCTCACTCCCTTCAAGTAATGCTAAGATTGGAGCTGTGGTCAAACGCTATTTTAATGTTTGGAACGCCGTCTCACAACTTTCATCCCAACGAAACCTGTTCTCTTTCCTCATCAAAGCTGTCATAGGTCTAGCTATCTTAAAAAAGTCCTTCACGAACCGTCGATTGTACCCTGCCAAACCCAATAAACTCCTGATATCAGCCACATTCTTCGGTGCTTCCCACCGAGTAACTGCCTCTATCTTTGCAGGATCCACAGCCACACCCTTCTTTAAAATCACATGCCCCAGAAAAGCAACTTCCTCTAACTAGAACTGTAATACCCCAATTATTTTTTATATTTGACTTTTATTTTTGCAAAAAAAAAAAAAAAAAAAAAAACTAAATCACAAGGTCCAATTTGTGTGTTGGCATTCTTTATCAAATTAAAAATCCATTTAAGTATCTTTATTATTGAAGACCCAAAACATAACCATTAGGGATATGTTTTTCCTCATTTAAAAAAAAAAGTCTATCAATCTGCCCCTCTTTCTTGTTCTTATCTCCACCGTTTTGGAAGTGAATATAGATTTTCATCGTATTCTCATCGTATTCTGCAATTATGGTAAATCTATACCACCTGCAATTATGGCAAATCTCCAATTTGAGGTAGATCAATAATATTAGAAGATAGTATGGCCAGAAGACGAGAATTGCGGTGATTCATATTGGAAGTGAATAATTTGTAAAGTTGGGTAATAAAGAGAAAAAGGCAGAAAGATGTAAGGGTTAGCTTAAGAGTGAATGACTAGTCATTGGGATTGACGTTATTTGCTTATCACAACAAGATTGTTGTCAATATTTGGGACAATTAGAATATTGTGAGTGTGGGTGATGTTCTGGAATTCAGAGCGTGAGATTATGATATTAAGAATTGCTATTTGAGAATTGGTATTGGAATTGTCTTTTAGCAAGTTTCAGTTCGTAATGTATTCGAGTTTTTGTTATTTTTACTAAGCTCGTATGGAATTGATCCATTATTTGAGGTGAGGTAATTGGCATCAAAGATAGTTTGGCCAGTATAGTTATAAAATTTAAGCATAAGACATGATTATTATGTCCCCATCTAAATTATAGCAAGCTTGTGGACACCAAGCTCTATTCTCCATTAAGTGCAATGCAATTGAAATGTTAGGAGTTACATGTAACGATTTTTATTTTATTTGAACGCGACTGAGGTTCATTGTCTTACTTTTTGACTTGGAGCAATGAGAAATATAATTTGGTAACAGGAGCATTGAGTATATTGCTATTGTGAAGAGCCGAGTTTTAGATGGATAGGAGTAGGAATATGGGCTTTGAATTATTTGAAAAGAGTTTGGTAAATAATTAGTTAGATTCTTTTATGGTTAGGAACTGAAGTGGGTATAGGTGATTTGTCAACTTGAGGACATAATTTGTATGTGACTTTGCAAGTCACGAAATGGAATTTAACAAAGAGCTAAAGGTAATGGCTAGTATGGAGATTGGTGGTATAGATTTACCATAATTGCAGGAAACATACAACAAAACTCACAGGAATATCATTATTTAAGAGAATATCCTTATTTAGAGTTTGATGTCTTGGATTCTTATATTGGGGTTGATTCATCGAAGGAATTATTATCTTCTATAAAAATAGACACATATTTTCTACCTTTATATTGAACCTCGTGGTTAGAAAGGGATTGGGGAAGATACAGAGTTACGTAGTGAACATAATGAACAAAGATCAATTGGATTGATCAATGTTCGAGGAGGTTGTTTGATATTGAGGCAGTTCGGTGCGTGCATATATTTGGGAGCATTGAATAGTTTGTACATCATAGAATCAGAGATATAATCTTTGCAAAGGTAACTTGAGTTTATCAATAATGTGAGAGTGATCAATGTTTAATAATTGTTAAGTGCTCCGATGACATTTGGTCATTGGGTTGGATATTTAAGAATTGGTTTTTGTAACTTTGAGAATGGTTATCTTGTTGTTTTAGCAGCGTATTTAATTGTCAAGATCTCTTAATTGAGATGATGTTTATGAAATTTAGAGTTAGTGTATTAGTATTTAGTTCTATTGTCATATTGTGATGACCTAAGTTGATAAGATTTATAAGATCAGCTATTGGAGCTATTGGAGTTACTCGTGAGTTTGTGTTGGTACGTAGCTATGAAACTACTAGTAGTGTTATTGTTGGATCATGATATCATAGGAAGAGTAGCACTTTGCTTTTACATGAGTTATCAAAAGATTGTTATTTGACCTTTGAGTTACAAGGTTATCTCTATTAAGAATGATAATATGAGTGGTTTCAAGCCATGATGATTTTAAGTGGCCTTTGTTATTATTTTTAAAAGTAATTATACTGTTTTCTTTGCAATATGACAATTCAGCTTTGTTTCGGAATTTTGCAATTTATTTAGTGTATCCGCTAAAATCCAAAGTCACAACACTAGAGAATTATAGTTTGGCTCATAACCCGCAGTGGCGAGCTGGGCATAAAAAAATGCCGAGGATTATAGTTTGGCTCATAACCCGCAGTGGCGAGCCGAGCATACAAATGCCGAGGAATATAGTTTGGCTCATAACCCGCAGTGGCGAGCCGGGCAAACAAAATACCTTACTAGTTGTATGAAGCCGTTAGATACTCTTGTTAGGCGCCGACCTTACATAGAGGTGTGTAGATTAAAGTTATGGCCAGTCTTATTAACTTCTTAGTCTCGAGGAAGAAAAAGAGTCTTATGTGCTAGCACTTGAATTGTCTTCTAACCATTCATTTTGTAGAGACAAATATAGTTCATTTTTTTCCTTCTATTGTTATAAATACTAAACTAAAGAATTCTCATTTTCTTATCCTTTAGTTCTAATACTTAAATTGACATGAGGTAGTGTTTGTCTCATTTGGGTTACCTGTCATGGTAACGGTATATTTTCAGGTGACTTCTGCTATCACTCAAAATATTCTCAAGGCGAGCTTCTGATTAAAGACTTTGTAAAAGTTTTATGTTATTTTGTGTATAAAAAGCATTCTATAAAAAGACTTAGTATATTTATTATAATATCCCCGTATTTTGGCGAATTTTAATATAAATGGAATTATAAATTAGTCGAAAAGCGAGGGTGTTACAAGAACTCACACTTGAACAACTTCGCATACAGCTAATTGTCTCGGAAAGTTAGAAACACTATCCTCAAATGCTCCTCATGCTCCTCCTTAGTCTTGGAAAAGACTAAGATATCATCTATAAAGACCACCACAAACCGATCCAAGAACTGACTGAAGACCCAGTTCATCAAATCCATAAACACTGCTGGTGCGTTAGACAACCCAAACGGCATTACAACATACTCATAGTGACCATACCTCAATGTAAAAGCTGTCTTCAGTATATCCTCCTCCCGAATCTTCACCTGATGATAACCCGACCTCAAATCGATCTTAGAAAAGACCGCTGCACCGTTCAACTGATCAAATAAATCATCTATCCTTGGCAAAGGATACTTGTTCTTCACTGTAACTCTGTTCAGCTCCCTATAATCGATGCATAACCTCAAGCTCCCATCTTTCTTTTTCACAAAAAAACTGGTGCTCCCTACGGTGATACACTAGGTCTAATGTATCCCTTATCAATCAGATCATCCAGCCGTTTCTCCAGCTCTTCCAATTTCTTAGGACCCATACGGTACGATGCCTTAGAGATTGGCCTCGTTCCCAGTTTTAAATCAACAGTGAAATCTCTCTCTCTCTCTCTCTCTCTCTCTCTCTCTATTCGGTGGTAAACCTGGTATCTCATCTGGAAAGACATCTTGAAACTCTTCCAGCACTGGTATCTGCTCAACTGTCGGGCTCTCCACTCTATGGTCTCTCACATGGCACAAGATCAACGGACACCCTTTCATCAGATAGGACTTCAAGGTCACTGCTGTAATCAACTTAACTTTGGGTTTGACAACAAACCCACGATATGACACATTAATCCCCTTAGGACCTCTCAAAGAAACCCTCTTTTGATTGCAATCTATCTTAGCCTTGTACTTACCCAACCAGTCCATACCAACTATCATCTCAAAACCCTTTAAAGGAAACTCTAACAAGTCCACTGGTAGGTCAACTTGCCCAACTATCATAGACACACCTCTATACAATCGCCCACGAGATACAGACTCACCCAACGGTATAAAAACTTCCTCTTTTACAGAAGCATACTCACTCAAACCCAACAGCTTAGCATGACTCGAAGATACAAACGACTGTGACGCTCCCGAATCAAACAAAACAAAGGTAAAGACTTCGTTAACAAGAAAAGTACCGGTGATAACGTGAGCATCATCCTCAGCTTCTTTCTTCTCCATCATAAACAGCTTACCACTGGTCTTCTGTCCACCTCCCTTGACAGTACTAGCTGAAGTAGATGGCTTAACAGCCGACCCCTGGTTGTTGTTGTTCGTTGCCGCTCTGATATGAATTACCACCATTGCGGTTAGCCCCACCATTGTTGTTATTCTGACCACCCCGGTTATTCCACGATCCATCCGGCCTGTTACTAGCATAACTCTGCGAAGGACCCTGAGAAAATCTCCCCTGTGACGGTCTCTGAAAACCCTCACTCACTACACTGGTGCACTCATGCCTCTTGTGGCCCATGCCACCACAGTTAAAACAAGTCATACCCCAACTGCTACTACCACCACCACGGCCACGCCCGTAAGAAGCTCCAGTGCTAAACCCTAAACTCGACGAGTACGCTCTTATCTGGTTATTACTGCCCCTCTTGGAACTAGATTGACCACCACCCTCGCTCTCAGCCTTCCTTTTCTCAGAAGATCTCTCTCGGTTCTCCTTAGTCATCTCCACCATCCTCTCAGCTCTCCCCGCTCGCTCATACACCTCCTTAACATCTGTAAGGACCCCTACCGGTAAGTTCTCCATATTCTTGGGTGTCAACACCTTCTCAAACCTTAACCCCAAGTTCTCTTGGTTCAGCCCCATGTCCTCTGCATACCTCGATTTCTCGTTAAACTTATGGTAGTACTCAGCAACCGTCATGTCAGAAGTCATCTTAAAATCATCGACCTCCTCCCTCAGCTTACTACGCACATGCTCCGGTACAAACTCTCGCCTCATAGCTTTCTTAAACTCATCCCATGGTATCGCAGGTAACCTCTGTTTCACATACAAATCCAAAGCACTTGCCTTAACCTTATCCCACCACTCACCAGCTGCTTCCCTCAAGTTGAACGCAGTCTGTTTCACTCAAAGCTCCTCAGGACAATGAACCAAAGTGAGTATATTCTCCATCTCCCCATGCCAATTATCCAGCAGAATTGGCGCCCCGGTTCCCAAGTACTCCTTCGGATTAAACCTCGCTATATGCACACAAATCTTGGAGTGATCTAGCCCCGCTTCCTTATCTTTCCCCACTCTCTTCAAAGCCTCAGTAAGAGCATCTTGGTGCTCCAACATCTTAACAATCTCGTCCACACTCATGTTTTCGGCCCTAGCATACAACGCGTTTCTTTTCGGCGGCATCTTAGAATTATATAAGAAAAGGTAAACATGAACACACATCCCATATCTCAAAACATGAAAACGACCTGTACAACACCTACTCGATCGAGTGCCACAACCCGCTCGATCGAGTTGAGGTCACTCGATCGAGTTGCCCACCTACTCGATCGAGTGCCTCGACTCCAGAACCTGACCAGAAAGCTCCAAAAAACGTACTCGATCGAGCCAACATCCAACTCGATCGAGTTGACCCCACTTGATCGAGTGCCCAAAACCTGCTCGATCGAGTGCCCAAGAACAGACTTCTGCCCAGAAACGCAAAACCACCCACTCGATCGAGTTGACCTCAGTCGATCGAGTCACTCACCTATTCGATCGAGTGCCCCCCACTCGATCGAGTCATGCAGACTCGTACACTACCCGCTTGTTCAAACTCACACCTCCAACTATATGTACTTTTATACAAAACGATAAACAACATCATATATATACATATATCTTTGTATACTCAAACAAAAGTAACTTTCCTTCCATGTTTCTAATATGCCACGTTATAAAATCAACTACCATGCTTTCATGTTTTCAACCAACAACCTATAAAATCACATCATCACCATCTTTCTCTACACATCTCCCATCCTCCACATGAATGCATCCACAGATTTATATCACACATTACTATATAGATACACAATTCACAAGATAAATACATAGCGATCCCGACACACACCCCATGGTGACCGGTTCAAAATTGTAGGGCAAGTTCACGACTTTAGGACGTCTCCCAAGTCTTTGTATTAGCTCCTACAACTTCTACCCCGTGTTCATTTTAGTTTGACTCCCTATGTTCATTAGGTTCATTGGTACAGGTTTCAAGATCGTCGCTCTGAACCACTTTGTAACACCCCCACACTCCAAGTGCCTTACCAGGACCACTTAAGGCTTGGAAGTGCTACAATCTCGGTTACCCGAGGCAATGATAATCAAATGACAATAAGGAAACGTACTTAAATAGTAATAAAGTTTATGTGATACAAGCCAAACTCCAAAACTGTTAAAAAAGAAATACAAAGGTTCTCAAAACTGTCAACTATAAAATAACTACAAAATGTTCGACACAGCAGAAGACTTCTAAAACTGCAACGTGGCGACTCATCCCAGCTATCCCATGCGCATCGTCTCATACCTGCTCAATAACTGCTCACCACCCCCGAATGGATCACCACAGTTTTTAAAACATTTAAACGGGGTCAGTATTAATTACATAAAAACAACAGCTGCAATGAAACCATATTACAAACAACACAAACAACACATCTCAATCTCCACAACTCCACCCTATCTCCACATATCTGACTATACACTAAAGTGTGTAGCCTTGCCAGAGTACCCATCGCAACAAGTACTCCTCGCCGCCAGTGGGGGGCCGCAGCCGTTTCCACCTAAGCCCCGCTCATCTCCATCCAGCGATAAACCCATGTTCAATAATGTGCACATCCCTTCTGTGGCGGGTTCCACAGAAGGCAAATCAAGGGCGTGAATCCACTCCCGTAAGTGACGCCACTCAGCCAGGGACGCACCCCGAAGATCACAGACAGTTATACGATAATCACATTACTCTACCAACAATTACCAAATCAGAATCCAATACGATAGAAGAACCAACAACAACTACAACAATCACCAAAAACACTTATGTAACTAATACTGAGTAGGGAAACCCTACCTCGAATGCAAACACCACAGACGGTCTTAGCAGCTAATCAGAATCTCTCCTCAACGAAACCTCCTCCTATAACATACATGCATACAATTACTACCATAACCACATAAATCCCCCAAAACCCCCAATAATACCCAATTAGGGTTTAACCAATCTTAACTAAACATTATGAAAATCATATAGAAAGCTTTCCCTCTACGCAACGATCTAAACGGCGTAAATAACGACGCAATCCGACACTCCTACCCACGGGATTTGTTAACAATGCGAAGAACACAACTGACGTAACTTCTTTTCTTCTCAAAAAGGTTTTAGAAATCTTAACAGTGATTAAGAATAGTGACGGTCATCTTTCTATATTAATCTCGCATCATTAACAAAACCCGTCAAACTCAGCCCGTAAAACTCACTTACTCGATCGAGTTAGTGACTTACTCGATCGAGTGCCCCTTACTCGATCGAGTCCCCAACTTACTCGATCGAGTACCCTACAGGCAGTCTACTGTTTTGCGTAAAAAGTTACTTACTCGACAGAGTAACCCCCACTCGATAGAGTACCCATAGACACATAAAACCGTAGTATTACAGTTTTGTACAACTATACGTCGGAAAACTTAAAATGATTTCGAAAATAGAACATTTCAAAACTTTTCAAAATTACCTGGAGTGTTTAATGCATGACGACTGATACCCGTCGTTGTGAGTACCAAAAATATGATTTATAATTTCCTATTAAGACTAACCTAGGCTAGTGGTAACAGGGTCGAACCACAAGGAGGCAGACGTAATTTCTAGCTGTCTAATTCTAGTCTAAGGTAACGAGTGTAGGGGTTGAGTTGAATTGGTCTATAGCTAAGAATAAATAAAGACAATAAACTAAAAAGACGGATTAAACAGATAAAGAGGGGGGTACTAGGATGGTCGGTTCATTATAGCTTCGGCGACAGCATACTAAGTCGGTCTGAATCAAACACATGTGAGGCGGGAAAACAAGAGGGCCTCTCGGTCCACTCTTAACAGATAGCATCTTTCGATCTCGCTATAAGTCCCTAATATCACTAATACTGACTCTCGTCCTGAAAAGTGTCTAACGGTCTAAACTATACCTATCTTTCGATCTCAGCACAGTTTAGTCATTTTAATTGGTGGTCTAACAACTGTCCCTATCTTTCGATCTAATGGGTCAGTTATAAAATAAGCATCTAACTGGTCGCATGCATTCGATTCGTTAAATACAACATTAAAATCAATTAAAACGAAAGGTAACTTCACGTGGTCAGTCGATCGACCAGGTATGGCGGTCGATCGACTGACACGCGAATTCAGTCCAAAACAATACTACGCCGCCTACGCTATAATTTGCCTACATCCTAGCACAATTAATCTAGCTACTCATGGTACTGATAAAAACAACAGTAACAATATGAACTAATGAATTCATGCTTGAAGTATTCAAATAACAAATAGCGATAAACGATAATTGGCTTTGGATACTAACTAGCAATTCTATACTAACAATGAAAAAAAGGATAAATCGAAATAAGGCAGAAGAATACCGAGATTGTAGAGGAACGATTGAGAATAAGAATGAAAATTCCAATGCTAATCAATATTCCAAACCCTAATTATAAAACTAAATATTACTGTATAAAAACTTTGGTAAAAATTCGGAATCAAAACTGAATGCTTATTCTAATGTTCTAGGTTACGTTATATAGCCAGCATACGTAACAACTTATTATCAAAACCTAAACATGATGGGCTTGCGCTTCCTCGGTCTTTTAATTCTCGTCTGGAATAGCAGATTGGTCGATCGACTGATGGTAGTGGTCGATCGACTGATCCTCAGTGTACAGTAGCTTCTGGAATCCGCATATTGGTCGATCGACTGAAGGTAGCGGTCGATCGACTGCTTGAGCTGCTACTTAACTTCTATAATCTCGTGGATTTGTCCTTTGGGCCTCAAAATGCGCGCCAAGCTCGTTCCTTAAGTGGATACTTCACGTCAAATGCAATGCTGGATACTCGGGGACAAATTTAGCTCAATTTCCATTAAATTCATCACATTTCAGCAATAAAGTACAAAAAACACGAAAGTAGACGGAAATAGGGGAAATGGTAGCTTAAACTACACAAATGAGCTCTGAAATGCGTGTGAAATGAGGTGTAAAACATCATATAAAAGACACGCATCAACGACGGGGTCACAATGACACTAATTAGAGTCAAAATCGACACCGAACCAAAAACTGACTCGAAAATTCAAATCCCGACTCCTACAACGAGTCGAACAGAGTCAAACACAAAAAACAAACTTTTCAAATACTTCCATGTTAAGGTTTCCCGGAATCCTTAATGGTCAAGTACAAATCAAGTTCATCCAAAACATAGAATAGAACAAATCATGATTACACTTGCGTGATAGTGACAAGACACCTTGAAGATGCGCGAAATGGCTCGTGCCTCTTCAAGCAGCCCATGCGGCCACGTCGCTCAAAACGCACACCACCACCCATTTTCCTATAAATACCCCTCAAATTCCACAATCTGAGTGTTACGCGAGTGTCCGCCCCCTCACCTCTCTCTTAAAATTCTATACTCGACTTCTCAAGTCACAAACCGACACGTGTTTCCGAACTATCGATCGAAAACACAAACCTTACACATTCTTTGATACCGTCATCGTGCATTAAACCACTTGACCGACTATTTCGACCACTACACCATTACTACACTTAAAACACTTTTTTTACATTGCTAAAACGGTTTTCAAACCGAGTTTTCCGACCAAACAAGTTGATACACTTTCGTCGATTTCTCGTCTCAAGCCTAGGATGTAAGTATGAGGGTGTAAAAATCTTATTCTATCATGTTTTTCATTTGTTTCATGACTATAACATGCTAAAACATGCATAACATGGTCCAAATATGGGATGAATGAGCCAAAACCAGATTTTTGGTTGAGGCAGGGGCTGCTTGTGTAACAACCAGGTTCGCGCCTAAAGCCCCTCTCAGCCTAAATCCAACCGTGTTTGGTCTCTTCTTCCCCTTTTGTTTTCATTTCATATTTGTAATCGGGTTTTACCATTTCAAATATTTCAAATCATTTTTTTATGACAAATTTTTAACCATGAAACATTTTTCACCCTTGATTCCTAATACCATGATGGTTTAACCCGTGTTTCGGTGATAATATTTGGTTAATTATATTTTAAAAGGAATTTTAAAACCTTTTATTTCATTTCATTACATTTTAAAAGGTATTTTAAAATCTTTTTCATTTCTTTTCATTTTCAAGACAAATGAATTAGTCATAAACACAAAATCATCCTTGGTTCTACATACCATGTCGGATTTTAACCCAAGTACGATGATAAAAATTGACTAATTACAAACAAATGAACTTAAAACATTTAGTTCATAATTATTTTCAAAACTATTCATGTCAAGCTTGCAAAACCGAACCCGACATCGAATATTGTCAAAACAATGACCATTATTCAAGTCTCGTTCTTCATATCAACACAAAAGTCGCCTAAACGGTATTTTCAAATCAAGACGGGTTTAAACGCCCTCTTTTCAATACATTTTACGAACTTTTTCAATGGTCAGAAGACGTGCTTCCATCGTCTTCTGACCCGCGCCTAAACAGGCCACTCATTTTTCCATTTTCAAACCAGGGCAGACCTGCTTGCATCGCCTACGGGCTCGCGCCTCTTTTGGCTACCTGATGCAGGGTCTGTTTCCTTCCAGCACTTGTCTGGGACGATCCCGATTTCGGTTAACAAGAATACATGACGGATCAGATGACAAATCTGCCCACTTTACAATATATTTGCAAAATGCCTTACTAAGACAAATGGATCATGTTATGCACCATAAACCTAACTCAGTAAATGGATGTTTAATTTCCATCTTACATGCAAATCAACATTAAATCCAACTCGACATCAATTACTTGATACTTGGATTAAAACAACCGACATAGAAACCTCACATGTTAGGTTCAAACTCATGGATGCGCATTCATGCATTTACCCGTTTTATCAACTTTTGCATTTAACCAACCAAGATCGATCAGTAGAGGCCGCTACCGCGGGCGGGATTGGGTGTCCGATTAATGGGTTACCCAATAAGTACCTTCACCTCTTACTCAGAAACTTTGGATAGTGGACAACCTTATCCAGGGCGTACGAGAGTCATTCTAGAGATAGGATGCTAAAGAGGGACGATTTCCTTATCTTTAGTACCTATGTCAAAACGCCCAATTAGGTTTGAATTTCCCCCTCGGATCGACGGGTAGTGGTGCTCGAACCGACTTGAGGACCAAGTCGCCTTCTTTGATGTTTCTGGGTTTGAATTTTTTGTTGAATGTCTGTTGTATACGTCGTTGCTGTAGCTGGACGTTGTGCAAGGTGTTGAGTCGTCGTTCGTCTAGAAGCGTGACTTATTCGAACCTTCGACGGGTCCATTCCGCCTCAGGAACTTGACTCTCCAGTAGGATGCATAGAGATGGGACCTCCAACTCTACTGGTTGAACCACCTCCATACCGTATGCTAGGTAGAAGGGTGTGGCTCAAGTTGGTGTTCGAATAGAGGTTTGGTATCCCCAGAGTGCGAATGGGAGTTTGCTCGGCCAATCGTTGTAATTATCTTGCATCTTCTTGATGATGGTGATAAGAGTTTTGTTTGCTGCCTCTACCACTTTGTTGTTTTGGGGGCGGTAGGGGGATGATCGATGCCGCTTGAATTTTTATTTGTCCAGGAAGGCCTGTTTTTCCGCCCGGAAGTGGGAGCCTTGGTCGCTGAGGATTTCATGGGGTACCTCATATCTGCAGATGATGTTGTCCTGGATGAACTAGGCCACTTGTTTGGCGGTCAAGACTACATAGGACTATGCTTCAACCCATTTGGTGAAGTAGTCGATGGCAACGAGGACAAAGCAATGCCCTTTGGTGCCTATCGGGTTGACCTTCCCGATGATGTCGATGCCCCAGGCCGAGAAAGGCTAGGGTTATGTCATGATGTATAAAAGGGATGGTGGTATATGTTGTATGTTGGCGAAGATTTGGCAATTGTGGCAATGTTTGATGTAGTTTCTGCAATCGGCTTCCATGGTGGTCTAATAGTAGCCTAACCACATGATTTTTTTAGCTAGCATCATTGCGCTCATGTGAGGGCCGCATTCTCCGTCGTGGACCTCTTCCATGACTTTTTTGGATTTGTGATGATCAACGCAAAGGAGAAGGATCCCTTGGGGTATTCTTTTGTATAGTTGTTCTTGGTTTATCACGAATTGTGTTGCAAGTAAACGGATGGCTCTTTGTCCTCTTGTATGAGAGTTGGGAGGGAATTCGTTTTTGGTTTTGTAGTTGAGGATGGCTTGGTACCAAGGTTCGACATGGTTTTCCTCGTCATTGTTGATGGCATCGATGTGAGCTGGCTCGCTCATTCTCTCGACACACAGGGGCATCGATGTGATGTCATCAGGCATGTTAGCGAGAGCGGCAAGTTTTGCCAAGGCATCGGCAAATTGATTTTCCTCTTTCGGCAAGTGGAAGTAGTCAACTTGGTCGAAGAACTCGGCCTCCTGATTGATGTTTGCTCGGTAGGGTGCTAAGCTATCGCTTCGGATTTTCTATGATCCAGACACCTGATTGATGATGATTGAGGAATCGCCGTGGACCCTCAGTCTCTTGATGCCAAGTGATATGGCTGCTTGTAGGCTGATGAGGCATGCTTCATATTTGGCAGCATTGTTGGTGATGGCGAAGTCTAGTTTGACCGAGATCGGGACATGTTCCCCTTCTGGTGATATTAAGAGGATTCTTACCCCGAAGCCTCTCAGATTTGCTGCACCATCGAAGTATAGGTCCCGTGCGTTGGTGTCGGCACAATGGATGTCTTCGTCAGGAAGTGAGAATGTGTCGGTCGTTGTATCCTCGTTGACGGGCTTTTCCGCTAGGAAATCGGCGACTGCCCTTCCCTTGATAACCTTGAGGGATACGAATTTGAGGTCAAATTCGAACAACATTTGTAACACCCCCATACTTCAAGTGCCTTACCAGGACCACCTAAAGCATGAGAATGCTACCATCTCGGTTACCTCAGGTAGTAAATACAAATAGACCATAAAAGAACGTACTTTAATAAAATAGTTTAAGTGAATACATCAAAACCCAAAAACTGTAAAGTATGATACAACCGTTCCAAAACCAAAACTAACTAATGTAAATACAATGTTCGACGTAACACCAGAAGACTTCTAATAGACTCGTAGTAACACATGCCCAGCTATCCTTTGCGCATCCAAATCATACCTGCTCAATAACTGCTCACCACCCCCGAATGGATCACCACAGTTTTCAAAATATTTAAAGGGGGTCAGTTACAGATTACACAATATAAGATAAAACAATATCAACAGTATACACAATCACCCAACTCCGTCACATCACCAAACACCTGACTAGCCTGATGGTCTAGTCCTGCCAGATTACGGCCGCAACTGGTAATCCTCACTGCCAGCGGGGGACCGCAGCCGTTCCCACCTAAGCCCCGCTCATCTCATCCGAGCGATAACCCATGTTCCTTCATGTGCACACCCTTTCTGTGGCGGGCTCCACAGAGGGCGAATCAAGGGCGTGAAGCCACTCCTGCAAGTGACTCTACTCAGTCGAGGACGCACCTCATGAACCACAGACAAACAATCACAACCAACTACAGAATCACAATCACCAATTCCAATACGATATAGACAAACGTTATTAATCAACAACCACCAACAATCAATCAACCAACACATATATAACCAATAACTGAGTAGGAAATCCTACCCAGAATAAGCAATCACAAGACCGTCACAAGCAGCTCGTAAAAAATGCTCTTCTACGAAATCTCCTCCTATAAGCACATATACAATCATGCAATTACTACTAAGCCAATCAAACACCCAAAACCCTCAAATCTACCTAATTAGGGTTTAACGAAAATTGACGAAACAACATAAAAATTATACTAGGATCTTACACACAACGCTACAGACTCAACGGCGAAGAGAACACTGAATTCTGACGACTCAAGCCTTGGGATTTGATAGCAATGCGAATAAGGAGAAGTAACGTAACTAGTTTTTGTCTCTTATGAATTAAGATCAGGGTAAAAGTGAAAAGAAACTGACGACTTATGTTTTATATCATTCTCGCATTGCTAACAAAACCCGACAAAATAACCCGTAAGACCGACTTACTTGATCGAGTAAGTGACTTACTCGATCGAGTGCCCCTTAGTCGATCGAGTGCCACACGTACTCGATCGAGTACCCATCAGGCAGACTACTATTTCGAAACCAAACTTACTTACTCGACAGGGTAAGCCCTACTCGATAGAGTACACAATAGCACAGAAAACCGTATTCTTACAGTCTTCCCTCCTTAAAAGGAACTTCGTCCCCGAAGTTCAACCCATACATAGAAACAAACATACTAACTTATCTACGACACAACAACGCAACAAAACTCACAAACATACTATCATCCACCAACGTTGCTAGCTTCGTCTCTCTACATATTATCCACTAGAAAATCCAATGTAAAGAGACTCATAAACATTAAACGGAATGTTACATTCCACCACCCTTAAAAGGAACTTCGTCCTCGAAGTTTACTCACACTCATAAACATCATCATCCAACTATCAACACCATCGAACTCATAAACATCATCATCCACCTGTCAACTCTATCGAAGTATTCTCCCATTCCTAAACATCGAACTACTACAAGCACGACCGTGACCTTTTAACAATATCAACCACAATACAAATCCATTCTTTATTCTCCACCAAGACTCAAACTTCCAAATCTACTACAACATGTACAACCATCAAACTCTCTTTGTCGCATCCTACTCCTCTTAAGATAAATGTTACGTCCTCGTAACTCACTAATACTAGATCCTTAGCCATATCGTCTCATTATCCTCATCACCACCGCATGTCAAAGATAACCGCCTATATCCTAAACACCCACCATTTCTATATTCAAGGTTCTCTTACTAAAACAGTTCTCATACCTCAATTCATTCGGCACACCACCTAACCCAAAATCCTTAGCATAACCAATACTCCAACTCTTCCGCATTACCCCAAAACGACATTCCCCTACATATAAAGCATCTATCTCCAAAAGCATAACTCACGATCCACACTTGTTACACACACTTACACTAGATCCTCAAGTTCTTTTCTTTCATTACCGCAAAACTCATCCATAACTTAACATGACACTAATTCCCACCACCCCATACTCACTGTCTCAACAAAAGATTATGAACCACCTGCAGCTTCCAGATCAGTACAACACATGTTTCACAATTCACTTGTCATTACTATGTCAACCAATGCCTCCTCTAAAAGAACATCACAAGTACTCCAACCACCTCTCGCAACTGTGTCCCATCAACAGGATATCACTATGCCATGACAACAACGGAAACATACACGACTCTCTTCCATATCATACTCTACCCTCACTCTCAAGCTGAAACTGGTAAGAAACATCAATAAACAAAACAACAATCTATGTATAACTGGTATGCACTTTCGAAAACTCGTATCATAATCATCCCGCCTACTCCACCACAACCGATGACGGCATCGCAACACCGCCACCAACAGCCGCACCGCAGCGCCAAAAGACCCTCATCTCAACATGAAGTACCTTGCCCGAATCACCACCCGAGGCACAACAACCAAATTGACAGACACCACAACTTATACAATTCCCATAAACACTGACTCAGTATAACTTCCCAGACAAGAAAACTTGCTCAAAACTCCTTTACTAGATCACAACGCAACATATTACACAGAATAAACAGATAAGAATCTCATGAATATCATCCATACCTTTTCACGGAATAAACATATATCATGAATACACATACAAGTATAACTAGCCATGCCAGATCACCCAAACTATCACTTTTGAACATCATTCCATTAGGTTACCGTACCCAACATATATTACAGAACATTCAGATAACAACTTTATAACTAACACACCATACCACTTCTCGTGAGGTCAGAACCTCACACAAATATTTATACACATCATAGACCCGTAATGACATCCAACTAGTCAATACTGATCACGTAAATTACCACTTGACAAATTAAAGGTTATCTCTCGCCCGAGCTTAACTCGCATGCCCTTTATAACACATTCTCCCATTCGCATAACTATCACCTCCTGACAAATGTAACCATCCCATTAATACTCAACTACTAGCAACCGCCTCCTATAACCACATCTCATACTTCCTCACAACCATACATAGCAATCTGGTCTCTACAAAATCAATCTCTTTAGAATGGTTATCTTTCCTATTTACCATCACCCTTAACCACGAATGACAACACCTCAACACTACCACTGTTCATATATCAACCTCTTACACTCATCTCTAAATATCACTCTTCGGTTAACACCCCAAATAACGTACATCAAATCAATCAACAACACTTACCTGAACATTCATTCCAAATCTATCCGTAATTATATCGTCACCTAACTCCCCACCGAAAATCTCATATCGTGTAGATACATTACCAAATTTTATTCTCCTTAATTCCTCGAAACTCATGGCTAACAAGCTGTCCCAAAACTCCTATATAACCATTAACTCACACCCCCTCATAATGCTATCGTACATCTCCATGATTCCTTACTTTCATACTCCTTAACTCAAGTCAACGTTCTCTTAGTTTACTCCCCGCATTCTTTTCCTTTTACACTCGACAAAATTAATTAACAATTCAACTCCTTATTTCTTCTACCTAACTCTTTAGCGCTCCAGGCTACCTTCTCGTTGCTCCAAAACTCAAATCCCATTATTTCATATCAGTAGCATCTCACTCTTTCTTACCATGGATCTTCTCCCATCATGCTACTAACTCACACTTCCCATTAATCTATCCATAAAATCAACGTTTACTGTTCAATCAATTGCATCTCCCTTTTACATCTCTAGAAATCGAAATTCATGTCATACCGCTAATTGCCCAAGAAAATTACACACTAGGCTCACCTCTTAATAATCCAAATTCTCAAATCAGTCACTATCTACAAATCCACGTCACGGCGTAACTCAATCTAAGTTCATTATATACCATTCTTCTTCATCCCTTTACAGCGACATTCCATCACATACATTCTTAACCAACACATTCCTAACCATCTCTCTCCATAAATCCTTACATATCTCAATTTCCCACTATTCGCATCCCTCAACACAATTATTTCATTCTCACGTTCCTTACACTTACATCACCCCTTGCCCATATACACTTACCGTACATGACCCAAACTCGCAATTATATCACTCACCACGTCTCACAAAACATGCTCCATGCCTCCATGAGCTCATCAATCTCACTTTTTTTTTCCACTATCCATCACAACCATATATAACTCATGTCCTCCCCACCAAACTCATACCCACCATAAGGTGCCACTCCTTACGTCATAAGATTGGGTAACTTACGCATCAAGACCAAAACCTATGTAATACAATGCATAAAGAAGCAAAATAACACCCTTCAATTAAACATAATATGCGACTAAGTCAAAAGATAAGCATATGACCCAAAAAAAGGGTCACTAGATCGAGTGCAGCCTACTCGATCGAGTGGGTGAAGGTCAGAAGCACTGTAAGAAGTTAGCAGGGCTACACGATCGAGTAAGGGTTACTCGATCGAGGAACAAGAAGTGCACTCGATCGAGTAAGGGCCACTCGATCGAGTACCCTACGCAGTTCTCAGTACTGTCCAATTTTCGTAAAACGTTCATATCTACCTCGTTTCTTGGTCATTTTGGGCGTGTGACCTATCGTTGGAATCGTAAAAGATCAAGCTATCACCTCCATTTAGAATCACATCAAAATCATATATAAATCTCAATTTATAATAGTTTAAAGACAACTTCGCTGTGATCGGACAACATAACTATTAGATTCTTCCTTCCAAACAACTTAAACAACAACAAAGTAGACAAAAACAACTCAATACTCATAAAACCAGTATTCCTAATCACATGTTACTATCTTCAAAAGCCAAGCAACAACATCCATCATGAACATATATTTAACTTGTCAATCATGTATTACCCACATGCTTTTATTCTATAACGTTACGTACAACAATAACATAATATACGACATAAAATCCCATATTCAAATGTTACGAACATAACAAAAGTAGAAAATCCACTTCCATCACATAAACATGTTCTCTACATGAATTTCATATTCTTATGCAATTCCTTACTTCATCTTTTCAAACCAATTCATAGATCATATTCATACACGTATTCATAGAATTTATTCATCCAATAATATGCATATAAACAATAGTAACTAGTTGCGATCCTAACCACAATTCATGTTATCATAAACAATTACCTTCATCTTTTACACCAAACCTCCATTCAACCACATAACACTTATCCATCCAACATATTCATACAACACATCATTCAATATGTATGCAATAGGACATTAACAAGCACATAGCGATCCCATGACAATCCATAGTGACCGGTTTAAAGTTGTAGGGCGCGTTTGCGACTTTAGGACGTCTCCCAAGTCTTTGCATTAGCTCCTAACAACTCCTACCCGGTTCATTTTAATTTGACTCTCTATATCCATTGGGCTCATTAGTTACATGTTCCAAAATCGTCGCTCTGATACCACTTTGTAACACCCTCATACTCCAAGTGCCTTACCAGGACCACCTAAAGCATGGGAATGCTACCATCTCGGTTACCCGAGGCAATGAATATCAAATAGACCATAAAACTGTAAAGTATGATACAACCGTTCCAAAATCAAAACTAACTAATGTAAATACAATGTTCGACATAACAACGGAAGACTTCTAATAGACACGTAGTGACACATGCATAGTTATCCCTTGCGCATCCAAATCATACCTGCTCAATAACTGCTCACTACCCCTGAATGGATCACCACAATTTTCAAAACATTTAAACGGGGTTAGTTACTGATGACACAATATATGATAAAACAATATCAACAGTATAAACAATCACCCAACTTCGTCACATCACCAAACACCTGACTAGCCTGAAGGTCTTGTCCTGCAAGATTATAGTCGCAGCCGGTAATCCTCACCGCCAGTGGGGGACCGCAGCCGTTCCCACCTAAGCCCCGCTCATCTCATCCGAGCGATAACCCATGTTCCTTAATGTGCACATCTCTCTATGGCGGGCTCCATAGAGGGCGAATCAAGGGCGTGAAGCCACTCTCGCAAGTGACTCCACTCAGCCGAGGACGCACCTTGCGAACCACAGACAATCAATCACAACCAACTACAGAATCACAATCACCAATTCCAATACGATATAGACAAACGTTATTAATCAACAACCACCACCAATCAATCAACCAACACATATATAACCAATAATTGAGTAGGAAATCCTACCCGGAATAAGTAATCACAAGGCCGTCACAAGCAGCTAGTAAAAAATGCTCTTCTACGAAATCTCCTCCTATAAACACATATACAATCATGCAATTACAACTAAGCCAATCAAACACCCAAAACCCCTAAAACTACCTAATTAGGATTTAACCAAAATTGACGAAACAACATAAAAATTATACTAGGATCTTACCCACAACGCTACGGACTCAAAGGCGTAAAGAACACTGAATTTCGACGACTCAAGCCTTGGGATTTGATAGCAATGCAAATAAGGAAACGTAACATAACTTGTTTTTGTCTCTTATGAATTTAGATCAGGGTAAAAATGAAAAGAAACTGCCGACTTATGGTTTTATATCATTCTCGCATTGCTAACAAAACCCGACAAAATAACCCTTAAGACCGACTTACTCGATCGAGTGCCCCTTACTCGATTGAGTGCCACACGTACTGGATCGAGTACCCATCAGGTAGACTACGGTTTCGAAACCAAACTTACTTACTCGACAGAGTAAGCCCTACTCGATAGAGTACCCAATAGCACAGAAAACCGTATTGTTACAACATTAGTGTCCATCTAGACAGCCTTCCGTTTAGTACGGGTTTTTCGAAGATTTATTTGACCTGGTCCATCTTGGAGTAGATATGAAGTGTGTAGCTGAGCATTTAATGTCGCAGCTTCTTTGTTGACCAGACCAGGTCAAGGCATGTCTTTTCCAGTTAGGTGTACCTTGTCTCATACTCGATGAACATTTTGCTAATGTAGTAGATGGATCGTTCTTCGCCATCGATTGTTTGCGCTAGCATTGCTCCCATGGCTGTGTCGGTGACAGTCAGGTATAGGGATAAGGGAATTCCTTGTTGAGGTGGCATGAGGACAGGAGGTTTGGATATGATTTCCTTTATCCTGTCGAAGGCCTTTTGACAGTCGTCGTCCCAATCGGTGTGATCGGAGGCGTGAAGCTTCTTGAATATTCGTTCGCAAATCATAGTGAGCTTGGCTATCAAGCTGCTGATGTATTGGACTTGACCGAGAAATCCCCGAATCTCCTTCTCGTTCTTAGGCCGAGGCATTTGTTGAAGGGCCTTGATTTTGGTAGGATCAATTTCGATGCCCCTTTTGCTGACGATGTGTCCCAGGAGTTTTCTGGAGGTGACTCCGAATGCACACTTCTGAGGATTTAGTCTCAGGTTGTATTTCCGAAGGCGAGCAAAGAATTTCCGAAGGGCGCTGATGTGGTCGTCCTGTTCTTTTGAGTTGACGATCATGTCATCGACATATACCTCCACCTCCTTGTGCATCATGTCATGTAGGAGGGTGGTGGCGGTTCTTTGGTAGTTTGCTCCGGCGTTGATTAGACCGAAGGGCATGACTGGGTAGTAGTAGGCACCCCATTGTATAGTGACTGCAGTCTTGTGCATGTCTTCCTCAGCCATTTTGATCTGATTGTACCCAACATACCCGTCCATGAATGTTTGTCCACTTCTTCCTTGATTTTGAGGGCGCATTCGGCGCAACTTTTGCTTCACGGGTTTAGCTCCAGGTTTAATGGGTATCCTATGCTCTGCAATCTCCTTGTTAATCTTATGCATGTCTTTATAGGACCATGCGAATCTGTCCTTGTATTCATGGAGGAGGTCGAGGAACTACCGTCTTTCCGAGGGGTCAAGGGTGGTCCCTATCCCAAGTTCTTAAGGTGTGTTGTCGGTCTCTATGTTAATAGGTTCATTCTCCTCAATTATGGGGGTCCTATCTTCCTGTTTGTCAAGTTCTTTAGCTAGGTGAGGTGGGTAGTCACTCAAGCCAAATTCCTCATATTCGTTCAGAATCGCATTGTAGTTAAATTGAGACGAGTCATAAGAAAACTTAGCGTTCATTAAGTCGACTTGAGCGAAAAGCTCGGATAGGACAGACATCTCATGGGCAGTTAGAGGTGACACAGTAGAGGAGGTGGCCCCTGGAACAAACTCCAGGTTGCTACCTTCCATGGGAGTGGGGATAACCTCAGTTGACTCGGCCTCTGAATCCGCCACAAGATTGTGATAAAACAGTGGAAAGGGGACTTTGACTGGGACATCAGGAATGCTATGAGCTAAGACAGACTGTGACTCAGACTCAGACCCAGACTCCTTCTTATCTTCACTTCCTTCTTTGAACATAGGGCCTTCTCCAATTGTGATCATGAGAATGCAGCCTTGACGATCGGTCCACTTGACAGTTTTCCTCCAGCCTTGTGTAGCTTTCTCTGGGTTAGTATCAGTGATTAAGGTGGTGGGATCGAATTGGTTGTCCTTTAGAGCAATGCTGATGATGTCCTCATAGCCGAGGTGCTTGATGTTATCCTCTCCGAAGAGGAGACTGACGGCTTGTCTGTCGAGGCATGGGGTCGACTTAGATTTGGTCGGTGCAGCTTTGTTGTTGTCAGGGATGAAGCAGCAGTCTTGAAAGACCTCTACGCTCGGATGCTTGATCTAAGTTATGGAGTCATAGATTGGCTCGAGAAAACCGTTGTAGAGCTCGGATTCTCCCTCGGGGACGAAGTATCTATTGAGTGTCAAGTGGTAGGGACGGAGGATGACTTCGTGCTTTTTGCGCTTCCGTATTAGGAGGTTCATCTCCTGCATGTCTTCATCGGTAGGCTCATAGCCTAGCCCAAGGGAATGTTGGGGACCATGGCCTTTTACATAGGAGGCAAGGTGAACTTTACCGGGTTGAGGGGTAAGCCCGGGAAATAACCCTGGTGCATCAAGATGCGGTTGACTGTGAGGTTCGAGAACGGATCACAATCAAAAGGTGCTGCTTCATTGGTTAGTTTATTCACAGCTTGGAATCCCCACATTTTTCTGTCGTCCTTCTTAATAACTTGAGAGGCTATTCCCTTCTTCATGATAGCCTTGATTGGGGAAGCGGGAATTGTGATTATTTTCCCGTTGAAAGGGACCTTGATTTTCGGATGGAGGGTTGAGGTGACGGCCTTGATGGTGTGAATACAGGGGCGTCCAAGAAGCATGTTGAAAGAGGCGCCAATGTTGACCACCAGAAAACTTGCTTGTCTTTCCAAGAGTACAGTTGCAATGGTCAGGGTGATAAGCCCCGCAATCGTACAACGAGTGCCGTCATAGGCGCGTACTCCTTGATTGGTTGGGACCAGATCAGCTTTTTTCATACCCAGTTTGTGAGCTGTCTTGAGGGGAATGACATTGACCGTAGATCCGTCATCCACTAGAACCATAGGCACATTCTTCTTAAGGCATTGTACATTGATGTATAGGGCCAGGTTATGGTTGGCTCCGAATGGAGGGATACCTTCATGAGAGAAAATGACCAGGTTTCTTAGGTCGGGGACATCCTTTGTCATGTGTGCCACAACTTCTGTGGAGAGGAGGTAGAGGGAACTGTTAACTGATGCGTGTATTTTATATAAGGTTTTTACCTCATTTTTACACGCACTTCTATACTATTTATGTAGCATCTAGCAACAAATACCCCCGAATATTCTACTTTGGTTCGTTTTATGTAATTTGCAGGAATAAACCAAAGAGAAGCTAAATCGAGCCTAATTTGTCCCAATTGCATGCATTTATGAGATTAAGGAGCCGGAGCTTGGAATCTAACATTTTGGAGACGCGTGAGCTGGTTTCGGAAGGTGTTTCAATGTCTAGCGTGCCTAAATAGCTCGATCGAGTGATTTTCTACTCGATCGAATGCTTTATATATTGGAAGTTGCTCGATCGAGTAGTTCAAGTATACACAAGAGAAGACATTGCAAGGAGTACTCGATTGAGTGGTTTATTTCCACTCGATCGAGTGGGTTGGTGTTAGTTTGCTCGATCGAGTGGTTTATTTCCACTCGATCGAGTAGTTTGTCCTACTTTAGATTATTTTCCTCCTAATTTCGTATGGGCTTTTGTAATTAGTCCATAGATTAGGTTTAGATGGATTTTTCGTATATGACTGAAGGAGGGAACAACGTAACTTCTCTCATTCATTCACTTTTACTCTATACTTTGCTACTGCTTCTAGGATTTAGCTTTTTTTTCTACACTTTTGCTACTCGGATTCGGTTTGTATTGGTACTATTATTCCTCTTTAATCCTTTAATCTTATTTATTGCTTTAATTCCTTTTCTCATTGATTGTTATCATAATTACTTTAATTCAATCTTCATTAGTTGTTATCATGTTTAGTTTCAATTATCTATATGTTGTTATTGTTAATTTGATGATGATGCGTAGCTAATTCCCTTTTGCTAAGACTAAAGGGGATCCATAGTTATGAAGGGATAGTAATCGATTTATTGGGTTAATGCTGGTATAATCTTTGTTGTTAACTGCTCCAATTATCTGTATTTGACTAATTGAGTCGACGCAATTAGGCATTTATATCTTAGTGACCCTTGACCTGGACCGAAAGGTTGGAAAAGGCGAGACTAGTTGCGAATAATAGGGCATTATAGTTAGGGCGAAAGCTAAGCTATTTGTGCTTTAGGGCGAATTGAGACCGAAAGGAGATATTCACAGCTCCTCAGACCGTACTTGCATTGACCTGAGACCTAGATTACTTGACCGAATGATTATGGTGAACCGTCTGTCTTAGCTGCTTTCTCTTCTTGGTTAATCTTACTCTCTTATTCTTCCTTCTCTATCCTTGTCATTAGTTTAGATCAAAACAATTAAAACCCCCCAATTTGGTTACCGTGACGAACTTAGACAAAGCTGACAAATTCCCATCTCCCTGGGGAGATCGACCCGACTTCCCTAGCTATATTAGTTAGAGCCAGTTGGTTATTTTTGATAGGTATACGACTGCCCTGTCAAATTTTGGCGCCGTTGCCGGGGAGGTGGCGCAATTTTGTTGCTTTATTTAAGTTTGTTTCTCGTCTCAAGGAACTTATTCCTTGAGACTGATCTCATTTCTGCAAAGTTTTTGATAAGTTTTGCAGGTAATTTGTTTGATTTGTAAAGTCTATTTGCCAGAATGCCTAAATTAGCCAGCCATTCAGAGCCTAATGTGGATTCGCTTCCAAAAGGTTTCCTATTACCCATTACTGATCCGGGAAACTTTGGAATCCACCCATCTTACATACAGCTGGTAGAGAGAAATCTCTTTAGGGGGGGTACCTGAAGAGGATACATGCAGGCATATAGAGCTGTTTATAGAGTATTGCTCTACCATTCCTCTTTCTGCTGGGGTGACACAGGACAAAGTTAAGGGAGCTCTCTTTCCCTTTTCTTTAACTGATGATGCCCGGGAATGGTTGAGAGATCTAGATAGGGAGGCAGCTGGTGTAACCGACTGGAGTTCCCTTGCTTTGGCCTTTTACAGGCGATATTTCCCCCCGCAGCGCACCAATACCTTGAGAGCTCAGATTAGTTCTTGTGAGCAGCTACCTACTGAAGATTTGAATGGGGCCTGGACCAGGTTCAAGAAGCTTGTCCGTTATGTGCCTCATCACGGGTTCAAACGTTGGTTCCTTTGTACTCAGTTTTACAACGGACTATATCGGAGTGAGAGAGCTATTCTTGACAGCGTAGCTAAAGGGAGATTCACGAAGAATGTTGAAGATGACCAAGGGTGGCGTCTCATTGAGGAGATGGCTATTCATGTCTCTGAATATGGGAATCCCCGAGGTAGTGAGCAAGTTATTGAGTCAGCAGGTGCTGCAGTGGAAGGTTCTAGTAAAAGTCTAGGTAATGTGGAGATTACAGAAGCTTCAGGCGAGAGTGCTCAGGTTTGCTCGATTACTGAGTATGTGGAGCTATGTGGTAGATGTGGTATGGAAGGGCATGACCCTATTGGATGCCTGGAAAGTACAGAGCGCGTCCTTGCTTATCAGAAATACAAGCAAGGAGTTCCTTTTTCTCAACTGTACAAAGAAATAAAGAATGCTCCTACTCTTTCTACGCCAGCGCCGCAACCGGTTTCTCCTCCTGCAAATCAAGAAATTGCTGAATTAAAATCCTTTATGTTGAGCATAACACAACAGTTTGATGAGAAGTGCAATAGGAAAGAAACTGTCATAGCGGAATTAAGATAACAAGTCGCGAAATTAACACTCGCAAAAGACCAAGCCAAGCTTCTACCGGCATGCAATCCAACCAATGCAATGAATCTCCAAGTTGGCCTTACTCATGAAGTGCCAAAAGTACCAGAAGACGGGGTTTTGATAGCTGAAGATACCCCGGAGGATGATATAGATGAGTTTCTGGACGAAATTGTTGCTGCGTGTGGTCCAGACACTCGATAGAGTGAAAAATCTACTCGATCGAGTGAATCAATTCATCCCGTCACTCGATCGAGTGATAATTATGGTCGATCGAGAAATGCACAAATTGAAGATGGTCGATCGAGTGATATTCTTACTCGATCGAGTAAGTTTGCTGAAGAAATCACTCGATCGAGTGATAAAAATGCTCGATCGAGTAAGGCAGAAAAAGGGAATGGTCGATCGAGTGAGGAAAGTGGTCGATCGAGTATTTCCCAACCTGAAATCACTCGATCGAGTGATAAAAGTACTCGATCGAGTACCAGAAGTGGCAGAGATCCTATTTTACTATCTAATTCCGCTACCGTGTCATCTTCCCCTGCTGTGGAGACGTCACGCATTGATAAAGGGAAAGAAAAGGTTGCGGGTCCACTCATTGCTACCAGAGTGCCTTTCCCAGGTCGTCTGAAGGACGCAAAGATCGAGCGACAGTACGGTAAGTTTGTGGACGTTGTGAAGAACCTCCAGGTAACTGTCCCTTTTACCGAACTTGTTACTCAGGTACCTACTTACGCTAAGTTTATGAAAGATATTGTGACGCGTAAGAGAGATTTAAGTGAATTTGAGACAGTTTCATTTATGGAAGAGTCTAGTAATTTGCTTTTAAACAAGGCTCTACCCAAAATGAAAGACCCGGGTAGCTTTTCTATTACCTGTATTATAGGCAATGTGGTTATTGATAAGGCTCTTTGTGACTTAGGAGCCAGCGTCAGTGTCATGCCCCTATCTGTCTGCAAGAAACTGAACATGAGTCATCTTAAAGTGACTAACATTACCATACAGATGGCTGATAGATCTGTTAGGAAGCCCTTAGGTGTCTTAGAGGACGTGCCTGTGAAAATAGGGAAGCTCTTTATTCCAGTGGATTTCATTGTTTTAGATATAGCTTAGGACACCCGGACCCCAATTATCTTAGGAAGACCATTCCTTTGTACAGCTGGGGGCATTATTGATGTCAAACAAGGGCGTTTGACTCTTGCAGTGGGGGATGACGCGATCACTTTCAGTCTGCCTTGTACTTTGGCTCGGCCAATGATAGAGGATACTTGTTATTCGGTTGATATTATTGACGAGTCTATTTATGACTTCTTGTCGGGTTCTTTTATGAAGGACCCACTAGAAGCTCTTATGCTTTTTGATGAGTGTGCAGATAGCCCAGATGATGATGACGCTGTGTTGGATTTGCTTGTTGATGATTTAGATGAGCCTGAACTCACCGAAGCTGAGGGAGAGCAAGTGGAACAGATGATTAGCACTCTTTGCTCCATTGAGGTAAAGGTACCGTTACGTAAGCCTCTTCCTTCTCATCTAAAATATGTTTTCTTGGACGATACTGAGCAATATCCAGTCATTGTTAGTGCTAAGCTTGATAATGATCAGCTAACCTCTTTGTTAGCTGTACTTAAGAAAAACAGGAAAGCACTGGGTTATTCATTGGACGATATCAAGGGGATTAGTCCCGATATTTGTATGCACAGGATAGAGCTGGAAGAAGATCACAAACCTTGCAGACAGGGTCAGTGCAGACTGAACCAGAAGATGCAGGATGTTGTGATGGCTGAGATAATGAAGCTGCTTGACGCAGGTATTATTTATTCTGTTGGTCATTCTAAATGGGTGAGTCCAGTACAGGTGGTCCCGAAGAAAGGAGGGACAACTGTGGTTAAGAATGATAAGAATGAGTTAATACCTACTCGAGTAGTGACTGGCTGGCGGATGTGCATAGAAAGATCACTTTCCCCTTCCTTTTATTCATCAAATGGTAGAAAGGTTAGCTTCTCATAAGTTTTTCTGCTATTTAGACGGGTATTCCGGGTTCTTTCAGATCCCTATTCACCCAGACGATCAAGCTAAGACTACATTTACTTATCCTCGGGGCGTGTTTGCTTATCGCAGGATGCCCTTTGGTGTGTGTAATGCCCCTGCCACCTTTCAAAGGTGCATGATGGGGATATTTTCAGAGTATATTGAGTCTATTATGGAAGTTTTCATGGACGATTTCAGTGTTTATGGAAGTGATTTTTCTAACTGTCTGTCTAACCTTGAGAAAGTGTTGCAGCGCTGCATTGAGGTTAATCTTGTGCTGAACTGGGAGAAGTGCCATTTCATGGTCAACGAGGGAGTTGTCTTAGGGCACTTGGTTTCTAATAGGGGAATAGAGGTTGACAAAGCAAAGGTGGAAGTGATTCAGTAATTACCACCTCCTGTTAACGTTAAGGGGGTGAGGAGTTTCCTTGGCCACGCCGGCTTTTATCGCCGGTTTATCAAGGACTTCTCAAAAATTGCTAAACCACTTACACAGCTTCTACTTAAGGATGCCCCTTTTGTGTTTACTGATGAATGTCTTTCTGCTTTTCACAGGTTAAAGCAGGCTTTAGTCTCTGCGCCGATCATACAGCCTCCCGACTGGGACTTGCCGTTTGAGATAATGTGTGATGCCAGTGACTATGCACTAGGAGCGGTGCTAGGCCAAAGGAAAGACAAAGCTTTGAATGCTATCTACTATGCGAGCCGAACTCTGGATGAGGCTCAAGTGAAGTACACTACCACAGAAAAAGAGCTGCTAGCTGTAGTTTATGCCTTAGAGAAGTTTCGTTCCTATTTAGTTGGGTCAGAAGTTACTGTTTTTACTGACCATGCAGCTTTGAGGCATCTCCTTGCTAAGAAGGAGGCTAAACTGCGGCTATTGAGATGGATACTCCTACTTCAGGAGTTTGATTTGCAGATTAAGGATAAGAAAGGAGCTGAGAACGTTGTAGCTGATCACTTGTCGCGACTGATGCGACAAGAAGGGGAAGATTCTCTACCTATTGATGACTCTTTCCCTGATGATACTTTATGCTGTTATATCGTCTATTGTAAACCAAGAGCCTTGGTATGTAGATATAGCTAACTTCGTTGTCAGCGGCAAGCTGCCGCCTGACCTTTATCATCAGCAGAGGAAGCGTTTTCTGTATAACGCTAAGCAGTACTTTTGGGATGATCCTTATTTGTTTAAGGAATGTGTAGACGGTCTCTACAGACGGTGTATTCCGCAGTGGGAGGTCAAAGTAGTCCTAGAGGGCTGTCACTCCTCTTCATATGGTGGTCACCACGGTCCATCGCGCACCGTGGCTAAGGTACTTCAGTCTGGTTTTTACTGGCCTTCTTTGTTTGCTGATGCTAAGTCTTTTGTTTCAGCTTGTGATGCTTGCCAACGATCAGGAAATATTTCGAAGAGACATGAGATGCCACAAAATGGCATCCTAGAAGTTGAGGATTTCAATGTCTGGGGCATTGATTTCCAAGGACCGTTCCCGTCTATTAAAGGTAACAGCTACATCTTAGTGGCTGTAGATTATGTGTCGAAATAGGTTGAGGCCATTGCCTCACCTCATTGTGATGCCAAGACCGTGATAAAATTTTTCAAAAAGGTCATATTTCCCCGATTTGGTGTCCCTAGGGTCGTCATTAGTGATGGGGGAATGCACTTTAAAGAAAAGAAACTAACTTCTATTCTGTCTAAAGTTGGGGTCCAACACCGGCGTGGTTTGGGGTATCATCCCCAAACTAGTGGTCAGGTTGAGGTCTCTAATTGGGAGTTGAAGGAGATCTTGTCTAAGGTAGTTTCTAAATCACGGAAGGACTGGAGTCTTAAGTTAGAGGACACATTATGGGCCTACAGAACTGCCTTTAAGACACCAATTGGTGCATCACCTTATAGGTTAGTTTATGGGAAATCATGTCACTTACCTGTTGAATTGGAATGTAAGGCTTGGTGGGCAATTCGTGAGCTTAACTTTGATCCTAAGTTGTGTGGTCAGAATCGTCTTTTGCAGCTAGATGAGTTGGAAGAATTTAGGCTTAATGCCTATGATAGCTCGCGCATTTACAAAGAAAACACGAAGAGATGGCATGACAAGAGAATTCTACCTCGGGAGTTTCATGTTGGGCAAAAAGTGCTGCTGTTTAATGCCCGATTGAGATTATTTCCTGGCAAGCTGAAGTCCAGGTGGAGTGGTCCTTATACGGTGACAGCAGTTACCAAATTTGGATCCGTGGAGCTCGATGATTCCGAAGGTAGTAGGTTCAAGGTGAATGGGCAATATGTGAAGCATTATCACGAGGCAAATGAAGCAGACAATCGTGTTGAAGTCTTGTACTTCGACGAGCTTGACGCGCCAGTTAATTGATGCCAGAAAGGTCGTGCGGGACCTCTTAAACCAGCGCTCTCCGGGAGGCAGCCCTGACTGTTTTATTGTACTTTTGTCGAACTCTTTATTTTTCTTTAGCTTTTTGTTGAACTTTAGACGCTGTTTTACGAACTCTATATGCTTTCCTTGCTTTTGACGCGTGTTTTGCAGGTCAATCCACTCGATCGAGTAGTTTTCTTACTCGATCGAGCACTTTTTGGGTAGTATTTACTCGATCGAGTGATATATCTACTCGATCGACCAGAGCCAAAATCACGTTTACTCGATCGAGTAGTTTTCTACTCGATCGAGTCCTTCCAGATACCAATTTACTCGATCGAGCTGTTCCAGGTTAATCGTGTTGGGAAATGTGTCCTCAACAATAGTGCGATCACGTGATTTAAATATCATTATTAAATCTCATTTTAAAGAATACAATTGGGAAGTAATATTGTTACTGTCAACTGGTCAACATATATCGGTAATGATTGGCTGACTAGAGTTTGACATTACTGTCGTGTGACGGTGGTGATCGATTGACCCCTAGGTCATACCTAAAGGGCAATACACTTAATTGATTATTTAATTGATCGTATAATGTTGCGAGTTAATTAAATTACTTGAAAATTGACGGACGATTTTGGAAGTAAAATTTACGTATCATATTAAAATGTGATTAAATAAGATACGGTCTGAGTAATTGAATTGTATCATTACTCGGATGAAATAATTGTTTAATATAACAATTAAATCGAATGAATTGTTATAAATACAATCAGTTGTGATTTATAAATTGGTAAAATTTTTGGCACAAGTAATTATGAGATTACTAAGTCAATTTTTGTATGTGACGTATTTTATTAATACGTTGATTTTTAATTTGTTAAAAATACATAACAAATTTATGTCACACATGACATGTGACATATTGACAATTGACAAAATAATATGGAATCCATATTATGTCAAAATGCCGAAATAATGGAGGAGCATTAGGCTAAAATTATGTTTATATTTAAAATGGAAAACATAATGATGAAAAAGCTATAATAGCCATGCAACCCTATTCATCTTGTGAAGACAAATATGGGCATGCATTGGCTCTCCTTCTCCTCCACTCCCACCGGTTTTGGGAAGAGAAAAATCCTAGTGATTTTTCTTCTTATTTTACCTATTATTCACTTAGAGAAAAACTAGTGAATTATTATTCTTAATCATCTAAAATAAGAGTTTTAGAAAGAGAAAAATCCTCCATAATCTCTCCTCTCCTACCCGGTTTTAGGAGCTAAAATACCAACTATTTTGGTTCAATTTTCATAAGATTAATATTATACTAGTATTCATAATATTAATTAGATTAAGTGAAAGCCTTGGGTATAAAGCATAGGGAGAGATCTTACACTTAGATCTTTGTTCTTCCATTGGAATAGCTCAAGAACAAGAAGAGAAAGGTGATCTCTCTTGTGCCCAATATAGCCGAAATATTGAATGTAAGGACATTATTTCTCTTCTTTATATTATTGTTTGCATGCATAAAATCCGTTTTAATTTTATGACAAATTATTTTAGACATATAAGAGTATGTTAACATGTATATGAATCTACATTTCCTTCAATCGGTATCAAGAGCCACGGTTGTTTGCATGCAAATTGGTTAAAAGTTTTTCCGAGTTATATGAATAACAAAATAAAACTTGTAAAATTTGTGTTATTATGATATATCACGAAATTATTACATGCATGTTAATATTTCTGGTCCTAAAGTGTTTTAGGATTTTTGGTTAATTTTTTCGGATTTTTATTGTTCATATTTTACAATAATGGCATTTAAATGTGATTTTATGAGTAAAAATGTCATTTTTGGTCGAAAATTAGCTATACTTCGAATTTTAAGTTGATCTTTGGATATGTTATCACATATATTATTTTGAGATAACCTGTAATTTTTCATAATTTTTGCACTTGTTATGCTCGAAAAATGAATTTTTCATTATTAAATATGGATTTAAGAGAAAAATAGGTTAATATGAGTTAAATTTCGAATCTGGTCATAGAAAATTAATATGTTGTCACATGCAATTTTACAAAATGTGTGTAAAATAATTGGCTATATAGAAGTCTTTTAGCATGATTTATGAATTTTTAAAGAAAAATTAGCATAAATAGTGACATTATTAGTGTAAAATTAATAAAACATAATCTATGACTTAGGAAAAACGTCTAATGTTGCATTTTATTTTATTTCTCAGATCTAAAATTGAAAATTTAATGAAAATAATTTTTCCATGTTTTTATGATTATTTTATTAAATATCGATAAAACGCAACATTGTTTTTCCGGAAATTTTTCGAAATTTTTAACCTAAGATTTTGAACATTATGAGTGTCATGGATTTTTCCAGAATGTTCATGAATTTAAATTTCAAATTTTGAATTTATTTGAAATTTTGTGATTTATTTGAAGTTTAATAGCTTATTTTTGTAATTTTGGTCCATTCATGAACAATTTTGTAAATAAAAGTTAATTATGGTCAAAATTATTAGTGAAGACTATATTTTGAGTCCTAAGAGGTTAGGGTAATTAACTTATGCATAAATATGAATTTATGTATTTTTGTGATTATAAAATGTTGAAATCACGCAAATCCGTAAAAACCGAGTAATATATGATATTGGCTAATTAAAGGCGATTTAGCATAAAAATTGAGCATGTTCATACATATTATAATGCTGCATTTTTCTTTATGATTGTCATAATTTTAATTTATGTAATTTTGAATTATGTAATTTTACTTAGTATGGCCTTAGATTTTAATTGGTATTTCCCGAAATGTATGGGAATATCGATTCGGTTGTAATTTTTATTGTGATCTCGTATCACCGTTTTGTAATTTAATAGATTTATTTTATTTTAGTTACAAATGTATAATAGGAAATTATGTAATTTATTATGTAATTTTATTCATTCCGGAGTTCCAAAAGACGGATTTCTTCAAGAATGGGGATACATAAAGACGGTGTTACCTCGAGATGTGTGCCACAACCGAAGTTCAAGGGACCAATGGAGTTGGTTTCCGAATATGTAATAGATTAATAGTTTTTCTATTTTAGGAAAGGCCATACTAGGATTTATTTATCTTTATGCTTGCATTTTATTTTATGTCACATGCATCGCTAAATCGCCATAACTAGACATGCATTGTCTTATTTTATCGAGTTAATCGACCGTGTCAAATATAATTATCGTAGTTCACCGCTTTAGTTCACTTAAAACGTGATAGATAATAATTTGACATGACCTCTCGCTAAAACTATCAATTGAGACATACCCTTACCAAATAGTAGAAACCATGAAAACCTATTTCGCGAGGGAGTGCGCTCGGCCCCACCGGGGTACAAACCTTGTTACGTAGGGGAAGTGGGTGATGAATGTTAATCCACCGAATTCATGTTGATGAGGGATGTATCGGCCCCACCGTGCCCAAGTTAATGTGGGTTTGGATCATGGACACATTTATTCGAAATTTGGATTGAACTCAACAAAAGTATTTGATAAGGGATGTATCGGCCCCACCGTGCCCTTGTCGATGTGTTTTGGGCTATAGATAATTGTTAATGTAATATTATCGACCAAGAGTTCTAAAAGTAGAATCGATTAAACGTTAATCCACCGAGTTATATTGATAAATGATGAATCGGCCCCACCGTGCCTAAGTCGATATGAATTTGGGTCTTGGAATCATTTATTATAGTTGGGTAGAGGTCACTATATAAATGTTCATATCTTGTTAAATTTGCAAGTATGATTTAAAAAGACAAATGTTAATATTTCCTTTCCTCCATATTTGTAGTGCATTACAATGAATCCAACAAATGCTACCGCACCAATTACCATTGAGTCATATCACCATGTTCTTGACGACGTATGCTCCAACAATAATTTCGATACAACTAGAGAACTTCATTTCGGGATAGGTTCGGATGGAAACCTAAATTTCATCACTTCTTCTAAACCACCCACTACTACTAGACCTCGTGTGAGTCCGTCTCAGGAAGACTACCTCATACGATCTATAGGGTCTTTGTCTCAGGAAGATAAAGATGCCAAAGCTAGTGGGAGCTCTAGCAATCAAGTTCTTGCTTCAAAGGGCAAGAGGTTCAAGAAGAAAGCAAAGAAAGTCAAAAACTTCAAGCAAGTTAATGATGAGTGCCATTATTGCTATGGCATGGGACATTGGCTTAGGAATTGCCCTATGTATTTGCGAAATATAAGGGAAGGACTCATTACTCCAAAAGGTACAATTCCTAAAGAAATTTATGTTATTGATATAAATTATACTTCCACTACGACATGGGTACTAGATACCGGTTGTGGTTCTCACCTTTGTAATCATTTACGGGGTTTAAGAGATGTGGAGAGGCTTAGCAAGGGAGATGTGGATCTTCGACTTGGAAATGGAGCTCGGGTAGCGGCCGAATCCAAAGGAACTTATGTTCTAGCTTTGCCAAACGGTTTTGAGTTGTATTTGCATAATTGTTTTTATGTTCCTACGCTCTCTAAAAACATTATCTCAATCGCCATGCTAGACATGGACGGTTTTTGTTTTGTCATTAAGAACAATCGTTGCTCTATTTCTAGGAATGATTTGGTTATTGGCCAAGCTTCTTCCATTAATGGCATTTACATTTTTAGAGACCTCAAATCCAACAAGTGATATTTATAACATACAATCAAAGAAACTCAAAACAAGTGACCCAAGTGAAGCGTTCATTTGGCATTGTCGATTAGGTCACATAAACGAGAATCGCATCAAAAGATTAATTTCTACTAATGTGATTGCACCATTTGATTATCAATCATTTGGTACATGCGAATATTGCCTACTTGGCAAAATGACTCGTAATCCTTTTAGTGGTAAAGGGACACGAGCTAGTGAGCTATTAGGACTCATACACACCGATGTATGCGGACCAATGAGCATCACCGCTCGTGGTAATTATGACTACTTTATAACCTTCACCGATGACTTAAGTAGATATGGGTATATCTATTTAATAAAACACAAGAGTGAAGCATTTGAGAAATTCAAGGAATTCCAAAACGAAGTAGAGAACCAATTGAACAAAAGGATTAAGGCACTTCGATCCGATCGTGGTGGTGAATACCTTAGTCTTGAATTTGATTCACACTTGAAAGGTTGTGGCATTATATCACAACTTTCTCCACCCGGAACACCACAACTTAATGGTGTTGCCGAAAGGAGAAATCGAACCTTACTAGATATGGTTCGATCCATGATGAGTCAAACCGAGTTACCGAACTCGTTTTGGGGATTTGCGATACAAACCGCAATTCGATCTTTGAATAATAGTCCCACAAAGTCCACCGAAAAGACTCCATGTGAGATGTGGACGGGTAAGATCCCAAATATATCCTATATGAAGATTTGGGGATGTGATGCTTACGTCAAAACTAAGAACGACAACAAGCTAGCCCCAAGATCCGAAAAATGCATCTTTGTAGGCTATCCCTCGACCTCTCGAGGGTATTACTTCTACAAACCTCAAGATCATAAAGTGTTTGTGTCTTGCGAGGCTGTCTTCTTAGAAAGAGAATTTATTTCTAAAATACAGAGTGGGAGAAATTTTGAACTTGATGAAGTTCAAGAGCCACAAACCGAGATAGAGACGCAAGAAGATATTCCTTCGTCGTCTAACGCGGTTGTACCTCCTCCACTAAGAAGGACGGGTCGAGTAATTCGCCATCCCGATCGATATGTGGGACTTATCGAAGAAGATGGAACACTCGATGTGTTACTTATGGAAAGTGACGAGCCCGCCACCTACAAGGCCGCAATCTCTAGTCCTAATTCCACCTTATGGCTTGAAGCCATGAAATCCGAAATGGATTCTATGCTTGAAAACCAAGTTTGGGACTTGGTAGATTTGCCTAAAGGGGCAAGACCCCTCCAATGCAAATGGATATTCAAGGTCAAAAATGGCATAGAAGGACATGATGATGTCTACAAAGCTAGGCTAGTGGCAAAAGGATTTACCCAAGTCCAAGGTCTCCATTATGATGAGACCTTCGCCCCCGTAGCCATGCTAAGATCCATACGGATTTTGTTAGCGATCGCCGCATTTCATGATTATGAAATTTGGCAAATGGATGTCAAAACCGCTTTTCTAAATGGGCATTTAGAAGAGGAGGTGTACATGATACAACCCGAAGGTTTTGTTGATTCTAAAAATCCTAACAAAGTGTGCAAGCTTAAGAGATCCATTTATGGTCTTAAGCAAGCATCTAGAAGTTGGAATCATCGATTCAATCATGTTATAAAAGAAAATGGTTTCACTCGAAATGTTGAGGAACCATGTTTATACATGAAATTCAGTGGGAGCAATGTTGTGTTCCTAATCTTGTATGTCGATGACATACTACTCATTGGAAATGATATTCCAATGTTGTCTTCGTTTAAGAAGTGGTTAGGTAACCACTTCCAAATGAAGGATTTAGGAGAGGCACAACGCATATTAGGTATCCGGATCTATAGAGATAGACCCAAGAGGATATTGGCACTAAGTCAAGAGTCTTATGTTGATAAGATTCTTCGACGATTCAGCATGGACAAATCCAAAAGGGGTTTGGTACCTATGGTAACCGGAACGATATTGAGCCAGACTCAATGTCCCTCCGAACCCCATGATGTTGAACGCATGAAGTTGATCCCTTACGCTTCCGCTGTTGGATCAATCATGTATGCCATGATATGCACACGTCCTGATGTCTCGTATGCCTTGAGCATGACGAGTAGATATCAAGGAAATCCAGGTGAGAGTCACTGGATTGCTGTCAAGAACATCCTTAAGTACTTGAGAAGAACTAAGGACTCTATCCTTGTGTTTGGAGGAGACACTGAGTTGCGTGTTACAGGATACACGGACTCAAGTTTTCAAACAGATAGAGATGACATGAAATCACAAGCTGGTTTCGTGTTTATGCTCAATGGTGGTGCCGTAAGCTGGAGAAGCTTCAAGGAAGCTGTAACCGCGGATTCAACAACGGAGGCTGAGTACATAGCAGCATCAGAAGCTGCCAAGGAAGCTATGTGGATCAAGCAATTCACGGAAGGTCTAAAAGTAGTACCTACCGCCGATGATCCCATCACTCTCTATTGTGATAATAGTGGGACGATCTTCCAAGCTAAGGAGCCAAAGTCTAGTAATAGATCTAGAGATGTACTTAGAAAGTATCATGTAATAAGAGATTTCATTGAAAGAAAGGAAATCGCGATTTGTAAGGTTGGGACGGATGACAACATAGCCGATCCGCTTACCAAGCCTTTATCGCAGGCTAAGCATGATGGGCATGTTGCGTCCATGGGACTTAAACGTGTACCAAATTTTTGTTAGATTTTGAAATGAAATAAAAGTGTTATTTTTGTTCATGTTCATAATCGCATTTGTCTTTTATCCTTAATTTATACTTTGTTACATCCAAACGGGTTGTAGAGACAATTGAACCCCGTTAAAGTGAACATGGATTAACATTGTTTTGCCCATAGTTACTTATATGAGGTGACGTCTCGAAGTGACTAGAGTGTGAGGCGATTGATGGCAAGTTCAAGTGCCACACAGTCATGTGAGATGACTAGTCGATCACATAGGCAGACTGTTAGGAACTTTTTGTCGGGCCTAATGACCGCTTATAGAGTTCTGGCAAGTTTATATAGCCTGGTCGTGGCGAGAGCTACTATAGTGTTCTAATGAGTCGATTCTTTTGACTAGAGACTATTCGCCTAAGATGGCACGATTTGATTAACTTTGATTTGTGTTACTACGACCTTCGTAAATGGGGTCAAATGGGCATATTTTGGGTTATGATGGTGTGGCTAGTCGAAGGGAATGAGTGCGATAGGAATTGTCCACCCCTTGTCGGGTTATAACAATATCTCGGGGCCACTCGAGGAGCAATGAATCGGAAATGCGTGGCCACGCTTGGAGGGTATCCGGTGTGGATAAATCCGGTCAATCAGTTATTCTCGGATCGAGGAAACCACTCTCGATATGATCACTTGCAAGTACGACCTGAAAGACACCTTGCATTGAGTGGGAGATAGTAATAGGACAAGAGAATTGGTGACGCACACTTGTCGAGGACAAGTGGGAGATTGTTGGGAAATGTGTCCTCAACAATAGTGCGATCACGTGATTTAAATATCATTATTAAATCTCATTTTAAAGAATACAATTGGGAAGTAATATTGTTATCGTCAATGGTCAACATATATCGGTAATGATTGGTCGACTAGAGTTTGACATTCTTGTCGTGTGACGGTGGTGATCAGTTGACCCCCTAGGTCATACCTAAAGGGCAATACACTTAATTGATTATTTAATTGATCGTATAATGTTGCGAGTTAATTAAATTACTTGAAAATTGACGGACGATTTTGGAAGTAAAATTTACGTATCATATTAAAATGTGATTAAATAAGATACGGTCTGAGTAATTGAATTGTATCATTACTCGGATGAAATAATTGTTTAATGTAACAATTAAATCGAATGAATTGTTATAAATACAATCAGTTGTGATTTATAAATTGGTAAAATTTTTGGCACAAGTAATTATGAGATTACTAAGTCAATTTTTGTATGTGACGTATTTTATTAATACGTTGATTTTTAATTTGTTAAAAATACATAACAAATTTATGTCACACATGACATGTGACATATTGACAATTGACAAAATAATATGGAATCCATATTATGTCAAAATGCCGAAATAATGGAGGAGCATTAGGCTAAAATTATGTTTATATTTAAAATGGAAAACATAATGATGAAAAAGCTATAATAGCCATGCAACCCTATTCATCTTGTGAAGACAAATATGGGCATGCATTGGCTCTCCTTCTCCTCCACTCCCACCGGTTTTGGGAAGAGAAAAATCCTAGTGATTTTTCTTCTTATTTTACCTATTATTCACTTAGAGAAAAACTAGTGAATTATTATTCTTAATCATCTAAAATAAGAGTTTTAGAAAGAGAAAAATCCTCCATAATCTCTCCTCTCCTACCCGGTTTTAGGAGCTAAAATACCAACTATTTTGGTTCAATTTTCATAAGATTAATATTATACTAGTATTCATAATATTAATTAGATTAAGTGAAAGCCTTGGGTATAAAGCATAGGGAGAGATCTTACACTTAGATCTTTGTTCTTCCATTGGAATAGCTCAAGAACAAGAAGAGAAAGGTGATCTCTCTTGTGCCCAATATAGCCGAAATATTGAATGTAAGGACATTATTTCTCTTCTTTATATTATTGTTTGCATGCATAAAATCCGTTTTAATTTTATGACAAATTATTTTAGACATATAAGAGTATGTTAACATGTATATGAATCTACATTTCCTTCAAATCGATCGAGTGGTTTCGTTCTCCAGCTGATATTTTACGTCTATGGAGCTACTGCTTGACTTTCTTTGACCTCCCATGTTCATGGTCGGTTTGGGGAGGTCCCTCCTTATGACGTTTTGTATGTTTTCCGACTCCACTTCTCCTTTTCTCTTCAGTTTGCATTTATTTCCCTCATGGTCGGTTTGGGGAGGTCCCTCTTTATGACCGCATCAATCAAAATAAAGCCACATAGTCATTAACATAAAGAGGAAAAAGGAGATTGGAAAGATCATACCATGCGGTCTTCAATATCCTCATGTCTCGGATGTGGCGTAGTCGATCAATGTGAACAAGGATAGACAAACACAATATATACAACAATATATGCAGGACTACACTACAAAGGAAATGAACTTGTTTTTGGTTTTTCAATTTTTTTTGATTTTTTCGAAATTTTTGATTTTTTTGGATTTTTTGAATAAAAGTTAAGTTAGAATTTCCATCCCCACACTAATATGGACATTGTCCTCAATGGCCAATATGATACGAAATTATGCAAGTATGATGCATGATTTCTATACTAAATGCAAGCTATACTAAGTTACACTACATGATGCATGGGTTTTTGTTTATGACGGAGAGCGTAATTTAGATTACCTCCCGTTGCGTATGCATGTACTTCCCCAAACCGAGATGCAATGCATGAAACTATATATTGTCATTTTGGATTTTCCAAATGGGAACAATAAAAAGAACACCTCAATGGGGCCGAGGTGTTAGTCCTCATGTTGCTAGGACTCTCCAAACTATGATCAAGATAAAATAAAGAAAACAAAGAAAGAAGTAGACAACCCTCAAGAGGGTAGGAGCCTCCAAAGTTTGCTAGTCCTCCACCATATCATCATTGTCATCATTTTCCTCCATAGAAGCGGACTCATCTCCACTCTCATCTTCACTTCCTTGATCTTGCTCACTTCCTTCATCATCTTCATTAGCCTCTTCTTCTTCATCTACCTCTTCATCAACGCCCTCATCATCAACAACCTCATCTTCACCCGGTCTTTCACCACTAGATGTGCTTGGAAAGAAGACTTCCCTATCCGCCCAACTAGCCAAAGGACATGAAGGATCAAGTAGTCCTTGCCTAGCTAATAGAAGGAGGGGTGGATATTGGGCCAAGTATGCATCTACTCGATCATTATAAGCTTGTTTGTGCATCTCTTGCATAAGTTGAGTGATGTAGTCATTGCCCACTTCAACATCTTCGGGTTGAACTCTTGATATTTGAATAGATAGGGTGGTGTGACAATGGAGGAGTATGGCTCTTCAATCTCGCCCCTTTGTTGACGGATGATGTACTCGGCGCCCTTGGAGAGTGGAAGTAGGTAGTTTGTTTGATGAGCACTCAATCGGCATATCTTGGAAGGCAAAGTGAAAGATCTAGCATCATTGGTTAGCCACCCATAGTTGGTGTCAAGAGAGTTATGCTTGACCCACTTGTACTTGTAAATCATGGCGTCCATGTCAATGAGATGACCCCCTTTGATCGCCACATTGGTGTTATCCTTGTTGAAATTTGCGTCAAAGTGCTTGGCCAAGAGAGTAACTAGACCTCCATTTACAATATGAGCGGTGCCTTCCTTTCCACAATCAACATTAAGCCATCTTTCCATCAAAAGCCTTAGAGAATTGTAAGGCTTAGTGAATTCCCTTCCGACATTTAAGGCCGACTCAAGTAGAACACAATCGAGCTTTGTAAAGTGATTAGTGCCTTTTTTTGCAATTATAGTATTCCCGATGATCTTGTGCCACACTCTAATGCCCGGATGGTGGACTAATAGAGCGCGACAATCATGAAAGCTCACAAATTTCTTCCCGGAAATCGCCTCCCAAAGAGGAGCGGGGTCATACTTTTCGGGCATCTTGTGATAATAAGGTGTATCACTAAGGCCTAATGCTTTACTCAAAACATCAAAGGTGATGCGCCTATTCACATTGGCAAGGCGAAACTCGATGTATTCTCTAGTCTCTACCTTAGTCACTTTCAATGAACTTAAGAATTCCAAGGTAAGTGAGGGGTATGTCAATTCTCTTGTAGTAAACAATTTTCCCAACCCCATGGATTCAAAGAAGGCTTTTGTTTGTTCAAGGACACCCAATTTGTTCAAGGCATCTTCACATATGAATTTGGTGGGCAAAATGGCTTTCTTAGCATACTTGGCAAATGTATCCCTATGGGAGTCAGAAATGAAAATTACCTCCGGATAGTTTGATAATTGAGCAATTTCCGGAGTTGTTGATATTGTTGCTTCCAAGGGAGGATCTTGTTGTTGTTGAACTTCCAAGTTTGCATTACCAACCACCATAGCCATTGAAGCTTTCTTTGCTTGAAGGCTTTGTTGCCTTTTCGAAAGTGTCTTTGCCTTGAGTGCCTTTGTTGCTCCTTTTGTTCTTGCCATTGTTGATTATACCAAGAAAAGGTTGAAAATCTTCAATTTCTAATCATACCCAAATCGATTAAGATGAAAGGATTTGTCTTTGTATTTCAAAAATCGACTCAAAGGTTGAATATTTTGGTGCTTGGATTGATTATTGTTGACAAAGGAGTGATTAATTGTTGTTGTAAGGAAGTTTGAATTTGATTTTGTTGAATTTGGTTGAGGAAATTTTGTTTTTGGTGATGGAGAGGATGAGGGTTTTGGGGTTTTGGGGTTTATAGGTAGTGTTTGATTGAATGAATGAAATGAATGTGGGAAGGTGTATTAAAACACCCGAAAATTTCAAAACTGCAGGGGGAAGACGAGCGGATTCCTGTCGGGATGCTCGGATTCTGCTCAATTTGGCTTCAGGAAAACTCGCCTAAAGACGAGCGTCTTTCGAAGAAGACGAGCGGATTCTGCAATTCAGGACGAGCGGATTCCTTTAAAGACGAGCGGATTCTCTTACAGCGACTTTGCTTAATCTGCACTGGCAAAAAGACGGGCATCTTCTTACAAAGACGAGCGGCCAGTTTCAGATGAGCGTCTTCTCAGCTGGGACGCTCGGATTCTCTAACAGACCAAAAATTTTCATTTTGCAGCTCATTTGGACGGACGGATTCTTCCACAGACGCTCGGATTCCTATAAGACGAGCGGATTACCCAGAAGACGCTCGGATTCCACCTAGTCTACCCGGATTCAGGTCCATCCGTGCACTTGCATATCCCGTGTCATTTTCATTCTTCAAATCCCGTGTTCTTCATTGTAGGGTCACTACGAAGGTATGAATAGTCTAGGCAATTTCTATCCCCACACTAAGTTAAAGCACTACACATCAATAAAATCATTAGTCCCTCCCTCACTTCTCTCAAAAAATGATAAATATCTTGATCAAGGCACAAGAATCCAAAAATGACAAAAATGCAATGTAATAATTAAAATGAAAGTTAGGGAGTTAGAAATATTTACAAATGGTGGTTTGGAGAGGACTCCACCAAACTCTCATCCTTAGTGAGATGTCATGGGGGCATATTCAAGGTGTTGTTGATGTTACTCAACACCTTGAAGAAGTAGTCAAAAGCTTGTTCATTATCATGATAAAGATCCTCAATAGATCTTTGCACTTGTTGTCCTTCATGTTGGTCTTGATCGATAGCATTACCAATGTAGGAATTGAAAATCCCTTCAAACTCATCGTCCCAAAGAGCTCAAACTTCATCTACTTGGTCACTAAAGATCTCTTGAGTTGATAGAGACAACTCTCCCACTTTCTTGTTTTGGCCAACAAGGCCATCCCCTTCACTTGTCATGGGTGAGCTTTTCAAGCTCTCTTTGTTACAATCCTCTTGCTCTTTTGATAGAGCATCATCAACTTTCTTATTCCATTGGAATTCCGACTTCTTCCTATCAACCTTCCGGCTATAATGATCAACCATAAAACATGGTTCATTCAAATGGGGAGCTCTCATGGTCTTGTCAAGATTGAAAGTTATGCTCTCATCTCCCACTTCTAGAGTGAGCTCTCCATGCTTCACATCTATCACCGCACCCGCGGTGTGCAAGAAAGGTCTACCTAGAATGATTGGAATATTGGAGTCTTCTTCCATGTCAACAATGACAAAGTCCATCGGGATGAAAAATTTCCCAACTCTTACGGGAACATCTTCCCATATCCCTAATGGTGTCTTCGTCGATCTATCGGCCATTTGGAGTGTGATGTTGGTACATTTAAGCTCTCCCATCCCTAACCTTTTACTTACCGAATACGGCATAACACTCACACTAGCCCCTAGATCACATAGGGCTTTGTTGATCGTGGTGTCGCCAATGGTACACGGTATTGAGAAGCTTCCCGGATATTTAAGTTTTGGAGGTGAACTCCCTTGAAGGATTGCACTACTCACCTTAGTGAAGGCGATAGTTTCAAGCTTCCGGATCGACTTCTTTTTCGTAAGGATGTCTTTCATGTACTTTGCATAGGCCGGCACATGATTGATTAATTCCGTGAAAGGAATCGAGACTTCCAAATTCTTCACAATTTCAATAAGTTTTCCAAGTTGGTCATCAAATTTGGGCTTGGCTTGACGACTTGGAAAAGGAAGTCTAATCACAATGGGTTCCTTCTCCTTGGCCTTGTCTTCATTTTTCTTTGAAACTTCTTCTTTTGATGGTTCTCCATCCTTGGAGTTTTGCACAACTTCTTCTTTGTCACTAGCTTCCACAACTTCATCCTCAACTTGCTCCTTCGGTGCTTCATACCTCGTACCACTTCTCAAGTGAATGGCACTAACCGTTTCATGTCTTGGGGGATTACTTTGAGGTGGTAATTGCCCCTTTTGTCTTTGTGAGCTTGAAGATGCTAGTTGAGTCAATTGGGTTTCCAACATTTTGGTGTGGGCTAGGATGTTGTTGATGGTGATTTCCTTTGCTTGACTATCCTTTTGCATTTGAGTGAAAAACTCTTGTTGATTCTTTTGCATTTGAAGGACCGCTTTTTGAACATCAAAACCTTGGTCATTTTCTTGATTGTATGAAGTTTGATTTTGGTAACCTTGGTTTTGGTTGTAAAAGGGTCTTTGATTTTGGTTTCTCATGGGAGGTGGGGTGTATGTTGGTTGAGGGTTTTGAACATTTTGGCTTTTGTATGAGAGATTTGGGTGGAATTTGGTGTTTACATTGTAGTAATTTGAATAAGGGGTACCACTCTTGTATGCTTGAAAAGCATTCACTTGTTCATTTGTTCCCCTACATTCACTTTGGTCATGTCCCAAAGTTCCACAATTCTCACATATCCCACTTGGGATTGATGAAGATGCCGTCATGGCATTGACATGATGCTTTGGTGATTTTGAGGCTTCTTCAAGTCTAGCCATAGCTTTTTCGAACTTCAAATTGATGGTATCAATGTGAGCACTAAGTTGAGCACCCAATTGAGTAATAGAGTCCACTTCATGCTTTCCTCCTCTAGTAGCCTTGCGAGGTCTACTATATTGTGAATTATGGACCGCCATTTCCTCAATCTTGTTCTAAGTTTGATTGTTGTCAACTTCGGTGAACATACCATTTGATCCCATGTTGAGGATGTTCCTTGTGTCTTCATAAAGACCATTCCAAAATTGTTGTACCAAGAACCACTCGCTAAGTCCATGATGAGGACATGAGCGACAAATTCCCTTGAATCGTTCCCAAGCTTCATACAAGGATTCTTCATCTCGTTGCTTAAAGCCCGTAATTTGAGCTCTTAGCATGTTAGTCTTTTCCGGTGGGTAGAACTTTTTGTAGAAAGCTAGAGCCAACTTCTTCCAAGAGTCAATTCCGAGAGGAGCCTTATCAAGGCCTTTCAACCATTGTTTTGCGGGGCCAATTAGAGAAAAAGGAAATAAGACCCATCGAATTTGGTCTTGAGTTACACCGGTTTGAGAAATCGCATCACAATAGTCACAAAAAGTCTCCATGTGAGAGTGAGGGTCTTCACTAGGCATCCCCCCAAATTGGCTTCTTTCGAGTAATTGGATAAATGCGGATTTGGCAATGAAATTTCCGGTTAAGTGTTGTGGTGTGGGAGTACAATTGGGTAGGTACGGAATGTGATGAAAATTTAGGCATTGTGGGTTGATTTTGTGTTGGATTTTGTGTTGGCTTCTCCTCACCTTCTCTTGCAAAAGGGTTGACGAACTCAATAGCGTTTGGTTGCATATCTACAACCTCACCAATACCTCTCAAAGTTCTTCTAGCAAGTCTTCTATTGTTTGTCAAAGTCCTTTCAATTTCGTGATCAAAGGGTAACAAGTTACCTTGTGATCTTCTAGACATGTAAAATATCAAACAACTTGAAAATAATTAGAACAAACCTTGAGGAGCTTTACTTCCCCAAGGCAAAGAAAGACACAACTAATAACAATCTAAGAAAATCTAAATCAAGTTAACACCGTCCCCGGCAACGGCGCCATTTTTGGTCGGACTCTCTTGAAAGGTTTAGTTTTCAGCACTTGTCGTTAGGAGCACCTAGACCAAAACAATATTTATAACTCCACAAACAACTCTACAATTAGTAAAGAGGCAAGTAAAGGTCGGATCCCAAGGGACGGGAATTAAGATGAGATTTTCAATTGCAACTAGCGGTGTCTAGGGGTGTCACAATTTGGGGTTTGAATAGAAGATCACTAAACTAAATAGCAATGAAAGTAAACAAGCAAGATGATTAAAAAGGGGTGTAAACAATTGATAAAAGGCACTAGGGTGTCATGGGGTCATAGGGGATTCATGGGAATTGATCATACAAGCATATTCTCAAATTATAAGCAAGCAATTATTGTTGTGATGGATCGAGTTGGTTTATATCTTACAATCCTAGGAAAGTTTGGGTCCCGGAGCCGAATCGATTAGATTGTACAACACCTACAAGTCGACTTAATCTTCCCTACTCAAATATATGCATGGTCTAATGAGACTCGAGTTAGTTTATGTCTTACAAGTCTCATTGAAAAGATAGGTGATGGGTAAAAAATGCAAGGATTCATAGGCTCGCATTTCATCAAATATAACATGTGCATAAGTTGAGATCACAACAAGCAAGCAAATAAACTATGAAAACATATTCATTTAAGCATGAATCATCCCCCATGTTGGTTTCCCCTAATTACCCATTAACCCTAGCTAAGTAAACTACTCACTCATTATCATGTTGAACATGCTAGCAAGGTTGTCAATCATACCAACAAAGTAAAACATGATGAATAAATGAAGATAATTAACAATAATTAAAAAGGGATTAAGAGGATTATACCTACTAATGATTCCAATAATAAAGCAAAGAATAATAGATGTACTTGATGATTGATTGGAAGGTTGTCAATCTCCCAATAATAACCCAAATAATCTTCAATTACCCAAAATGAAAGATGAACAAAAGAGAGATAAAGGAAATGAGATTTGTATTAAGACTTGATTAAAAGTTGATTACAAGATTAAAGAGAGATTAGATTGATATAAACTACACTAGAGATTGCTAAGAAGAACATGCTAATCTAATTAGACTAATGGGGTATTTATAGTGGGGATTAGGTACACAAATTAGGTTTACTAAGGGCTTAAATGACGATTAAGTCCTTGAGGAATCGCTCCTCTCCGAAAAATATGCGAGTCTCCTTTTTGCTAGTCTTTCCCGAGGTATGCGCATCCTTCATTGAACAAGTAGAAGACGGATTAGCTGTCACACAATCCGAGCGTCCAGGGCACGGGACGGGCGAATTGTGGGTCTTTTGGACGAGCGGATTCGTGGGGTGGACGCGCGGATTGTGGTGGTTTTGGACGAGCGTCCTTCTGAGGAAGACGCTCGGAATGCTTGTCTTGGACGGGCGGATTGTTGGCAATCCGCTCGGATTGTAGATCAACTTCTTCCTTTCTTCTTTTCTTCCTTTCTCTTCATACAATCCTTGAGGATTTCCTCGGGGATGCAAGGATCTTTTCTCATCATTGCCCATCTACTACAATATGTACAAAGGCCTTCTAGTCTTGTCTTCTCTTTGATGCTTGGTCATTGAATTCAATCAATTTAGCTCCATTTTGCCATGAAAATGCAAGGTTTGCACTCCTTTCCTACCAAGGGATCAAAACCTCAAAGAATATGCAAAACAAAGGACTAAAGACAATAAATGACCTAAATATGCACGAAAAAGCATGGGAACAAGGCTAATTTGGGGACTAAATATGCTCAAATTATGGTCACATCAGATAGGGGCGTATGGATCGGGTAAGATGACCGATTTCTTTTGCTTGTTTGCCCTTTCCCGGAACAACGTAGACGTCCTCTACGTCGTCTCTCCAGATACCGTTGATTTTGGGATCTCGAGGGTACCTTTGAGGGGCATTCCTCGGTAGATAATTTTTGTAGGGGAAGTTCTTGTGAGGGTAATTTTTGTGAGGTTCATTATTGTGGGGTGCATGCCAGAATGGTCGCGGGAGCAATCCTTTCTGGTGAGGGTAGTTTTGGGGGTTTGGAGGACCCTCCCTCCGGCGTGGTGTTGGTGTTGGTGGGTTGAAAATCAACCGGTGGTAGGCGTCCTCAAGTCGGATAATCCTTTCTGAGAGACTGGCTATTGCTTCTTCTACTTATTGGAATATGGTGAGCATGGTTGCGGCGCTAAATACAAATATCCCGTCCGGGGTATCCTTCTCCAAGACATTCACCTCGTCATCAATTGGCAGGACGAGGTGTGAGCAATCGAAGGCTGGCTCATCGTCAAAGATGGTATGGATTCCCAAGGGGTTTGTTTTATTGTTTGGTTTGGTGGGTGGAGGTAAAGGTAGTTCTCCCTTCTCGATCATATCTTGGATGACGTGCTTTAGTTTAAAACAAACCACTGTGTCATGACCTTTTCCTTGGTGATACTAGCAGCAGGCATCGTTATTCCAGAAACGGGTTTTCTTGGCCTCGGACGGGTCAAGAGTAGGCCCAATCGGTTGTAGTTTCCCTTGTTCCATGAGTCTTTTTAGGGCGCTGGCACTAGTTGTCCCCAAGTTTGTGAATACCCTTTAAGGACGCTCAATTTTCTTTGTGGTTGGTTCGAGAAGATTGACCTTATCAATTTTGTTTGTCTGATCATAAAGGCGAGATCAGGTTGATGTAGATCCCTGATAGCCTCTACCGGTGGTTTTGACTAGGACACCCTTGCGGAGATCGGCTTCAATGCGGGTTCCGAGGATTTGTAGATCCTGAAATGTTTTAATGTTTTGATATCTCAACAGGTTGGCATAAACCGGGCGGAGGTTGTTGACGAATTTCTCCACCAGAGTTGATTCACTCGGCTTACTGACCAATTGAGTGCTTACCATCCTCCAACAGGTTCGGAATTCTGTGAACCCATCCTTATCATTCTGAGTTTGGAACTCAAGAGTGCGGGTGTTGGCTTGGATTTTGACGTTGTCGGCATACTGTTTGGCAAATTCAACGGCAAGTTCTTCCCAAGTAGTAAGGTTCTTGGGGTCGAGGGAATAGTACCACTGGCGAGGAATTGGTTCCAGGGATGACGAAAGATCCTGGTGATGAGTTGCTGTTTGACCCCCTTAATGGACATGTAATCTTTAAAGGCTCGAATATGGTTGAGTGAGTCCTCCACTCCCTTGAACATGGGTACATCAGTCAGGGTAAAGTTGTCGGGTAGCTGATCCCCAACGGATTCGAATCTTCGATTGTTCTCAAGGTGGATATTGTTACGACGGGCTAGGAGTTGTTCTTCCAAGAGTTTCAGCCTCTTCACGGTTTCAGTAAAAGGCGGAGTGTTGTTTTCTCCAGTTTCCTTGTTTTCCAGGGTATCGATACGGGTCTCGACAAGGTCCAGGGTGACCGTAAGAGCGGTGAGTAGGCTAGCTAGCTGATTAGTGGTGACGTCTTTGTTGTCATTGTTGTTGTTGGACGATGCTCAGGAAGGGGCCATGGCTCTGAGGCAGAAAAATGGCTCACGTTACGTCCCAATGTGACACGGTTTAACGACTAAACGCAGACAACACAAGGGACAAAAAAATAGATCAGACTCGACTAGAAGAGGGCGACCATGTGTGCTGCCTCGGTGCTGACTCTATTTATAATGTGACGGTGTTGACCGGACTTTGACTCGCGTCCAATGTAATGGCGTGACGCCGTTGAACGAGTCTCGAGGTGCGACGACTAATAAGTAAAGACCCATAAGTACGCTTGCTTCGACTCGATAGACACGAGGCGGAATTGGAGTGGTGGACTAAAGTTTTCGAAAATAGAGATTTTCTAAAATATTCGTTTGTCGTTTTATGGACGGCTTCCGGAGGTCAGTTGAAAATTTGTCTTAAGTTTGTTTTCAAAAGACGGTTTGCGTTTGAGTTGGGGCAGCTCTAAAAACAATGTACTGTTTCAAAAGACGGCTTTTGAAATTCAAATTTGTATGTTGTGAAAATCGATTTTTGAAAGGTTTGAAAAGGTCTCGGGGACGTTGTGTGGTCCTCGGGATTTGAAAAAGTCCCAAAAAGGGGTGTGTGCCTTTTCGGGTTTTGAAAGAGCCATTGTGTCGGCGCGAGACGGGTTAAAATCCGTGTCTTAACGCGGCAATTATAACGGCGTAAAAAGGTGTTTTTTGTAATGGTTGTAGGAAACCAAGTTTGAAAATCGTAATTACGACGGCCCAAAAAGGTTTGTTGTTTGAAATGGTTGTAGAAAACTGGGTTTGAAAATCGTCATTATGACTGCCTAAAAAGACGTGCTTTCTGAAGTGATTGTAGAAAATCGAGTTTGAAAATCGTCATTACGACGGCCTAGAGAGGCGTGCTTTTTGAAGTACGACGATCGGCGAAAGACCGGGTTTGAAATGACCATTATAACGGTGCAAAAAAGGGTTTTGAAAGTTTGAAGTGACACGGAAGGACTTATGATCACATAACACATAAGCACTCGCAGTTTCATTATATTATGCATAATGCTGATACGCGTTTTTGTTGGAGTTAGTGTCCTCCACAATAGTGCGTTTACATAATAAATCTCATTAATGGAATATCATCAGATATTTTATTATTTGATCCTCGTCAGTTGATTAACGTAAATCGATAACGGTTGGCTAACTAGAGTTTGACTTTATTGTCGTGAGACGGCGGTGATCAACTGACCTCTTTCGGTCACACCTATAGGAACGAACCCCAATAGACAACTAATTAATTGTATGAGATATAATTTATTTAGTCCCTTGATTTGTAGACTAAAAGGTTAGTCAATTATTTTAAGAGAGAATTCGAGTTGCGAACTCGAGGAACGACATGTATTATTTAATTATGTGATAATTGAATAATAAATTTTGGGAGACGGGTTTTAGTTAATTAATTGTTAATTCACCAAAATTGTACTAATTGATTAATGTAATTAATATTAGTACGTAAATAATATGTGTAGCAGTACACGTATATTTACGGTGTGATTTGGACGAATTAATTATGGAAGTATTCAAACATGAAATGGTGTTTAAAATAAAATAACACGTATTTGTGCGACAAATATAAGAACCAATATGGACTCGTAAATGGGCAAGTGGACCGTGTAAAATAGAGTAGTAGATGATTAGGAACATAATCATTTCACCTTACTTTATATACTATCATAAGTTATCTTATAAAAGATTTTGCATGTGATGTAAGATGAAAAATATAAGACAAATTTAACACTCCACCCCCCCCCCCCCCTCTATAGACCAAATTGTTGTTCATTTTTCATTATTCACTTGTACACTTTGCATGTGACTTCTTTATTTGGTCTTTCTCTCTCTAAGATAATATACATCTTTACTAAGATTTTTAGTATACAAATTAATATTTACTAAGAGAGTTGGTAATATTAAAATATTATCAAGGGTATAATTTTAACAAGTTTCTAGTTAAATACTTGTTATTATTTTTGGGTTAAGTTCTTGGGTGCATCTTGAAGGAGATCTTCTCTTTGAAGATTTGTAAGGAGGATCATTCATTTGTTATAAGCTCAAGATCAAACTAGTAAGGTGAACTAGTTTGTGCCCATTTTACCATAAAATCAATGTAAGGAAATTATTTTTCCTTAAACTTTCATTTTATGCTTTTATATTTGCATGCATGTTACATAGATCACCTAAATGATAAATTATGAGATAATTTAATTTTTATTAGAGAATTTAATATGGATCTATGATATTTCAAGTGGTATCAGAGCTTAGGCTTGTAATTTGCATGTTGATTTTAAGCATTTTAATGAATTATGAGATAATTTATAAAAACTCAAAAATTGTGTTAGAAGCGGTTTTAGCAAGAAATTTTTGGGGCATGCAAACCTACTGATCTTAAAAGGTTTGTGGTTAAGTTTGGTGATTTTTGAAGTCATTTTGCTATTTTTAATGATTTTTGGTAGAAAACCGAGTCAAAATGCCGTATTTAAGTTAAAAAATTGACTAAAAATAGTTAAAAGTTGATTCGGTGTATGGAATTTTTATGGTATTTCATGCATGTTTTCTACTGATTTTATGCAAAAGGTTGAAGGTTGGTTCGAATTTTTTGCATGTTTATTGATTTTATGAGATAAAAGTCGATAAAAGTGAAAGAAAATAATCATAATTTCCAAACATTTGATTCTGCCCTTGATAAATTTATGTACATTTAAAAATATTATTGAAATGTTAAAAGTGAATTTTAATATGTGTTTTCACTTTGTTTTGATGTTTATTGGTTTTAGTGGTTAAAAACCGATAAATATCGATCTTTTTCTTCATAAAATTTATCCGGAATTTTTGGGAAATGTTTCTAACATTTTGGTGTTCTGGGGAGTGTTCCAGAATACTAAAAATTTTTGTTTCAATTTTTTGGGTAATTTTTCAATTATTTTGGATTTTTACTTAAAAATTATGATTTTATCGATTAAATTAGCAAAATATCACCAAATCAAACTAATTATTTATCATAAAATTAGTGAGGACTAATTTTGAGTTTCAAAACAGTTTGGATAATTAGTTTGGACTTAAATGAGATTTAAGAGTTGATTATTGATTTTTACATGTTAAAAATCGATTAAATCCACAAAAACCGAGATGAATACCAACGATTGATAGATAGGGCGATTTTGGCATTATTTTACAGCATTTTAAGCATATTTATTTAAGTTGAATGAATGATTGTCATTTATTTAAAGTATTTATCATGTTGTACCTAGTATGGCCTAGTTTAATTTTAATCGTTATTACCCGAAATGAATGGGAATATCGATTTGTTTGTAATTACATACGATATCGTATCGTCGGTTTGTAATTAACTAATATTTTTATTTATTTTATTAATTAATGTATAATAGGAATAGCTATGTAATTCAATTGTAATAGTTATTTTTACCGGCGTTTCCAAAAGACGGATTACATCGAGACGGAGTCTATTATTTGAAGGTGTTCCAAATCCCACAAGGAAGAGCCACTTTTGGAATGAAGAGGCAAGGGACCAACGAGTTGGTTTCTGAAATGTAGTAGACTAGTTTTTATTAACTAGGTGGCCATAGTAGGATTTATTCATATGCTTACTTGTTTGCTTGTTTTATTTTCGCGCATGCCAAAATCGCCACTCACATGCATTTTTATTTTCGCGATTGTCAATTCACATCATTTACATTCACCGAATTAACTCACTTATAAGGAATTTATGACTAAATTGACAAGATCTCTCACATAACTAAAATTGAGATTAGCCTTACCAATTAGTAACACCTATGAATCTCTTGTTCATTAGAGCCACGCTCGCCCAAGCGGGGTGTTCTCTTTTTACCTTGGGTAAGTAGGGTGGTAAACGGTTATCACACGCTAAAATTGGTTGGACTCAACGGGATATAAGACGGTCTTGTGTTCCGGGGCTAGTAGATGGATTTAAGGAAATTCGTCAACCAAGAGTTGTAGAGGTAGAATTAGTCAACGTGACTTACCGAATTTACACAATGATGGGATGTTTCGCCCAAGCGATGCTCGTTTTTGTTTAATATTTGGGTCTTGGAATCATTTATATAATTTAGTGGGAGATCATTATATAAATGCTAAAACTTGTTAAACATGTTTTAACAAGTAAATTTTTAAACAATGGATGTTAATTTTTCCTTTTTGTTGTAGCATTTTAATTCGCAATGGCAATTTCATCAACTCCATCGACTACTTCACTAGGCAAAGATTCATGGCTAAGGTCCGTAATGGACAAATGTATCTTAAAAGATGACGATAGTAACTTTCTTGAATGGGAATCCAACATCAAAAGTGTCGCGTTGTGCGACAATGTGCTCACTTACTTGACCGATGCTCCTCCTATCGAGCCCGGTGCAAGGGCTTCATCGGCGGTGCGGACCACCTATGATGACCATGTGAGGATGTCGAATGATATCAAGAATGTGTTGACATGGTCGATGTCCCCAAATCTCAAGCTATCATGCATTTCTTTAAATGCGTACGAGATATTCACTCGTATGGTCACTATGTTTTCACAAACACCTAAAGTCCGTCAATATGATGCGGCGGCACGCTTCTTTGAAGCTAAGCTTGGGAGGGGCCAAAAGGTTGGTCCCCATGTACTCAAAATGGTCGAATATGTTGACATCCTAGAGCGTCTAGGGTGTAAGATTTCTAAGACTCTTGTGGTGGATCGTATCCTCCACTCACTCCCCACTAAGTTTGCCCACATTAGGGTAAACTACAACATGAATGACATGGATAAGAGTTACCATTAAATTCATGCACTCCTCACCAAGCGGAGAGGGATATGGAAGCTAGTGGGAGTGAAAAAGGAGATGTTTTAACCATGAAGTTAAAGAACATGTCCCTTAGAGTCAAGAAAGGAAAAGGGAAAGAAAAGTCCCAATTCAAGAAATCGTCAAAGAAACATGACAAGGGAAAGGGGAAGGCAGTTGAGAATGGCAATCCCAAGGCAAAAAGTGTCAAACTCTCCGAGGCCGAATGTTTCCATTGTAATGAGAAGGGGCATTATAGGAGGAGTTGTCCCAAATACTTGGAGGATCTCAAGAAAGGGCGTATGACGCCTATTGGTATGATTTCCTCTCTCTATGTGATAGACGTTAATTATGCTTGTACTTCCACTTGGGTACTTGATACCGAATGTGGCTCTAACCTTTGTAATCATTTGCAGGGTTTAAGGGACGTGCAAGCACTAGCAAAAGGTGATGTGGATCTCCGCATGGGCAATGGAGCTAGAGTAGCCGCCGTTTCCGTGGGGACCTATGTGCTCACTTTAGGTAGTGGTTTAGAGTTGTATTTAAATAAGTGTTATTTTGTACCAACTTTAACTAAGAACATCATCTCAATTTCCGCGTTAGATGCGGAAGGCTTTTGTTTTATGATTAAGGACAAGTGTTGTACTTTTTCTTTTAATGATGTGGTTTATGGCAAGGCCATTTCAATTGGAGGCATTTATGTTTTAAATGATGTTAATGACGTTTATCATGTGGAAACTAAAAAGCTCAAAACGGGTGATCCAAACGAATCCTACCTTTGGCATTGTCGTTTAGGCCACATAAACGAAAGACGCATTAAGAGACTTGCTTCATCAAAAGTGCTCAAACCATTTGGTTTCAAATCTTATGGTACATGCGAGTCTTGCCTTTTAGTCAAGATGGCTCGTGCACCTTCTGCGGGAAAAGGGACACGAGCTAGTGAGGTTTTGGCTCTCATACATACGGATGTGTGTGGACCATTAACCATCACCGCTAGAGGAGGTTTTCACTACTTCATTACTTTTACTGATGACTTAAGTAGATATGGGTATGTCTACTTAATGAAGAACAAGAGTGAACCTTTTGACAAGTTCAAAGAGTTTCAAAATTAAGTAGAGAACCAATTGGATAAAAAGATTAAGACCCTACGGTCCGACCGTGGTGGTGAGTATCTAAATATTGAATTTGATTCACACCTAAAAGATTGTGGTATAGTATCACAATGGACTCCTCCTGGCACACCGCAATTAAATGGTGTGGCCGAAAGGAGAAACCGAACTTTACTAGATATGGTTCGGTCTATGATGAGTCTAACTGAGCTTCCTAGTTCATTTTGGGGTTTTTCCCTCTTGTCCGCAGTATTTTCACTAAATCGAAGCCCGACTAAAGCGGCCGATAAGACTCCATATGAGATATGGATAGGGAAAGTCCCTCATTTGTCATTCATGCGTATTTGGGGTTGCGAAGCGTACCTTAAGATCAAGTCTGACAATAAGCTTGCACCCAGGTCTGACAAATGTCTTTTTTGTAGAATATCCAAGGGAAACATGTGGCTATTACTTTTACAATAAACATGGGAACAAAGTGTTTGTGTCTCGTGATGCTGTCTTCCTAGAAAAGGAGTTTATTTCTAGGAGACAGAGTGGGAGAAAATTTGAACTTGAAGAAGTTCGAGAGCCACAAACCGAGAATGAGGTAGAGGAGAACGTGGAGGATAGCATTCCCTCTTCCTCTGAAACGGTTATTGTTCCTAGAAAGTCAAGTAGGATTTCTAATCCACCTGATCGCTACCTTAGTAACATTGAAGAAGATGGTGTTTTGTTACTTTTAGAAAGTGATGAACCCACTACCTACAAATCGGCCATGTCTAGTCCCGACTCCTCGCTTTGGCTAGAAGCCATGCGGTCCGAAATGGATTCCATGTACGAGAACCAAGTATGGGACTTGGTGGATTTACCTGAGGGAGTGTGACCCCTTCAGTGTAAATGGATATATAAAATTAAGCTCGGCGTGGATAAACATGTGGATGTTTACAAAGCTAGATTGGTGGCAAAGGTTTCACCCAAGTTCATGGTTTACACTATGATGAAACATTCGCTCCAGTCGCTATGCTTAGGTCCATTAGGATAATCTTAGCGGTTGCCGCATTTCATGATTATGAGATTTGGCAAATGGATGTCAAAACCGCCTTCTTGAATGGGATTGTAGAAGAAGAGGTGTACATGATACAACCTGAAGGTTTTGTGGATACATCTAACCCTAAGAAGGTGTTTAAGCTCAAGAAGCCCATTTATGGCCTTAAGCAAGCATCTAGGAGTTGGAATCATCGCTTTGATCATGTTATTAAACAATACGGTTTCACTAGAAGTGTGGAAGAACCGTGTTTATACATGAAGTTTAGTGGGAGTAAGGTTACATTCCTTGTCCTATATGTGGATGACATATTGCTCATTGGGAATGATGTTCCATCACTCACTTCCGTTAAGGAGTGGCTAGGGAAACACATCCAAATGAAGGACTTGGGAGAGGCACAACAAATCTTGGGTATCCGGTTCTATAGGGATAGGTCCAAGAGGATACTAGCATTGAGTCAAGAAGCTTATATTGACAAAGTTCTTGACCGGTTCAATATGAAAGACTCCAAGAGTGGATTTCTAACTATGGGCCAAGGGATTACTTTGAGCAAGTCACAGTCTCCCTCCACCCCTAAGGAAATTGAACACATGAAGACCGTAACTTATGCTTCCGTTGTTGGGTCTATCATGTATGCTATGATTTGCACTCGTCCCGACGTTGCGTATGCCATGAGCATGACAAGTCTTTATCAAGCCAAGCCTGGTGAGAGTCACTGGATAGCCGTAAAGAACATCGTGTACGACAAGGTTGGGCCCGTCCTATCAGCATATTAGTCTAGTAATTTTTGCTCACCTTTGAGGCCCGAGTAATGTTTATCGAGTCGTGTTAGTCATATTTAAGAGGAAAATCAGTAATTTAATGTGTAATGATCAATATAGGTTATGGTTATTTCATGAACGTAGAACGTTTTCTAATGCATGTATAAGACAAGTATTAAGAAACCGGAGAAATGTGATCCACCACTACATCCTTCTTTGCTACCACATCCCCAACCGTCAAAGCTAATAATAAAATTTAAATGCAACATTTTAAAAGTTCACTTGAGATTACTTTAAGATTTGTCCCTGGACACATGACTTACATATTTCATGCAGGCACATTGTTATTTCATGCACATAGAGCATTTTTTAATGCATGTACGATGTTAGAGAGATTTCCGTACGACCCTTTCGTTGTGCAATTTTGAAAATGGTCTCTCGTTTTTCTTGCCTCATAACATGTTTTTTTCCAGAATTAGTCCTGAAACATGACTTCATGTCTTAAACGACTTATATATATTCCAAAATCTAATATATACTCTAAAGACTTAGTGTATTAGATATTCCAGAATCTAACATGTACTAAGAATCTAATATTCCATAGTCTACTCAAATCAAGGAATCAGATCAAAAAAATGCAAGGCTCGGTGTTTCGAATGTAGGATTAGGTTCTCTGCCACTCCTTTTGCACATCACTCGACTCAAGTGTTTAGAAAATAACACCTAGTGATAATCCTATAAAAAAAGGGAGGAAATATTGTTACGTAAAGGTCACTCCTAGACAGAATCTAATGAAAAGAAAATTAAAATTAGACAAAATTAAAATTAGGCATTCGAAAGTTCTTGATATTTACCTTTCTCTTGTTTTGGTCCCATTTGATAAGATGTGCAATCATACTCTCAGCATATTCATCCAAATCCTACATATAAATTTCATTTGACAATAAATATTAAAAGGCTTGAAATAAAATATACTGAAAAATGTTCACAAAAGTTAGTTGAAAAATTGATACCTCGTAACAACGCTCATCAGTCCCTGATGCTTGATCACACAAATTTTCTAGCCACTTCAACAAATAAACTCCATAAGCATACCCGTTGTTTTGTCGAGGCACATTCACAACCTCCCACTGAAAAGTTTTGATCTTCAACAACCTTGTGTATCTCGGAGAGTCTCTTACGATGATCTCCAAAGCAGGCAGGAGCTATACAAAAACATGACTGTGAGTGATTGTGATTGTGGTATAAGGATATTTAATGCACATACAAGGTTATGTCATGCACAGACAAGGTTATTTCATGCATATAAAGATTGCCACTAATAAATCATACCTGATCAAGTAAAAATTTACGTCTGACATGAGGGCGCCTGGGCAAGTTAGAGTCGAGTATGAAGTTCATCCTTTTCCCGAAGTCAACAACACAAGAAAACCAGTGTGGTCCCTCCACACAATAAGGAAAGAAAGCCTGAAATATTACGAAGTAGTCAAGTAGGATGTATTGACTTCGAATGAAAAAAAAAGTGCATTGAAAAAAAAAAGTGCATGGAAAAAAAAGTAAGAGTGTTTATTTACCAGTTGGGTTGTGTTTAGATTGAGGGGCAAGTAGTCAAGTAGAATGTATTGACTTCGAAACCCGTTTTTACCGAAAAATTCCTGAAATTTGAGAACATTTGTCAAAATTCTTTGTAATTTCAAAAACCAAAAACAAGCATATGGACTCAATAAGGAATATGAATACCTTTATTATTGTTGGAAAATACACAACACTTGGGTTTCCGAGTGTCGTACGAATACCAACATCATCAATAACCATATCTATTACCCAATTTCCTGGTAGCAAGATCTGCAACGCGTCTTGGGTTACTTGCTACCAGTCGGTTTCTACAACGACCTCACTAATGATGCACATGTTGTAATTAGGAAACACGGAACAACAAAGAGTGGACAAAAACTAAAGTTTTAAAAAAGTTGTATGGTCAGTTAAAACTTACTCTTTATTTGCCCCAATTTTCCGAATATAATTGATCAAGTGTGCATCTGTATATCCATCTTGTGGCACTTGATTACTGGGAAAAGGGGAAAATAAAAGCTCCTTGATTAAGGGGCAAAAAAGGAAAAACGGAAAACAAAGCTACTTAAGATTTCGCACTACCGAATCTGGCCACCATTCTTGTAAGCCTTTGCTGCAGCCGTCACTTGAACTTTGTAGGAGTTGTTTTGCCAAGTTAAAATTTCATTACAAACCCTCATAATGTAACGTTTAACATCAACTCTCTAAACAATAAGAAGAACAGAAATCAACATCAGTGCCTTCATATTTAATGCACATAGAAGGCTATTTCATGAAACTCCAACGCTAATTGATGCATCTTTATAGCTACTACTATCAGGAGACTTAGTTAGAAACAATAGATAAAAAGGTGAATCTAAATACACACTTACTTCCTTTATACCCACCTTTGAACCAAAGCGTGCCTTAACCCCGTTGTACATCTCCATATGACGCATGAGATAGATTCCAGTATCACGCTCCACATCTATGTCAAAGTGCGGAAGATACAACTTAGGCACCAAAAGCCATGCAGACGCCAGCTTTGGAATCTTACTTGAAAGCGTAAGCAACAAGCTCTTCTGATAAAGGAAAAACAATGACAAGTAAATAATCTCTCACAAAAATTAGACGAAAATCAGCCACTTTATTGTAAATAAGATCTGAAGACATACCACAGATTTAGCATGGCGAGAATAGTCAGTTAACGGAGGCATCAAGTGCAACACTTCTAACAAGTTCTTCGCAACATAATAACAGAAAAGAAGTGGCAAGGGGGTAACAATAGAAATGAAAACCTGTACGACAATGAAAACAAAGACAACAATGAAAAGAAAGACGGAAATGAAAAGAAAGACGCTTAGTTGAGTACAGCCATAGTAATGTAAGAATCATGAAGGACTTACCAACTTCACGTCTGCAAATTTGAGATCCAATGAGGCAATCTGTTCATTAAACTACGTGACCCGTATTAGAGAATAAAATCCTGGAATAGTAGGACACCTATTTCATGCATGTACAGTGTTGTCTAATGCACCTAGATTGGTGTTTCATGCATCTACAAAGTTACTTTATGCATTCATAAGTTTACTGATTTACATACAATTTCATGCATGTACAATTAGAGAATAAAATTAAAATGGAAAACATACGTCAGTTGTATCCGTCAAAAACAGACGGCAAGGGGATTTACGATCTCTGAGTTTGTTTCGCTCATTCAAATAATCACACCACAGAGAAATAACCTCTGTATGAACTCGACGACCAGGAAGCAAACTCTTCATATGACTTCGTGTTAGAGTCTTGCCCGTATAGCTAAACAAAACCTCCCTATACAGTTATGAAAACATGAAGCCTTAGTGTTAGACAGAAAATATAATACATATATGCTGAACAAGATAAGATAAAATAATTATAAGAGAGTGATACATACTCTTCAGCTAAGTCCTCTGAAAATGCATAGTCTCCTACCAGTCTTTCCAACTGACTCAAGTCACGAACCATGTCCACGTTTCTGATAAGGAAAGGCGAACGGTAAACATCTGCGACGTCAAAACACCTCTTAGGGAGCACCCTCTTAGTTTGTAGAGTCTCAGTTGGGGACTCTTCTACTAGGGGAGAAGAGGGCGCAGTTGGCGATTCGTCCAATGATACTTGAGAGGAGATAACTACATGCGATGGAAGGGATGGTTGGGACTGTTGGAATATGTGTCCTCCGAGAATAATGCGATCACAACTGTTGATCATGATGATCACATGTTTAAGTCTCATTATATAGAAAACAATTGGGGAGTTATATTGTTACTGTCAACTGGTCAACATATATCGGTAATGATTGGCTGACTAGAGTTTGACATTACTGTCGTGTGACGGTGGTGATCAGTTGACCCCCTAGGTCATACCTAAAGGGCAATACTCTTAATTGATTATTTAATTAATCGTATAATGTTGCGAGTTAATTAAATTACTTGAAAATTGACGGACGATTTTGGAAGTAAAATTTACGTATCATATTGAAATGTGATTAAATAAGATACGGTCTGAGTAATTGAATTGTATCATTACTCGGATGAAATAATTGTTTAATGTAACAATTAAATTGAATGAATTGTTATAAATACAATCAGTTGTAATTTATAAATGGTAAAATATTTTGGCACAAGTAATTATAAAATTACTAAGTCGATTTTTGTATGTGACGTATTTTTATTAATACGTTGATTTTTAATATGTTAAAAATACATAACAAATTTATATCACATATGACATGTGACATATTGACAATTGACAAAAATAATATGGAATCCATATTATAAAGTCGGCCGAAAATTAGAGGGTTGTTGAGCTAATTATATGTTGATTGTAATTAGTGGAAGGCATGATGATTGCACTAGTCACTAGCCATGCAAGCCTATTGTTCATTGTGAAGAACAATTTTTCCATGCATTGGCTCCCCTAAAGCTCTCCTCTTACACGGTTTTGGGGAAGAAAAACCATCATTGTTTTTCTATAATTTTTACCTAATAATAGACTAAGTGTAGTGTATTATTCATTTTATTCCATCTATCATCCAAAATACAATTTTAGAGAGAATAAAAATCCTCCTCTCTTTCTCTCTAAAAACCGAAATATTCAAAGTGTTAAAAATATTTTGGTTCAATTTTCTACTTGATTAATATTATACTAGTATTTGTAATATTAATTAAATTAAGAGAAAGCCTTGGGTATAAAGCTTAGGGAGAGATCTTATACTTAGATCTTGTTCATCCATAAGGGAAAGCTCAAGATCAAAAGAGAAAGGCGATCTCTTTTGTGCCCTAATAACCGAAAATCACCAATGTAAGGACATGATTTCTCCTCTATTTTATTATTGTTTGCATGCATAAAATCCGCATTTAATTTTATGACATATTAATTATGACATATATGAGTATGTTAGTATGTATATGAATCTACATTTCCTTCAATCGGTATCAGAGAGCCACGGTTGTTTGCATGCAAATTGGTTAAAAGTTTTTCCGAGTTATAAGAATAACAAATAAAACTTGTAAAATTTGTGTTATTATGATATATCACGAAATTATTACATGCATGTTAATATTTCTGGTTCTAAAATGTTTTAGGATATTTTGGTTAATTTTTCGGATTTTTATTGTTCATAATTTACAATAATGGCATTTAAATATGATTTTATGAGTAAAAATGTCATTTTTGGTCTAAAATTAGCTATACTTCGAATTTTCACTTGGTTTTTGGATATGTTGTCACATATATTATTTTGAGATAACCTGTAAAATTTCATATTTTTTGGACTTGTTATGCTCGAAAAATGAATTTTTCATTATTAAATTCGGATTTAGGTGAAAAATAGGTTAATATGAGTTAAATTTCGAATCTGGTCATAGAAAATTAATATGTTGTCACATGCAATTTTACAAGATGTGTGTAAAATAATTGGCTATAAAGAAGTCTTTTTGCATGATTTATGAATTTTTGAAGAAAAATAGCATAAATAGTGACATTATTAGTGGAAAATTAATAAAACATAATATATGACTTAGGAAAAACGTGTAATGTTGCATTTTATTATCTTTTTCAGATCTAAAATTGAAAAGTTAGTGAAAATAATTTTTCCATGTTTTTATGATTATTTTATTAAAAATCGATAAACCGCAACATTGTTTTCCCGGAAAAATTTCGAAATTTTTTAACCTAAGAATTTGAACATTATGAGTGTCATGGAATTTTTCCAGAATGTTCATGAGTTTAAATTTCAAATTTCAAATTTATTTGAAATTTTGTGACTTATTTGAAGTTTAATAGCTTATTTTGTAATTTTTAATCCATTTATGAACAATTTTATAAAATATGGGTTAATTATGGTCAAATTATTAGTGAAGACTATATTTTGAGTCCTAAGAGGTTAGGGTAATTAACTTATGCATAAATATGAGTTTATGTATTTTTGTGATTATAAAAATGTTGAAATCACGCAAATCCGTAAAAACCGAGTAATATACGATATTGGCTAATTAAAAGGCGATTTAGCATAAAATTGAGCATGTTCATACATATTATAATGCTGCATTTTTCTTTATGATTGTCATAATTAATTTATGTAATTTTGAATTATGTAATTTTACTTAGTATGGCCTTAGATTTTAATTGGTATTTCCCGAAATGTATGGGAATATCGATTCGGTTGTAATTTTTATTGTGATCTCGTATCACCGTTTTTAATTTAATAGATTTATTTTATTTTAGTTACAAATGTATAATAGGAAATTATGTAATTTATTATGTAATTTTATTCATTCCGGAGTTCTCAAAGACGGATTTCTTCAAGAATGGCGATACATAAAGACGGTGTTACATCGAGATGCGTGCCACAACCGAAGTTCAAGGGACCAATGGAGTTGGTTTCCGAATATGTAATAGTTAAATAGTTTTTCTATTTTAGGAAGGCCATACTAGGATTTATTTACTTTTATGCTTGCATTTTATTTTATGTCACATGCATCGCTAAATCGCCATAACTAAACATGCATTGTCTTATCGAGTTTATCGACCGTGTCAAATATAATTATCGTAGTTCACCGCTTTAGTTCACTTAAAACGTGATAGATAATAATTTGACATGACCTCTCGCTAAAACAATTAATTGAGACATAGCCTTACCAAAGAGTAGAAACCATGAAAACCTATTTCGTGAGGGAGTGCACTCGGCCACACCGGGGTACAAACCTTGTTACATAGGGGAAGTGGGTGATAAATGTCTATCCACCGAATTCATGTGTATGAGGGTTTCATCGGCCACACCGTGCCCAAGTTAATGTGGGTTTGGATCATGGACACATTTATTCGAAATTTGGATTGAACTCAACAAAAGTTTTTCGATAAGGGTTTTATCGGCCACACCGTCCCCTTGTTGAATGTGTTTTGGGCTATAGATAAATGTTAATGTAATATTATCGACCAAGAGTTCTAAAAGTAGAATCGATTAAAACGTTAATCCACCGAGTTATATTGATGAGGGTTTCATCGGCCACACCGTGCCCAAATTGATATGAATTTGGGTCTTGGAATCATTTATCTAGTTGGGTAGAGGTCACTAGAAAAATGCATAAAACTTGTTTAAATCATACATTTTTGCGAGTATTATTAAAACGACAATTGTTTTACTCCTTATATTTTGTTTTGTAGACCACTTCTTTTTCATAACAAATGGCAACATCAACACCAACTCCTAATGCTACACCACTCGCTAGTTCGTCTTGGCTCCGATCCTTTATGGATCGATGTAAACTTGAAAAGAATGGGTCAAATTTCTCCGAATGAGATGCCCAACTCAAATTAGCCGCCGAAGGTGACGACAAGCTTCGTTACCTTACCGAGGCCTCTCCACCCGAACCCTCCACTAGGTCCACCGCGGCCACTAGGGAAGTCTATGAGACTTACCAAAAGGAGTCCGCCGCAATGAAAAATGTCTTGATATTTGCGATGGAGGCGGACCTCCAAAGGAGAGCCTTCAAAATGGGCAATGCTAATGAGATTTACTCCAAACTTGTGACCATGTTTTCACAAACTCCGCGGATCGTCCAATATGAGGCGGCCGCGGCATTCTTTGATCTCGACTTCAAAGAGGGCCAAAAGGTTAGCCCTCATGTGCTCAAACTCATGGAGCTTGTCGAGACCTTGAAAATTCAAAAGGTTGAGATCCCCAAAGAACTCATCGTAGATAGGATTCTACACTCCTTGTCCAAAGTCAAGGCATATGTGCAATTCCGGGTGAATTTCAACATGCAAGACAAGGATGTGTCTCTTGAGGAGTTGCACAAGTTACTTGTGCAAGCCGAGAGGGACATGGGGTTAAATGTGAACCCTCCCAAGGATGTGCTGAACATAAGCGCAAAGAGTAAGGGGAAGTTCAATAAGAATGGGAGAAAGGGCAAGAAGCAAGCTCCCACATTCACCAAAGCTAAGTCTTGTGAAGCTAGCACCTCCAAAGTCAAGAAGGGTCCTCTTGATAAGTGCCATTATTGTAATGGCATGGGTCATTGGAAAAGAAATTGTTCCAAATACCAGGCCCGTCTTTGAGCCCGTGCAGCCCGTGCGGCTGCACAGGGCCCCCAAAATTTAAGCCCAAAAACCAACTAACTTCATATATCAATAGAGCACAAATGTTGATATCAACCGCATACTGTCTCATTGGATTGTCATTTGGTTTTCACTCCCACACCCCGCGTTCGAATCCTCACAAGCCGATTTATTTTCCATTTTTTATATTGCTTACACTTAATACTATAGTTAGGCCGTATAATTGGTTTTTTTTTTTACCAATATTCTTATTTTTAGCAAATGAGTATAATATATTTTACCCAATTTAAAACAATTTCTATTACGTAATGACCTAAAAATAGTGGGAAATAATTTTCAGTTTGGCTCATAAAATTAAGTAACTAATACTTTTATATTTTTACGTGGATTTAATTTATTACTCCTATTTCATTTGGTATCCTAAATCAACTTCATAATAATAAAATATACGGAGTAAGTTAAGTTTCACGGTATGTTACCGTATAAATTTAGATTTATATAAATTTAAAAAATTTCCGCTTAGAACAAATAAAGGGCCCCATTTTATATTTTTGCACAGGGCCCCTAAATCTCCAAGACGGCCCTGCCAAATACCTTGGTGATATCAAAGCTGGAAAGATCACTCCAGTAGGTAAATGACTATCCTTCTTTTATGTTTCAAATTCAACTATGGTAATATGATGCAAAGTTGTGATAATGTATCTCCCTTTTTATTGTAAATAGGGCCTCCACCAAGCAAAGACAAAGGAAAGGAAAAGCAAGCATGAGAAACCATGGAGAAGCTAAGGATAGCTTTTATGGAGCTTTGTTTTTCATTGTCTTATTTTAAGTAATGTTTTGGATTTTAGAACTTTAAGTTTCCGTGTTCGACATGGAAAAGTATTTTGGATAATGAGTTGTATTTTGGATGATGGTGACTAGGTTTGCAACCCAAGTCACCCATTTTATCATTTATCCTTTTAATGTTCTAAAATTCATCTTTAAATGCTTGCGTTTTGAAACATAAGATCATTCACTTAAAGTGATCTAATAGACAAATATAATGACGGGTTTCATTATATGTCCACATGCTTAAGGCATGTGTATGATCATTTATAAAGTGATTTTGAGTCTATGAACTCTCTTAAAGGAATGTCAATCACCAAGAACTCATATGAAATCAATAACAATTAGTCAACCTATGAGGAAGTTCTCCTTATACTTCAACATCATTAATTTGTGTCTCATATGCTATCTTTGAATGATTAGTGTATTTATTCTAAAGATAGAGTGGGAGAAAAATGAGGACACAACACACAAGGCAAGATAAAATTGTGTACTTGTGTAAATGAAGATCTACGCAAGAGAAAATGATTTGAATGAAGGTATATCTATTTACATAGTATGCCGAATAGATGAGATCTATGGTCTCAAGTTAATTCTATATGACTAAAGAGACCAAGTGTAGTTAACATAAGAGTATATTCTCAAGATAACTACATGAGGAGACCAAAAGAAAGTTTTGGAAGAAAATGACTAATGTAAAGTCTCAACAAGTTTTGACTAAGTTTATGAAACATTTGACCAATAGTTTCAACCTTGAGATTTACTTAAAAGCCTAAATAAATCATAGTAACATACTAGTTATGATCGAGTTGCAAGGATTGATATACCGATATCTTCAATAGCCAAAGTTTTAACCACGTAGATGTCATGCTTAACCTCACTATGAATGGTTAAACCTCCTTCCAAAAGGGTATTTGCGAAGGATGTATTCTAAATATTGTTTATATTTGAAAATGACATTACTACACATCATTATGACATGAGTGTGTTGGAGATTTAAAATCTCTTTCCGTAAGGTTAAGATGAGACCACTTCAAAATAGGCATTTTGAAAGGATATGATAGGAACATATATGGTTTTATCCTAATAACTTGGCAATGCAATTTATATTACAATTCTTGATAAATTTCGATTGAGAAGTCAATTTCGAAATGTGTAGAATTGAGTGGGAGTTAAGAAAATCTCATGTGAAGACATGGAATTTAGTGGGAGCTATCATCCTTTGAATGTTTACAACTCATCACTCATTAAAGAATGACGAGCTGATACCTTCTTTCATAAAGAAGCTTTTGAGTTTTCAATTCTGGATGAAAATGGACAATGATGGATCCAATTACATCAAGGGATGTTGGATTAGTATTAAGAGATACACATCACATCAACATACACATAGGTTATTCATATGAATGAAAATGGAATTACCATTAGCAGTCATGGTCGTCCATAGAACCCACGAATGGTTGATCTCATGATTATTAGTAACTAATGTTTCCGCCATTAGAATAATCATGTACATGTCCAATTATGAATCATATGCATAAGAGCATGATGATAGAATTGGTGAGCCATAATGGAAACGTCATGTATTCTCAAGAAGAATCCGATGAGCGATTTCGGTGTTTGACGGAATACTCCATTATGTGATAAGAGGTTGCACATACTGTAGAAAATCCGAGCACATATGAGGATTTATGAGAATCCCAATTCTTTCAAGCCTTGAAAGAGAAATGAGAAGTTTTGAAAGATGCTTGGTTGAATAAGAGGTTATTCAAAAATAATCTTTCCTAGTAAAGCTAGGACTTATGAGAAGTACTAAGCTAATAATCTTGTCAATTGTTACAAGATTCTACAAAACGTATACCTGGTGCATTATGTGTGGATGGAATACTTGATCGGTACAAGTTATGTCATTCATCACAAATTCGTTCGTTATGTGATAGTCGATTAGAAAGTTCTTTCAAGTTAAAGAAACGAAACCAAGGTCGGGAACCTTGATGTGTACTTGGTAGGATTCATGCTATAAGAGAGAACATGAATGCAAAGGAAATTGCAAGTGCAAGAAGTTTGAACACATGGACACATGGGATGTTAAACTTCTATTGCATTCAATAAGTGTTTACACTGACGATATACATCACAAGGTTGTAATATGATATTGACTACCCGAGTGTGATGTCGACATTTGTCGTTTGAGTTATTATTAACTCACCTTGTACTTTGTTGTATCCAAACGGGTTGTGGAGACAATTGAACCCCGTTAAAGTGAACACGGATTAACATTGTATTTGCCCATAGTTACTTGTATGAGGTGACGTCTCGAAGTGACTAGAGTGTGATGCGATTGATGGCAAGTTCAAGTGCCATAGAGTCATGTGAGACGACTAGTCGATCACATAGGCAGACTGTTAGGAACATTTTGTCGGGCCTAATGACCGCTTATAGAGTTCTGGCAAATTTATATAGCCTGGTCGTGGCGAGAGCTACTATAGTATTCAAATGAGTCGATTCTTTTGACTAAAGACTATTCTCCTAAGATGGCACAGTTTCAGATTAACTTTGATTTGTGTTACTACGACCTTCGTAAATGGGGTCAAATGGGCATATTTTGGGTTATGATGGCTGTGGCTAGTCGAAGGGAATGAGTGCGATAGGAATTGTCCACCCCTAGTCAGGGTTATAACAATATCTCAGGGCCACTCGAGGAGTAATGAACTGGAAATGCGTGGCCACGCTCGGATGGCATCCAGAGTGGATGAATCCGGTCAATCAGTTATTCTCCAGATCGAGGAAACCACTCTCGATATGATCACTTGCAAGTACGACCTGAAAGACACCTTGCATTGAGTGGGAGATAGTAATAGGACAAGAGAATTGGTGACGCACACTTGTCGAGGACAAGTGGGAGATTGTTGGAATATGTGTCCTCCGACAATAATGCGATCACAACTGTTGATCATGATGATCACATGTTTAAGCCTCATTATATAGAATACAATTGGGGAGTTATATTGTTACTGTCAACTGGTCAACATATATCGGTAATGATTGGTCGACTAGAGTTTGACATTCTTCGTCGTATGACGGTGGTGATCGATTGACCCCTAGGTCATACCTAAAGGGCAATACTCTTAATTGATTATTTAATTAATCGTATAATGTTGCGAGTTAATTAAATTACTTGAAAATTGACGGACGATTTTGGAAGTAAAATTTACGTATCATATTGAAATGTGATTAAATAAGATACGTCCGAGTAATTGAATTGTATCATTACTCGGATGAAATAATTGTTTAATGTAACAATTAAATTGAATGAATTGTTATAAATACAATCAGTTGTAATTTATAAATGGTAAAATATTTTGGCACAAGTAATTATAAAATTACTAAGTCGATTTTTGTATGTGACGTATTTTTATTAATACGTTGATTTTTAATATGTTAAAAATACATAACAAATTTATATCACATATGACATGTGACATATTGACAATTGACAAAAATAATATGGAATCCATAATATAAAGTGGGCCGAAAATTAGAGGGTTGTTGAGCTAATTATATGTTGATTGTAATTAGTGGAAGGCATGATGATTGCACTAGTCACTAGCCATGCAAGCCTATTGTTCATTGTGAAGAACAATTTTTCCATGCATTGGCTCCCCTAAAGCTCTCCTCTTACACGGTTTTGGGGAAGAAAAACCATCATTGTTTTTCTATAATTTTTACCTAATAATAGACTAAGTGTAGTGTATTATTCATTTTATTCCATCTATCATCCAAAATACAATTTTAGAGAGAATAAAAATCCTCCTCTCTTTCTCTCTAAAAACCGAAATATTCAAAGTGTTACAAATATTTTGGTTCAATTTTCTACTTGATTAATATTATACTAGTATTTGTAATATTAATTAAATTAAGAGAAAGCCTTGGGTATAAAGCTTAGGGAGAGATCTTATACTTAGATCTTGTTCATCCATAAGGGAAAGCTCAAGATCAAAAGAGAAAGGTGATCTCTTTTGTGCCCTAATAACCGAAAATCACCAATGTAAGGACATGATTTCTCCTCTATTTTATTATTGTTTGCATGCATAAAATCCGCATTTAATTTTATGACATATTAATTATGACATATATGAGTATGTTAGTATGTATATGAATCTACATTTCCTTCAGGGACGAGATCAGAATTGGCGATATTGGCGATAAAGGACGAACTACTGGAACAGGCGGCATAGTTAATGTGCTTGTATGAGAAACACTTTTCCCAGTCCGCAACCTCGACTCCAGGAACTCTTGAGAGTTATATGGTGCATCATCAACACTAAAAAGGCCGAAAGATGGTCCTTGTATAAGCGCCTTTTCCTTTTCCATTTTTTTCTTCAACATATTTTCATGATTTGAATCAAACACCTTGCCAACATGAATGTATGCATCATTAAGGAGTCCTTCTGATTCAGCCATGACAGAGGGATCGCCTAGAAACGCATCACCTAAATAACTTATGTTAACATCCTCCTTCTTCAACTCCTCCTCCACTTTACCCTCTTTTGTCTTCAACTCCTCCTCTACTACCCCCTCCTCCTTTCTCTACTTCATTTCATACTGATCTTTGTCCTTATCCTCCTCCACTTCATCCTCCTCCATCTTCTCCTCTTCCTCCACTTTATCAAAACCTGCATGAACACCTAAATCCTCAGCAGCCTCGGTAGCACCCTCCCTTTCACATTCAACACCTTCCCTTTCACCTTGTTCTCTACTGTGCTATGAAAGGGATAAGTCTTCAAATAAAGAATCGACCAAATTTGATATTTGGGTGACAGCCGGGAAACCAGGAGCCTTACACAAAGCATTTTTAACTGCTTTGGTACACTCACCATAAATGTCTGCAAGTCGAATGGCTGTGCCCGCCAAAACTTTGATAGATTCTTTCTTCCCATCAACCGTCTCAGGTTCAGCTTCAGCTTAAGGGTGAGGTTGAGGTTGAGGTTGAGGTTGAGGTTCAAGTTCAGGTTCAGGTTGACGTTGAGCTTCAGGTTCAGGTGAAACATAAACAAATATGGGTTCAACAGACCCCTTTCCAAAGCCGTCCCCCTTATGCTTCTCCAACTTAACCCTTTCTCTTATCTTCTCATCTGTCAAATTCGCTAACAAGGGAAATGATCGAGGCACTGTCCTCGTCATGAAAACAACTCGATCCAAGCAGATCATCTAGAAAATCAGAATCGGTCCCTTAAAATAAGTCTTAGGGGATTTAGCTACAGCCGCCTTCCACGACATGATGTTGGACATCAAATGGGACCGTGCAAATTTGCACCAATTCATGTGAGGGACATAGGAGAGATTTGAAAAGGAGCTTAAGATCTGAGGGCTAGGATGATCACCTACTACCCCCATATCAACAGAACATCGATGATATAGATGAGGAAATTCCTCTTGAAATCGTCTTCACCATCCCGCTGCTTCATCATCTTTTCTAAGAGATCCCTTTTGGTAATATCTGAGGTCAAAAATTGATCTTTAAATATCTTGACAGCCTATGTGTACTCCTTTTCTTTACAGTACATTCCAACTGGAAGAATGTCAATCGGTCCTATAAGAAGTCCAGTTGCAACATGGACATCCTCATCCGAGATAACCAGATTGTGGTTCATCAATGAACAGTCGAACGGATTAAACCTCTCGACAATACATCTTGCCAAATGGCCATTGACTTCTTCTGACTTCAGCTGTAACAAACCTCCAAACCCCATACTGTGTATGGCTTCAATTTGCTTTTTCGATGTATCCAACTTGATCAAACTAGTGATCAAGGTAGGACTCATACGAGTGAGGAGAGGCTTATACTTGACAGAACGATATTTTTTTTTAGCAATTTGCCCTAGCCCTTTGCTTGTTTCTGGAGCCTTCCTCTTGTTATTGGTAGGAGGTAAATCTGGTGGGACTTCCTCGTGAACCTTAGGTTGCATACGCGAATTCCGTCGACGCGTTGGAATTTGTTCTGGTTCTGCTGTTGTAGGACTTGGTTTGGGAGGATTATCTGCCAAAGTAGTTAGCATCATGAAGGCAGCTTATTCCATGCATATACAAGTTTGTTTAATGCACATACATATTTTTTTGATGCATCTACAAGGCTACGTCATGTATTCTTAAGTTTGTTGGACCTGTAACACCCCCATACAACAAGTGCCTTACCAGGACCACCTAATGCATGGGAATGCTACCATCTCGGTTACCCGAGGCAATGTATATCAAATAGACCATAAAGAAACATAGTTAAATATGTGAAATAGTTTAAGTGATTATAAAACCAAAACCAAACTGTAAAAGAAATACAAATGTTCTCAAAAACCAAACAACTGAAAAGTAAACTAAGTATAACTATAACACAGCGGAAGACTACTATCAGACTCGTGGCAACTCCATCCCCAGCTAATCTCGCACGTATCCATAGTATAGCTGCTAAACAACTGCTCACCACCCCCGAATGGATCACCACAGTTTATAAAACATTTAAACCGGGTGAGTTACTGATTACATAAAAGACAATACATAAGATACAACACACACATCACCCTAAATTCCGTCACAACTCCACACACCTGACTACACACTAAAGTTTGTAGTCCTGCCAGAATACCCATCGCAACAGATATTCCTAGCCGCCAGAGGGGGACCGCAGCCGTTCAACCTAAGCCCCGCTCATCTCATCCGAGCGATAACCCATGTTCCTTAATGTGCACATCCCCTCTGTGGCGGGTTCCACCGAGGGCGAATCAAGGGCGTGAAGCGACTCCCGCAAGTGACTCCACTCATCCGAGGACGCACCTCGCGAACCACAGACAAACAATCACAACCAACTACAACATCAACAATTACTAATTCCAATACGATATAGATAAATATTATTAATCCACAACCACCAACAATCAATCAACCAACCAACATACATGTAACCAATAACTGAGTAGCAAATTCTACCTAGAAAGGCAAACATCAAGATCGTCACAATCAGCTAATCAAAACCGTTCTTCAACGCAATCACCTCCTATAATCACACAATCATACAATCACTATCTAATACACATCATACTCCCCAAAACCCCCAAAATACCCAATTAGGGTTTCAACCAAACTCAATGAAATGACATAAAAACTGTAAAGGATCTGACCCACAATGTGACGGTCTCAGCGGCGTAAAGAACTCAACGATCCGACGACTCTAGCCCTTAGGATTTGATAGTAACACGATGAACGAAGACAACGTAAATCCTTTTCTCTTTGAAGGGTTTTTAGAAAAAGTAAAAGTGATGAATAAAGTGACAAAAAGCTTTAAATATGAATCACGCGTTACTAACAAAACCCAGCTAAAACACCCGCAAAAGTAACTTACTCGATCGAGTAAGTCACTTACTCGATCGAGTGCCAAACTTACTCGATCGAGTACCCATCAGCAGAACACTGTTTCGTAAACCAAACTCACTTACTCGACAGAGTAAGCCCGACTCGATAGAGTACCCAAAAGCATAGAAAACCGTAGTATTAGAGTTTTCCCTCCTTAAAAACGAACTTCGTCCTCGAAGTTCAAACCCAACCAAGAAAACATGAACTCTTAACACCAATTCCACCCACTATGCCTACCTCCACAACATGGCCTCACGATATCGTATCCACCACATTATAGTCTCTTGACACTAAGACACTTCCAAATACCATCCAACAACGCCGCTAGCTTCGTCTCACTAACATATTATCCACTAGAAAACCCAATATCAAGACAATCCATCAAGCAAGATCAACCACCAAATGGAATGTTACATTCTACCACCCTTAAAAGAACTTCGTCCTCGAAGTTTACTAACACTCATAAACATCATCATCCAACTGTCAATACTTATCAAAGTATTCTCCCATTCCTAAACATCGCACCACTACAAGCACGACCATGACCTTTAATAAAATCAACCACAACAAAGATCCATCCTTTATGCTACACCAACACTCTACTTCCCATTATACTACAACATGTACAACCATAAAAATCTCTTTGTTGCATCGTACTCCTCTTAAGATAAAGGTTACGTCCTCGTAACCCACCCACTAATACTAAATCCTTAGTTGTATCTTCTCATCACCACCACATGTCAATGATAACCGCCTATATATGCAACACTTACAACCATTCCTATATCCAAGGCTCTCTTACTTTAACAGTTCTCATACCTCAATTCATTCCGCACTCCATCTAATCTATACTATAAAATCCTCAGCAAAACCAATACTCCAATTGTTCCCTATTACCGCCAACACGACACAGTCCTCTATACATGCACTTATCTCTATACTCATAACTCACGATCCATAATTGTTATACACACTCACACTAGATCCTCAAGTTCTTCTCTTTTATTACCGCAAAACTCATCCATAACTTAACATGATACTAATTTCCAACACCCTATACTCACTGTCCCAATAAAAGATTAAGAACCACTTGCAGCTCCCACATCAGTACAACACATGTTCCACAAATCACTTGCCATTACTATGTCAACCAATGCCTCCTCTAACAGAAGATCACAAGTACTCCAAAAACCTCAAGCAATTGTGTCCCATCAACAGGATATCACTATACCATGACAACAACGGAAACATACACAACTCTCTTCCATATCATACTCTACCCTCACCCCCAAGCTGAAACTGGTAAGAAACATCAATAAACAAAACAACCGTCTATCTGCCCAAACTGAAACTCACAGGAAACATCAGTAAATAAAACAACAATCTATGTATAACTGGTATGTACTTTCAAAAACTCGCCTCATAAGTATCCCGTCTACTCTACCACAACCGATGACGGCATCGCAACACCGCCACCAACAGCCGCACCGCAGCGCGAAAATACCCACATCACAACACGAAGTACAGTTCCCGGATCACCACTCGAGGCACAACAACCACATCGATAGACATCATAACTTATATAATTCCATCAACACCGACTCAGTATAACTTCCTTGACAAGAAAACTTCCTTAAAAACCTCTCTACTAGATAACAACGCAACATATCATAAGGAATAAACAGATAAGAACCTCATGAACATCATCCCTACCATTTCACGGAATAAACATATATCATGAATACACATACAAGTATAACTAGCCATGCAGATCACCCAAACTCTCACTTTTGAATATCATTCCATTAGGTTACCGTACCCAACAGATATTACAAAACATTCAGATAATAACTTTATAACTATCATAGACCCGTAATCACATTCAACTAGTCAATCCTGATCACGTGAGTTACAACTTGATAAAGGTTATCTCTCGCCCGGGCTTAACTCGTATGCCCCTCATGACACATTCTCCCATTCGCATAACCATCACCTCCTGCCCAATATAACTATACAGCTAATACTCAACTACTAGCAACCGCCTCCTATGACCACATCTTATACTTCCTCACAACCGTACATGTCAATCCGGCCTCTACAAAATCAACCTCTTTAGAATTGTTATCTTTCTTTGTTATCTATCTTTCTTTGTTATCTAAATATAACAGTTCCTTTCCTATCTTCGGTTAACATTCCAAATAACGAACATCAAATCCACCAACAAAATTTACCTCAACATTCTTCCCAATACTATCCTTAATTGTATCGTCATCTAACTCTCCACCAAAATCTCATATCGTGCAGATACTCTACCAACTTCTCACTCCCTTGATTCCTCGAAACTCATGACTAACATGTTGTCCTGAAACTCCTATATAACCATTAACTCTCATCCTCATGATAGTATCATATATCTCGACGATTCCTTACTTCTATATCACATAACTCCGGTCAACATTCTCCTAGTTTACTCCCCTCATTCTTTTCTTTTTACACTCGACAAAATCAATTAACAATTCAACTCCTTATTCCTTCTACCTAACTCTTTAGTACTCTGATTACCTTCTCATTGCTCCAAAACTCATATCCCTTTATTTCATATCAGTACCATCTCACTCTTTCCTACCACAAATCTTCTCTCAACATGCTATCACTCACACTTATCACCAATCAGTCCAAACCATCTCACTTTTTTTTTCTCTAGAAACCAAAACTCATTTCATACAGTTAATTGCCCAAGGAAATCACACATTAGTTTCACCTCTTGATAATACAAATTCCCAAACTCAGCCACTACCTACACATCACGGCAAAACTCGATCTCACTATACACCATTCCTTTCCATACCTCTATAACGACCTTCCATCAATTATAACCTTAACCAACACAAACCTAACCATCTCCCTCCATAAATCCTCACACATCCCAATTTGCCACTATATGCATCCCTCATTTCAATCTTTTCATTCTAACGTTCCATAAACTTATATCACTCCTTGCTCATATACACTTACCATTACATTACTCAAATTCGCAATTATATCACTCACCACGTCTCACAAAACATGCACCATGCCTCAATAAGCCATACCAATCTTCCTTTTCCTTTTTCCACTATCCATCACAACCACATATAACTCATGTCCTTCCCACCGAACTCATATCCATCACAAGGTGTTACTCATTAAATCATAAGATCTGGTAACTTACGCATCAGAACCAACACATACGTAAAAAAATGCATAAAGAAGCAAAAGAACACCTTTGAAGTAAACATGACATGCGACGAGGTAAAAAGATAAGCATATGACCCAAAACAGGGGTCACTAGATCGAGCACAGCCAACTCGATCGAGTAGATGAAGGTCAAAGCACGTATAACAAATTACCAGGGCAACTCGATCGAGTAAGGGGTACTCGATCGAGTAACAAGAGGTTCACTTGATCGAGCAAGGGCTACTCAATCGAGTACCCTATGCATTTCTCAGCACTGTCCAATTTTCGTAAAATGGTCATATCTCATTCGTTTCTTGGTCATTTTGGGCGTGTGACCTATCGTTAGAATCGTAAAAGAACAAGCTGTCACTTCCAACTAGAATCACATTGAAATCATATATGCATCTTATGTTATAACAGTTTAAAGAGAACTTTGCTGTAATCGGACAACATAACTATTTGATTTTTTTTCCAAACAAGTTAAATAACAACAAAGTAAACAAAAACAACTCAATGCTCATAAAACCAATACCCCTAACCACATGTTACTATCTTCAAAAGCCAAGCAACAACATCCATCATGCACATATATTTTTCAACTTGTCAATCATGTATTACCCACATGCTTTGATTCTATAATTTTACGTAAGAACAATAACATAATATATAACATCAAATTCTCCATTCATATGTTACTAGCATAACAACATTATAAAAATTAACTTCTGTCATATAACCATGCTTAAATCATGAAATCATTATAACAACATTACTTCACCTTTTCCACCAAATCATCCATCATACACTTTATCCTACATATGCATATGAAATAACAATAAACAAGTAGCTTAACGACTAATCATATTACCATATACGATTACTTTCATCCTTTCCACCACATCCTCTATTCAATCACATATCATTCGTCCAACAAATTCATATATACATATTCATCCAACATATGCAATAGAACATTAGTAGACACATAGCGATCCCATGACACCCCATAGTGACCGGTTTAAAGTTGTAGGGCGAGTTCGCGACTTTAGGACGTCTCCCAAGTCTTTGCATTAGCTCCTAGGAACTCCTACCCGGGTTCATTTTAATTTGACTCTCTATATTCATTGGGCTCATTATTTACAGGTTCCAAAATCGTCGCTCTGATACCACTTACTCGATCGAGTACCCATCAGCAGAACATTGTTTCGTAAACCAAACTCACTTACTCGACAGAGTAAGCCCGACTCAATAGAGTACCCAAAAGCATAGAAAACCGTAGTATTACAGTCTTCCCTCCTTAAAAACGAACTTCATCCCCGAAGTTCAAACCCAACCTATAAAACATGAAGTCTTAACACCAACTCAACCCACTATGCCTACCTCCAGAACATGGCCTCACAATATTGTATCCACCACATTATAGTCTCTCGACACTAAGACACTTCCAAATACCATCCACCAACGCCGCTAGCTTCGTCTCACTAACATATTATCCACTAGAAAATCCAATATCAAGACAATCCATCAAGCAAGATCAACCACCATACGGAATATTACAGGACCCCAAACCCTGACCATAATTTTTGGAACAAACGACAAGGACCGAGTGTCCTAAAACGGGACAGGAAAGGGTTTAGGGTTGGATTAGGCGGACCGCTACCGCGGATCTGCCTAATCCAACCCTAAACCCTTTACCTTGCAACTGTCATTTGAACGGGAGGAAAACCTAAAGACACCCTAGAGGGGAAGAGTGAACCCTTTTTTGGGGACGGGATTAAAAATAGAGGACCGAGTGTCCGAAAACGGGATGGGAAAGGGTTTAGGGTCGGATTAGGCAGACCGCTCCCGCGGATCCGCCTAATCCAACCCTAAACCCTTTCCCTTGCTACTGTCATTCGAACGGGAGGAAAATCTAAAGACACACTAGAGGGGCAGGGTGAACCCTTTTTTGGGGACGAGATTAAAAGTAGGGGACCAAGTGTCCTTAAACGGGACGGGAAAGGGTTTAGGGTTAGATTAGGCGGACCGCTTAAGTAACAACGTCAAATGTATACAATTTCAGGAGTAGGTCAACAAAATCAAGGTTAATTTAACAACAAAAAATCGATTCGAACTTGAAATGTAAACAATTTTAGCAACAAATCCACAAATTAGAAGTTGATAACTAATAATCAAATTTTCAAACTATTATAAACTGTAGGAAAATGATGTAATCAAAAGTTCAACAGTTTCACAGCACAAAAATTCAGCAACAATAACTACTAATTGTAATCAGAAGTTTCATTAAGAAGAATTCAGCAATTACCTAAACCTAATAACATGTTATATGATTGGCGAAATGGAATAAAGCATTTTCACAGGTTGAAAATGAAAAGTAACAAAGGACATGTTAAATTAGGGTTCATGTATTGCTTAATTTACTGAAACTAAAACTACAATCTATGAATTTTTCATACAACAACAGTTAATTAGCTTAATTAGCAAAACTACAAGAAATTCGGGTTCATAATAATTAATTAGCTTAACAATAATTAATTAGCTTAAAATTACATGCATGAACTAATTAGGGAAAGTATGGAGTGAAATCGCCATTAATTTGGGCACGATAGTAGCTTAATATGAAGGTATGAATCTCGTTGATGGCGGTTGAAGCGGATTGGAAGTCCGAAAATGGTGCTGATGAACGACTTGAAGCTAACTTGAGATGCGAATTTGAGAAGTATGATGATCGGAGCGCATGATCGGAGATGATGATCGAAGAGGATTATCGGTGATGAGAATTGTCGAAGAGAGAGGAAAAAAGATGAGAGAGAAAGTGGAAATAGGGAAATGAATTGAGATAGAAAGGTGATAGGACAAGAGTTGGTCGTCACACATCCAATCAAACACAATTATAATTCTCAACAAACAACTAGTTAGTGGTTAAGTCGAGGTCGATCCATGGGACGGAGTGCTTTGGGTTCTAAGTCTATCTATCTCAATTTATGCTAGTGTCACAATTTGTTTGGGTTTGTAGTTGTATTCTAGACTAATGCAAGCAATAATGTAAAACAGCAATAAAAGGAAGGATGTAAACAAATGATTAAAAGTGCTAGGATATCATGGGTTCATAGGGGATTCATGGGAGTTGATCATACAAACATGTTCACAAAGTTGCAAGCAATTAATGTTGTAGAGGAACCGAGTTAGTTTATGTCTTACGATTCTCAGGAAGAGTTGGGTCCCGGAGCCGAATCGATTAGATTGTACAACACCTACAAGTCGACTTACTTTCCTCCTAATCACTTCTATGCATGGTCTAACAAGACTCGAGTTGGTTTATATCTTACAAGTCAAGTTGAATAGATTAGAGATGGTTATAAATGCAAGGATTCATAGGCTTAGCATTTCATCAAACATAACATGTGCATAGGTTGACATCACAACAAGCAAGAAAATTAATTATGAAAACATATTAGATTAAGCATGATTAATCCCCATGTTTGTTTCCCTTAATTACCCATTAATCCTAGCTAAAGGAAACTACCCACTCATTATCATGGAAAACATGTCATTAATGGTGTCAATCATTACAACAAGTATAAACATGAAAAGAGCTTAAGGAAATAAACAATAAAGAGTAAATAGTAAAGGAATTATACCAAACTTGAGATGATCCAAATAAGAAAGCAAAGAATAAAAGATAAGAACTTGATTGATTGATGAAGGGTTGTCAATCCTTCAATAATAACCCAATAATCATCAATTACTCAAAAGTAATAAACTTGAACAATAACTAAGGAAAGATTAATGTGAAATTTGTGTGAAGATTAAAGAGTACTCTAATCTAATCTAATCCTAATCTATTCTAAGAGGATTTTCTAATGTGGAAGCCCCCTTTGATTATTACAAATGGGGTATTTATAGTAGTGGATCATTAGGTTAAGCAAGGGTAAAATAGTAAATAACAATGCTAATTGTTGAATAGGGAAATGCTCCTCTCAAAGAAAGATGCTAGTCTCCTTTTTGGTAGTCTTCAAAAAATATGCGCATCCCGAACGTCTAGGCAGTAGGGACGGTTGGCACTGGAGAGGAATCCGAGCGGCCAAGGGGTCGGGACGCTCGTCCTGTAGCAGGGGGAGACGAGCGGATCAAGCACGGGATGCTCGGATGTTAAGGCCTCAAGACGAGCGTCCTGGAAGGGAGGACGAGCGTCTTGTCTCAGGGGACGAGCGTCTTGAGTCTCGGGACTAGCGGATTGGCGAACAACTTCTTTATTTGAGTTCGGATTGTATAACGGACGTCATTTTCTCATCCGGACTCCTATTGGAGTGATTCAAAAGCCTAGATCACTTGATTTTTCGACGCCGTTCAATCTAGCATACCTTTAGAGCCAAAGGAGCAACTCTCAGTTTGGTTCCGAGCAATTTCTTCTTGTAATGCCTTCCTTCTCGTCATCCTTACTTTTAACCCTATGATCCTTCTATATACTCTTTATTCCTACATCCTTGGTCATCATTCTTGCCTCCTCTTCATACTAGTCCATCCAAGATCGTTAAAAAGCTTCTAAATATGCACGGGAGACGGGAATTTCCGCCTAATTACCTTCTTTCCTACAAAACATACGAAATGCACTAGGAAAGCAAAATAGGAAGCATTTGACGGATAAAATGGCTATGGAATGATATAATAGTATGCAAAATAGGTTCAATTAGGGGACTAAATGTGTGCAAATAATGTTCACATCAAATATCCCCAAACCGAACCTTTACTCGTCCCGAGTAAAGAGGTGACAAAAAGTAGACCATTATTTAAACTATCCTACTAATATAACCGATATGAGACAATTAGCGGGACTCACTCCACCCCTTCAACTCACAACAAGACAACCATGAGGTAGGATGCCTTCTTCAAGGCAATGTGGGGCTTGCCAAAATGGCGACACATCCAATCATTTAAGCACACAAAACAAGTAATGGATGCATCTACAAAAGAATAGACACTTTCCTCATCTAAGTGGCGGAAATTATCTACAAGGGAAGCAATCTAAGGGTACACATTCCATTATAGATATGGTTTCTTCAAACTACTAACCCTAGAAGGATACCAATAAATCACCTCCAAGTTGTGTCAAGCTAGGGTACCTTTGTCCTCAATCGTTAAATGCTTTTGTCAAGAGTAGACTCCCTAAGGTGTTAGAAACAATGAAGCACTACTACAGATACAGGCTATAACAACGGCTAAAAACCGTTGTTATATAAAATAGCGGACGTTGTTAAAGCGTCCGTTGTAAAAGGTTTTAACAACGGTTGGTTTTCTTAAGCAACCCGTTGTTAAAACTATTAACAACGGTTTTAAGTATCAAAACCCGTTGTGGAAAGTGTGACTCAATTTTGGTGGGAAAGTTATAGCAACGGTTAATTTACAAGGAACCGTCGTTATAACTAAAGACAACGGGTTGTATCTACATAACCGTTGTTGTTTGTTTTTACAAAATAAAAAAAAATTAAATTAAATATTACTAGATGCATGCATAATTACGGGGCCCGTTATAATTCCGATGCATGCATTATTACCGCCATCCCGTATCTTGTGCATATGAATGGACAATATATGGAATGAGAAGGGTTTACATTAGATTTGAAGCAGGGAGATATGATGATTATGGCACAACTTCCTAAACATGCATATATTATATTAATTAAAAAACAACTCAAAGGACACATTACTTAGTATAAATACATACATTATCTCAATCACCATTCCATTATCTCACTATCTTCAAACCCTAACTGCTAAAACAATCTCCAACCCCTAATTAATCTTTCAAACTAACAACTCCAAAGTTCATCAACAAAATGAACGATTACATCCGTAAAACTCTTACTATGACCGAGAACAACAACAGCTTCATCCGCCGGTTGCTCCATATCGAGGACAGTTTTAGGAGCTATCTTGTGGATGCTCAAGCCGCACTCAAGGACGCCAAAAGAAATGGCTTGACAGAGCAGCAGTTGTTGCGGCTATATGACGATATATAGCAATGGCGAACGAAACCTCCAAATAGCTAAGGAGGAGAGGAGGGATATCATAGAAGAGAATAAGACTCTCTATGAAAATATAAGAATTGCATTTTTAGAAATGTAATTCTTTTTTTAATTTATGTATTTATATATATATATATATATATATATATATATATATATATATATTAATGAATTATTAATTAAGTTTATCATGCATTCCTCTCTATCGTCTTGCTTCTTCTTTGTTTTATTTTATTTAATTTGTTTTACGAGCTAATTAAGCGAATAATAACATAATAATGATCGATAAAAACCCATCATATATACATGCAAATGAAATAATTAAAAAAAGAAAACAATGACGATGAAAGACGATGAAACCAACAGTGACGGCGAGATTTACCTGATAATTAGAGAAAGTAAGAGACGATGAAACCAACGGTGACTGCGAGATGATAAAGCGACGATGAGAAAGAGAGAAAGAGACGATGAGAAAGTGTGTTTGTTGTGTTTGTGTATGTTTGTGTTTGTCTGTGTTTGTGTTTGTGTTAGGTTATGTATGTGTTTTGTGGCTGTAGCTGATCTGTGTTTGTGTGGTTTATAGTATTGAAAGTATTGACAACGGTTGTTCAACAACAACCGTTGTTAAATAAGTTTTAACAACGGTTGTAAATCAACAACCGTTGTCAAATAAGTATTAACAACGGGTTTAAAAATACCCGTTTTGATTACTTTTCACTAACTTTGCGCCAATTTAGCGCCAAATTATTAACAACGGTTGTGCAAATTTAACCCGTTGTTAAAACGTATAACAACGGTTAATAACCATACCCGTTGTAATTAAGTTTAATAAAAATCGCGCCATACATTCTACAACGTCTATTGTGATTTTCGTGCATAAACGTTGTTAAAGGGGCGTTGTAGTTGCCTGGATTTGTAGTAGTGGAGGATCGGGGAATTCCCCTTCTTGCCTAGACAAGAAGAAGGGTTGTCCCCTCTCTACCATGCACAAAAGTGGATACGATGGAAAAGGGATCAATAGTATTTGAGTTTCATTTGGGAGTTTTGCTTTTGTTGTTGTTTTTCCCCCAATTTTTTTTGGGGCATTTGACATTTTGAGAACATTTCTTTTGCCATTTCTTTGATGTTTGTCATTTTCAACATTTGACAATCTTTCAACTTTTTGCATTTCTTTTTGAACATTTTTAAAGTCACCCCATTTGTAGGGAGGGTGCTTATATTTGAAGCTTTAGGAGTCTATTTTTGCTCCTCTTTTCATTTGATGCAATTTGCAAACTTTTTGACTTTTCATTTCATTTCTTGAACTCAAATTTTGAACAATTTTTGTGCCCATTACCTTTTTGATGACAAAAATGTGGTAGAACATGGATGATAGATGCATGGTTTCAAGGGTCACCTTGGAATAAACGGTAGCCAAGAAGTTATCATACCACAAGGTACTCTTGACTAGGCCTTAATCCATGGGTCAAAGGATACTAGCATGACACATCCTAGGGTGTTTTACAAACATTCTAACAAGCAAAGTCTTAAGAAGAAAAAGTATCTACAAGGGCCTTATATACACTTGTCAAAATTCCCAAATAGATGTTTTCACAAAGTTTTTCTAACATGCAACTACATGCCATGATGCAACTAACATATATATATCCTAATGCATATGCTTCTACCAACTAGCATGCGAAATGAACTAAATACAATCCTAATTTCACATTGTTTATACCGCATCAATCAAAATAAAGCCACATAGTCATTAACATAAAGAGGAAAAAGGAGATTGGAAAGATCATACCATGCGGCCTTCAATATCCTCATGTCTCGGATGTGGCGTAGTCGATCAATGTGAAAAAGGATGGACAAGCACAATATATACAAGACTACACTACAAAGGAAATGAACATGTTTTTGGATTTTTCAATATTTTAATTTTTTTTGTATTTTGTTTTAATGAAATTAAAAGACATATTTTTGTGATTTTTCAAAATTTTTCAATTTTTATGCATTTTTGGAATATAAATTCCCATCCCCCACTTTATTTTGGACATTGTCCTCAATGTACATGTTGGAGTAAGAATGAAAAAAAAAGTACATGTTTTTGGATTTTTAATGTTTTATGAAATTAAAGTACAAGTGCAATGATATGATATGATATGAATGAATGCATGCTTTAATTAAATGCAATTCTATATGTCATATATAACAAATGAATACAATCTAAACTACACTATATGATGCATGATTTCTAGTAAACTATGGTCACCTATGATCAAACCTCCCCAAACCGATTTAAGCACTATTTCTAGTGTATAAAGAAATAGGTTTGGTCATTAGTGACTATGCATGAATTCTAGTCTATATGCAACTAACTACATGGATCATGTGAGGTATATTACAATGCAACTATACTATATGAACTAACTAATGTAAATGCAATATGAAATATAATACAAATGCAAGTGAAGGCTAAACTAAATGCAATGCACTATACAAAAGAGAGAGGGAGAGAAGAGTATCATACAAAAGGAGGTGATGAGGTAGGCATCTCTCACTCGTCATAATCATCCTGGTGGTAGCCATACCTACTAGAACTTCCTCCTTGGTCATACCCCCCTCCTTGACCAAAGTATCCTCCACCTTGACCGTCAAAGTTCCTGGCTTGGTTCCCTTGATTAGGGAACAAAAGGTGTGGTTGAGCCCAAGATGGTCGAGGGCCATTGGGGTCGATATACCCTTTTGGTGCCATTTGGTAGTATTGAGGATAGAGGGCCATGTAGTTATCGGCCCGCCCATCGTGTACTCCGAGATCAACCTTCTTCATAAGATTCATCAAATCATTCATATCCGGAGCATTGGGGACTTGTGGTGCGAATGGCGTATGAGGAGTAGGGTATGGTGGGATAGGCACATAGGACGGCGGGGCAATGGGCCTTGCCGGTATCCCGCGAGGTTGCGGAGGATGGCGGGGTATTTCTTCTCTTTGAGGGGGGTTGGGGTGGATTTGGATGTCGAGAAGGTAGCTCGGCCTAGGTAAATACGGGCTCAACCTTGGGTCGGTACCGGGTATATTCCACCCCGAAAGAATAATAGAGGAACACCCTTTTCTGAACCATTCTACACTCCCATTTTGAGTGTAGGCACACCACCGGTGGTGGTTGAAGACGGTATCCTCATCAATCAAAGTACTACCCTCAAGAGGTGCATAAGTCCCATGGGTGTTGAACCCGGGACAAATGTAGTTAGCCAAGATATTAATTAGACCTCCCATCACGAAGGTCTTAAGTTGGGAGTTCCCTTGAGAGAAATCGTAGAATCTCGTAAGCATCTCAAGGGGGTATTGAAGTTCTATCGCCTTGTCCCCCGAACATTTAGATAAGACTCAAGGAATGTCAAATCAAGGATAGTGCACCTATCTTGCTCATATCTCCCATTAATGGTGCCGGCTACGAAATGTTCGGTGATCCGAATCACCGGGTGTTGAATAGCAAAGGTGTAGCATTGGTTTTGGTGAATGAAATCCCTCCCGAAAATAGCCTTCCAAACTAGGTCCACATCAAAGTCGGAGGGTTTGTTGATGTTGCTTGTTGGTACAACAAGACCAAAAATTTGAGCAAATTGGTCAAGTGATAGGCTATGGTCGAGGTTGCACAACCGGAACTCCATACCAACATTGCTTCGCGTGTTTGAAACAATACGGAGGCTACTCAAAAATTCTAAGGTAAGGCTAAGGTATGTCTCTTCATGGGCATGGAATAATTTCCCAATCCCCAAATCTTCAAAGAACATTTTGGTTTGGTACCTTATACCTAGGATTTATAACACCCTAGTGTCAATAAATTGAGTCGGTTCGTAATGCTTACCTAGCAACTTGACAAACTTAGCGCGGTGGTCATCAGATGTGAAGAGTACCTCCGAAAAGTACTCAAGTTGTTCCACCCCTTTTCTTATCACGAGATGGAAGTTTCTTGGTGGCATTCTTTCTTGAGGGGATGAAGAAGATGAGCCCTTGCGTTTCTTGGTAGCGGCTTCAACGAGCTTCTTGGCTTTTACCTTGAGATTCATCATTTTTGATTTGGGAAAGTTAGAGTTTGGTTGGTTTTTGTTGTGAAGGGAGTGTTTGGAGATGAAGATAAGTGGATTCGGTTTAGATAAGATGAGGAAATAAGGGATGGTGGGGGTGTTTTTATAGAAAAGTGGGGTGGGACGAGCGACTGAGGGTCAGGCTCGGGCGGATTATTCGAGGTAAGTGCAGGAATCCGAGCGTCTTTGTGGTCGGGACGAGCGTCTTCCTGCAGGTTGTCCGAGCGCCTTAGCAAAAATCCGCTCGGATTTCATTCCAGGGATTCTACTTCAGCTGGGGTGTGACCTTAAGGGATCAACTGACCACCACCGTCCCACGACAGTAACGTCAAACTCTAGCAAGCCAATCGTTACCGATTAATGTTGATCAGTTGACTATAAAATGAATCATCCCTTACGTATTCTTAAAAATGAGATTTAAACATGTGATCATCATGATCGACAATTGTGATCGCATTATTGTCGGGGACACTCCAACACTAACAAGACTCGAGTTGGTTTATATCTTACAAGTCAAGTTGAATAGATAAGAGATGGTTATAAATGCAAGGATTCATAGGTGATGTGAACATTATTTGCGCACATTTAGTCCCCTAATTGAGCCTATTTTGCATACTATTATAACGTTCTTTGGCCATTTTATCCGTCAAAATCTCCTATTTGCTCTTCTATCGCATTTCATGTGTTTTGTAGAAAAGGAGATAATAAGGCGGGAATTCCCATCTTTCGTGCACAATTAGGAGCTACTTGACGATAATAGATGGACTAGTATGAAGAGGAAGCAAAGGCTAAAGACCGATCTCGCAAGAATAGAATGGAAAGGAGCAAAGAAGTGAAGAAGAGAAGAAGGACCACGACTGGAGAACAATCCGAGCGGATTATACCTCAATCCGCCCGTCCCCGCTGAACAATCCGAGCGTCTTGCTCTCTGATCCGCTCGGATTGCCCCACCTCAATCCGCCCGTCTTGCTCCCTGATCCGCTCGGATCCCTTTGACCAATTCCGGCCGTCCCAACTCCCAGCCGCACGGATTCCTTCTCAGCACGGTTTCATCTTCTCCAAGCTTTCAAGAAAGACTCCCTTCCTCCGAAAAATACCGGCTTCTCCTTGCTCAACTTAAAAAGTGTAATTACTAGTTTAGCCCTTAGTTAACCCTAATGCATCCTCCCTAATTTTCACTATAAATACCCCATTTGTAATAATCAAACCATCAAGTTTTTGAGATTAGAAAACTCTCTTAGATTAGATTAGGAGTAGATTAGAATAGATTACTCTTTAATCTTTCCACAAATTACACATTAATCTCTCTTTAATTATTGTTCAAGTTTATTATTCAAGTTTATTATTGGGTTATTGAAGATTATTGGGTTATTATTGGGAGATTGACAACCTCCCATCAATCATCAAGTTCTTCTATTATTCTTTGCATTATTATTTTGGAATCTCCATAGGTATAATTCTCTTAATCCTTGTTTTAATTATTGTTAATCTTTCTTACTTGTTCATCATGTTTAGCTTTGTTAGTATGATTGACAACCTTATTAACATGTTAAACTTAATTATGAGTGAGTAGTTACTTAGCTAGGATTAATGGGTAATTAGGGGAAACCAACATGGGGATGATTCATGCTTAAATCAATATGCTTTCATATCTCATTTGCTTGCTTGTTTTGATCTTAATACATGCACATGTTATGTTTGATGAAATGCTAAGCCTATGAATCCTTGCATTTACTATCATCTCTTATCTTTTCAATGAGACTTGTAAGACATAACCCAACTCGAGTGTCATTAGACCATGCATGTTGTTGAGTAGGGAAGATTAAGTCGACTTGTAGGTGTTGTACAATCTAATCGATTCGGCTCCGGGACCCAAACTTTCCTAGGATTGTAAGATATAACCCAACTCAATCCATCACAACAATAATTGCTTGCTTATAATTTGAGAACATGTTTGTATGATCAATTCCCATGAATCCCCTATGACCCCATGATATCCTAGCACTCTTAATCATTTGTTTACATCCTTCCTTTTATTGCTTATTTTACTATATTGCATGCATTAGTTTAGACACAACTACAAACCCAACCAAATTGTGACGCTAGCATAAATTGATATAGATAGACTTAGAACCCAAAGCACACCGTCCCATGGATCGACCTCGACTTACCGCTAACTAGTTGTTTGTTGAGTATTATAAATTGTGTTTGATTGAGAGCCCCGACGACGCTCCACATCAAAATGGCGCCGTTGCCGGGGACGGTGCTATGTGATTAAGTTCTTACTTGTTTGTCTATTTTGATATTGCTTTCACCTTGAGGAACTTGTTCCTCAAGGATTGTTCTTACCATTTTTGTGTAGTTTCCATGCTTGTAGTTGTTTCCTTGTCTTAGTGATGATGACTCAAGACATGTGTTATGGAGTATGTGGTGGATCTTTTGAGTATGACTATGGGTATGGGGAGTTTGAGGAGCAAGTCAATACAAGCCTACCCTATTATTCGTACAATGAAAATCCTAACCACTACCCCAATTTTTCCCACCAAAATTACCACGCCCAATATCAACAACAACCACCCACTCAATACCCATTTCACAATGAACTTCAAATGCCACAATACGACCATTTTCACACCCACCCACAACAAAGAAATGAACCCATCCAAAACATGATTCTCCAAATGATGGGAGACCAACAAAACTTCTTCAAACAAATGCTAGAAGAGAGCCGAAAAGAAGAAGATGTTCTTAAAAACATCGCTATCCAAAGAAAGGCATTGGGGATTCAAATTGCCCAATTAAAAGGATTCCAAGCAACCCCTCACTACCGTTCTTTGGATATTGAGCATAAATGCGAGCTTGAAGTGGTGACCTTTGACATGGAAGATGAGAAGTGGGAGGAGCCAAGTTCCTTGAGCTTTTGTGACTATGAGAGTGTCGTGTTTGATGAGGAAGACATGAGGTTGAGTAAACCAAATGCTCTTAATCTTTGTGAGTATGAGAGTGTGTCCTTTGATGTGAACATTGAGGTGTTGAAAAAAGAGCTAGATGAAGCCCCCATTCATGATTTACGTGAAGATAGCAACAATGATGGTGAACCTAGAGGAGGAATTCGTAATATCACCTTGCTTGAGGAGCCTATCCTTGAGACATTTGAGATACCCTATCATGAAGAAGAACGTCCTTCCTTTACCCTTCACGAAGACAACTTGGCACCTATCATGGAGCCAATGATCATTGAAGAGGATATGTTAGATCTTCTTCAAAAAGCCAAAGTGTCTTACAAGAGTTATTTGGTGAAAAAGCTCAAAGAGAAAATTGCTCGTGAGGCTACTTGTGAAGATTTGGCACCCACAATCTCAACTCCTAAGGTACCCCGTCATCAATGCCATAAGTATTCTCCTTCCACCGTGGAAGGATTGAAAAACCAAAATGCTATCACCGTCACCAAAATTGAAAAAGAAGGTGGTGAGTTGAAATCTCCGGATGAAAATAAGCCACACTTCATACCTTATGTTGATAAGAATCATGGGCTTCTTGGCTTGAAGCATTGCAAAGACTCAAGTGCTAAGGGTAAGGTGAAGAAGAGAATGGATGACAAGCTCCCTTGGCCAAGCTTCATTTTGAAATGGTTCAAACCTTATTCATGCTTATTTGAGGATTGTGCTCAAGCCTTTGACCGGTTATTGAGAGCATTAAGCAACATGGACAACAACAAGAATCTCCACTATTTGAACTAGTTTGGTGGAGTCCTATCTCAAACCACCATTTGTAAGATATTTCTTGAACTCTTTTATTTTGTACATTTGCATTTGTATTTAATTTCTTGCATAAAAGAGAGGAGAGAGAGAGTCATCTTACATGATTTTTGAGCAAGCCACAGAAAAAGATAAGGAGAGAGAGAAAATCAATGCAAAGGGGTTTACTATTTCACGAAAGAAGAAGAAGAAAGAAGCAGAGACGAGCGTATTCAAGAAAACCCGCCCGTCCTGGACCCACGAAACTGAACTGATGAAGAATCCGAGCGGATTCAAAGAAATCCGTCCGTCCCAGGAGATCCGTCCGTATTCTTTGCGAGACGCCCGTCCCAAATGTCGTCCAGAAGCAAGATTTTATTATACGGCAGAATCCGTGCGGATTTTTAAGGATCCGCCCGTCCTGTTGAATCCGTGCGTCTTACAAGCGATCCGTCCGTCTTCTTCCTGCTTCCCAACAACGAAATTTTCTCTGTCGAAGAATCCGTGCGGATTCTATAGAAGACGCCCGTCTTGCCCAACAAGGATCCGCCCGTCCCGTGACAAATCCGCTCGGATCGCACTATTCATACGGATAAAATCGGTTCAGCCCAACCCTATCCGTTCGGATTTCCCTTCCTTTTCTATAAAAACACCCCCCTTTCTCCCTCATTTCCTCATCTCACCAAACCCTAAAACACTCTCCTAAATCCTCAAAACCTCATCAAAATCATCTTCAATCCTCAAAACACCCACATCACATTACCAACATGAGTTCCAAGGGAAAAGCCAAGAAATTGTTTGATTCGATCGAAAAAAAACGCAAGGGATCCACTTCTTCAACACCACGAGAAGTGATAATGAGGGGAGGTATTGAGCAGCTCCACAACTTCCAAGAGGTAATCTTTACCTCCGACGACCAACGCGAGACTTTCGTCAAGCTTCTAGGTAAGAAATTTGAGCCTACTCAATTTGTTGATACTAGGGTGTTGGACATCCTTCAAATAAGGTACCCTACCGAGGCATTCTTCAATGGCCTTGGCATTGGGGACTTCTTCCATGCTCATGAGGAGACTTACCTTAGTCTCACGCTTGAGTTCTTGAGTAGCCTCAACATTGTAGCGGATTCCCGCAACAGTTTAGGGATGGAGTTTAGGTTGTGCAACCGAGACCACTCTCTCTCTCTTGAGGAGTTTGCCTATGTTTTCGGTCTTGAGATACCCACCAACTATACCGAAAAGCCAGACAATTTTAATGTGGATCTCCTTTGGAAAGCAATCTCCGGGAGGGATTTTGGCAACATCAAGCGTTGCTATACTTTTGCCATTCAACACCCGGTGATCCGATTCACCGAACGCTTTGTTGCCGGATGCATCAATGGGAGGTACGAGCAAGATCGGTGTACCCTCCTAGACTTGACCTTTCTTGAGTCTCATTTAAATGTTCGAGCGGTGAGGCGTTATAACTTCAATACGCCACTCGAGATACTCACTAGGTTCCATGACTTTGCCCAAGGGACTTCTCCACTTAAGACCTTCGTGATGGGAGGTCTAATTACAATTTTGGCTAAGCAACTTTGCCCCGGGTTCAATGCCCGAGGTACCTATATTCCTCTTGAAGGGAGGACTTTGATTGATGAGCACACCATCTTCCATAGTCATCGATGGTGCACTTACACTGAAGATGGGAGTGTGGAATGGTTCACCAAGGGTTGCTCTTCTATGATCCTTGAAGGATGGAAAATACCGGGCATTGACCCAAGATTGAGTCCATACTCTCCCCCGCCAAGCTACCTCCTTGATATCCAAATTTTTGAAGATCCCCCTGAGAGGGAAGAGCCACGCCGTCAACCACCTCGCGGAGGGCCGGGCATACAAATGCGCCCACCTACCTACGTCCCTATCCCACCTTACCCCTTTCCGCATACCACTTTCCAACCGACAATCCCCAATGCGCCGGGGATTAATGATTTGATGGCACTCATGAATAGAGTGGACCTTGGGATCCACAAGGAGAGGGAAGACAACTACTTGGCCCTCTACCCCCAATACTATAACATGGCTCAGCAAGGGTATATTGACCCTAACGGTCCTTTGCCCTCTTGGGCACAACCGGAGCTCTTGTTCCCAAATAATGGGGACCAAACTAGGAGTCGCGGCGATAGAAAGCATTCTAGCCAAGGTGGAGGGTACTCGGGTCAAGGAGGAAGTTTTGACCAAGGAGGCTATTGGGGTCAAGCACCCGGACATGATCAAGCCGGGAGCTCTCATGGTTATGGCTATGACCACGATGAGGATGACGAGTGAGAGAGGCCTACTTCACCACTTCCATTTGTATGATACCCATCTTCCCTCCCTCTCTTTTATACTTTTATATTGCATCTAGTATAGTATTTAGCTTGCATTTGTATTATATTGCGTTAGCTAGTTCATAGTATAGTTATATTCTCACATGATTCATGTAGTTAGTTGCATATAGACTGGAATTCATGCATAGTCACTAATGACCAATCCTATTCTTTTCTACACTAGAAATAGTGTTTAAATCGGTTTGGGGAGGTTTGATCATAGGTGACCATAGTTTACTAGAAATCATGCATCATATAGTATAGTTTAGATTGCATTCACTTGTTATATATGTCATATAGAATTGCATTTAGTTAGAGCATGCATTCATTCATATCATATCATTGCATTTGTACTTTATTTCAAAAAAATCAAAATTCCAAAAACATGTTTTTCTTTTTATTCCTACTCCTACATGTACATTGAGGACAATGTCCAAAATAAAGTGGGGGATGGGAATTTATATTCCAAAAAATGATAAAAATTGAAAATTTCGAAAAATCACAAAAATATGTCCTTTAATTTCATAAAATCAAAAACCATAAAAATTTGAAAAATTCAAAAAACCAAAAACATGTTCATTTCCTATGTAGTGTAGACTTGTATATATTGTTTTGTATATATTATGTTTGTTCATCCTTGTTCACATTGATTGACTACGCCACATCCGAGACATGAGGATATTGAAGACCGCATGGTATGATCTTTCCAATCTCCTTTTTCCTCTTTATGTTAATGACTATGTGGCTTTATTTTGATTAATGCGGTAAAAACAATGTGAACTTAGGATTGCATTTAGAATATATGTCATATTAGTTGGTAGAATCATTTGCATTAGGATGTTTATATGTTAGTTGCATCATGGCATATAGTTGCATGTTAGAAAAATTTTGCGAAACCGTCTACTTGGGAAGCTTGACAAGTGTATATAGGCCCTAGTAGATGCTTTTTATTCTTAAGACTTTGCTTGTTAGAATACTTGTAAAACACCCTAGGATGTGTCATGGTAGTATCCTTTGACCCATGGTTTAAGGCCGAGTCAAGAGTACCTTGTGGTGTGATAACTCCTTGGCTACCGTTTATTCCAAGGTGACCCTTGAAACCATGCATGCAACCATCATCCATCCATGTTCTACCACATTTTTGTCATCAAAGGGAATGGGCACAAAAAGAAATCAATTTGAGTTCAATGAAATGAAAAGTGAAAGAAAGTTTGCAAAAATGCATCAAAAGAAAAGAGGAGCAAAAATAGAACTCCTAAGCTTCAAATACAAGGCACCCTCGTTACTAATTGGGGTGACTTTGAAAATGTTCAAAAAGAAATGCAAAAAGTTGTCAAGTATTGAAATGCCAAAAATCAAAAAGAAATGGCAAAAAGAAAGTGTTCTCAAATGTTATATGCCACAAGAAATTGGGGGGAAAAACAACAATGAAAGCAAACTCCCAAAATGAAACTCAAATACTATCGATCCCTTTTCCATCTTATCCATTTTTGTGCAAGGTAGAGAGGGGACGACCCTTCTTCTTGTCTAGGCAAGAGGGGGGATTCCGCGATCCTCCAGTGTTTCTAACACCATAGGGAGTCTACTCTTGACAAAAGCATTTAACGATTGAGGACAAAGGTACCCTAGCTTGACACATTTTGGAGGTGATTTATTGGTATCCTTCTAGGCTTAGTAGTTTGAACAAATTGCATCTATGAAGGATTGTGTACCCTTGAATTGCTTCCCTTGTAGATAATTTCCGCCACTTAGATGAGGAAAGTGGCTATTCTTTTGTAGATGCATCCATTACTTGATTTTGTGTGCTTAATGTTTGGATGTGTCGCCATTTTGGCAAGACCCACCTTGCCTTGCAAGAAGGCATCCTACCTCATGGTTGTCTTGTTGTGAGTTGAAGGGGCGGAGTGAGACCCGCTAATTGTCTCATATCGGCTATATTATTAGGTTAGTTTAAATAAAGGTCTAGTTGTTGTCACCTCTTTACTCGGGACGAGTAAAGGTTCGGTTTGGGGATATTTGATGTGAACATTATTTGCGCACATTTAGTCCCCTAATTGAGCCTATTTTGCATACTATTATAACGTTCTTTGGCCATTTTATCCGTCAAAACCTTCCTATTTGCTCTTCTATCGCATTTCATGTGTTTTGTAGAAAAGGAGATAATAAGGCGGGAATTCCCATCTTTCGTGCACAATTAGGAGCTACTTGACGATAATAGATGGACTAGTATGAAGAGGAAGCAAAGGCTAAAGACCGATCTCGCAAGAATAGAATGGAAAGGAGCAAAGAAGTGAAGAAGAGAAGAAGGACCACGATCGGAGAACAATCCGAGCGGATTATACCTCAATCCGCCCGTCCCCCCATTTGAACAATCCGAGCGTCTTGCTCTCGATCCGCTCGGATTGCCCCACCTCAATCCGCCCGTCTTGCTCCCTGATCCGCTCGGATCCCTTTGACCAATTCCGGCCGTCCCAACTCCCAGCCGCACGGATTCCTTCTCAGCACGGTTTCATCTTCTCCAAGCTTTCAAGAAAGACTCCCTTCCTCCGAAAAATACCGGCTTCTCCTTGCTCAACTTAAAAAGTGTAATTACTAGTTTAGCCCTTAGTTAACCCTAATGCATCCTCCCTAATTTTCACTATAAATACCCCATTTGTAATAATCAAACCATCAAGTTTTTGAGATTAGAAAACTCTCTTAGATTAGATTAGGAGTAGATTAGAATAGATTACTCTTTAATCTTTCCACAAATTACACATTAATCTCTCTTTAATTATTGTTCAAGTTTATTATTCAAGTTTATTATTGGGTTATTGAAGATTATTGGGTTATTATTGGGAGATTGACAACCTCCCATCAATCATCAAGTTCTTCTATTATTCTTTGCATTATTATTTTGGAATCTCCATAGGTATAATTCTCTTAATCCTTGTTTTAATTATTGTTAATCTTTCTTACTTGTTCATCATGTTTAGCTTTGTTAGTATGATTGACAACCTTATTAACATGTTAAACTTAATTATGAGTGAGTAGTTACTTAGCTAGGATTAATGGGTAATTAGGGGAAACCAACATGGGGATGATTCATGCTTAAATCAATATGCTTTCATATCTCATTTGCTTGCTTGTTTTGATCTTAATACATGCACATGTTATGTTTGATGAAATGCTAAGCCTATGAATCCTTGCATTTACTATCATCTCTTATCTTTTCAATGAGACTTGTAAGACATAACCCAACTCGAGTGTCATTAGACCATGCATGTTGTTGAGTAGGGAAGATTAAGTCGACTTGTAGGTGTTGTACAATCTAATCGATTCGGCTCCGGGACCCAAACTTTCCTAGGATTGTAAGATATAACCCAACTCAATCCATCACAACAATAATTGCTTGCTTATAATTTGAGAACATGTTTGTATGATCAATTCCCATGAATCCCCTATGACCCCATGATATCCTAGCACTCTTAATCATTTGTTTACATCCTTCCTTTTATTGCTTATTTTACTATATTGCATGCATTAGTTTAGACACAACTACAAACCCAACCAAATTGTGACGCTAGCATAAATTGATATAGATAGACTTAGAACCCAAAGCACACCGTCCCATGGATCGACCTCGACTTACCGCTAACTAGTTGTTTGTTGAGTATTACAAATGTGTTTGATTGGATGAGCGACGACATCAACCCACATCAATAGGCTTAGCATTTCATCAAACATAACATGTGCATAGGTTGACATCACAACAAGCAAGCAAATTAATTATGATAACATATTAGATTAAGCATGATTAATCCCCATGTTTGTTTTCCTTAATTACCCATTAATCCTAGCTAAAGGAAACTACCCACTCATTATCATGGAAAACATGTCATTAATGGTGTCAATCATTACAACAAGTATAAACATGAAAAGAGCTTAAGGAAATAAACAATAAAGAGTAAATAGTAAAGGAATTATACCAAACTTGAGATGATCCAAATAAGAAAGCAAAGAATAAAAGATAAGAACTTGATTGATTGATGAAGGGTTGTCAATCCTTCAATAATAACCCAATAATCATCAATTACTCAAAAGTAATAAACTTGAACAATAACTAAGGAAAGATTAATGTGAAATTTGTGTGAAGATTAAAGAGTACTCTAATCTAATCTAATCCTAATCTATTCTAAGAGGATTTTCTAATGTGGAAGCCCCCTTTGATTATTACAAATGGGGTATTTATAGTAGTGGATCATTAGGTTAAGCAAGGGTAAAATAGTAAATAACAATGCTAATTGTTGAATAGGGAAATGCTCCTCTCAAAGAAAGATGCTAGTCTCCTTTTTGGTAGTCTTCAAAAAATATGCGCATCCCGAACGTCTAGGCAGTAGGGACTGTTGGCACTGGAGAGGAATCCGAGCGGCCAAGGGGTCGGTACGCTCGTCCTGTAGCAGGGGGAGATGAGCGGATCAAGCACGGGACGCTCGGATCTTAAGGCCTCAAGACGAGCGTCCTGGAAGGGAGGAAGAGCGTCTTGTCTCAGGGGACGAGCGTCTTGAGTCTCGGGACTAGCGGATTGGCGGACAGCTTCTTTATTTGAGCTCGGATTGTAAAACGGACGTCATTTTCTCATCCGGACTCCTATTGGAGTGATTCAAAAGCCTAGATCACTTTATTTTTCGACGCCGTTTCATCTAGCATACTTTCAGAGCGAAAGGAGCAACTCTCAGTTTGGTTCCAAGCAATTTCTTCTTGTAATGCCTTCCTTCTCGTCATCCTTACTTTTAACCCTATGATCCTTCTATATACTCTTTATTCCTACTTCCTTGGTCATCATTCTTGCCTCCTCTTCATACTAGTCCATCCAAGATCGTCAAAAAGCTTCTAAATATGCACGGGAGACGGGAATTTCCGCCTAATTACCTTCTTTTCTACAAAACATACGAAATGCACTAGGAAAGCAAAATAGGAAGCATTTGACTGATAAAATGGCTATGGAATGATAAAATAGTATGCAAAATAGGTTCAATTAGGGGACTAAATGTGTGCAAATAGTGTTCACATCAAAAGGTTTGGGTGCGCGTAGCTTCAAACAAAAATCTCCTTCGTATTATTTTACTATTATTATTAGTATTATTAGTGGTTCTCAAGGCTCGAGTAGAGGCTACCCAATCGAGTACCGCAGTTACTCGATCGAGTATGTTTCTATAGTACACGGGATTCGTAAAAAAAATTGGAGCCCTATATCTTCATCTTTTCAATTCTTTTACTTCTTATTCTTCTTTCTAAACCTAAATTCTCTCATAAACCTTCTTGCCTTACAAAAACTTGGTGTAATTTGTCTTTGATCTCTTCCAAATTGCTTAGGTTCATCCGTCTAATCCATTTACAAACAAATTCAAGGTAAATTCCTACACTTGTCTTTGATTTTAAAGCAATTTGAAGTATGTATTCGTGTTGGAATTTCTGAAAAATTTCGGTTTTATACCCAAATTTTGTATTGTAATTGTTACATTTTGATAGAAACTACCTTGAATCATTGTTATTGATGCTAGAAATTACAATCTCAACTTGATTTGTGAAAATAATCAACCCGGATTTTTCTTGGGTTTGCCCCAAATTTTCGATTTTGTTCATCAAACCCATCCTAAAGTGTTGAAAAAGGGTAGGAGATGTTAGTAGTATCATATTTGGTGCTTGATTTTGGTTATTTTCAACAAAAATTTCGTCTTAAAACTCCGCCTTAAAAGTGCAGAAAGCTGAAATTTCGTCCCAATTTCACCACAGTAATTAACTTATTAAGCTTGTTTTTTTGTAGAAATTCAGTCTGGTTACTTCTAAAACATGCTTAAACTTCATCTGTTGGGTTTTTTAAACCACCTTTTATGAGTTGTGAAGGGTAAGAGGAATTGGTAAAATCTTGTTTAGTCTCTAATTTTTCATGTTTTAGCAAGAAAATTCGTCTTAAATATCATCTTCGCTGTATATAAAGCATTTGAAAGTTCTACTTTGAATTGGTAAAACCCGATGTGTGGCTAAACAATGTTGAAACAGATGCCGAGAACAGCTGCGACATGACAAAGCAAGAGGACATGCGCCGCCGAGGTAGAGGTAGGGGAAGGGAGCCAAGGACCCGTTGTTCTGCCGGTACCTGGATACCCTATGGTAATCTTGGCTGCTATAAGTAGAGAGATGCTTGTGTTGACTTGTTGAGTCGCACCTTGAGACCCACAAGGTGCATAGACATGAGTGTGTTGGAGGAGTTGAAGATAAAGGTAGACATGTGTCATATCTTTGAGGTGTTGGGTTTGGAGGGGTTGTACCACTTGAGGAAGCATTCGTATGCCTTTTTGACCCTAGAGTTTATGAGTTCTTTTATTTACGAGGTGGCTGAGAAGATGGTGAGTTTTCGGTTGATGAACACTAGCTTCTATCGGACCCTTGACCAGTTTGTCGATCACCTGAGGCTTACCCGGGCCAAGAATGGATATCTTAGTGATGTCCCGGCTGAGTGTGGTGCTAGTAGCTACCTTCCTTTGTTTACCGGTCGATCTGCCCCGACCTCGAGTGCCATGCTGATAAATGATATTCAACACATGACCCTAAATATCTTCCTCCGATCCTTGACTTGTTTACTTTACAGGGGAAGGATGCGAGTAAGCTAAACTCACATGAGGTGATGTTGTTGATATCCTATCTTAAACCCACACAGGAGAAGAGGTTTGCTTACAGTGCCCCGGCGATAGTTTTTTCCTGTTTAGCTTTGATGGCTAGGTCTTCGACCCGTTACCTTAGTTGCGGCGCTATCGCCACTCGCCTAGCTGAGAGGTTGACTAGTTCTGAGGTTGCATCGGCCCTCGAACCTTTGACCCCGGTTGTCCCGACCAAGGGCAAGGTCTACTTCATCCACCAGAAGTGGTTGAGGGTGTTGGATGATGGCGGCTTAATATGGAGAGTACGGGGGACGAGTTGGATGAGAGTGCTCGACCCAGACCCTCTACCTGTGACTGAGCCGTTGGGTGAGGCTGCCCCTGGGAGTGTGGAGGCTAGTCTTCCCGATCAGACGTACTTGATTATTGATGACCTTCGGTGGAGATGCCTGAGTCTTTTAGGAAGATCATACTAGGAGGGAGGACCAGGTGCGCAGGGAGAGGAGAGGACCCCGGAGGGTGAGAGAGGTGGTTAGGGAGTCCCAGTTTGTGTAGCAGGGACCTCCTCAGTACTATTACCCTAGCTACCTGTCTTCCTTCAGCCCTCAGATGCCGGTGAGCGATCTTAAAGAGAGAGTGTCCAACGCCTTGGTGCTCCAAAACCTCCACGAGATGGCCTATGTGTAGGGTGTGGGGACCAACTTGGCCCAACCAGTTTGGTGGCGCGGCGTGGGGAATGATAGTGGTGTCTTTCACTCCTACGGAGTGGATCCAACTACATAGGGAACCTCCTAAGAGCTACCCCTATGGGTGCATTGTACCATGGAGGACATGAGGATATCCCGACATGGGAGCTACTACCGGAGGAGGAAAGTCGGGAGCTGGCACCTCAGGAGGAGGAGAAGATGATGAGATGGAGGAGGATCGAGGCGGTGACCTCGACTGACCTTTCTTGTTTATAGTTGTTTTATCGGACTCGTGTTAGACTGTTACATTTGTTTCTCGGTACTTGGATTTTATTTCGGTTTTTATTTGGCCATAAGGCTGTATTTTCTGTTGGATTTGCTGGATTTATCACGTAGGTACAATGAAGTCGGGATGAAACCCTGAACCTTGGTGTATTTCCCTTGTTTGATATCGCATTGTGGACATTATGACTTGTAGATACTCGACCGAGTGCCCTCAACTCAATTGAGTACCTGCGTATGACGTTTTAAGGAACATTCTCACCTATACATACTCGATCGAGTAACCTGAATTGTACTCGATCGAGTACACCTATGTCAATCGAGTACTCTCTGCATATATATATTTAAGTCGTTTTCTTGTTACTTGGGGATTATGGGAGTACTTTGTTACCGGTATATGTTGTTATTATGATCATTGATTGTTATCTTGTGTTTTATACTTATGCATTGGTTGTATCCGAGAGGTATGAATTGATTTTTAATCCTATGCAGTTGTTAAATTTATATAATCATTTAGTAATCATTTTGTCACGAGGTTACATGAATAAACTACTTTTACATTTCTAGACATTTTGATTTGTTTTCCTGCGAATGATAGATTCATTTTTGTGTGTTTATTTTCATTTGATGTGATCACATGAATGCATGTTAATATCGTAATGTCAAGGATAAGTAATGGGTTTTGTTTTATCATAATGTAACTCATGTTAAAGATGAACTTCGGGGACAAAGTACCTTTTTAGAGGGGAAGATTAATGTCGCGCGTGAAAAATGCGAAAAATGTCGTCTTTTATGTAAGTTTTTGGAATTTAATTGTATATTTGTCATAACTGTTGAATAATTTAATTTTTGTCCAAGTATATACCTTTTCAGTTGTTAACATGTGGATGATGACCCGGAAGAGAGTTGTGTTGATGGTCCTATTCGTGAAAGTAGATGATGATGATTAGTCGACATGGGGAGTTGGGTGGTATGTTTGAGTATGGTTATAGTGGTTCTTGTCGGGTTGAGTTGTTGTTAGTGTCTTGGCTTAGCACACACCTTTTGGTTTGTGGGAGGTGATGAGTTGAACAGCGGGGACGAAGTTCTTTTTGAGGGGGAAGAAGTAATACCTGCCCCGTTTGGGACCCATTGACTAACCGTTGACTGACCTTAGACACTTGGTAGACCCTTTAGAACCGTTCATACAATTGGACTTAGTACTTGGTGACCTTTATATGTGAGGAACTCGATCTAGCGTAGGCTACTCGATCAAGTAGTCTAGTGACTCGATCAAGTAGAGGTCACTCGATCGGGTAAGTCCCATACTCGATCGAGTACGGCGAGTTCAGCGTAAGTATATATGTCGTGAGTCGTAAACCCAAATCAGTTTTTCATTTATTTCTTTCTAAACCTAATCGACGACACTTCTTTTCTCTTCCACCAACCTTCAAACTTTTGAGACCCTCTACATCTGGAGACACCATGGGGATGGAGACTTTAGTCGGGTAGCGAACTTTAGTCATCGTCATCATCATCATCATCATCATCATCAACATCATCATCATACTGATGTTTCCTTGTGGTTATGTGTGTTAGTAATAGGGTTTTCCTTACTGGTTGTGAAAGGGGTTGATCGAGGTTATCTTGTCTTCGTATGGATATATGCGGTGTTGTTGTCGATTGCTAAAGGTAGGTTTTCCTACTCAGTATTGTTGCTTGATTGTCATGTGTGGTGTATAGTATTGTTGATTGTGTGATAGTAATGTTGTGTTTCTGTACGATATGCGTCCCTGGCTGAGTGGAGTCATCATTGGGAATGGCTTCACGCCCTTGATTCGCCCCTTGTGGTTCTCGTCACAAGGGGGATGTGCACATTCATGAACATGGGTTATTCGCTCGATGGAGATGAGTGGGGCTTAGATGGGAAAGGTTGCGGTCCCCTATTGGCGGTGTGGAACATTTTTTACGATGGGTATTCTGGCAGGACTTTACCTTCGGGTTAGTCATACTATTGATGAATGATGGGAGTTAGAAATGGATGTGTGTATATTGTATCTTGTGTTGTCTGTTGTTCTTCAGCTACTGACCTTGTATGGTTTTGTTTGTCTTTTTCTTGTTATGTGTATGTCGTGATCCATTATGGTGAGTAGTCTGTCTTAGCAGGCACTCATATATGGAGCTTAGCCGGGTGCGTTGGAGGGACGAGTCTTTCACCGAGTCTTGGCATGGATAGTATCACCATAGTTGATAGTTGTTGTTGTTGATCAGTTATATCTTTTCTTTTGTTAAGTTAAACTTGTAATAAACTTAATTATTTCTTTTATTGACGTTATGATATATACTATTCCTCGGGCAACTGAGATGGCGATGCCCGTATCTGCTAGGGAAGGTCTTCTTAAGGCTCCTTGGTAGATGAGGGTGTTACAGGTATAATCACGATCACATCAAATTAGAATGACGGTTTTTAATTCCGTCGTTTGAACTTCGTGAAAATAATGAATTTGAATTTCGCTATTTTGTTCTTTGTTTGAAAATGACGGTTTTTAATTTCATCGGTTGAATTTTGTAAAAATAACGAATATGTGTTCCGTTATTTTGTTTTTTTTTATGAGAAAAATAACAGTTTTTAATTCCGTCGTTTTAATTTAGTGAAATTAACGATTTTAAATTTCGCTATTTTGTTTGAAAATGACGGTTTTTAATTCAGTCGTTTGAGAAATATAGCGAGTTTATGCGGAAATTGGGCAAAGCCCAAAATTTCGCTGAAAAAGTTAAGAGTACCTCAAAGAGGCGCGAGCCGTTTTGCAATACAAGGGGCCTCCCCTTTTTTCTCTAAAAGACGCGAGAGCAGCTTGCTCCCCTTCCACTTCGTCTTCTTCGACAAACACACAAAAATCACAGAAAAATCGCCATTCTTCTTGCGTGTATTTGTGCTACAAACATTATATCATCTCAAGGTATGTAAATCCTCTTGAATCCCTTTTAATTTGTTTGCCTTTTTGTTAATTGAATTAGGGCGAAACCCTAACCCATTAGAAATAGATTTGGACGTTTTTGTTTGGCCCATTTTCGAGTGAAATTGATGCTTGGATTAGGTTAGAAACGTGTTTAGGAGTATAGGGGTGCTATTAGTTCGCATTTTGGTCCCCGTTCCTGCTCTCTAAGTGGGAAAAACGTGAATGAGATAAAGGACCGTCTAATTTCACAATGTTGTGCTTGTTTGCTCGAGTTGTGTGCCCCACTAGGTTGCATTATAGTCGGGGAAGACTGTCTTTGCCATGTTAAACCTTCGTTGGGTGTTAGAGGCGAAATTTGCATTTTTTGCCCTTATCAGACGATCTTATGCTAACGAAATAAACGTCTGTTTGGGCTCAAGCTTAGCCATTTTGCTTTGAAATGGACCTTAACGGTAGTCTAGGTCACTTTGGGGCGTGATCAAGTCACGTTGTTCTGTTGTGGTCGTAATTTCAATTTTTGACTTCTATGTGCTCAATTTGGCGTAAAACTGCCTTTTTCGAGCTACGTAAAATGCCCAGTTGTGTGGGGACTTTTTTTGCTTGTTTTTACGGACCTTGTGTGGACGCGAGGTGTTGGGTTGTTTTTTTAGTTTTTTTGTAGTCGTTTTGACTCGTCTTTTGCTTGAAAAGAAGGGCTAGTCATTTTTGTGAGTGTTTTGATGGGTGGGATTGGGCGGGTTTACCCATGCTTTTATTTTGTATTTGCAGGTGATTTTGTTTTTGGGACTTTGCCCATTTTGTGCCGTCGTAAAGCCGAAATTTTGGCTGACGTTGCTTTTGTTTGGATTCCAGGCGAGTGTTCTAGGGCTTCGAGGCCCGTTGGGTCCGTGGCTGAGGCCTTGGGGTCTTTATTCGGGTCCGGGACGGTTAGTACTCTCGGGAGTGCGCTACAGGTAGTGGTAGAGGACGCTTCTGAGGAGGAGCCCGCTGCTAAGTTTGCTAGAGCCGTAGGGCCTTGGGAGAAGCCCGTTGTTGGGGCTGCCAGAGCTGAGGGGGTCTTAGGGGCTCGGAAGAAGCCCATTGTGTTGGAATATGTGTCCCCAATTGTTGGAGCTTGTGTCCTCCACAAATTAGTGTGATAACATTTGTAAATCTCTTACAGGTTCACAAGGGTATACTTCGTATTTTAATCAGTTGATTAACGATTACCTAATAACGGTTGGCTTGCTAGAAAGCTTGACGTTATTATCATACAGATGGCGGTGATCAACTGGTCCCTAAAGGTCACACCTATAGGATGTCTTTGAGAGATGTGGTTATAGAAATATAATCACATTGATGCCTTATATGACTAAACAGTTAGTCAATGTGTTGATGAGACAATTATTTAATGAAGATTAAATAATATTAGTTGAGATTTAATTAATCTGTCAATTCGTAAATTGAATATAATAAGTTATATTTAATTAAATGTATGTAATGTTAGCTTGGACGAATTAATCTGTTAATTCGTAATTAAATGTAATCGGTTATATTTAATATCAACAAGATGAATGTGTCATAGTGGTAATAGTGAGGGTACTCAAACCAAGAGGTCATGAGTTCGATCCTCACTAGATGACAATTTACACATTTTATATTTTTTTGGAATAACCGAAAATAAGAGAAATAACCCTCCTGATTTCGGATTATGGGCCGAGTAATTAGTAAAAAAATTCTACCCTAATCTCTCTCTCATACACGGTTAAAGGGAGAGATAGGAGTAAATTTTTAACCTAATTTTTTCTCACTCATTCTCTTGCCTCTCATCTCGACGAAAAACACAAAAAAACCTAAAATTATTTAGTTAATTTTTGGATCGATTCTAGCACAATCAAAGGGCATTTCTGATATCGTCTTGGGTGCAACTGATAGGCGAATATAAACTTTGATATTGTTCTTAGGCCGTTTTTGCTAGGACCGAAGGTTATTTCTTAATCCTTTGTGTTTTTGTTTATGCAATTTAATTTTATGACTAGTATTCATCACTTTATGATTCGTTATAATCCTTAAATTTAAGGGATCCATACAGATAAATCCCACAAGTGGTATCAGAGCCAAGGCCACGAATTTTAATTTTGATGATTTTCATAAAATTGTTTGTAAACAATAATTAGGGTTTGCGAGAAAAAAAAAATATAATCGGCTGGAATTTTTTTTTTTGAGCCGTGGAATTTTTTTTTTCGTTCCCGTTACTGTTCACGGATGAACAGTATTATTAAAAAAAATATTATTTTCTGTTTTTTTTCGTTCGGTTTCTCCTGAAAAACCGATTAAGTTTTTTTGCGGCTGTTTTGTTTATGCCGATTTGAAAAGCATCCGAGAAAAGAAAATTTTTTTCCCCGTTACTGTTCACGTGGTTACTGTTCACAGAGGACAGATTTAAAAAAAAAAAAAAATTTGTCTTGTTTCGGTTTTTACAGATAAAACAGTGTACAATATATGAAACGACCTGTTTTTTTTTGTTCTTGCTGTTATTGCCGAAAAAAAAGGCTTGTTTTATTTTTCCTTGTTTTAGCCGAGACTTACAAAAAAAAAAAGATTTTGTTTTTTTTTGTTTTGGCCAATATTAATTATACATTACCTTTACAATGTATGATTAATTGTTGTGAAACGGTTCACAATTTGAAGATACCTAATTATTTTAAAGCAGTTTAAAATATTGATGGATTAAATTCATATTACAAGTTTAATATGAATTAAGATTGAAATTAATGTGATTAATTGAGGAATTGTCACTTAATTTGATTTAAATAGGTGGTTTGGATAAAATTATTCAACATAATTAAAGAATTATGTCTTGCATGTTTAATTTTTTTAGTTGATGCATTTTTTTAGTTGAATGAATCGTCTGAATGGTTTAATTTACGTATTTTTGCAATCGGTTGTAATTTGTAATACTTAGTGTGGCCTTAGTTAATTATGTTTTCGTAATGAAGGAAACATAATTTTTATGTAATTATGAGATCTCGAATCTCCTTTATTTTTCTTTAGTTTTGGGTTTTGAAATTAGAATGTAATAAATAGGTTTATTATGTAAATTTTATTTATTGTATTTTTCAAAAGAAGACTAAAGATGGAGATTGGAGCTCACTCCCGCTACATGGATCAAGATGGAACATCAATACAAGCTTCTCGGGTCCAAGGATGGATTCCAAACTTGTATTTAATGTTCATTTTGATAGGATAGGCCACACTAGGACTTTTATTGTTTTACGTTTTCATTCATATTGCTTTTCATTCACATGATAGTTTATGCATCATATTCCGCCTAAAACCAAACCACCTACTACTAAAATGCATGAAAATTGACACATATAGGTTGTATTTTAGTTTTCATAGACATACATATGTCACATGTTTGTAAGCCATCACCTTAGTTTATTCATTCACGCATGCTAGATCTTAGTTCACTTAAAATGAATTAAAATAAAGTTGATGGGATCTTCCTCTAAAACGGAAATTGAGATTAATTTTTATAAGGGCAAACAACTATGAATCCCTTCTTCGTCGGTAGGCATAATATGACCCCTTCTACGTTGGGTAAGTAGTTGTGTTGACTTAGTTTACCTCAACATCATAGTCCGAAGAGTTTCTGGTGATTATGATGGACTAAAGATAGAATTTACATAAATTTATCGACCAAGAATTCTAACGGTAGAATTAGCTAAAAGGTTAGCTTATCAATTTACAGAGAATTGAGTCTTGGGATCATTTATATAATTCTTGAGGGAGGTCAATTGTATAAATGGTTTGAGTCTTCGCGTTATGACATTAGATCATTAGAATTAAATTAAAATCGATGCACATGCTTATTATTTTTATTCTTCTTCTCGCAGTGTAGAACACGTTTATTTTGATAATACTGTTACAACAAAATGTCTGGAAATAACGCAATCCAAATGCCTAGTGCCACACTTGGACGCGAGTCCTGGCCGAATATATTCATGGACCAAATGAATCAGTTCACACGTCTGAAAAACGACGGGTCCAACTTTATGGATCGGAAGGCAAAGACTACGGAATCCGCCATTGCGACGGTAAGCTCGTGTACTTAATCGAGCCAATACCGGTAAACCCAGGCCCTAATGCAGGAGTCAACGAGTCACTCGCTTATAGTGACTTCATTATGGAAGCGGGTGCGATAAAGAACGTACTCATCTTTGCAATGGAAACCAATTTGCAGAGACCTTCATTGCCCAAGGTGGGAACAAGATTTTCACCACGCTCACTAACGAGTTCTCTAAAGCACCGAGAATCGTTAAATATGAGCATACCTGTCGCTTCTTTGATGAGAAACTCCAGAAGGGCCAACCGGTTAGCCCACACATTCTTCACATGATTGAGAATGTCGAGAAGCTGGAGGCACTTGATTGTAAAATCAGTGAGAGCATTGTCATTAACCGAATGCTTCATTCTCTTCACGATGGTTTTGCCCTTTTCAGGGCAAACTACTACATGAATGACTTGAAAAAGAGTCCTCATGAGCTACACTCCCTTCTCGTACAGACCGAGAAGGATATGAAATTGAGTGGGAGCATGAAGCAGGATGTTCTCACGATTTCCAACAAGGGTAAAGGTAAGGGCAAGGCTCATGGCGACCTAGCTGTAGGTAAGCCAAAGTTTAAAAAGCCAGGAAACGGTAAGAGTGGGCCCGGTGAGACTAGTGGCTCACAGGGCAAGGCAAAGAGCAAGGGTGGTGACATTGAGTGCCACCATTGTCACAAGACTGGACATTGGAGGAGGAACTGTCCCGTCTACCGTGAGGACATCAAAGCAGCCGCGTCGTTCTGTTGGTATGTCATCTTATATTCATATGATTGAGATTAACCATGCAAGTTTTGAAACTTGGGTACTTGATACTGGTTGTGGTTCTCATCTGTGTAATCATTTGCAGGGCCTAAAGAACATCATACCTCTCGAAACAGGTGATGTGGACCTGCGAGTCGGGAATAGAGCACGAGTTGCTGCTGTCTCGAAGGGAACATATGTAATCCAACTCCCTAGTGGTTTTGAGTTATTTTTAAATAACTATTACTATGTACCCAGTTTGTCTAAGAACATTATTTCTGTTTCCGTATTTGCTAAAGACGGTTTTGCATTTTCAATAAAGGATAATAGCTGTATTTTCTCTTTTAATGAAATGATTTATGGTAAAGTAGTTTCCATGAATGGAATTTACATCTTAGATCAAACCACGGAATTATTACACATGAATAATAAGAAGTTAAAGGTTGGTGACAAAGATCAAACCTATCTATGGCATTGTCGAATGGGACACATAAATGAGAAACGCGTGAAGAAACTCGTCGATAATGGGACTATTCCCGCATTCGATTTTTCTACATATGGCACGTGTGAATCATGTCTCATTGGCAAGATGATTCGAATTTCCTTCAAAGGTGTTGGAATGCACGCTAGTGACCTATTAGGACTCATACATACTGACGTATGTGGACCTATGTCAATTACCGCTAGAGATGGCTATAGATATTTTATCACTTTCACGGACGATTTAAGTAGATACGGATATGTCTACTTAATGAAGCATAAAAGTGAGTCCTTTGAGAAATTCAAGGAATACCAGAACAGGGTACAGAACCAACTGGGTAGAAAGGTTAAAGCACTCCGTTCACATAGGGGTGGCGAATATCTTTCAAATGAGTTTGATCAACACCTGAAAGACTGTGGAATCGTTTTGCAGTTAACTCCACCTGGAACACCTCAATTGAATGGTGTGTCCGAACGAAGAAATCGAACCTTACTTGATATGGTTTGATCCATGATGAGTCACACGGTAGTGCCTGATTCATTATGGGGTTTTGTTCTTTTGTCAGCTGCTCTTATACTTAACCGAAGTCCGACTAAAGCTGTCGACAAGACTCCATATGAAATGTGGAAGGGAACGGTCCCTAACTTGTCCTTTATTCGGGTTTGGGGCTGCGAGGCTTATGTCAAGTGGAGACACGAGGATAAGCTCGGCCCGCGATAGGTCAAGACATACTTTATAGGTTATCCAAAAGGAACATTTGGTCATTACTTCTATTCCCCTACCGAACATCGAGTTTTTGTTGCGGCTAGTGCGACGTTCTTAGAGAAAGAATTTCTCGAGAACAAGACGAGTAATAGAACCTTCGAGATGTCGGAGATTCCAGAACCAACAACCGAGGAACGGATGGAGGAAGTTGTTCCTCCAACTGATGATACGGTTAATATTCCTGAGGAACCTAGGAGGTCGGGTAGAGTCTCACATCCTCCGGACAGATACATTGGTATGGTCGAGAAGAATGACGTTTTACTCTTAGAGAGTAATGAACCCGCTACCTATAAAGGTGCTATGGCCTGTTCCGACTCAAAGCTATGGCTCGAAGCCATGCAATCCGAGATGGACTCCATGTATGAGAATGACGTATGGGATCTAGTTGATTTACCTAATAAGGTAAAACCTCTATAGTGCAAGTGGTTTTACAAAATAAAGCGTTCTGTAGACGTGCAAGCAGATAACTTTAAGGCACGACTAGTGGCAAAATGTTTCACTCAAGTGCACGGATTGCATTATGATGAGATTTTTGCACCTGTAGTCATGCCACGTTCCATTCGGATAATCTTAGCGATTGCCGCATTTCATGATTATGAAATCTGGCAAATGGATGTGAAAACCGCCTTCTTAAACGGTTATTTGGAGGAAGAGTTGTACATGGTGCAACCCGAATGTTTCATAGATCCAGAACATCCTAAGAAAGTATGCAAGCTTAAGCGCTCCATTTATGGACTTAAGCAAGCTTCTCGGAGTTGGAATCATCGTTTCGACCAGGTGATAAAAGAGTATGGTTTCACTCGATCGGTCGAAGAACCATGCTTATATATCAAGTCGAGTGGGAGCAAGATTGTATTCTTGATATTGTATGTCGATGACATACTCCTGATTGGGAATGACATTCCTCTCCTATCTTCGGTTAAATAATGGTTGAAGAACCATTTCCGGATGAAAGATCTGGGTGAGGCACAACGCATTTTGGGAATCCGTATCTACCGAGATAGATCACGACGGATGTTATCACTTAGTCAGGAGTCTTATTTGGATAAGATTCTTGAGAAGTTCAACATGACCAACTCCAAGAAGGGGAACCTTCCAATGACGACTGGGATGCAGTTGAGCAAGTCTCAGTCACCCACGACGCCTGGAGGGATTGAGCGCATGAGTCGTGTTCCTTATGCATCTGCAATAGGATCGATCATGTATGCCATGATATGCACACATCCAGACGTGGCATATGCATTGAGTATGACGAGTCGGTACCAAAAGACTCCAGGTGAAACACACTGGATAGCTGTTAAAAACATCCTCAAGTACCTACGGAGGACTAAGGATTGGGTATTGACTTATGGAGGCGATACTAAGCTATGCGCAATCGGTTACGCAGATGCTAGCTTCCAAACGGATCGAGATGACTCAAAATCTCAGTCCGGGTTCGTCTTCACTCTTAATGGTGCTGCGGTCAGCTGGAAGAGTTCCAAACAAATTGTTGTAGCAGATTCTACTACTGAATCCGAGTACTATGCCGCTTCGGAGGCAGCAAAGGAAGCGATATGGATGCGTCAATTCTTACAAGGACTTACGGTAGTTCCTAGTTCGAATGACCCGATCACCATCTATTGTGACAATAGAGGTGCCATCTTCCAGGCTAAGGAGCCAAAGTCTAGCAACAAATCTAGACATGTACATCGGAAAGCTCACCTGATCCGTGATTACGTGGAGCAAGAGGAGATAGTGATAGATAAGATTGCGACAGATGATACATCGCGGATCCTCTCACTAAACCGTTGAATTATGATAAGCATGTAGGGCACGTTATTTCCATGGGAATTAAACGTGTTCCTGAGTTGTAGTACTTGATTATGGATTTGATACATTATCTTTTTCATATACTATTTATAACTTCATCGTTTTATTATAATATTTTGTTTTTCATGTGGATTGTACTGACAACATTGAACGCCACAAAGTGAACTGAATTACATTATATTTTTTTTGGTCCGTAATCGCCCATGTGAGCTGATAACTCCGGCTATTATATTGTGCAGTCGATTGATGGTCGGTTCAACGAGCCATAAGTCAAATTGTTGACTGATCGATCACAAATGCGAGATTATAACGATACCACGTTGGACAAATTTTTGTTACAACGTAATGGAGTCCTAAATGTTTAAAACATTCGGTGCCAGGTCGTGGATAGGACATCCATTGTGTTCCTAGAGTCGATTCTTTTGACTATCGACGGTCTCTTGAGATTAAGGCAGTTTTTGGATGACTTTGGTTTCTTTCTCATGGTCTGTCGTAACTGGAGGGTAAGTAGATTTTTTCTGGGTCATTTCATACTGTTCTTACATCTGCAGGATTCGAGTTGAGGAAAATATCCAACCCTTATCAGGTATCGTTATTTCTCAGGGCCACTCGAGGAGTTGTAACTGAAATGCATGGCCATGCTCGAATGATGATTTTTTTATCAGTTAAGTTACTCTCTAGTCAGGGAAACCACTCTTGATAATGATCGCTTGTAAAATACGACCTTTGTGAATACGGATTTGCAAATTGTTTTACATTGAGTGGGAGAAATTTTAAGATATGAGAATCGGTTATCGCACATACACTTGTGAGGACAAGTGGGAGTTTGTTGGAGCTTGTGTCCTCCATAAATTATTGTGATAACATTTGTAAATCTCTTACAGGTTCACAAGGGTATACTTCGTATTTTAATCAGTTGATTAACGATTAGCTAATAACGGTTGGCTTGCTAGAAAGTTTGACGTTATTATCATACAGATGGCGGTGATCAACTAGTCCCTAAAGGTCACACCTATAGGATGTGTTTGAGAGATGTGGTTATCGAAATATAATCACATTGATGCCTTATATGACTAAACAGTTAGTCAATGTGTTGATGAGACAATTATTTAATGAAGATTAAATAATATTAGTTGAGACGAATTAACTGTCAATTCGTAAATTGAATATAATAAGTTATATTTAATTAAATGTATGTAATGTTAGCTTGGACGAATTAATCTGTTAATTCGTAATTAAATGTAATCGGTTATATTTAATAACAACAAGATGAATGTGTCATAGTGGTAATAGTGAGGGTACTCAAACCAAGAGGTCATGGGTTCAATCCTCACTAGATGACAATTTACACATTTTATACATTTTTGGAATAACCGAAAATAAGAGAAATAACTCTCCTAATTTCGGATTATGGGCCGAGTAATTAGTAAAAAAATTCTACCCTAATCTCTCTCTCATACACGGTTAAAGGGAGAGATAGGAGTAAATGTTTAACCTAATTTTTTCTCACTCATTCTCTTGCCTCTCATCTCGACGAAAAACACAAAAAAACCTAAAATTATTTAGTTAATTTTTGGATCGATTCTAGCACAATCAAAGGGCATTTCTCATATCGTCTTGGGTGCAACTGATAAGCGAATATCAACTTTGATATTATTCTTAGGCCGTTTTTGCTAGGACCGAAAGTTATTTCTTAATCCTTTGTGTTTTTGTTTATGCAATTTAATTTTATGACTAGTATTCATCACTTTATGATTCGTTATAATCCTTAAATTTAAGGGATGCATACAGATAAATCCCACAAACAATAGTGCGATCACATGTTTAAATCTCATATTAAAAATACGTAAGGGATGATTCATTATATAGTCAACTGATCATCATTAATCGCTAATGATTGGCTAACTAGAGTTGAACATTACCGTCGTTTGACGGTGGTGGTCAGTTGATCCCTTAAGGTCACACCTAAAGGACAATTCCCTTAATAGACAAATTGATTAATTGTATGACGATACAAGTTAATCAATTCCTTAAATTTGAACAATTCAATTATGAGAGAGAATGTTAATATCTTATTGTAATGGGATTAATAAGATTTATTTTAGTAATTGAAATACTTTATTACTAAAATTGATTATTCTTTGTGAAACAATTGAGATAAGAATGAATGGTTAATTATAATTACAATATGTTGTGAATTATAATTGAGTGATCCATTTTATTTACGTGATCAAGTATAACTAGTCAATTTGTTGTATGTGATTTAATTAATTTATAAAATGATATTTATTTGATAAATATGCATTAAATTAATTAATAACATGTAACATACTACATGTGGCATATTGTGTGACAAATGACAAATTGACAAAATAAAATGGTAGTCCATTTTACGAAATGGACCGAATGGAGAGAGTAGTAGTGGTGTGAGGATGATGTTATTTTATGAGATAAAGTGCACATCATCATAGCTATTTGTTTACTAGCCTTGCACCTACTCTAATTCTCTTACACATCTATAATGTTGATAAGAGTAAAAGGAAAAAGGAGATTCCAATTCTTGGCATTTTCTCCTCACCCCCACCGGTTTTCCTCCTCTTGTTTTGAGAAAAGTGTTCTCTTATATTCACTACCACATTCATTCATAAACACACATGCAAAATTTTCTCTACTCTCCAACTTCTCTCTAAAATGTTTTAGAAGATTAAAAGATTGTTCTTCAGAAGTTCTAATATCAAATAAGGTTACTAGTGTAGTAATAATAATAATATTAGAATACGTTTTAAGGAATAATAATACACTAATCTAGTTAATTAGTATATTATTTTTAAGGGATTTGTCTTGGGTGCAATGGAAGGAGAATCTCTACATTGGGATTTTTGGAGGATCATCCATTATTTTAAGCTCAAGAACAAATAACGAAGGTGACCTTATTTGTGCCGAATATTTCGAACCATATAACAATGTAAGGGACATTGTTTTTCCTTATAAATCGCTTATTTTGTTATGCCTGCACTAGATCTAAAAGAACACAAATTAAGAAGTTAATTAGTTCACTATTAAAAGAGTCTAATAATAGGTATATGAACCTAACAAGTGGTATAAGAGCATAGGATGTTGCATGCATAATCGGTTTGGTTTTTCCGAGTTATATGTAACTTAATTAAAACTAGAAATTTTTGATTTATAAGAGTAATTCACGAAATCAGGATGTATGTTATATATTCAGGTCCTAAAATGTTTTTAGGTCATTTTTATGATTTATGGTAATTTATTGCTCATTTTAATGATTTTTAGTGAAATAGTTACATTTTTATGAGTAAAATGAACTTTTATTCAGTAAAACAGGTTAACCTTCACTACTGGCCGTGATTTTTTAGTATGACCTCACATGAATATTTTATGTATTGTATTTAAAATTTCATATTAATGTGATTAATATTTCAGGATTTATGATTTTTATGTGATAAAAATGACATAAATTTTATATGACCTCACATACATATTTTAAAAATTATGTGAAAAATATCGTATTAATTTGATTAATATTGCATGATTTATGATTTTTATGAGATAAAAATGGATTAAAAGAGGTAAAATGGTTAAAAATAGTTAAACTTCGAATCAGGCCATGACACATTAATATGTTATCACATGCATAATTTACACACGGTATGTAAATTTTGAGATGAAATGATTTCATTTTTCATGATTTATTAATTTTTAGTGTAAAAATGGCATAAATAGTGACTATTTTAGTATAAATTGCTAAAACGAATTACATGGCATTAGAAAATTATTTTAGGTTATAAATATCCCACTTATCAGATCTAAAGTTGTAAAATTGATTGCATTAATTTTTGGATACTTTAGATGTTTTATGAGATAAAACCGATAAATTGCAACTATATTTTCTCAAAAATAAATTTGAAAATTTTAACCATGATTTTTGACATTATGAGTGTCATGGAAATATTCCAGAATGTTCAAAAATTTAAAATTTAAAATTTAAATTTTGAAATTATTGTAATTTAATTTGGATTTATTTCATAAATGTTATGATTTTAAGGTAAAAAATGAACAACAAATTAAATCAAGTTGAATTATTGTCAAAAATTGAGTGATGACTAATTTTTGAGTCCTAAAGAGTGTTAGGATAATTAACTTGAGCTTAAATGTGATTTAAGTATTAATTATGATTTTAAGAAGTTATTATCACGCATTTCCATAAAACCGGGTTATATATACGATATAAGTTAAATAGGGCGATTTGGTACATAATTTGGCATGTTAGATACATATTATAATGCTGCATATTTCAATTGTTGAATGTCCTTTATTTATATAATTTTGAATTATGTAATTTTATCTTTGTATGACCTTAGTTTTAATCGATATTTCCCGTAATGAAAGGGAATATTTATTCGGTTGTAATTTAATGTGATCTCGTATCACTTTTATTTTTACTAGTTTTTCATATTACAAATGTATAATAGGAATAACTTTGTATTTTTATTATTATTTGTAATAATGGAGTTTCTTCAAGACGATGCCATTCGGAAAGGCGTTCCGACAAAGACGGTGTTCTTGAGAGGCGTGCCACTTGAAGATTCAACGGACCAAAGGAGTTGGTTTCCAAATATGTAATAGATTAATTGATTTTCTATTTTAGGAAGGCCATACTAGGAATTTATTATTGTTTAGCATTTATTTTAATATGTTGCATGCATTGCCAAATCGCCATAACAACACATGCATTTCATATCGAATCATCGACCGTGTCAATTATAATTATCTTAGTTCACCACTTTAGTTCACTTAAAATGTGATAGATAATAAATTGACAAGACCTCTCACTAAATAATAATTGAGAATTAGACTTATCAAATAGTAGAAACCATGAGTCCCAATTTCATAAGGAAGTAGGCTCGGCTCTTCGGGGTGCTAAACTTGTTACGTTGGGTAAGTGGGTAATAAAATGTTATTACATCGAAATTTGGATTGAGCTCAACGGAAGTATTCGTGACCGTAGTCGCATGTGTTCCGGGATAAAGATAAATATAAAGTAATTTTTATCGACCGAGAGTTCTAGAAGTAAAATCGATTAGGAGGTTAATCCACCGAGTTATATTAATAAGGGATGAATCGGCTCACCATGCCCGAATTAATATGAATTTGGATCTCGGGATCATTTATAATAGTTGGGTAGAGGTCACTATATAAATGTTAAAACTTGTTTAAAATGTTTACAAGTATTATTAAAACGATAGATGTTTATTATTTCCTTCATTTCCTTTTTTGTAGTTATTTATTTGCAATGGATTCATCTAATAATCCTACACCGATCACCATTAATTCATGGCTCCAATCATTCAATGAAAAATGCTCCTCGTATGACAATGACCCGATTAGAGAACTATGCTTTGGCATTGGTGAGGATGAAAATCTTTGTCCTTTTACTACTTCTACACCTCCCACTCCAATAATCATGCCCACCACATCCTTCGTAAGAGAATCATATGAGGATAATCTCACAAATTCCAAGGAATCCTTGTTTGATGAAGCAAGGAGAAACATTAAATTGAGCGGGAGTTCTAGCAAGAGTGTCCTTGCAACTGAAAGGGGTAATAGTATTAATAAAGGAAAGACAAAAAAGGGTAAGAAACCCAAATCCGATTGTGAATTGGAAGTTGATAGTGAGACTACCACAACCAAAACCAAGAAGGGTGCCAAATCCTACGACGAATGTCATTATTGTAATGTCATGGGCCATTGGAAGCGTAATTGCCCCAAGTATTTGGAAGATATCAATGTTGGACTTATCACTCCAAGTCGGACATGGAAATGTGGAAAAGCTAAACAAGGGTGATGTAGATCTCCGACAAGCAAATGGAGCTAGGGCAGCCGCCACTTCAAGAGGGACTTATGTACTTGTTTTAGCTAACATCTTTGAGTTGTAATCTACATAATTGTTATTATGTACCCATTTTGTCTAAAAGCATTATTACCATTTCTATGTTAGACATAGAAGGATTTTTCCTTTCTTTTGCGATAAAAAAACAATTGTTGTATTTTGTTGGATTTGACTTGGCTGTGAGCCAAGCCACTTCTATCAATGGTATTCATGTTTTAGACACTTCCAACTCAACTAAAGATATCTATAACATACAATCCAAAACACTCATATCAAGTGATTCAAATGATTTGTGCATTTGGCCTTTTTCGATTAGGTTACATAAATGAGAAACGGATTAAAAGGCTAGTGTGGACTAGATTTATTGAATCATTTGATTTTTCAATCATATAGAATATGCGAATCATGTCTCCTTCACAAAAAGATTTGTACTCCCTTTAGTGGTAAAGGAACACGAGCAAGTGATTAGTTAGGACAAATACATGCCGATATATGTGGTCCAAAGAACATCACCGCAAGGGGAAATTATGACTACTTCATCACTTTTACCGATGATTTAAGTAGATATGGGTATGTTTACTTGATCAGATATTAAGTGAAGCTTTTGAGAAATTTAAAGAATTTCTAAAATGAAGTAGTGAACCAATTGTACAAAAGGAATTAAAGGGTTACAATCCGATCATGGTGGCAAAGATCTAAGTAATGAATTTGATTTATTATATATGGATTATGACCTTGTGTCGCTACCCATAAGATCAAACTAACATGAGTGAAGTTGAATTGTTGAACTCACTTTTGGGGATTTTTATTTTTAATCTGGAGGGTCAACCTGGAGATACCTAAAATAGAGAGTCTATTTTACAGATGACGTGGATAAGACTCGCATAATATATGAATCAAGCTGCCATGATAGAGATGGTCTTTTATGAGCTAATGCGTCAGTCTAAAGAAACTTCTAATACTCCACCATATATATGTTTGTAACTAACAAAGCTATCTCTTAAGAAGATAGAGGTATTTCTAAGAGATAGAGTGGGAGTAGATTAGATCGTCACAAATATGTCTTATAGTTAATGTGTTACTTTGTGAAAGTGATGGAACTATAATTTATGAAGATAGAGTGGGATTATAGCTCAGTGGGAGTTTAGCACACACGTCTTGTTGTTAAAATGTTGCTTTGCGAAAGTAATGGTATTGTCCTAAATCGACTTTGTTATATACGAGCCATAGCCTTACAATCCAAAAATTGTTACTCAAGAGTAGATTTACTTTAAGGCGAGGGTCTCTTTAATGTAAATGGAGCTTTAGAGTACTTAAAAGCATAGATTGACATGAAGATGTTGATCAAGATAAATTATGATTAGGAATCGCCACATTTCATTTTGATGAAAAATAGCAAATGATATTAAAAATTCGCTTTTCAAAATGGGAATTTAGAGAAGGATGTGTTTAGAACACAAAACCTTAGATAAAGATCTAAGAATCCTAACATATTATGCGTAGCTTTCTCAAGTGATCCTAGAATGGTCTTAAGCAAGCATTAAAGGATTATACTTTTGTTCATGTGATAATTGAGAATGGTATCATTCACATGATTGAAGAATCATGATTATACATGAAGTTAAGTGGGAGCAAGAATTATTTTCCCATATCTTATATGTTGATAACATATTACTTATTGAGAATAATGTACCAATGCTCTCTTCTGTGAAGAGTGATTGGGAGACTAGGAAAAGGTGCGATATATTTTAGATTAACGAATCTATGTGAGAGTATATTGGCATAGAGTTGAGAGTCTTATGATGATAAGATCTTTTATATCTGTTTAACAGCAACAAGTTTGAGTAGGTTATTCATGTTGATGAAAGTGGAATTGCTATGATGGAGTCATAGTCGTTCACTGAACCTATTAAGTTGTTGATCACATGAAATCGTTTGCTAATGTCTCCGCCATTAGAATGATCATGTGTACCAACAGACGCACACGCCGTGATGAAGTATATGCAAGGAGCATAATAAGTCAATAACAGGTTAATTCATAAGATGGTCTTTTGAAAGCCTTAAAGAACAATTGAGGATTTGTTCGATTGTTTGGATGATAAACTAAGTTATGTGTTGAAGGGTTGCACAAACTTTAGTTTCCAAACTGAAAAGGATTTGTCGAAATCCTGGCCTGATTTTATTGACGAAGGAGTGAGAAACTAAGATGTTTTAGTTTTGTACATTCCAAATTCTACAAAAGGAATCTAAGTAAATTGTGATAAAATGGTCAACATAGGGTATAAGAGTGAATCCCTCTATAAATGACTTTATCACAAGTTATGTGATAACAGTGGGAGCATCTTTCAATTTAAAGAGCCCAAGTCTGGTAAAAAGACTAGACATATACTTAGATAAATTCATGTCATTAGAGATGACATTGGATAGAAGAAAATGGCAATAATAAAGTTGGAATACATGGATATCTGGTATATCCACTTGCCAAGCTTTTATTGCAATTTAACTAGTGTAGAAGGTACACTACAGATTATGAGATATAAAGTAGTAATAGTGTATTGACTCTTCATATATGATAATCGCATTTATCGTTTGAGTTTCTTTAAACTCACCCTTTACTTTGTTATATCCAAATGCGTTGTAGAGACAAATTGAACCCCATTAAAGTTAACTGGATTGACATAGTACTCGCCTCTAGTTACTTGTATGAGGTGACGTCTCGAAGTGACTAGAGTGTGATACGATTGATAGCAAGTTCAAGTGCCATAGAGTCATATGGGATGACTAGTCGATCACATAGGCAGACTGTATGGGACACTATGTCGGGCAGTGACCGCTTATAGAGTTCTGTTAATTCATAAAGCCTAGTTGTGGTAAGAGCTACTATAGTATTCTTGTGGGTCAATTCTTTTGACTAGAGACTATTCGCCCAAGTTGGCACAAATTTCTGATTAGCTCTGATTTATGCTCTACGACTATCGTAACTGAGGTCAAATGAGTATATTTTGGGTTATGATGAACTGTGGCTAAACAAAGGGAATAGTGCGATAGGAATTATCCACCCCCTTATCAGGGTTATTTGAAATCTCAAGGCCACTCGAGGAGTAGTGAACTGGAATTGCGTGGCCACGCTCGGAAGCTATCTACGGTAGATAATTCCGGTCAGACAATTACTCTCCAGATCGAGGAAACCATTCAAGATATGATCAAATGCAAGTACGACCTGCGAGACACCTTGCATTGAGTGGGAGATTGTAATAGGACAAGAGAATTGGAGACGCACACTTGACTCTAACAAGTGGGAGATTGTTGGAATATGTGTCCTTAACAATAGTGCGATCACATGTTTAAATCTCATATTAATAATACGTAAGGGATGATTCATTATATAATCAACTGATCATCATTAATCGGTAATGATTGGCTAACTAGAATTTGACATTACTGTCGTTTGACGGTGGTGGTCAGTTGATCCTTTAAGGTCACACCTAAAGGACAATTCCCTTAATAGACAAATTGATAATTGTATGACGATACAAGTTAATCAATACCTTAAAATCGACAATTCAATTGTGAGAGAGAATGTTAATATCTTATTGTAATGGGATTAAATAAGATTTATTTTAGTAATTGAAATACTTAATTACTAAAATTGATTATTGTTTGTGAAACAATTGAGATAAGAATGAATGGTTAATTATAATTACAATATGTTGTGAATTATAATTGTGTGATCCATTTTATTTATGTAATCAAGTATCACTAGTCAATTTGTTTTATTTGATTTATTTAGTTTATAAAATGATATTTATTTGATAAATATGCATTAAATTAATTAATAACATGTAACATACTACATGTGGCATATTGTGTGACAAATGACAAATTGACAAAATAATATGGTAGTCCATTTTATGAAATGGACCGAATGGAGGGAGTAGTAGTGGTGTGAGGATGATGTTATTTTATGAGATAAAGTGCACATCATCATAGCTATTTGTTTACTAGCCTTGCACCTACTCTAATTCTCTTACACAACTATAATGTTGATAAGAGTAAAAGGAAAAAGGAGATTCCAATTCTTGGCATTTTCTCCGCACCCCCACCGGTTTTCCTCCTCTTGTTTTGAGAAAATTGTTCTCTTATATTCACTACCACATTCATTCATAAACACACATGCAAAATTTTCTCTACTCTCCAACTTCTCTCTAAAATGTTTTAGAAGATTAAAAGATTGTTCTTCATAAATTCTAATATCAAATAAGGTTACTAGTGTAATAATAATAATAATATTAGAATACATTTTAAGGAATAATAATACACTAATCTAGTTAATTAGTATATTATTTTTAAGGGATTTGTCTTGAGTGCAATCAAAGGAGAATCTCTACATTGGGATTTTTGGAGGATTATCCATCATTTTAAGCTCAAGAACAAATAAGGAAGGTAACCTTATTTGTGCACAGTATTTCGAACCATATAACAATGTAAGGGACATTGTTTTTCATTATTAATCTCTTATTTTTTTACGGATGCACTAGATCTAAAAGAACACAAATTAAGAAGTTAATTAGTTCACTATTAGAAGAGTCTAGTAATAGGTATATGAACCTAACACGTTGTTGGGGCCGCTAGAGCCGAGGGAGCCGTAGGGGCTCGGGAGGAGCCTGTTTTTGGGGTTGTTGCGGTCGAGAGGACTCAAGCGGGGTCTGAGGCTCACACCTCTGGGAGGAGGGTTACTACCAGCAGAGGTGCTCGGGCCTCTAGGCAGGGGCTTGAGAGGGTTGTGCGGGTTGTTGAGAGGTCCTCGTCGTCATGTGTAGTCTCGCAGTGCGAAGAGGAGGAGAGTGGAGACGGAGAAGGACGACGCCTTTATTCGTGCTTGGGTGGCTAGGCGGGTTCAGGCTCCGCGAGAGCTGAATCTTCGGGCGGAGCCTGCTTGGGCTGAGGGTTTTGACGACAGCCAGCTATTGTTGCCGCTTGACACTCACATCTCTTACCGTGCGCACGAGGGCTTGGTGAGTATGCTGCTTTGCTAAGCTTTTGTTGTTTTTTGTTATTTCAGACCTTGATGCGTGCATTTTATATAGTCTTATTAATTCTTATTTGCACGTATTTCCATGCATTTCCCGTAGTTTTAGGCTACGAAATGCCCCGAATAGTCGACTTTGGTTCGTTTATCTTTAATTGCAGGAATGGACCTGAAAGAAGAAGAATTGAGCCTTTTACTGTCCCTTTAGATTGTATTTGGGAGATAGAAGAATTGGAGCGAGAATACTACTGTCTTGGAATGCGTGAAGTCATCTTGGAAGCTAATTCAAACATCCTATGGCTGATTTAGTATCAGTTAACTTGATCGAGAGCTTTTGCTGGCCTATATGCTCGATTGAGACCTTTTGGATGGTGAACAGTCCTCGATCGAACCCCTGTTGTGAAAAGTGCTCGATCGACCAGTTTGTTATCTGACGCGAGATTTTCTTGCGTGAACTTGTTTATTTAATATCTTAAGTTATCGTGTTTAGAAAAATAAATATCTTTCCTATAAATAGGAGAGACTTAATTAGGTTTATTGATTCAGTTTTTAATCATTCATTATTCAGTAATCTTTGACTTCAACGTTGCTTCGCTTTCATTTTCCGGATCTTGAATTGTGTAATTTCTTTACTCTTCCTTATTCAATTTAATTCCCTTTGCAATCCTTAATTTCTTGTCCCTTAATTGCTGTTAGTTATTAGATTTCATATTGAGTTTATGCAATTTCTCTTTAATCATCTTAATACCATGTTTATTATTGTAGATACCCGTATCCGTCGATATTGGAATTTATAGAGAACCCGACAAACACCCGATGATGATAGGACACATGTATTCTTTAGTTGTCATTGTCATTATTTGGAGCTCGTTTTACGAGGTAGAAAGGGCGTCGTCGATGAAGTATTCTATTAATTTAAATGATATTTAAATTAATGTTTTTTTAAGTGAATTCATTTTTATTATTTTAAATGATATTTAAATTAATGTTTTTTAGTGAGTTCATTTTGTTATTTTAAATGATATTTAAAATATGGTTTTTTAGGTAAATTCAATTTATTTTATTTTATTTTGAATTTATTTTCTTAAGTTTATTTTATTGAAAATAAAATAAGTATTTGATTTGAAAAATCATTTTATGAGTATATTTGATTTGAAAAGTCATTTATTTTAATGGGTTATTGATTTGAAAAATCGTTTTTTAAAAAGCGAGGAACTCGTTTTGCATCGTGTGTTTTGAGCTCGTTTTTAGCTCGTTTTTTAAGCCCGTTTCTTTTGCGAATTGGCACGAATCTCGAGTACACTAACCCGCCTATACCAACACCCATCAACCCATGTTCGAACCCCCTCACAAGCAGCCCAAATTCTCGTTCAAAACAGGCCACAAGCAGCCCGCAAAACACCAATGCAGTCCCCTGTTTTGCGTGTCAATTCGCGAGCCCAAACCCGCTCCAAACACTACCAAGACCCGTACCCATTAACCCTAACCCATACCCTAGTATCCTACCCATATTATCCTAGCTTAATCACCAAGAAATCCCCCAAAACGAACCCTAGAAACCCCTCCCAAAACCGCTGGACAGCAGCTATTTCCAGCTAGCCCGATTGCTCCTTACTCCCTTTTAACCTATTTTAACTCCTTATAAATACCACCCCTTCACCATACATTCAGTCCTCTAAGTTCTCCATACATCCAACCATCACATAGAAGCTTTAAACCTCAGAAACAAACCCTAAACATCCTCCAAAAACCCTAAACAAAACCGACACACAAACTGAAACTGTTTGTGTGTCTCCTTCGAAAACCCTTTCGTTCCTCCATCAAATCACCATAAAAATTCGAGTTTCTTGTTCCTAATTAACCATATAACATCCATCTACACATTAGATAAAGAATTACGAGCCAAATTGCCCTTGAGAGTACACGAAATTCCTCGAAAAACAGAGTGAAATAACACTGTTTTTCGCGGTTTCTTCTTGTCTGTCCAGTTCTGTTTGTGCTCGTTTTTCGTGCCCAATAACCCAAAACGAGCAGGGGTTACTTTAAGATCCTTGTTCTCCTCTCTTTCTAGTTTCCAAAACATCTTTTAAATCGAATTTTCGTCGTGAAACGAGGGAGATATCACTGTTTGAAAATCGCTGTCCAGAAAGTTTCCAAAACGCGTGTTTGCTTTATTCTTCGTCGACGACGGCCTCTCGAGATAAAATCTACCATCGATTACGACCCAAGACGGTGTCAACGATACATGTAGGTTGAGGGTGCATCAAATCCCCTTCTTTTTCCTCTTTTTATTTCGTTTTCTTATGCTCTTTTTATAGTTTGTTTTTTGTTTGTTTTCGTTTTGTTTATCGATTGTTTTAATTTAACTATGAAACTAGTTAGTCCGAGTATGAGTTAAAGTACCACCATGAACACCCGCGTTGACTTGAGATGGGAAAAGAAACCGCTACTTCTGTCGGTCGTACACCCCCGTCTCATTTACATATCCTCGTGTTCAAGGTAGGGCATAAATAAAACAATTGTCTAACTTCGTTCTTCGCTTTCGACCCCCTTTTGTTTCGGCCAAATCGACATACCCTAGGACCCGTTGCATGTTAGTTTAACCTCTGATTGTTAACCTACGACATATTTAGATAACATTAATTTAATTTAATAACCTAATTAGACACGATAGGTGGCTTCGACGTAAGTTGTAAAATCAATCGACGATTCTGTAATTAATTGAATGCATCTCTCTCTTTCACTTAAATTCTCGCTAGTATAAGAGTGCGTGATTAGCACCTTCTTATTGACACTCGATGAGTTAAATTAATTAGCGAATTTGACCTAATTAGACCCTTTAGGCCGTGTAGAATGCACCCTCATGCGACAATCAATCATCATCGTCCTTTTTTACTCGTTTTCTAATTTGTCTTGCAATCATTCGATCTAATCAATGAATCTAACTTAGGAACTAGGTTGGCTTTGGTTGGGCCGTGTCTTGGCCGTGTGCTTTGGCCGTGTATTTTGGCCTTCTTTGTTCGTCTCCCTCTTTTGTTTATCTTTTGTTCTTTGTCGTTTATAGCTTGTAATTTACGGTTTTGTTTATCGAGTTGTAATCTTTCAATTTTGTTTTACTTCTTTTGAGTCAAAACCTTTTCAAAAAACCTTGGTCTTATTTGGTTAGACGGTTGTTCCCAATGCTTGTAAAAGCGCAGTAAACCGCATGTTGTCGAAAGCAACATGGCCCGGTTTATGCTAATACATGCTTTGGTGCGTAGCCCTATGTCTAATTCGATGAGATTAAGCGCGAGCACGCAATACGAGGATGACCCAAGGACCGTGGGTCATGTGAGCCGTGGGCCACCCTCAAGTGCACGGTTTTCAAGGCCAATTGGCCGCGGGTTTGTGTCATGCATTGTTTTGTTTATAGCAATTGTAATTAGATCGAGTTGTAATTTATTTATTGTTGTGTCGGCATGAAATGCCTGGTTTGTAATAGGTAGATCCCAACGGCTCCCCCATTCCCCATCAAGCCTTGTTTGTTTTATTTGTATGTTGTTTAGATCAATCAACCCACATGCTAAATTACAACTTTGACAAAGTTAGTTTAGTTGCATCTAAAACGACATAGAAATTGTTGTCACATGATAGGGTTAAAACAACGTTTTGCACATCATACATCGCAGTAGCTATGACCTTGTTTGAAATCCGACACTTGACTTAGTAGAGGCCGTTATTGACGGGCGGGGTTGGGTGTCCTTATGGGCTTCCCAACACGTACCCTCACCCCTTACTCAAGATCTATGGTTTGTGGATCCGTCTAAATACCATTGGATTACGAGAGTCATTCAAATCGAGTGATATAGGGTACAAGTCTTTATCTTTAATCACTCGTAGTCGATTGGCTTTATGCTTTTCGATGAAAGGTGTAAAGTTGACTTGAACGGTTCCAAGTTCCCAAAAAACTTGGTGGCGACTCTAATTGGTCTTAATTCGATTCGAAAGAACCTCGAGTCGATTATGCCGGTGTGGATCCCTCGGACGCAGTTCCCGAGGGCCTTGTCCACGATTTGGCGACTCACTGGGGAAAAGAGGACTAGTTACACCTTTGTGTTTCTAGGGTCTTTTCCTCCGAGGTGAAACTTGAAAAGAAAGTGTTGGAAAGTAAAACATTACTCATAGTGCTACGATTCATGCATAAACCCTTAAGGACTTGCCGGGCCGTCCCAGCGTTTCTTCGTGATGCGTGGGGGCGACGTCCCACTATGCCAGGAAGCTGCACATTGCTCGCTTCCACTTCGCCTCGCGTGGTTCTTGGGAATGGGGACGATCTTCTAGGTACTTTACCTTAAGACACCTCGCTTTATAAGACCGCAAAAGGATGGAGGGCATAGACCTTCTTGTAGGAGACTTGCCGAGACTTAGAGATGTCTAAGAGCATACATCCTTATAACATGAGAATGACAATGTGCAATATGTTTTCCCGAGTCCTTTTTTCGAAAATTCCAAGTCCTTTTCAAAACCGAACTTTTGAACAACTTACTTTCAAACCTAGCATGATTTTCAAAACGCGGAATGCTGCCCAAATAGGACTAGAATTTCGGCCCAAATTGAGCTTTTATAGCCGGCATGCTGCCCATTTCAAAGCTCATTTTCAAATCAATCCTTCGTTTTTCAAAATCAATCCGAAATGTTTCTCGAACCTCAACCAAGCATGAAATGCGTCAAGTCGTGTCCGGGTCATGGCCATGTTAGGCCGGGTATGTTTCATTTTAAGAGTCTAGAACACGACCTTGTTGGGTCACCCAAACTCACCTCTTGGGCTTTGAGTCATGTTGGTCGACCTTTTGGTCTAGAATAGTCCACAAAAACGTCCAAGCTAGGCCTTATGGACGTTTCACTCGAACCCCTGGGCTATGTTAGCCCAATCACGGGTTTAGTCACACCAAGTCCAGTTTAGAATCGAGTTATGACAGTTTGAGTCATGTCGTTTTGTCGAGTCTAAAATGAACCGATGTCTAAATCAAACCGTGAGTCGAACCTTTGGTTAATCAATCTCAAGTCAAGTCTTTGTTTGAGTCAAGTTGGGGTCGTGTCCTTAAGTGTGCAGGGGCTCTTACTTTAAATATTGACTCAGTACGGGGTTTTCTTGTAGAAAGGCCGCCCAAAACCCGACGTCAAGCAATGGAAGATGCTATCAACAAGCTCACGGAGGCCGTAAACCTCATGATGACCCGAATGGATGTGATCGAGTCTAAGTTGGTTGAAGATTCCTCTTCATCTACCCCACCTCTGACTGATCTGGAGAAACGGTTCAAGTTCATTGAAGACCGTCTGAAACTCTCCCAGGGGAAGAACATTCACTATGAGAATGCTAGGGCCTATGCCCCGGTTCAAGATAAGTTGCCCACGAACATGGTACTCACTGACATCCCAAAGTTCAAGGGCACCGAAGATCCAGTCCACCATGTTAAGGCCTATAAAGGGTACCTGGCACTGAAGGGAGTACCTGCTGATATGCTCTCTGAAATTTTCGCTCAATCTCTGGATGAACACCCGAAGGCGTGGTTCTATAATCTGGACCTTAAGAACTTCCCTACTTTCGAAGATATCACGGTGGAGTTCTGCAAGCACTATGCTGACAATGTTGAGATTCAAACCAACATAAGAACTTTGGAGGTTATGACACAAAAGGAGAAAGAGGGCTTTACTGAATTCCTCGCAAGATGGCGCGCTGAAAGCGTGAAGTTAGCTAAGAAGCCTGATGAAGTTGAAATGGTAGATAAGTTCGTGAAGAATTTACGACCTGTTTACCGTAATGCTCTGAAATACCAGAATTTTGGTTCTTTCAAAGAATTGATAAGGATCGGGATAAAGGTAGAGGACGATGTCCGAATGGCAGAGGCTGAAAAGCCGAAAGGGTACCAAGGGGCCTCATCGTCTAAGGGTAAGACCCCAGCAACATCCCATATTGATGAAGCCATCAATCTCTTAGAAGGGCAATCGAAGAAGTCGCAACGCCAAACACCTAGGGCATTCACCGATATCGGATGCACTTATACATACGCTCTCCAAAGGCTCATAGCCCAAGGAAAGCTGAAGCCTATTGGTCCAACTCCGGACCCTCCCGCTGATCAACAAGGTAAATGGTATAAACCAAATGCCTACTGTGCCTTTCATCAAGGGAAAGGCCATGATACGGAAAGGTGCTATCGACTGAAGCACGAAATTCAAGACATGATTGAGAACGGAACGCTCCCGATCCCAGCTGTTAAACCCAATAACATCACCAATCCATTTGGTGATCACACCAATTTTGTTTCTGTCGAAGACAATGTCGATTATTCCCATCTTATCCGCCCATGTCACTTGAAAGGGGTGTTTTTCGGGAAAATATTTGTGGATTGCTGTGAATTCTTGCCAAACCCGAAGAATGAAATTCAAATCGGGAGTCTCGCTCTAGAATGCACTACTCTCATTAACAAAGTTAATAAAAGACAATTCGATTCACCAACCTTCATCACTGGCGTAGATCCTCAGAGGACTACCTCGGGATGGAGGCAGACCATCAAAGGGATCAAGGACAAGAGCCGAGCATCTAAGCGGACAGCTGAACAAGAGAAAGCTCAAGACTAGATTTGAAAATTATGAATCGGGATCTGTTTTCTTATCTTAGTCGAGTCGAGTCTAGGACTTTCTTTTCCTGAAGTTGAGTCGTTTGTTCCGCGATGACCTAGGGTGTGTCCTAGGAATCGTTCCTTCGAGTCTGTTAAGCATTTCTCATTCCAATAAAAAAGTTGCAGTTTCGTTTCCAAATATGTCTTGTTTCCAATCCTCAATCATTCTGAAACATGATAAAACGCACAACACACTCAAAGGCATCCCTGGGGTAGAAATATGTCCTGTTTCAAAATGTAAGGTACAATAGGATCCCGTGTTTGATTCCTTTACCTATTCCATGTCTGGCGGTAGAAAACCTCCATCTGAACCAATGTTTGTGACAAGCTTTTAGATGATTCTATGACAAACCTGGACTAGCTCCTTGTTTCCCCTATCGATGACGGAAGGCAAGCCTTTTCCCCAACAAAATCATCCCATCTCGAAGAGAGAAGATATCAACCCGTTCTAACAAGGAATTGTTAGTTCTTACCCGAATTATTTGGCGAAGCCCATTTTTCAAGGTGTATCCATTTATGACTAAGAGAATGAATAGAAGATCATTTTCAAAGAGAGAAAAAGGTGAAAAAGAATGAAAAAATGAGAAAAAGAGAAGAGTTGGAAAAATAAAAAAAAAAATGAAAAAATGAAAAATGAAAAAAGATGAAAGAAAAAGAAAAAAGAAAAAAGATGTTGAAGTTCTTGCGGAATGCTTTTTGGTTGGATGTCGAAGTTACAGAGGCCAGAAGTCAAGTCAAGTACCCATAGTTGAAGTTCAATGGGCGAAGCCCAAAAGCTTAAGTAGTAACCTCTTTACCCCTAAGTCCTTCCTGAGACAGTTACAAGGGGATAGTCGGGAATTTTGAGAATCATTCCGCTTGTGTTGTTATACCTAGCCTTTAGGGTCCAGACATGGAAATTTGAACCCACATCATTTTTCAACCAATTTGCACTCGTGGTTCATCAAACCCGAGACACCCATTCCAACCACATCAGCAGCCATAGCCCTTGGCCTTAGCACCACAAAACAAACCTTCAGAATGATGGTTAACCATTCCAACTTGTTATTACCAAGCTCCACATCCCAAAAGATCCAAGCCTTTTACACCTAACCCCAAACACGGGATTTAACGGTACTTTACAGGCTAGAATGGGATACGACATGATACCTTAGGTGAAACCTTCGAGTGTGTACACACAATCAAAATGCCATGTTTATGCACCATGATCGAACTACGTCGGATTTGATTTCGCTCCACGCGAATACGTAGGCAGTCCTTCAGAATAAGGGATTCAATCCACTCATCAACCAAGTTGTCATCTTGTCGGTTTCTTACGGGTCTTAACCAAGTCCAAATGAAGCAACCTTTGTTTGAGTCGGTCTTAGTACTCGATGTAGGCTAGGATAAGGATATGGGTTCAGATAAGTAGTCTCAGAATGAGCTTTATCTAATGGTTTAGGCAAAGATGCTCAGTCAGATAGATGTGGGTTTTTGTTGGGAACAGAAAATATGAATAACCCGCTGAAAAGAAAGAAGGCGTGGAAGAGAAAAATAGTAAAAGCCCGCTGAAAAAAAAGAAGGCGGTGGCAAGAAATGATGAATACTCGCTGAAAAGAAAGGAGGCGAGGAGAAGAGTGACAGAATGTTCCCAACAAGAGTGATGTGTGATGTCCAACTGTTCTCATAAAATCAGTCTGTGTTTAGTGTCTGGGCGAAGCCAACGTTGTTGCTCCGTGAGTTTAATCCACCATGTCAATGCCAAGTGATCTTGATTCCCGTGTGCCCTCGGGAGCACGCCCATGCCATACGATATCTGTGTCTCAAGTCCGATGGCCTTGTGATTCCTATTTGCCATCTTTTGGGTGCGCCAGAATGGCCAATTTACATTTCTACCCCCAACAAGTCAATAATTGAATTAAAACCCGTGCACACTTAGGGTTTTATTTTCCTTTTTGTTTTACGGTAGCGGGCTACGCCCACGTGGTTTACGAGTCATACAGAGTGTCTAAGTCGTATTTCATGGTCACCCATCAAGGTTCGATTTCAAAATGCCAGATATTTCAAAATTTCAAAATTTCAAAATTTCAAAAACTTTTTGCGCATTAGGGATAGATGATCCAACTCAAGGTTCAAATCTCAAAAGTTCAAAATCATATTTTGGGTCGACGACCCAACATCCAAGTGATTCATTTCAAATTCAAAATTTGGGTCGATAGCCCAATTATTCAAAATTTTCAACATGTTCAAATTTCGGGTCGATGACCCAACATTCCAAGTGATGTCAAATTTAAACATCGGGTCGATGGCCCAATTATTCAAAATTTTCAAATTCAATTTTCGGGTCGATGACCCAATCATTCAAAATTTTCAAATTCAATTTTCGGGTCGATGACCCAATCATTCAAAATTTTCAAATTCAATTTTCGGGTCGATGACCCAGTATTTCAAATGATCCAATTTCAAGATCGATGATCCAAATGTGCTTATGTGATGATCATTGCTAGTACGTTTTCTATGTTTCAATTATAGCAGGATATGCTTCAACTGGGGGCTCTAAAGTCTTCGACTTTAGAGCCATTATCAGAATCGGGGCTCAAGCCGTTGGCTTCGAGACCATTATCAAGGTGAAAAGGATGACATCCACCAAGAATTCAATTCAATACAAGAGTATGAAATGGAAGAATTCATGCAATTGAAAGCAAATGATGAAAGTGGCGGCAACCTCCTCGGAAAGTCCCGTCCCATTTTGGCACTGCCCGACAGATGATAAATTTTGGGCAAGTGTCGCAGTGATGAATTTTGGACAAACGCCAGCAGATGATAAACTTTGGGCAAGTGTCAGCAGTTGCCGAACTACGACGCGGGTTTGATTCCGTCAGAAACGGATACGTAGGCGCCTAAGGATAAGGCTCAACCCACCATTTATGCAATTTATGGGTCGATGACCAACGATGATATTTCGACGCAACAGAAGCAAAATTCAACCCCAACGAAGTTTCAGGTATGATCTCTTCTTATGGCTGGCGAGCTTATATACGCAAGTCTAATGGACTATAAACGACCCGAAGAATCCTCGGTCGAGAGGGACTGGGGTATACTTTGACTTTCGCCTTGTCCAAGCCTCGGTCAAAGTGGGGGCTCAGAGATACCCGTATCCGTCGATATTGGAATTTATAGAGAACCCGACAAACACCCGATGATGATAGGACACATGTATTCTTTAGTTGTCATTGTCATTATTTGGAGCTCGTTTTACGAGGTAGAAAGGGCGTCGTCGATGAAGTATTCTATTAATTTAAATGATATTTAAATTAATGTTTTTTTAAGTGAATTCATTTTTATTATTTTAAATGATATTTAAATTAATGTTTTTTAGTGAGTTCATTTTGTTATTTTAAATGATATTTAAAATATGGTTTTTTAGGTAAATTCAATTTATTTTATTTTATTTTGAATTTATTTTCTTAAGTTTATTTTATTGAAAATAAAATAAGTATTTGATTTGAAAAATCATTTTATGAGTATATTTGATTTGAAAAGTCATTTATTTTAATGGGTTATTGATTTGAAAAATCGTTTTTTAAAAAGCGAGGAACTCGTTTTGCATCGTGTGTTTTGAGCTCGTTTTTAGCTCGTTTTTTAAGCCCGTTTCTTTTGCGAATTGGCACGAATCTCGAGTACACTAACCCGCCTATACCAACACCCATCAACCCATGTTCGAACCCCCTCACAAGCAGCCCAAATTCTCGTTCAAAACAGGCCACAAGCAGCCCGCAAAACACCAATGCAGTCCCCTGTTTTGCGTGTCAATTCGCGAGCCCAAACCCGCTCCAAACACTACCAAGACCCGTACCCATTAACCCTAACCCATACCCTAGTATCCTACCCATATTATCCTAGCTTAATCACCAAGAAATCCCCCAAAACGAACCCTAGAAACCCCTCCCAAAACCGCTGGACAGCAGCTATTTCCAGCTAGCCCGATTGCTCCTTACTCCCTTTTAACCTATTTTAACTCCTTATAAATACCACCCCTTCACCATACATTCAGTCCTCTAAGTTCTCCATACATCCAACCATCACATAGAAGCTTTAAACCTCAGAAACAAACCCTAAACATCCTCCAAAAACCCTAAACAAAACCGACACACAAACTGAAACTGTTTGTGTGTCTCCTTCGAAAACCCTTTCGTTCCTCCATCAAATCACCATAAAAATTCGAGTTTCTTGTTCCTAATTAACCATATAACATCCATCTACACATTAGATAAAGAATTACGAGCCAAATTGCCCTTGAGAGTACACGAAATTCCTCGAAAAACAGAGTGAAATAACACTCTGTTTTCGCGGTTTCTTCTTGTCTGTCCAGTTCTGTTTGTGCTCGTTTTTCGTGCCCAATAACCCAAAACGAGCAGGGGTTGCTTTAAGATCCTTGTTCTCCTCTCTTTCTAGTTTCCAAAACATCTTTTAAATCGAATTTTCGTCGTGAAACGAGGGAGATATCACTGTTTGAAAATCGCTGTCCAGAAAGTTTCCAAAACGCGTGTTTGCTTTATTCTTCGTCGACGACGGCCTCTCGAGATAAAATCTACCATCGATTACGACCCAAGACGGTGTCAACGATACATGTAGGTTGAGGGTGCATCAAATCCCCTTCTTTTTCCTCTTTTTATTTCGTTTTCTTATGCTCTTTTTATAGTTTGTTTTTTGTTTGTTTTCGTTTTGTTTATCGATTGTTTTAATTTAACTATGAAACTAGTTAGTCCGAGTATGAGTTAAAGTACCACCATGAACACCCGCGTTGACTTGAGATGGGAAAAGAAACCGCTACTTCTGTCGGTCGTACACCCCCGTCTCATTTACATATCCTCGTGTTCAAGGTAGGGCATAAATAAAACAATTGTCTAACTTCGTTCTTCGATTTCGACCCCCTTTTGTTTCGGCCAAATCGACATACCCTAGGACCCGTTGCATGTTAGTTTAACCTCTGATTGTTAACCTACGACATATTTAGATAACATTAATTTAATTTAATAACCTAATTAGACACGATAGGTGGCTTCGACGTAAGTTGTAAAATCAATCGACGATTCTGTAATTAATTGAATGCATCTCTCTCTTTCACTTAAATTCTCGCTAGTATAAGAGTGCGTGATTAGCACCTTCTTATTGACACTCGATGAGTTAAATTAATTAGCGAATTTGACCTAATTAGACCCTTTAGGCCGTGTAGAATGCACCCTCATGCGACAATCAATCATCATCGTCCTTTTTTACTCGTTTTCTAATTTGTCTTGCAATCATTCGATCTAATCAATTAATCTAACTTAGGAACTAGGTTGGCTTTGGTTGGGCCGTGTCTTGGCCGTGTGCTTTGGCCGTGTATTTTGGCCTTCTTTGTTCGTCTCCCTCTTTTGTTTATCTTTTGTTCTTTGTCGTTTATAGCTTGTAATTTACGGTTTTGTTTATCGAGTTGTAATCTTTCAATTTTGTTTTACTTCTTTTGAGTCAAAACCTTTTCAAAAAACCTTGGTCTTATTTGGTTAGACGGTTGTTCCCAATGCTTGTAAAAGCGCAGTAAACCGCATGTTGTCGAAAGCAACATGGCCCGGTTTATGCTAATACATGCTTTGGTGCGTAGCCCTATGTCTAATTCGATGAGATTAAGCGCGAGCACGCAATACGAGGATGACCCAAGGACCGTGGGTCATGTGAGCCGTGGGCCACCCTCAAGTGCACGGTTTTCAAGGCCAATTGGCCGCGGGTTTGCGTCATGCATTGTTTTGTTTATAGCAATTGTAATTAGATCGAGTTGTAATTTATTTATTGTTGTGTCGGCATGAAATGCCTGGTTTGTAATAGGTAGATCCCAACGGCTCCCCCATTCCCCATCAAGCCTTGTTTGTTTTATTTGTATGTTGTTTAGATCAATCAACCCACATGCTAAATTACAACTTTGACAAAGTTAGTTTAGTTGCATCTAAAACGACATAGAAATTGTTGTCACATGATAGGGTTAAAACAACGTTTTGCACATCATCATCATCGATAGCTATGACCTTGTTTGAAATCCGACACTTGACTTAGTAGAGGCCGTTATTGACGGGCGGGGTTGGGTGTCCTTATGGGCTTCCCAACACGTACCCTCACCCCTTACTCAAGATCTATGGTTTGTGGATCCGTCTAAATACCATTGGATTACGAGAGTCATTCAAATCGAGTGATATAGGGTACAAGTCTTTATCTTTAATCACTCGTAGTCGATTGGCTTTATGCTTTTCGATGAAAGGTGTAAAGTTGACTTGAACGGTTCCAAGTTCCCAAAAAACTTGGTGGCGACTCTAATTGGTCTTAATTCGATTCGAAAGAACCTCGAGTCGATTATGCCGGTGTGGATCCCTCGGACGCAGTTCCCGAGGGCCTTGTCCACAATTATTGCTTTATTTATTATCGTTATTGTTTTATTTATCGTTATGAGTAGCTAATTTCCTTAATGCTAGGATTGGGGGAGCCATGATAGTAAAAAAATGATGCTTTAATTAATTTAGGAGGTTTTTAATGTGAGAATTGTTTTATAGCAATATAACTGTGATTATTAGGTTGAGTGCACACAATTGAATTAATTAACCCGGTTAAATTCAGACCTAGATCGGATGATTGTAATGAACAGACCTAAGATGAACATTAGACTACCCTAATCAGAGCGGATGCTATTTAGGAAGAATCTAGGGCGGATAGCGGACCAGAAAGACCTTTCCACTACCCTTCTCACATCAGACCGACTGACCTTACCTTTAGTTGATTTGTGTAATATCATGTTGAACCGACATCCTAGCATCTTTCTCTATGTTTGATCAATCTCTTTTTCAGTCTTATTAATTTTGATTGTTGTTTCTTTTATTGCCTTTAAATTCAGTTCTTTAGTTTAGCAAAAACAACTCAATCAAACCCCCATTTCGTGACCGTAGACAGACTAGGTAACAAGTATATAGTGACCGCCTCGCTATGGAATATGATACCCGACTTACCTCTTCTGCAAAAGTTAGAGCCGGTTAGGTTTAGTCTTGATAGGTTGCGACAGCCGTGTCAGACCTGAATAGGCATTCTGACTTTGTTTAATTCCCAATTTCAGGAGATTGCTACCATGAGGACTTTCGCAGGCTTCTTGACTTGCATGAGTTTCTACAACTTACTGCAGGCCGGTTCGAGGGCGTTGATGGAGAGGTCGGTTATGGGGCCGTTGGTTGATGCTTGGCGTGAGATTCACGGGGCTTCGATTATATAGAACCTGTGTTTGATTCGTGCCATGTTGGATCTCTAATGGGACACGACGTCGTCGTTCCACATGCAGTTCGGGGAGGTCGGCATAACCTTAGAGGATTTTGCCATGATGTCGGGTCTTCCCTGTGGTGAGACGCCTGTGCAGTATCCAGAGACGTCGGAGAGAGTGTCTTCTGCCGTGATCACATGCTTGATCGACGATGTTCTGCCCTTGCCGACCGACATCACTCCTTTCCTGATGACGAACTCTTATGTGAGGGACCACTTCAAGGTGAGGGTGAGGCCATTGGCGAGTCCGGAGGCTGAGACTAAGACTAACGCGCACGAGCCGCGGCTGTGGTTGTAGTACTTCTTGGGTACCACGTACTTTGGTGATAAGGGTGAGCGCTTGTCGACCAATGTACTTCCTTTGCTCGCTGACCTGGACGCCTTGGATCAGTATGACTGGGTTACGCCAGCTCTGGCCCGGTTTACCCGTTACCTGCACGCTGGTGTTCGTCCGTAGATGATGTAGGACGGGAGTTATCCCGCTTTCGTTGGTCCTGGCCTCATCTTGGTGGTACGAGCGTTATTTGTTGCTTGTTGGTTTTCGATTTGTTTTTTTTTTTATTTTGCCAATTTTTTGAAAATTGGCTGATTTGTTATTGTTGTGTTTTGTGTTACAGGCTTGGTTGTCTGCTTACTTTCCCTTTGCGCCCAAAGACGATGGATGATGTGCCTTTGGTCTATCTGGCCGTGAAGGCTTAGACGGTGGCTCAAAAGAAGTCCACCAAGTTGACCTATGAGGACTGCAGGCGTCGGGTTAATGCCCTTCAGCCCAACGATGTATGTCTTCGTTTCCTATCTCTTTTGTTTTGTAAAAAAAGGTAGAGATATGATGAATAGGTAGCTAGAAAGCCCCCAGCCAGTTGACTAACTTTATCATGGGTGCAGTTTGTTGGGTGGCCTTAGGAGGACTAAACGTGTGTGTCGGCCTTTGTCATGGAGCGCTTGCAGCCTCGTAGTAGCCATCTCTTGTACTTAGAGACGGCGATCATCATGGTTTGGTACCTTAGCGAGCATTTGGCTCGTTAGTGCTTTAGTGAGACTTTCGTGGTGCCTGTCGATCCGCCTAGGGTGCTGTTCCAGGAGTCGAGGCCCGACGAGGTTGAGGAGCACCTTCACGGTCGTGGAGGTGAGGAGTTATTGCGAGGGGTCGACTACGACACCTTTCGGTTTGTTAACACTCGGTTGGTACCCGATCGAGGTATGTTTCCCTCGGTTCTTTGCTCATTGTATCTTTTGTTTTTCGGTGCAAGGGTTTGTTACCCTCGTCCTGGTTTCTCATTGTAGGGTTATGACGACCTCATAAGGACCCAGGCCCTAGCTTTCGCGGTACAGACCACTTTATAGGGGCCGAGTGGTGAGGAGCTGCAGTTGCGTCTGCTAGAGCCTACGGTTCCTGAGGTGACCGACGATGGCATGGAGTAGAGGCTGATTGTTTTGAGGGTATGCTTCTAGCTTGATCTTTCTTTGTTGCTTATATTTCACCTTGTATGTTGTTGTTTTCTTGAAAGTTTTTTGTTTTGTCGTGTAGGTGTCGGCCGTTAGTCATCAGACTTTGTGGCAGATGGCTAACCGGTGGAGAGCACTTGCTTGTGACCTGGCTACGATGGAGTCTCGGCTTGTGCAGGTGTCTTTTGTTGGTCGTTTTTGTGGTTTTTTTTTTGTGTGTGTTGCATTTTATGTTCAGGTCTTACCGACCAATGCTGCATTTTGCAAAGTACTGCGGATCCGGCAGAGCTTGCTCGGGTCTGTGCTGAGTTGGACGAGGCGAGAGCGACGATCCGGGGACAGGAGCTTGGACTCACTGCTCGTGGTCAGTAGTTGAGGCGTCGCGAGGACGAGTTGCGGAGCCGAGATGCTCAGATCGCTTCTCTTTGGGCTTGGTTGGCTGAGGCACAGGAGCTTCGTGTCACGATGGAGCAGCAGACGTTTGAGAGTTCTCCTTAGAGGACGCCAGATCAGGAGGTGGTGTCTGGTTTGCCCGCGACTCCTCATGAGACCGAGGCTTTGATGTGAGTCATAATTACGCACATTTAGTCCTCTAACTAAGCCTCATTTTGCATAATAATATAACATTTCATAGCCATTTTATTCGTCATTTTCTTCCTATTTGCTTTCCTAGTGCATTTTATATGTCTTGTAGGAAAGAAGATAAAGAGGCGGAATTCCAGTCTCTCGTGTATATTCGGAAGCTTGTTGATGATCTTAGATGGACTAGTATGAAGGGGAGGCAAGAATGATGACCAAGGATGGTAGGAATAAAGCGTATATGAAGGCATCATAGGCATAAAAGTAAGAAAAAGGTTCTTGCAGCTCAACCCGTTCGGGTAAAGAACAACCCGCTCGAGTTGTGCCTTAACACGCTCGGGTCAATCCCAACCCGCTTGGGTTGAAGCTCAGGACGCTCGTTTTCAGCCCAGATCGAGCGGATTGTGTGGCGGCGAGATTTTCTTCGCAATGGAGAGTCGTTGGGCTCCTCTTAGGACTTGCAAGGCTCTATTCGATACTTTACCATATTATTTCCTAATCTACCCTTGCTAAAGCTAATGGTGTACCACTATATATACTCCATTTGTAATAATCAAGAGATTAAGCTTCCTTAGTTTAGATTAGGTGTAGATTAGAATTGATTAATCTCAATCATTCCACAAAATTACATTTTAATATTTCCTCAATTATTGTTCAAGATTTCTTATTGGGTAATTAAAGACTATTGGGTTATTATTGGAGAATTGACAACTCTTCATCTATAAATCAAGTTTTCTTCTATTATTCTTTGCTTATTATTTAGATCATCCTTAAGTTGGTATAATCTCTTTTACCCTATGCTTAATTAATTATTGCTTTACGCATTCACCATGTTTAGCCTTGTTAGTATGATTGACACCCTTTTTTACATGCTTACCATGACTATGAGTGACTAATCTTCTAGCAAGGGTTAATGGGGAATTAGGGGAACTACAACATGGGGGTAGAACCTGTTGGAATATGTGTCCTCCGACAATAATGCGATCACGACTGTTGATCATGATGATCACATGTTTAAGTCTCATTAAAATGAATACAATTGGGAAGTAATATTGTTACTGTCAACTGGTCAACATATATCGGTAATGATTGGCTGACTAGAGTTTGACATTACTGTCGTGTGACGGTGGTGATCAGTTAACCCCCTAGGTCATACATAAAGGGCAATACTCTTAATTGATTATTTAATTAATCGTATAATGTTGCGAGTTAATTAAATTACTTGAAAATTGACGGACGATTTTGGAAGTAAAATTTACGTATCATATTGAAATGTGATTAAATAAGATACGGTCTGAGTAATTGAATTGTATCATTACTCGGATGAAATAATTGTTTAATGTAACAATTAAATTGAATGAATTGTTATAAATACAATCAGTTGTGATTTATAAATTGGTAAAATTTTTGGCACAAGTAAATATGAAATTACTAAGTCAATTTTTGTATGTGACGTATTTTTATTAATACGTTGATTTTTAATATGTTAAAAATACATAACAAATATATGTGACATGTGACATGTAACATATAGACAATTGACAAAAATAATATGGAATCCATATTATAGAGTGGGCCGAAAATTAGAAGGATTTAAGCTAATTATAAGTTGTTTGTAATTAGTGGAAAACACAATGATTAAAAGCAAACCTAGCCATGCAAGCCTATTGTTCATTGTGAAGAACAACTTTTCCATGCATTGGCTCTCCTAATACCCTCCTCTTACACGGTTTTGAGAAGGTAAATATCATCATTGTTTTTCCTATAATTTTTACCTAATAACACTAAAATGTTTTAGAGTATTCATTCATTCAACTCATCCAAAATATAAGTTCTAGTGAGAAGAAATTTCCTCTCTTCTTCTCTCTTAAAAACCGAAAATATTCAAGTGTTAATAAATATTTTTGGTTCAATTTTCTTCTTAATTAATATTATACTAGTATTTGTAATATTAATTAAATTAAGAGAAGCCTTGGGTATAAAGCTTGGGGAGAGATCTTATACTTAGATCTTGTTCATCCATAAAGGAAAAGCTCAAGAACAAGAGAGATAGGTGATCTCTCTTGTGCCCTAATAGCCGAAATCCATTTTGTAAGGACATGATTTCTCCTCTATTTATATTATTGTTTGCATGCATAAGATCCGTTTTAATTTTATGACAAATTATTTAGACATATATGAGTATGTTAATATGTATATGAATCTACATTTCCTTCAATCGGTATCAGAGCCACGGTTGTTTGCATGCAAATTGGTTAAAAGTTTTTCCGAGTTATATGAATAACAAATAAAACTTGTAAAAATTTGTGTTATTATGATATATCACGAAATTATTACATGCATGTTAATATTTCTGGTCCTAAAATGTTTTAGGATATTTTGGTTAATTTTTCGGATTTTTATTGTTCATAATTTACTATAATGGCATTTAAATGTGATTTTATGAGTAAAAATGTCATTTTTGGTCGAAAATTAGCTATACTTCGAATTTTAAGTTGATTTTTGGATATGTTGTCACATATATTATTTTGAGATAACCTGTAAATTTTCATAATTTTTGGACTTGTTATGCTCGAAAAATGAATTTTTCATTATTAAATTCGGATTTAAGAGAAAAATAGGTTAATATGAGTTAAATTTCGAATCTGGTCATAGAAAATTAATAAGTTGTCACATGCAATTTTACAAGATGTGTGTAAAATAATTGGCTATAAAGAAGTCCTTTTGCATGATTTATGAATTTTTGAATAAAAATAGCATAAATAGTGACATTATTAGTGGAAAATTAATAAAACATAATCTATGACTTAGGAAAAACGTTTAATGTTGCATTTTATTATATTTTTCAGATATAAAATTGAAAAGTTAATGAAAATAATTTTTCCCTTGTTTTTTATGATTATTTTATTAAAATTGATAAACCGCAACATTGTTTTTCCGGAAAAAATTTCGAAATTTTTAACCTAATATTTTGAACATTATGAGTGTCATGGAATTTTTCCAGAATGTTCATGAATTTAAATTTCAAATTTCAAATTTATTTGAAATTTTTGGATTTATTTGAAGTTTAATAGCTTATTTTTATAATTTTTGGTCCATTTATGAACAATTTTGTAAATAAAAGTTAATTATGGTCAAAATTATTAGTGAAGACTAAATTTTGAGTCCTAAAAGGTTAGGGTAATTAAATTATGCATAAATATGAGTTTATGCATTTTTGTGATTATAAAATGTTGAGATCACGCAAATCCGTAAAAACCGAGTAATATACGATATTGGCTAATTAAAGGCGATTTAGCATAAAAATTGAGCATGTTCATACATATTATAATGCTGCATTTTCTTTATGATTGTCATAATTTTAATTTATGTAATTTTTGAATTATGTATTTTACTTAGAATGGCCTTAGATTTTAATTGGTATTTCCCGAAATGTATGGGAATATCGATTCGGTTGTAATTTTTATTGTGATCTCGTATCACCGTTTTGTAATTTAATAGATTTATTTTATTTTAGTTACAAATGTATAATAGGAAATTATGTAATTTATTATGTAATTTTATTCATTCGGAGTTCCCAAAGACGGATTTCTTCAAGAATGGCGATACATAAAGACGGTGTTACCTCGAGATGCGTGCCACAACCGAAGTTCAAGGGACCAATGGAGTTGGTTTCCGAATATGTAATAGATTAATAGTTTTTCTATTTTAGGAAAGGCCATACTAGGATTTATTTATCTTTATGCTTGCATTTTATTTTATGTCACATGCATCGCTAAATCGCCATAACTAAAACATGCATTGTCTTCTTTTATCGAGTTTATCGACCGTGTCAATTAAAATTATCGTAGTTCACCGCTTTAGTTCACTTAAAACGTGATAGATAATAAATTGACATGACCTCTCGCTAAAACTATCAATTGAGACATAGCCTTACCAAATAGTAGAAACCATGAAAACCTATTTCGCGAGGGAGTGCGCTCGGCCCCACCGGGGTACAAACCTTGTTACGTAGGGGAAGTGGGTGATGAATGTTAATCCACCGAATTCATCTTGATGAGGGATGTATCGGCCACACCGTGCCCAAGTTAATGTGGGTTTGGATCATGGACACATTTATTCGAAATTTGGATTGAACTCAACAAAAGTATTTGATAAGGGATGTATCGGCCCCACCGTGCCCTTGTCGATGTGTTTTGGGCTATAGATAATAGTTAATGTAATATTATCGACCAAGAGTTCTAAAAGTAGAATCGATTAAACGTTAATCCACCGAGTTATATTGATGAAGGATGTATCGGCCCCACCGTGCCTAAGTCGATATGAATTTGGGTCTTGGAATCATTTATCTAGTTGGGTAGAGGTCACTAGAAAAATGCGTAAAACTTGTTTAAATCATACATTTTTACGAGTATAATTAAAACGACAATTGTTTTACTCCTTATATTTTGTTTTGTAGACCACTTCTTTTTCATAACAAATGGCAACATCAACACCAACTCCTAATGCTACACCACTCGCTACTTCATCTTGGCTCCGATCCTTTATGGATCGATGTAAACTTGAAAAGAATGGGTCAAATTTCTCCGAGTGGGATGCCCAACTAAAATTAGCCGCCGAAGGTGACGACAAGCTTCGTTACCTTACCGAGGCCTCTCCACCCGAACCCTCCACTAGGTCCACCGCGGCCACGAGGGAAGCCTATGAGACTTACCAAAAGGAGTCCGCCGCAATGAAAAATGTCTTAATATTTGCGATGGAGGCGGACCTCCAAAGGAGAGCCTTCAAAATGGGCAATGCTAATGAGATTTACTCCAAACTTGTGACCATGTTTTCACAAACTCCGCGGATCATCCAATATGAGGCGGCCGCGGTATTCTTTGATCTCGACTTCAAAGAGGGCCAAAAGGTTAGCCCTCATGTGCTCAAACTCATAGAGCTTGTCGAGACCTTGAAAATTCAAAAGGTTGAAATCCCCAAAGAACTCATCGTAGATAGGATTCTACACTCCTTGTCCAAAGTCAAGGCATATGTGCAATTCCGGGTGAATTTCAACATGCAAGACAAGGACGTGTCTCTTGAGGAGTTGCACAAGTTACTTGTGCAAGCCGAGAGGGACATGGGGTTAAATGTGAACCCTCCCAAGGATGTGCTCAATATAAGCACAAAGAGTAAGGGGAAGTTCAAGAAGAATGGGAGAAAGGGCAAGAAGCAAGCTCCCACATTCACCAAAGCTAAGTCTTGTGAAGCTAGCACCTCCAAAGTCAAGAAGGGTCCTCTTGAAAAGTGCCATTATTGTAATGGCATGGGGCATTGGAAAAGAAATTGTTCCAAATACCTTGGTGATATCAAAGCTGGAAGAATTACTCCAGTAGGTAAATGACTATCCTTCTTTTATGTTTCAAATTCAACTATGGTAATATGATGCAAAGTTGTGATAATGTATCTCCTTTTTATTGTAAATAGGGCCTCCACCAAGCAAAGACAAGGGAAAAGAAAAACAAGCATGAGATACCATGGAGAAGCTAAGGATAGCTTTTATGGAGCTTTGTTTTTCATTGTCTTATTTTAAGTTATGTTTTGAATTTTAGAACTTTAAGTTTCCGTGTTCGACATGGAAAGGTATTTTGGATAATGGTTTGTATTTTGGATGATGGTGACTTGGTTTGCAACCCAAGTCACCCGTTTTATCATTTATCCTTATGTTCTAAAATTTCATCCTTAAATACTTGCGTTTTGAAACATAAGATAATTCACTTAAAAGTGATCCAATAGACAATTATAATGACGGGTTTCATTATATGTCCACATGCTTAAGGCTTGTGTATGATCATTTATAAAGTGATTTTGAGTCTATGAACTCTCTTAAAGGTATGTCAATCACCAAGTACACATATGAAATCAATAACTATTAGTCTATCTATGAGATAGTTCTCCTTATACTTCAACATCATTAATTTGTGTCTCATATGCTATCTTTGAATGTTTAGTGTATTCATTCTAAAGATAGAGTGGGAGAAAAATAAGGACACAACACACAAGGCAAGATAAAATTGTGTACTTGTGTAAATGAAGATCTACGCAAGAGAGAATGATTTGAATAAAGGTATATCTATTTACATAGTATGCCGAATAGATGAGATCTATGGTAGTAATCATAGGAGTATATTCTCAAGATAACTACACGAGGAGACCAAAAGAAGGTTTTGGAAGAAAAATGACTAATGTAAAGTCTCAACAAGTTTTTGACTAAGTTTATGAAACATTTGACCAATAGTTTCAACCTTGAGATTTACTTAAGAGCCTAAATGAATCAAAGTAACATACTAGTTATGATCAAAATCAAGTTGCAAAGATTGATATTCCGATATCTTCAATAGCCAACGTTTTAACCACGCAAATGTCATTGCTTAACCTCGCTATGAAATGGTTAATCCTCTTTCCGAAAGAGTATTCCGAAGGACGTATTCTAGATATTGTTTATATTTGAATAATGACATTGCTACACATCATTATGACATGAGTGTGTTAGAGATTTAAAATCTCTTTCTGTAAGGTTGAGATGAGACCACTTCAAAATAGGCATTTTGAAAGGATATGATGGGAACATATATGGTTTTATCCTAGTAACTTGGCAAAGCAATTTATATTCATATTCTTGACAAATTTCGATTGAGAAGTCAATTTCGAAATATGTTGAATTGAGTGGGAGTTAGGAAAATTTCATGTGAAGACATGGAATTTAGTGGGAGCTATCATCCTTGAATGTTTAAAACTCATCACTCATTAAAGAATGATGAGCTAATACCTTCTTTCATAAAGAAGCTTTTGAGTTTTCAATTCTGGATGAAAATGGACAATGATGAATCCAATTACATCATGGGACGTTGGATTAGTATTAAAGAGATACACATCGTATCAACATTTACATAGGTTATTCATATGAATGAAAATGGGATTACCATTAGCAGTCATGGTAGTTCATTGAACCTGAGAACGGTTGATCTCATGATTATTAGTAACTAATGTTTCCGCCATTAGAATAATCATGTACATGTCAATTATGAATCATATGCATAAGAGCATGATGATTGGTTGGTGAGCCATAATAAAAACGTCATGAATTCTCGAGTAGAATCCGATGAGCGATTTCGGTGTTTGACGGAATACTCGATTATGTGACAATAGGTTGCACATATATATGAAATCCGAACACAGGTAAGGATTTATGAGAATCCTAAAACTTTCGAGCTAGAAAGAGAAATGAGAAGCTTTGGAAAGATGCTTGGTTGAATAAGAGGTTATTCAAAAACAATCTTTCCTAGTAAAGCTAGGACTTGTGAGAAGTGCTAAGCTGAATAATCTTGTAAATTGTTACAAGATTCTACAAAACATATACCTAGTGCATTGTGTGTGGATGGAACACTTGATCAGTACAAGTTGTATTATTCATCGCAAATTCGTTCGTTATGAGATGATCGATAAGAAAGTTCTTTCAAGTTAAAGAACCAAAACCAAGGTCGAGAACCTTGATGTGTACTTGGTAAGATTCATGCTATAAGAGAGAACATGAATGTGAAGGAAAATGCAAGTGTAAGAAGTTTGAACACATGGACACATGGGATGTTAAACTTCTATTGCAATCAATAAGTGTTTACACTTATGATAAACATCACAAGGTTGCAATATGATATTGACTACCCGAGTGTGATGTCGACATTTGTCGTATGAGTTATTCTTAACTCACCCTGTACATTGTTATATCCAAACGGGTTGTAGAGACAATTGAACCCCGTTAAAGTGAACATGGATTAACATTGTTTTTGCCCATAGTTACTTATATGAGGTGACGTCTCGAAGTGACTAGAGTGTGAGGCGATTGATGGCAAGTTCAAGTGCCATAGAGTCATGTGAGATGAGTAGTCGATCACATAGGCAGACTGTTAGGAACATTTTGTCGGGCCTAATGACCGCTTATAGAGTTCTGGCAAATTTATATAGCCTGGTCGTGGCGAGAGCTACTATAGTATTCAAATGAGTCGATTCTTTTGACTAAAGACTATTCACCTAAGATGGCACAGTTTCAGATTAACTTTGATTTGTGTTACTACGACCTTCGTAAATGGGGTCAAATGGGCATATTTTGGGTTATGATGGTTGTGGCTAGTCGAAGGGAATGAGTGCGATAGGAATTGTCCACCCCTTGGCAGGGTTATAACAATATCTCAGGGCCACTCGAGGAGTAATGAACTGGAAATGCGTGGCCACGCTCGGATGGCATCCAAAGTGGATAAATCCGGTCAATCAGTTATTCTCCAGATCGAGGAAACCACTCTCGATATGATCACTTGCAAGTACGACCTGAAAGACACCTTGCATTGAGTGGGAGATAGTAATAGGACAAGAGAATTGGTGACGCACACTTGTCGAGGACAAGTGGGAGATTGTTGGAATATGTGTCCTCCGACAATAATGCGATCACATTTGTTGATCATAATGATCACATGTTTAAGTCTCATTAAAATGAATACAATTGGGAAGTAATATTGTTCTGTCAACTGGTCAACATATATCGGTAATGATTGGCTGACTAGAGTTTGACATTCTTGTCGTGTGACGGTGGTGATCGATTAACCCCTAGGTCATACATAAAGGGCAATACTCTTAATTGATTATTTAATTAATCGTATAATGTTGCGAGTTAATTAAATTACTTGAAAATTGACGGACGATTTTGGAAGTAAAATTTACGTATCATATTGAAATGTGATTAAATAAGATACGGTCTGAGTAATTGAATTGTATCATTACTCGGATGAAATAATTGTTTAATGTAACAATTAAATTGAATGAATTGTTATAAATACAATCAGTTGTGATTTATAAATTGGTAAAATTTTTGGCACAAGTAAATATGAAATTACTAAGTCAATTTTTGTATGTGACGTATTTTTATTAATACGTTGATTTTTAATATGTTAAAAATACATAACAAATATATGTGACATGTGACATGTGACATGTAACATATAGACAATTGACAAAAATAATATGGAATCCATATTATAGAGTGGGCCGAAAATTAGAAGGATTTAAGCTAATTATAAGTTGTTTGTAATTAGTGGAAAACACAATGATTAAAAGCAAACCTAGCCATGCAAGCCTATTGTTCATTGTGAAGAACAACTTTTCCATGCATTGGCTCTCCTAATACCCTCCTCTTACACGGTTTTGAGAAGGTAAATATCATCATTGTTTTTCCTATAATTTTTACCTAATAACACTAAAATGTTTTAGAGTATTCATTCATTCAACTCATCCAAAATATAAGTTCTAGTGAGAAGAAATTTCCTCTCTTCTTCTCTCTTAAAAACCGAAAATATTCAAGTGTTAATAAATATTTTTGGTTCAATTTTCTTCTTAATTAATATTATACTAGTATTTGTAATATTAATTAAATTAAGAGAAGCCTTGGGTATAAAGCTTGGGGAGAGATCTTATACTTAGATCTTGTTCATCCATAAAGGAAAAGCTCAAGAACAAGAGAGATAGGTGATCTCTCTTGTGCCCTAATAGCCGAAATCCATTTTGTAAGGACATGATTTCTCCTCTATTTATATTATTGTTTGCATGCATAATATCCGTTTTAATTTTATGACAAATTAGTTAGACATATATGAGTATGTTAATATGTATATGAATCTACATTTCCTTCAGAACCATAATTAATTTAATATGCTTTCATAAGATTGCTTGCCTGTTGTAGTTTCAACTTATGCACATGTTATGCATGATAAATTGCTTGATTGAAAACCTTGCATGCATAAATCACTTATCCATTTAACAAGACTTGTAAGATATAAACTAACTCGAGTCTTGTTAGACCATGCATAAAGTTGAATAGGAAAAAACTAAGTCGACTTGTAGGTGTTGTATAGTCTTGACCGACTCGGCTCCGGGACCCAAATCTTCCGAGGAATTGTAAGACATAAATTAACTCGATTCCACTACAACAATAATTTGCTTGCATCTAATGTAAACATATTTCTATGATCACCACCATGAATATCCTATAAACCCATGATACCCTAGTGCCTTAATCAATTGTTTACAAACTCCTATTTGCTTACTTGCTTTGTTTTCCTTTCATTTCTTGACATTCCATTGTTAAGTAGTTTAGATTGCAAACCGAGAACTCAAACCAATTGTGACACCTTAAGTACAACTACAATTAGATTGAACAATTTAAATACCCACATCCTTTGGGTTCGACCCCGATTTGCTTGTTATGCTAGTAGTTGGGTATAAATGTGTTTTAGAGCGTACAATGACACGCTCATTAAAATGGCGCCGTTGCCGGGGACGATATTGTGTATTTGTATTGTTCTTTTGTCTAGTTTTAGTTGTGCTTCTTCTTGAGGAATCTTGGTTCCTTGAGGATTTTATTTCTTGTACTTGTTGTATTTCATTTCATCAACATGTCCACTTTCACTTTTTTGGCAATATGAAAATGAGTCATTTGATAAGTATATTGCAAGATTTGAAGATTATATGACTTATGCTTGGCATCATGGTTTTACTCTTTCAAATTACGAAGCGTGTTGTGTTATTTGTGATGGCATGAACCTTTAAACCCGCAGCTTAGCATTTCACTTGAGTGGTGGTAGGATTTGTGAGATGAGTTGTGAGAAATTTTGCGAATTTGTTGAGTTCATGGCCACCGAATGTCTTAAAAAAATTGTGCATGACATATTTGAGAGTGCCAAGGAAGGTATGGAAGCAATAAAAACCACATTTCAAAAATTCATTAATGAAAACTATTAATTTGTATATATGCATTTAGTGTAGATTTGCATTTATTCAATAAATTGTATGAGAGATGAAAAGGAGGGATCTCATATTTCAATTGAGCTTTTTGAAGGAAATTGATGAAAATGAGAAGGTAGAAAATGTAAAGAAATGAAGAAAATGGAGATTCTGGGCTTGTGCACATCTTTCATATCATTAAAAAGGTGTTGGGTCAAAACATGCTTGAAATCCGTGGGGCCCGACCTCAACTCGTGCGAGTTGAAACCAAAGGAAAGAAGGATTTTTCACTGCCTCAAAATCTGGGTGATTTTTGGAGAAAGCGGGCGTCCCGAAGCATCAACCCGAGCGGGTTCAAATCAACTAGAGCGGGTTATATTTGACTCGAGCGGGTTGATCCCAAAATAACTTTTTCTCTCATATGGCTCGTGACATTGCTATGTATGCATCCTTTCTACCATCTTCATCTCCTACAATGATTGTAAGAACCCTTTATTTCCCTATCTCTCATGTATAGTTGCATTTGTGTAGTACCCTCATGGTTAAACCCCTTTCTTCCTACATTAGCAATAGTGTTTAAAATCGGTTTGGGGATGTTAAAATTTCAAGTAACACACGTTATAGTTAATCATATAGAATAGACTTGAATTTGTGAAATATCTCATACTGTATTCAGACTAGTTAGTTCATATAGTATAGTATGCAGTGTAATATATCTCATATGTCCATTAGTTAGTTGCATATAGACTTCAGTTCTTGCATACTTACTAATGACCAAACCTATTCCTTTCTACACTAGAAATAGTGCTTAAATCGGTTTGGGGAGGTTTGATCATAGGTGAGCATAGCTCAATAGGGAACATGCATCATCAAGTGTAGTTTAGATTGCATTGTTTTGTTATATATGTCATATAGAATTGCATTTAGTTAGAGCATACATTCATTCATATCATATCATTGCACTTGTACTTCAATTTCCAAAAAAAACTTTAAAAATCCAAAAACATGTACTTTTTGTTTTCATTCCTACTCTTATATGTACATTGAGGACAATGTCCAAAATAAAGTGGGGGATGGGAATTTATATTCCAAAATACATAAAAAATTGAAAATTTTTGAAAAATCCCAAAAATATGTTCTTTAATTTCATAAAAACGAAATCTATAAGAATTTGAAAATTTAAAAAAAAAAAACCAAAAAACATGTTAATTAATTTAGAATTGTATATACTTGTGTTTTTGTCCTCTTCTCACATAGATACAACACTATATTTGAGGCATTGTCAAGGGATTGTGAAGACCACTTGGTATGATCGCTCTAATCTCTATTTCCCTTCCATTTATTTTCATTATCCATATGAGGAGGATGGGCTTACATGTCAAAGAGGATGTGGTGTATTTTGTTGTTGCGGTTTGTGTACCTATGTGTTATTAGGAGTTGCATCTAGATTATATGGTATTTTAGTTGATAGACGCATATGCATTAGAGTTGTATATATGTTAGTTGCATCATGGCATGTAGTTTGCATGGTTAGAAATTTTTTGTGAAAATGCCTATTTGGGAAGCTTGAAAAGTGTATATAAGGCCCTTGTAGATAATTTTTCTCCTTGAGACTTTGTTTGCTAGAATACCCTCAAGACGCCCTAGGATGTGTCATACTAGTATCTTTTGACCCATGGACTAAGGCCTAGTCAAGAGTACCTTGTGGTGTGATAACTCCTTAGCTACCGTTTATTCCAAGGTGACCTTTGAGGCCATGCAACCGTTCTTTCACTTCTATCATCATATTTTGTCAACAAAAAGGGAATGGGCACAAAATAATCAAATTGAGTTCAAGCACCAAAATCAAAATAAAAAAGTTTGTAAATTGCATCAATGAATATGGGGCAAAAATAGACTCCTATGCATTAATAAAAGTACCCTTGTTACAAACGGCGTTACTTTGAAAATGTTCAAAACGAATGCAAAATTAAAAAGTATCGGGAAGTATCAAAATGCCAAACATAAAAAATGGCAAGAAATATCCTTCAATGACAAATGCCACAATAAATTGGGGGAAAAAACAAATCAAAAGCAAACTACCATTATGAAACTCAAAGCATATTGATCGCTTTTATCCATTGATTTCATTTTTGTTACATGGTGGAGAGGGGACGACCCTTCTTCTTGTCTAGGCTCGAGAGGGAATGCCGCGATCCTACAGTATTTCTAACACCATAAGAAGTCTACTTTTGACGAAAGCATTTAGCGATTGTGGACAAAAGTACCCTAGTTTTACACAACTTGGAGGTGATTTGTTGGTATCCTTTTAGGCTTAGTTACTTGGAGAAATAATATCAGCAATGGAATGTGTACCCTTAGATTGCTTTCCTTTTAGATGATTTCCGTCACATTGATGAGGAAAGTGGCTATTCTTTTGAAGATGCATCCTTCTACTTGGTCTTGTGTGCTTAAATGTTAGGATGCATCGCCATTTTGGCAAGCCTCACCTTACTTTGCAAGAAGGCATCTTACCTCATTGATGTCTTGTTGTGAGTTGAAGGGGCGGAGTGAGACCCGCTAATTGTATCACATCGGCTATATTAGTATTGTTAGTTTAAATAAAGGCATAGTTCTAGTCACCTCTTTACTCGGGACGAGTAAAGGTTCGGTTTGGGGATATTTGATGTGAGTCATAATTACGCAAATTTAGTCCCCTAACTAAGCCTCATTTTGCATACTAATATAGCATTTCATAGTCATTTTATTCGTCATTTGCTTCCCATTTGCTTTTCAAGTGCATTTTATATGTCTTGTAGGAAAGAAGATAATGAGACGGAAATCCAGTCTCTCGTGCATATTCGGAAGCTTGTTGATGATCTTAGATGGACTATCATGAAGGGAAAGCAAGAATGATGACCAAGGATGATAGGAATAAAGAGTATATGAAGGCACCATAGGCATAAAAGAAAGAAAAAGGATCCTGCAGCTCAACCCGCTCGGGTCAAGAACAACCCGCTCGAGTTGTGCCTCAACACGCTCGGGTCAGTCCCAACCCGCTCGGGTTGAAGCTCAGGATGCTAGTTTTCAGACCAGATCGAGCGGATTGTTTGGCAGCGAGATTGTCTTTGTAATGGAGAGTCGTGGGGCTCCTCCATAGTTTAGATTAAGCTTTCTTAAATTAGATTAGGAGTAGATTAGGATAGATTAATCTCAATCATTCCACAAAATTACACTTTAATCTTTCCTCAAATATTGTTCAAGATTTCTTATTGGTTAATTGAAGACTATTGGGTTATTATTGGAGAATTGACAACTTTTCATCTATAAATCAAGTTTTCTAATATTATTCTTTGCTTATTATTTGGATCATCCTTAAGTTGGTATAATCTCTTTTACCCTTTGCTTAATTAATTATTGCTTTACTCATTCATCATGTTTAAAAATCTTAGTATGATTGACACCCTTATTAACATGCTTACCATGACTATGAGTGAGTAGTCTCTAGCTAGGGTTAATGGGGAATTAGGGGAACTAAAACATGGGGGTAGATCCATAATTAATTTAATATGTTTTCATAAGATTGCTTGCTTGTTGTAGTTTCAACTTATGCACATGTTATGCTTGATAAATGGCTTGATGGAAAACCTTGCATGCATAAATCTCTTATTCATTCAACAAGACTTGTAAGATATAAACTAACTCGAGTCTTGTTACACCATGCACAAAGTTGAATAGGAAGAAACTAAGTCGACTTGTAGGTGGTGTACAGTCTGGACCGACTCGGCTCCGGGACCCAAATCTTCTTAGGAATTGTAGGACATAAACTAACTTGATTTCACTACAACAATAATTTTCTTGCATCTAATGTAAACATGTTTGTATGATCACCACCATGAATCCCCTATAAACCCACGATATTCTAATGCCATAATCAATTGTTTACAAACTCCTATTTGCTTACTTGCTTTGTTTTGCTTTCATTTCTTTACATTTCATTGTTAAGTAGTTTAGATTGCAAACCTCAAACTCAAACCAATTGTGACACCCTAAGTGCAACTACAATTAGATTGAACAATTCAAATACCCCCGTCCTTTGGGTTCGACCCCGAATTGCTTGCTATGCTAGTAGTTGGGTATAAATGTATTTGAGAGCGTACAACGACACGCTCATCAGGCTGGCCCATCATGAGGTGCTGAGTGGTTATCGTTGCTTGTCCGTGTTTTGGACTTTGGTTTGTATATATGTATATTTTTCTTGAGGAGGTTCGTATATACGTGTTTTTGGTTTGTAGTTTTTTTTGTGTTTGGCTTTTTTGTGTTGTGTTTCGGAGAAGCACGGTCAACGGCTGATTTCTCATTTGCTTCGGCATTTGTTCCTGCATCGTTAGTGTAGAAAACAAGCAACAGGTAGCACATACACATACACGTAAACACGCAAAAGAAAATATGTTGAAAACAAAAATAACCACGATGACTCGAAGTTAAAATTGAAATTGTTTGTTAAAAAGAATTTTGAAAATTCTGCGACAAGGCTTCACGTTTGGATTTCTCAAATGGAATTGTTATGAAATTTTGAGAAATTAATTCGTGTTTGAATTAAATCGCATTGAATTTTGCCAAAAATTGATTTGCAACTCGAAAATTAAAACTCAAACCGCCATGGATGAATTTGAAAAAGAGATTTTCTGAGTGTGTTGATTTTTATTTTTGCGAGATCAAGACTCGGACATGCAAAGGTGTTTTTGAGAAAAATTGATGTTTTGTTATCGATTTCGATTTTTGTGGAAATGCGAGAAATGCAAAAAAAATTCAAAATTTTTTACTGACATGGAAATGATCAGTCGCGGATCGGGGCGTCTAGCCCTTCCCCCCCCCCCCCCCCCTCCCCTTCCCCTCCCTAAAAAAAAGTAGAGAAAACACTGTATGTTTAAAGCGAATCCAATGAAATGTGAGTTTGAGAAAACACACAAATTTTCAGATAGGCCTGAAGAGGCGCGAGCCTTAAGGCGAGAAAAACGATGTGTCAGGAAGAAGCACAACTTGACAAGGACAAGTCAAGGTGCAGATTCTTAGCATCAGTCCAAAAAGGCATGAGGCCCTGGGTGATGCAAGGTGGCTCTGCTTTTTTTTGGAAATAGGTGCTGACTTTTTCGTATAACTAGGGACGTTTGTGCTTCATTGTTTCATCATCTGAAACATGAAAAACATCTTACGTAAACCATCCTTCTTCTTCCATAAAATAATTCATCAATGCTTTCGGAAATAGGTTGCGACATTGGTTGATGCGTGTCTTTTATATGATGTTTTACATCCCATTTTACACGCATTTCAGAGCTCATTCTTGTAGTTTATGCTGCATTTCTCCCTATTTCCGTCTGCTTCCGTATTTTGTACATTATTGCAGAAATGTGAAGAATCCAGCGGAAATCGAGCTAAATCCGTCCCCAAGTATCCTACATTGCATTTGACGTGAAGTATTCACCCGAGGAACGAGCTTGGTGCGCAATTCAAGGCCCAAAAGACAAGTCCACGAGTTTTAAGAAGTCAAGTAGCAGCTCAAATAGTCGATCGACCATCACCCTCAGTCGATCGACCAATGTTCGGGTTCCAGAAGCTACTGTACACTGAGGACCAGTCGATCGACCACTTACCTTAGTCGATCGACCCAACTGCTATTTCAGACGAGAATTAGAAGACCGAGGAACTTGAAGCCCGTTAAGCTTAGGTTTTGGAATAATTGTTACGTACACTTTCTATATAACGTAACTGAGAATACCTAGTCTAGCATTCAGTTTTCATCCAAGTTTTTACCTAAGTTTTATTCAGTAATTTTCATTAAGTTTCCGCATACGGTTCTTGATAGATAATTAGGGTTTGGGATTGTTGAGCATTGGATTTTCGGTTCTTAATAACTAATCTTTCCTCTGCAATTCGGTATTCTTCTGCCCTAATTTTTAGTTCATCTTTATTTTATCAATAGTTTAGAATTGCTAGCTAGTTTCCCGCAACCAATTTCATTGTTTATGTTAATTGCTTTCTTTACCGTTTTAAGCATGAATTCAGTAGCTAGTTTCATCGTCAATGTTATTGTTTTCACCCTTAGCATGAGTAGGTAAATAATTTGTGCTAGGATGTAGGCGAATTGTAGCATAGGCGGCATTAGATTAGACACGGCCTGAACCCGCGTGTTGGTCGATCGACTACCTTACCCGGTCGATCGACTGACCTCGTGAGCTTATTTCGTTTTAATTGATTTTAATCGTTGTATTTAACGAACCGAATGCATGCGACCAGTTAGATACCCTTTTATGACTGACCCAATAGATCGAAAGATAGGGTAAGTTGTTATACCATCAATTGAATCGACTAAACTGTGCTAAGATCGAAAGATAGGTATAGTTTAGACCGTTAGTCACTTTTCGGAACGAAAGTTAGTATTAGTGATATTAGGGACCTATAGCGAGATCGAAAGATGCTATTTGTTAAGAGTGGACCGAGAGGACCTCTTTGTTTCCCACCTCACCTGTGTTGACACATACCGACTTAGTTTGCTGCTGCCGAAGCTATAGTGAACCGATCATCCTAGTACCCCTTCTTTATCTGTTTAAACCATCTTTTAGTTTATTATCTTTATCTTTTCTTAGCTATAGACCATCTCAACTCAACCTTCACAATTGTTACCTTAAACTGAATATAAATCGACTAGAATTTACATCTGCCTCCTTGTGGTTCGACCCTGTTACCACTAGCCTAGGTTAGTCTTAATAGGAATTATAAATATTATCTTTGGTACTCACAACGACGGGTATCAAATTTTGGCGCCGTTGCCGGGGAGGCAATAGTCCTAATTTTAGTTGTTTTTATTTTTAGTCTTTCTTAGTTTAAGGGACTTCTGTTCCTTAAACTTTTCTTATATTCTTTTTGTAGTTTCCTCTTTATGCGCAGTCACGGGGTGGTGAACTAGTGCCATTTGACCCTGAGATAGAGAAATCTTTGCGCGAGTTGAGACGAACACAAAGGATACTACCGACAGAGGAAGAGCTGAGTACTCTGTCAAGCTATTACGAGAACAATCTGTTCGAAGAAGACCCACAGTCTTCACCCGTTTCCACTTCTTCAGCCGAGACAGTTACTTCTCCAGAGATTCCAGTCATGGCCGAGGAGGCAAGTATAGCTAGTCATTCTGAGCCAACAGCTGAAAACTTATATAAGGGGTTCGAATTACCGGGAGATGCCAGGAAGTTTGAACCAAAGCCTTCATACATTAGTATGGTTGAAAAGAACCAGTTCGGGGGAGCTGCAAATGAAGATGCAGCTAAGCATATGGAGACCTTTATTGACTACTGCTATTCCATACCCCCACCAGCCGGCGTGACCCAAGACCAGATCAAGGAGACCATGTTCATCTTCTCCCTTCGTGATGCTGCAAGGGAGTGGTATAGATATTTGGACCGAACCGTTCAGGGGATCACCGATTGGAATTCATTGGCATTGGCATTCTACAAGAAGTACTTTTCTGCTTCAAGGACAATTGCTATTAGAGCTCAAATCACGGGCTTTAAACAAGGGCCAGATGAGAATTTCCACAAAGAATGGGTCCGATTTAAGAAGTTGGTGCGAACCATACCGCACCATGGGTTCGAAAAGTGGAGCTTGTGCAATCATTTCTACAATGGGTTGTACGACGATCAGAGGGCCATTTTGGATGCTGCAGCCAATGGACGATTCGCTGAAAATTTGGGAGCAACCAAGGGGTGGAAGATCATTGACGATCTAGCTACCCACAAAGCCGAGCACGGGAATTCGGAGGGAACCGGAGGAGAGCTGCTGAATCTTCCTCTGTTCTTTGCGCTTGAGGCTCTCACCTGCGAGATTTGACAAATATGAACTAGGAGGAGCTTCTAAAGGTGGGATGTACCAAGTAAATCTTTGTGTCGACGGTCCTTTTTCGTCGTGAAAGGTGTGGAGCTGAAGGCCATGTCTCGAAAAACTGCCCTAGTCCCTTTGAGTCCTGTGCTGCCTTTCAACACTATAGGCAGACCAACACCTACTACGAGCCAACCCACCCAAACTTGAGTTGGAGAAGCCAAAATGTCCTGAATCCAACTCAAGCTCCGCCGCAAAGAAGAACCCTATGTGCCCCCTCATCAAAAGCAAAGAACAATATCGAAACCTCCCTATGTGCCGCAGCAAAGCAACAATCGCAGATTCTGAATTTTCCGAGCTTAAGAATTTGTTTTTGAAGGAGTCCCAAGCAAGAGAGGCCGGGATGAAGTTACTAGAAAGCCAAATTGCTCAATTGGCTAGCAAAAGTAACACTCGAGCTCCCGGACACTTGCCGACCCAAACTAACCAAAAGGAGACCCTAAATGCCATCACTTTGAGGAGCGGGTCCACCCTTGAGGGTCCTGCCATGGTCGAGGATGCTGTTGAAAAAGATGAGCCGGAAACAAGTCAAAAGAAAGCTTCAACGAATAAATCAAAGAAAACAGCCGTCTACAGGGTATATCGGTCGATCGATCGATATACCAAGTCGATCGATCAAGCACGGGTTCTGAGAGCTTACAGGAATCGTGACATCTCATTCGATCGATCGAGGACAAAGTGGTCGATCGACCGAGATCGCTAGCGATCTTGAGGAATTTCGTCCTTTGATGCCAAATAATCTGCGAGACCACTTGTTTCGGGGTACCCACGATCCCAAGACTTTAGGACAAGACCCGAGTCTTTGATGGGTCGATCCGGTCCCAAGTTCGACCCAATGACGGTTAATGGCTCACATTTGAGACGGTCTGAAGAGGGGTCTAGCTTCAACAAAGAGAAGGTGACGGACTTTCAGCCTAAGTCCAAGGATTCCGGCGCGCGTGATTTGGAGGAGAGGGCTAAGGTACTTCTTACAGCCCCATACCCGGAGAGGCTAGTGCCGACCAAGGAACAGGTATCTTTCAGCAAATTTGAAAAAGTTATCCGTAGTCTGAATGTACAAGTCCCCTTTCTTGAGTTAGTAAACTAAGTACCCGCTTATACTAAATTTATGAAACAACTGTTGTCCAAAAAGCGGTCACTTGAAACAGTGCACACTGTTGCACTTACCAAGGAGTCTTGCTCTTATCTGTCTCACACTGCGCCCCATAAGTTAGAGGATCCGGGTAGCTTTTCTGTCCCCTGCAAAATAGGTACCTTCTCAATTGAGAAGGCATTGTGTGATTTTGGGGCTAGTATAAGCGGCATGCCCTTGAGTATAGCTAGGAAGCTTAAATTGACCCGGTTTGCTATCACAGACATGATAGTTCAGATGGCCGACCGATCTGCGGTCGAGCCTATAGGAGTCCTAGAGGACATACCCGTCCAAATAGGGAAGTTTTTCTTCCCTGTTGACTTTGTTGTCCTTGACATGCCTGAGGATGCCCATATACCGATCATCCTAGGAAGGCCATTTTTGCACACTGCTGGTGCAGTTATTGACGTAGGCTCTGGAACTTTGACCTTCAAAGTTGGGAAACATTCTATCATTTTTGCCCAACCTGCTAAGAAGAAGGACCCCATGTGGCCTGTTACTTGTAATACGGTTTCTGAAAAGAAATCGTACTTTATGCTTCCTGAATTGCCTGTCTCTATTACTACTCCTGTGTTAACACCTCCGCCCCGGACTGGGAGCAGAAAGGAGGAAGAATCTGTTGTTTTAGACATTGCAGGAGCTGGTTTGGGGAAGGATGCGCTGCAGGTCACTCTAGCTGCGACAAAGCCTATTATTCAAAGAGGAGGTCTTGGTTGCCTGAGCTATGGAATTGATGAGATAGTTGATGACGAGCCGGTCAAAGCAAAGGTGTCCGACTTGGATTCTGATGAGCCCAAAGAGACCCTTCACTGGGGAGATGATGAGAATGCTGATCCGTCGAGCCATACGGATGTGGAAGCTAAGAAGGGTGTAGCCGATCGGATTAGCACCATTGAGGCTACCTCTAGTAGCCAGAAGCTGACGAAATGGGCCATACCGTGGTCCTTCTTGATCAACTATTAGTTGATCGAGCTCGTCATAAACTTCATTTTATTTGCTTTGTTAGGACATTTCTTTTTTATTGCTTTTTGTGTGCGCGAAAACTTCGCATTTTATTTCGCTTGTTTAGGATTTTTAAGTACTTTAGACTTTACTTTGGGTTTTGCGCAATTTTGGGCGCGTATTATTGTGCATTTGCAGGTCTTTTAGACCTCGGTAGCTCTAGTTATTGAGCTAATACGAAGAATTAAGATGTTGCAGCAGTGTTTTCAGTCGATCCACTGGCCTACATGGTCGATCGACTGATTTTTGCGGTTTCATGTGAGCTCATTTCACGCCCACTTGGTCGATCGACTGATCCTCTTGATCGATCGACCACTGATGCTGCTGTATTTGTTCACGACCTCTCCCCTGCTGTGTTTGGTCGATATGCGGACTTAAGGGAGTTTTCTACTCCATTTTATTTTCCGTAAAATTTATATATTTCTTCTGTTCTCTCATTTATGCACAACTTTACCGCTTCGAAATTGTTTTCTCAGTCTTATGCGTTGTATTTTCTGTCTTTCAGGCACTTCTTAGTAGCACTGCTGGCTACTGAAACCTCCTAGCTCACGCTGGTTTGGGGAGGTTTCCCTTGCTGCGCTTAAAGTCTAGTGAGTTCCTGATTTCTTTACTTCATGTCATATTTTATTTCTCGCAAATTCCCATTTCTCTTTTCTTCATTATATGATTTTGCACAATGGGGACATTGTGCGATTTGGTTTGGGGAAGGGTTTTGCGTCGCATATCATTTGCTTGCATTCACGTTTAATTTTGTTTTGCATTGTCTTGTTTCATTTCTCTTATATATACAAAATCCAAAAAAAAAATTGAAAAATTGAAAAAATTTTTAAAAAAAATTCAAAAAAATGCACGTTTATTTTAGCATATAGGTCGAGTCGGAACGGTAGTATTTCCATGATGATTTTGCATTTGCACCTGTTTTGCCTGAGCCTTGCTAGATTAACATGTTATTAGTAGAATCGTTTATACATATCTACGAGTTTTCGTTAATTTATTTGCTGAGCTTGAAACCTGACTTTGAAAATTGGCAAACTACATCATATATTCTGAGTTTTAGAGCCTATAACTGGTGACATCCATGACCGGTTTATTTAGGAATATGAGTAGTTCTCCTTATGAGACATGTTTCCTTAATTTGCATAAATATGAACTTGATCTGCTTAATACCTGTATGCATTCGGTATGTGGTTTGTTGACACATGTGGTAGAGGTTTCCCTTTTCTTATTATGCCCATAAGTTCCACACTGCCAAAAATAACCTTTTTTGTCCCATTTACTACCTCCTACATTTAGCCTGTCCTTTGTCAAGCTAGTAGTTTAGTTTTTGGGATTGTTACTCGTTTTTTGGTGGCATATGCTCTGTTGAGATGATGATTGGAAAATGAAAAAGGAAAGAAAGAAACAAAAGAAAAAGAAAAGAGAAAAATGATTCGAAAAAAGAAAAGAAAAAGAGAGAGTTCTGTACTATTCAAAGCAGTCGATCGACTGCCAATTATAGTCGATCGACTGACGATCTGAAAAGAAAAATCAATTCGCATAATTTAATCCTTATCTTTTGGCGATTTTTGCTCCCATGTTTCATTTATATTTTATGGGGAATTTATTGATTTAGTATTTTGGAGATTGTGAGTTTTGTGCTTGCTATAGCACCGTTTCGCTTGATTATGAGCAAGAAGTTGGATGTTGCCATTTGGTTCCGTCTTGGTACTAGCTTGATCACCTGTACATCCACTTTACCATAAAACGTTTTGCCTCTTCTTACCCATACCTCACATTTCCATAATTATACCTCGGCATGTATCTTGCGCCAAAGATGAACGGGGCTAAGCGATCTGCCGAAGCTGTGGGATGTAAAAAAACATCGGTAGGGGAGCGTTCCGCCTAGAGGGAAGTACCGGCGCGAGCCGGTGATGGACGAAGCGGAAGCGAGAATGTCGGCTTGAGTAACGCAAACATTGGTGAGAATCCAATGCCCCGAAAACCTAAGGGTTCCTTCACAAGGTTCGTCCACGGAGGATGAGTCAGGGCCTAAGATCAGGCCGAAAGGCGTGGTCGATGGACAACAGGTAAATATTCATGTACTACCCCTTGTTGGTCCCGAGGGACGGAGGAGGCTAGGTTAGCCGAAAGATGGTTATCGGTTCAAGGACACAAGGTGACCCTGTTGCGGCCATGAGACGCGATATAAAAAGATAAGTCCCCTGGCGAGATTATAAGTAAAAGACTAACTTTCCGCCATAGCCAGATAAAGCTTTCTCAACGAAATTGATTCAATCTCCGATCTTGCTTTTGGCGTGGAATTTCTTCGAAATAAGTCTAATTGGGCGAGAGATACGTGGCAAGGACTTGATGCACACCTTGATTGGTCGGTTGCTCCTTCTGTAACTAGAGTGGGTCATCTGTTTGGTTGGAATGCATATGTACGGTCATAGAGATCATTTTCATATTTTATTGCTAGCATGTTCTTATAGGTCGTAGTTAGGTGAGAGTCACTACAAAATTAATTCTTTCTATCTTACATATATTCACCTGTACTTTTTGAGTGATTTGAGCGACCCGTGAGAGTCCAATTTGATAAATCTCTACAGTTGGCGGTTCAGCATGTTTTTTAACGACTTCATAATTCGTTTGCATGATTCATTTGCTAATTGATTGGTTGTTGTTGCATTAAAATGGTTTAGGCTTTGCATGTTGCAATTCGCTCTGAGATTGAACTCGTTCCATTAGGTCATTAGATCGAGTCTAGTTCTTGCTTGGGGACAAGCAAGGATTTGGTTTGGGGAAGTTTGATGCGTGTCTTTTATATGATGTTTTACATCCCATTTTACACGCATTTCAGAGCTCAGTCTTGTAGTTTATGCTGCATTTCTCCCTATTTCCGTCTGCTTCCGTATTTTGTACATTATTGCAGAAATGTGAAGAATCCAGCGGAAATCGAGCTAAATCCGTCCCCAAGTATCCTACATTGCATTTGACGTGAAGTATTCACCCGAGAAACGAGCTTGGTGCGCAATTCAAGGCCCAAAAGACAAGTCCACGAGTTTTAAGAAGTCAAGTAGCAGCTCAAATAGTCGATCGACCATCACCCTCAGTCGATCGACCAATGTTCGGGATCCAGAAGCTACTGTACACTGAGGACCAGTCGATCGACCACCTACCTTAGTCGATCGACCCAACTGCTATTTCAGACGAGAATTAGAAGACCGAGGAACTTGAAGCCCGTTAAGCTTAGGTTTTGGAATAATTGTTACGTACACTTTCTATATAACGTAACTGAGAATACCTAGTCTAGCATTCAGTTTTCATCCAAGTTTTTACCTAAGTTTTATTCAGTAATTTTCATTAAGTTTCCGCATACGGTTCTTGATAGATAGTTAGGGTTTGGGATTGTTGAGCATTGGATTTTCGGTTCTTAATAACTAATCTTTCCTCTGCAATTCGGTATTCTTCTGCCCTAATTTTAGTTCATCTTTATTTTATCAATTGTTTAGAATTGCTAGCTAGTTTCCCGCAACCAATTTCATTGTTTATGTTAATTGCTTTCTTTACCGTTTTAAGCATGAATTCAGTAGCTAGTTTCATCGTCAATGTTATTGTTTTCACCCTTAGCATGAGTAGCTAAATAATTTGTGCTAGGATGTAGGCGAATTGTAGCATAGGCGGCATTAGATTAGACACGGCCTGAACACGCGTGTTGGTCGATCGACTACCTTACCCGGTCGATCGACTGACCTTGTGAGCTTATTTCGTTTTAATTGATTTTAATCGTTGTATTTAACGAATCGAATGCATGCGACCAGTTAGATACCCTTCTATGACTGACCCAATAGATCGAAAGATAGGGTAAGTTGTTAGACCATCAATTGAATCGACTAAACTGTGCTAAGATCGAAAGATAGGTATAGTTTAGACCGTTAGTCACTTTTCGGAACGGAAGTTAGTATTAGTGATATTAGGGACCTATAGCGAGATCGAAAGATGCTATTTGTTAAGAGTGGACCGAGAGGACCTCTTTGTTTCCCGCCTCACCTGTGTTGACTCAGACCGACTTAGTTTTTTGCCGCTTGAAGCTATAGTGAACCGATCATCCTAGTACCCCTTCTTTATCTGTTTAAACCATCTTTTAGTTTATTATCTTTATCTGTTCTTAGCTATAGACCATCTCAACTCAACCCCCACAATTGTTACCTTAGACTGAATATAAAGCGACTAGAATTTACATCTGCCTCCTTGTGGTTCGACCCTGTTACCACTAGCCTAGGTTAGTCTTAATAGGAATTATAAATATTATCTTTGGTACTCACAACGACGGGTATCATTGGTGCCGAGATTTATCGCCTCCCGAGAATTATCAACTCATTATAATGCGAGTTGGTCAATAATGGGTGCTTCGTCAAGTTAAGGTGCAATCCTTGTTCCTTGAAGCATGCTCTCATTTTGGGGATTCGAAGCATCATGTTTTCGTTTTCCCGAAAGGTGAAATTTGCCCTCTTGCCGAAGAAGTGGGTGTTATTGGAGGATGGCCGGGTTGTACTCTGATGCTTCCTCCGACTCGTTTGTGTTATAAGGAGAACTTTCGTTCTATGTTGGGCTTGTCGACAAGCCAAGTGAACTTCCTTCTTGCTCTTCATGGCGTTGACATGTTGGCTCTTATCAACATCTTCTCAAACCGTTTGGGTGTCAATATCTCAGAGGTGGATAGGAGAAGGGCTCTTGCCTTTTACCTAGTGCATGCTTACCTCCTTGTCGATGCTTTGATTAAAGAGGGGTCACGATGGTATCGTAGCATGACCCTTTTGCATGTTGTTGAGCAGATGGAGCACGGGTAGGATCCATCGTGGCTAGTGCTTGGCGACATCGTCCAAGCTTTGGACAAGAAGGGTTCTTATGGAGAAGTTCCTTCGTTTCAATCTCCAAGGATCCTCCAAGTATGACTCATAGAGATGGCAAGGTACGTTGAGCCTCCGGTTGATGCTTCTTCTTACTCCTTTCGTCACCTGACTATGAGAAAGAAGTTTTATGCGGATAGCTTTGGATCCGCCGAGGCCTATTTGACCCTCGAGATTGGTGGAGGAGGGTGGTCCTCATATCCGTTGGGTGGTGACGTGGTAGCACATCAGATCCTTTACGGGGTTTCCCACTCCGGCCGCTTGTTCTTGCTCCTTGATGGTTGTGGGCTTGAAGGGTGCTTCCTTCATTTATCCGAAAGGGGTTATGAGGCAAATGGGTCGTCAACAAAAGGTACCTTCCAAAGATACTCTCGTTCAAGAGAGCGTATTTCGAAACTCCGAGCTTGTGAAGGTTTTTATGAGATGGTGGGCCACTCATCCAATTTGGGAAGTGCCAAACCCCGCTTCAACGACATTGGTAACTCCCGCTTATGTCAAATGGTCAAGAGCTCAAACCTCGGAATAAAGGGCAAAGTTTCGCAATGATTAAGTCATCGATTTGAAGTATAGCGAGGTTGTCAAGGCCAATCGTGCCTTCTTTGACGACTTTGCCAATGATGTTAGCCTAGATGTGGAGAGGCCACCTAAGAGGAGGAGCTTGGGTTCCAAAGAGATGGTGAGATGGGTGTAGGCTCCGCTTGGGCCGAGCATGGGGCTTACAAGAGACCGGATGCCGTCGCCATTGTGGATCCCTTCTGAAGAGGAAGCCCATGCTAGGCGGACTAGCAAGAAGAACAAGGGGAAGATTACCCTGAAGGCAAAGGCGAGGGTAGAATGGAAGAGTGAAGACCTCCATTACCCGTTTTATTATAATGTTGTATTAGCATTTGTATGTTTTTTTATTATGTTGTATTAGCTATGTATTGTGTTTTTTTCTTGTGCTTGTATTATTATGTAAGATGTCTTAGTCGACACTCTATCTTGGCAAGTCATGGACATGCTTAGCTTTATTTGTTGTCAAGATTGTAATCCATCTCTTTATTAATTAAATAAGAGGACTGCTCGTGCTAAGAAAATGTTGTGAACAATCGTTTTTTCTTCCATCCTTCTTGTAAAGGCAATTCGGTTTAAATTATCCTAAACATTGCACATGTGAGGGGGACTTTTGCGGGAAGGAAGAAAGGCTCTTCTTTGTTATTTTTCGTTTTTGTGTGGAAAAGGGAATGTCCCCCTTTTTTCAAAGTTTGTATGGGTTACTGTTTTTTTTTCTGGGGATGGTTGTATCCTTCTTGTGTAAAAAAGGATTGCCTACGTATCCATCTAAAGAGGTGAAATCAAACCATGCTCGAAGTTCAGGTGTCTTGTTAATTTTTGTTTGAGTATTGTGGTTGTGTCCTTCTTGTTGTAAGAAAGGATTGCCTACGTATCCACTTAACGAGGTGAAATCAAACCATGCTCGTAGTTCAGATGTTTGTTTGAGTGCAAATCGATGTTACATTTGACAGATCAATGGTTGATTGAAACATGGCAAGGTGCCGTACCTTAAACTCGATTAAACATGCAATTTTAAATCACAACTTTTGAGGAATTGACTTGAAAGGGAGATAGCGGTCACTAGTTGTGAAATTAGGGAAAGGTCTGTTTGTTGGGATGGCGGTCACTAGTTGCAAAACTAGAAAAAGGTTGTTTGGTGCTAAGTTTCAAGGGTAATATTTCTTGAGTTGGTCTAGGTTAGTTGGGTTTGTGAAGTCCTCCCCACCTAGGTCACTTAATCTCACTGCGCCCCCGAAAGGATTTTCTTGACCAGGTATGGTCCGACCCAATTGGGTTTGAATTTCCCCTCAGATCAACGGGTAATGGTGCTTAACCGACTTGAGGACCAAGTCGCCTTCCTTTTATGTTTATGGGTTTGACTTTTTTGTTGAATGCCTGTTGTATACGTCGTTGGTATAACTGGACGTTATGCAAGGCGTTGAATCGCCATTCGTCTAGGAGTGTGAGTTGCTCGAAACTTCGACAGGTACATTCCGTCTTAGGGATTTGACTTTCTAGTATGATGCGTAGGGATGGAACCTCAAAATCTAATGGTTGCACTGCCTCCATACCGTATGCTAGGTAAAAGCGCGTTGCTCCTGTTGGTGTTCGAATGGAGGTTCGGTATCCCCAAATTGCGAATGTGAGTTTGCTCGGCCAATCGCGGTAATTGTCTTGCATCTTTTTTATGATGGTTACAAGTGTTTTGTTTGATGCCTCTACCGCTCCATTGGTTTGGGGATGATCGGTGTCGTTTGATTTTGTATTTGTCCAGCAAGGCTTGTGTTTCGTCCCGGAAGTGGGAACCTTGGTCGCTGATGATTTCATGTGGTACCCCATATCTGCAGATGATGTTGTCTTCGATGAACTTGGCCACTTGTTTGGCGGTCAAGCCTGCATAAGATTGTGCTTCCACCCATTTGGTGAAGTAGTCGATTGCGACAAGGACAAAGCAATGTCCTTTGATGCCTATCGGGTTAACTTTTCTGATGATGTCGATGCCCGTTGGCGAAGATTTGGCAATTTTTGCAATGTTTGTCGTAGTTTATGCAATCGGCTTCCATGGTGGGCCAGTAGTAGCCTAACCGCATGATTTTTCGGGCTAACATCATTGCGCTCATGTGAGAGCCGCATTCTCCGTCGTGGACCTCTCTCATGACTTTCTTGGCTTTATGGTGATCAATGCAAAGGAGAAGGATCCCCTGGGGCGTTCTTTTGTATAGTTATTCTTGGTTTATCACGAATAGTGTTGCAAGTAAACAGATGGGTCTTTGTCCTCTTGTATCAGAGTTAAGAGGGAATTCGTTTTTTTGGTTTTGTAGTTGAGGATAGCAAGGTACCAAGGTTCGACCTGGTTCTCCTCGTCGTTTTTGATAGCGCAGATGTGAGCTAGCTCGCTCCTTCTCTCGACACATAGGGGCATGGATGTCATGTCGTCAGGTATGTTGACGAGCACGACAAGTTTTGCTGGGGCATGAGAAAATTGATTTTCCTCCCGTGGCAAGTAGAAGTAGTCGATTTGGTCGAAGAATTCGGCCTCTTGATTGATTTTTACTTGGTAGGGTGCCAAGCTGTTGTTGGAAAATGTGTCCTCAACAATAGTGCGATCACATGATTTAATATCATAATTAAATCTCATACTAAGAATACGTGAGAGATGATTTATTATATAATTAACTGATCATCATTAATCAGTAATGATTGGCTGACTAGAGTTTGACATTACTGTCGTATGACGGTGGTGGTCAGTTGATCCCTTAAGGTCACACCTAAAGGACAATTCCCTTAATGGATAAATTGATTAATTGTATGACGATACAAGGTAATCAATTCCTTAAAATTGAATAATTTATTTGTGAGCGAGAATATTGATATGCTTTATTACTAAAATTGCCTATTGTTTGAGAAACAATATAGATAAGAATGTATGGTTAATTATAATTACAAGATGTTGTGAATTATAATTATATGACCCATTTTATTTATATGATGAGGTATCATTAGTCAATTTGTTGTATGTAATTTAATTAATTTATAAAATGATATTTATGTGATAAATATGCATTAAATTAATTAATAACATGTAAAATACTACATGTGACATATTGTGTAACAAATGACAAATTGACAAAATAAAATGGTAGTCCATTTTATGGTACATGGACCGAAATGGAGGGAGTCATGGTGGTGTGTGTGGTTAATTATTTTATGTGTTAAAATAGTATGTAATCATACCCTACATACTAGCCTTCTTACCTAATGCTTTGTGAAGACAAAAAGCAAAAGGCAAAGATGCAAATTTTGGCCTTTACCCACCGGTTGCATGGTCTCTATATGAGAACATTTTGTTCTCATTTTACTTGTTCAATTCATTCACATCTCACACATGCAAACATACTCCTTCCCTCCCACATCTTTCTAAAACAAGTTTTTAGATACACAAGCTTTTGTTCATCTATTCTAATATCAAGTAAAGATTACTAGTGTAGTAGTAGTGATAATATTAGAATTAATTTTAAGGGTACTAGTATAATAATCTAGTTAATTAGTATACTAGTTTAAGGGTAAGTCTTGGGTGCAATCTAAGGAGTGGCTTCTATACTTGGAGTCTTAGGAGGATCATCCATCATATTAAGCTCAAGAACAAGTGAAGGAAAGTGACCTTACTTGTGCCCTATATTTCGAACAAACCAACAATGTAAGGAACATTGTTTTACTCATAAATCTTTTATTTTGTTATGCATGCACTAGATCTAAAGAACAAATAATTAAGAAGTTAATTAGTTCATTATTAGAGGAGTCTAATAATAGGTACTTCAACCTAACAGCTGTTGCTTTAGATTTTCCTTTACCCGGACACTTGATTGATGATGAGTGAGGAATCACCGTGGACCCTCAACCTTTTTGATGCCAAGTGTTATGGCCGCTTGTAGGCCGATGAGGCATGCTTCGTATTCGGCGGCATTGTTGGTGATAGCGAGGTCTAGCTTGATTGAGATTGGAACATGTTCCCTTCTGATGATATTAGGATGATTCCTACCCCGAAGCCTCTTAGGTTTGATGCACCGTCGAAGTATAGGTCCATGCGTCAGTGTCGGCACAAAGGATGTCTTCGTCAGGGAGTGACAATGTGTCGGTCGTTGGATCCTCGTTGACGGGATTTTCCTGCTAGGAAGTCGGTGACTACCCTTCCCTTGATAACCTTAGGGGGTACGAATTTGAGGTCAAATTCGGATAGCATGAGTGTCAACATGGACAACCTTCCGTTTAGCATGGGCTTTTCGAAGATGTATTTAACGGGGTCCATCTTAGAGTAGATGTGAACCGTGTAGCTGAGCATATAATGTCGCAGTTTCTTTGTTGACCAAACCAGGGCAAGGCATCTCTTTTCCAGTTGGGTGTATCTTGTTTCGTATCCGATGAACATTTTGCGGATGTAGTAGATGGCTCATCTTCGCCGTCGACTGTTTGTGCTAGCATTGCTCACATGGTTGTGTCGGAGACAGTCAGTTATATGGATAAGGGAATTCCTTGTTGAGGTGTCATGAGGACAGGAGGCTTGGATAGGATAGGATTTCCTTTATCCTGTCAAAGGTCTTTTGACAATCGTCGTCCTAATCAGTGTGATCGGAGGCGCGAAGCTTCTTGAAGATTCGTTCACAAATCATATTGAGCTTGGCTATGAAGTGGCTGATGTATTGCACTTGACTGAGAAATCCCCAAATCTCCTTCTCGTTCTTAGGCTGAGGCATTTGCTGGAGAGCTTTGATTTTGGTGGGATCGTTTTCGATGCCCCTTTTACTGACGACGTGTCCCCGGAGTTTTTCGGAGGTAACCCCGAATGCACACTTCTGAGGATTTAGTCTCGTGTTGTGTTTCCGAAGGCGAGCGAAGAATTTTTGAAGGGCGGAGATGTGGTCGTCTCACTCTTTTGATTTGACGATCATGTCATCGACATATACCTCCAGTTCCTTGTGCATCATGTCGTGTAGGACAGTGGTGGCGGTTCTTTGATAGGTTGCTCCGGCGTTGATTAGACCGAAGGGCATAACAGTGTAGCAATATGTACCCCACTATATGGTGAATGCGGTTTTGTGCATGTCTCCCTCAGCCATCTTGATTTGGTTGTACCCAGCATACCCGTCCATGAATGATAATAGGGCATGCTTGGCGGTGTTGTCTACCAGGATGTCGACATGTGGTAGAGGGAGGTCGTCTTTTGGACTTTCTTTGTTTAGGTCTCTGAAGTCAACGCAAACCCGAATTCTCCCGTCTTTCTTGGGTATGGGGACTATGTTAGCCACCCAGCCAGAGTATTCGGAAATGTTGATGAATCCGGCTTTGAATTGCTTGTCTACCTCTTCCTTGATTTTCAGGGCCCACTCATGGCGCATACGGCGCAATTTTTGCTTCACGGGTTTAGCTCCGGGTTTAATGGGTATCCTGTCCTCTTCAATCTCTCTATCGATCCCAATCATGTCTTTGTAGGACCATGCGAATACATCCTTGTATTCATGCAAGAGGTCGATGAACTGTTTTCTTTCTAAGGGGTCAAGGGTGATCCATATCCTAAGCTCTTGAGGTGTATTGTCGGTGCCTATGTTGATGGGTTCGGTATCCTCAATGATGGGTGTCCTATTTTCTCGTTTGTCGAGTTATTTGGCTAGGTGGTAGTCACTCAAGTCAAATTCCTCATATTCATTCAGAATTGCATTGCAGTTAAATTGGGACGAGTCGTAAGCAAACTTAGCGTTCATTAAGTCGACCTGAGTGAAAAGCTCGGATAGGACATATATCTCATGGGAAGTCAGAGCCGACACAATAGAGGAGGTGGCCCCTGGAACAAGCTCCAGGTTGCTACCTTCCGCGGGAGTGAGAGTGACTTTAGTTGACTCGGCCTCTAAGACAACCACAAGTTTGTGATAAAATAGTGTGAAAGGGACTTTGACCGGGGCGTCGGGGGCGTTAGAACCTAAGACAGACTCTAGCTCAGACTTGTCATCAGACTCAGACTCAGACCCAGTCTCGTCTTCACTTCCCTCTTTGAACATGAGGCCTTCTCCAGTTGTGATTTTGAGAACGTGGCCTTGACGATCGGTCCACTTGACAGTCTTCTTTCAGCCTTGGATAGCTTTCTCTGGGTTAGCATCAGAGATCAAGGCAGCGGGATCAATCTGGTTGTCTTTAAGGGAAACGTTGATGATGTCCTCATAATTGAGGTGCTTGACGTTGTATTCTCCGAAAAGGAGGATCACAGGTTGCCTGTATAGGCAAGGGGTCGATGCAGCTTTGGTGTTGTCGGGGAAGAAGTAGCAGTCTTGAAAGACTTCTACACCCGGGTGATTGTCCTTTGCTACGGGGTCATAGATTGGCTCAGGGAAGCCGTTGTAAAGCTCAGATTCTCCCTCGGGGATGAAGTAGCCATTGAGGGTCAAGTGATAGGGGCGGAGGATAACTCCTTGCTTTTTGCGCTTCGGTACTAGGAGACCCATTTCCTGGATGTCTTCATTTGGCGGCTCGTAGCCTAGCCCGAAGGGGATGTTGGGGATCTTGGTCTATTTCACGGGAGGCAATGTGCTTTTTAGCGGGTTGAGAGGCAGGCCCGAGAAATAACCCTGGCGCATCAACATGTGGTTGACTGTGAGGTTCGATAACGGATCACAATGAAAATGTGATGATTTATCGGTTAGGACATTCACATCTTCGAATCCCCACATTTCGTTGGCGTCCTCTTCAATGACTTGAGAGGCGATTCCTTTTTTCATAACAGCTTTAATTGGGGATACAGGAATTGTGATTATCCATCGAAGGGGACCCTGATTTTCTGATGAAGGGTTGAGGTGACGGCTTTGGCTTCATGGATCCATGGGCGTCCTAGAAGCATGTTGAACGATGCATCGATATCGACCACTTGGAAAATGACTTGTCTCTTCAGGGGTCCTATTACAATGGCCAGGGTGAGTCATGCGACCTTACGATGAGTGTCGTTGTAGGCGCGTACTCCTTGATTGGTTGGGATTAAGTCAGCTTCCTTGATCCCCAGTTTATGAGCCGTTGTGAGGGGAATGATGTTCAATGCCGATCAATCATCCTTCGGAGAAGATGATCGAGTTGTTTAGGTCAGGGACATCCCTGGTCATATGAGCTACCACTTCTTCAGGAGAGGAGCTGGAAGGCACTGTCAACTTCCCCAACGCTTGAAGCAAAGCTTGTAGGTGCTCGAAGGATGTGGCGAACAGTTGCCAAGTGGATATTTTGGCCTTGGCCTTTTGGAGTTGTCTTAGAATCGAGTTCTCGGGGACCTGATGTGACTCATATTTGCGCACATTTAGTCCCCTACTTGAACCTATTTTGCATATTATTATAGCGTCTCTTAGCTATTTTACTCGTCAAATGCTTCCTATTTTGCTTTCCTATTGCTTTGTGTTTGATTTATAGGAAAGGAGACAATTAGGCGGAAAATTCCCGTCTCTTGAGCCTATTTGGAAGGACATTGACGATCTTGGTTGAACGAGTATTGAAGGAAGGGCAAGAACTAAACACCAACTTTGCAAGGATAAGAAGGATGTGAAGGGAAGCATTCTAAAGAGGAATCCGAGCGTCCAAGAGCTGAGACGCTCGTCCAAGGAGCCCGAAATCAGAGCATCCCGACTCCTCTGCCGCTCGTCCCTCCATGCAACAATCCGAGCGTCTTACCTCTTTGACGAGCGGACCATGGCGTTTTCAGCAAAGATGCCCATCTCTCCGAAATACTTGCGATTCTCTGCTTAGAACTTAGAATTGTTAATTACTAGTTTAGTCTTAGTTAACCTAACGAGGCACTACTATAAATACCCCCTTTTGATGATAATCAAAGGGGGCTTCCACATTAGAAAATCCTCTTAGAATAAATTAGGAGTAGATTAGATTATATTTGTCCTTAATGATCTTTCCACAAATTTCACATTAATCTCTCCTTAATTGTTGTTCAAGTGTGTTACTTTTGGTTAATTGAAGACTATTGTGTTATTATTGGAGGATTGACAACCCTTCATCAATCAATCAAGTTCTCTTCTTTTATTCTTTGCTTTATTATTTGGATCATCTCAAGTTTGGTATAATTCCTTTACTCTTTACTCTTTATTGTTTATTTCCTCAATCTCTTATAATGTTTACACTTGTTGTAATGGTTGACGCCATTAATGACATGTTCTCCATGATAATGAGTGAGTAGTCTCTTAACTAGGATTAGTGGGTAATTAGAGGAAACCAACATGGGGGATGATTAATGCTTAATCTAATATGTTTCCATAATCTATTTGCTTGCTTGTTGTGATGTCAACCTATGCACATGTTATGTTTGTTTAAATGCTAAGCCTATGAATCCTTGCATTTATAACCATCTCTTATCTATTCAACTTGACTTGTAAGATATAAACCAACTTGAGTCTTGTTAGACCATGCACAGAACTGATTAGGGGGAAAGTAAGTCGACTTGTAGATGTTGTACAATCCAATCGATTTGGCTCCGGGACCCAACTCTTCCTAAGAACCGTAAGACATAAACCAACTCGGTTCCTTTACAACATTAATTGCTAGCAACTTTGTAAACATGTTTGTGTGATCAACACCATGAATCCCCTATGACCCCATGACATCCTAGTGCTTTTAGTCATTTGTTTACATTTTTTAGTTCATTGTTTGTTTTACTTTATTGCTTGCATTAGTCTAGGACACAACTACAAACCCAAACAAATTGTGACACTAGCATAAATTGAGATAGATAGATGATGCGTGTCTTTTATATGATGTTTTGCACCTCATTTTACACGCATTTCAGACTTCATTCATGTAGTTTATGCTACATTTCTCCCTATTTCCGTCTACTTCCGTATTTTTGTACATTATTGCAGAAATGTGAAGAATCCAGCGGAAATTGAGCTAAATCCGTCCCCGACTATCCTGCATTGCAATTGACGTGAAGTATCCACTTAAGGAACGAGCTTGGTGCGCAATCCAAGGCCCAAAAGACAAATCCACGAGATTATAGAAGTCAAGTAGCAGCTCAAGCAGTCGATCGACCACTACCTTCGGTCGATCGACCAACATGCGGGTTCCAGAAGCTACTGTATACTGAAGAGCAGTCGATCGACTGCCTTGCTTAGTCGATCGACCCAACTGCTATTCCAGACGAGAATTAAAAGACCGTGAATCTTGAAGCCCAAAGTTATGTTAGGTTTAGGAAATAAAGTTACGTTAGTTGCTATATAACGTGACCTCGAATACCAAGTTATTCATCTAGTTTTACATCATGTTTTACATCCAGTTTTTATCTAAGTTTCACATTCAGTTTTAGAATACCATAGTTAGGGTTTGGAATATTGGTTGCATCGGATTTTCATTCATACTTCTAATCATTCCGTTACTATTCTTCTTCAATTTCGGTATTCCTCCTGTTTTACTTTCAGTTCATCTTTATTGCGTTGTTAGATATAGAATTGTTAGTTAGAATCCAAGCCAATTATCGTTTATGTTAATTGTCTGTTCTACTATTTTTAGCATGAATTCAGTAATCTTTATCGTCAATATTATTGTTATTTTTGCCATAACCATGAGTAGCTAAATCAATTGTGCTAGGATGTAGGGGAATTATAGCGTAGTCGGCGTAGTATTAATTTGGACTGAAATCGCGTGTCAGTCGATCGACTGCCATACCTGGTCGATCGACTGACCACGTGAGGTTACCTTTTGTTTTAATTGATTTTAATGTTGTATTTAACGAATTGAATGCATGCGACCAGTTAGATGCTTAATTTATGACTGACCCATTAGATCGAGAGATAGGGACAGTTGTTAGATCACCAATTAAAATGACTAAACTGTGCTGAGATCGAAAGATAGGTAAAGTTTAGATTATTAGTCACTTTTCAGGACGAGAGTTAGTATTAGTGATATTAGGGACCTATAGCGAGATTGAAAGATGCTATTTGTTAAGAGTGGACCGAGAGGACCTCTTTATTTCCCGCCTCATGTGTTTGATTTAGACCTGTTTAGTATGCTGCCGCCGAAACTATAACGAACCGACCATCCTAGTACCTCTTTTTATACTTGATTTTATTTATTTCATTAGTCTACTTTTCTTTTATTGTTATTAGTTATAGACCAAACCCAATCAAACCCCCACCTTTTGTTACCTTAGACCGAATTTAAACAACTAGAAATTACGTATGCCTCTCTGTGGTTCGACCCGACTGCCGCTAGCTATAGTTGTAGTTGGAGATTATAAATTTATTTTTGACACCTCACGACGGGTATCAAATTTTGGCGCCGTTGCCGGGGAGTAAATTGTTCTAATTTTTAGTTGTTTTTATTTAGTCTTTCTTTAAGTTTAAGGGACTTCCGTTCCATAAACTTTTCTTATATTCCTTTTGTAGTTTCTTCTTATGCGCAGTTCACAGGGTGGTGAACTAGTACCATTGAATCCTGAGATCGAGAAATCCTTGCGCGAGCTGAGGCGATCACAAAGGGTATTACCGACAGAGGAAGAGCTGAGTACTCTGTCAAGCTACTACGAGAACGCTCTGTTCGAGGAAGATCCACCTACATCTCCTGCTTCAATTTCTTCAGCTGAGACAGTTACTTCTCCAGAAATCCCAGTCATGGCTGAAGAAGCAACCAATGCTAGTCACTCAGAGCCGACAGCTGCGAATCTCTACAAAGGATTCGAACTACCTGGGGAGGCGAGAAAATTCGAGCCAAAGCCTTCCTATATTAACCTAGTTGAGAGAAACCAGTTCGGGGGAGCTGCAAATGATGATGCAGCCAAGCACATGGAGATTTTTATTGATTATTGCTGCTCTATACCCCCGCCGGCCGGTGTGACCCAAGACCAGATCAAGGAGACCATGTTCATTTTCTCCCTTCGTGATGCTGCAAGGGAGTGGTATAGAGATCTGGACCGAGCCGCTCATGGGATCACCGACTGGAATTCCTTAGCCCTGGCATTTTACAAAAAGTACTTCTCTGCCTCGAAGACGAATGCCATTAGAGCTCAGATCACGAGCTCTAAACAAGGGCCTGATGAGAATTTCCATGAAGCATGGGCCCGTTTCAAGAAACTGGTGCGAACCATACCGCACCATGGGTTCGAAAAATGGAGTCTTTGCAACCAGTTCTACAATGGGTTGTATGACGATCAGAGGGCTATTTTGGATGCTGCAGCCAATGGCCGATTTGCTGAAAACATGGGAGAGACTAAGGGGTGGAAGATCATCGATGATTTGGCCACTCATAAGGCTGAATATGGGAATTCGAGAGGAAACCAGAGGAGGACTGCTGAATCTTCCTCTGTTGCTGCACTAGAAGCTCTCACTGTAAGGTTTGACAAATATGAGTTGGGAGGAGCTTCTAAAGGAGGGATGTACCATGTTACTTATTTGTTTTGAGACGGTCCTTTCGTCTGTAGAAGATGTGGAGCTGAGGGGCATGTCTCAGCGAATTGTTCTGCCCCCTTTGAGTCTTGTGCATCCTTTCAACACTATAGGCAGACAAACATGTACTATGAGCCGAATGTCCACCCCAACTTGAGGTGAAGTAGCCAGAATGTCCTGAATCCGACTCAACCTCCACAACAGCAGCAGCAGCAAGCTTATGTGCCTCCACACAAACAACCATATCAAAAACCTCCCTATGTGCCGCAGCAGCAACAATCCCAGAATTCCGATTTTACTGAGTTTAAGAACTTGCTGCTGAAGGAGTCCCAAGCTAGAGAGGCCGGGATGAAGCTACTAGAGAGCCAAATTGCTCAATTGGCTAGTAAGAGTACCACTCGAGCTCCGGGACACTTACCAACTCAAACTGACCAGAAAAAGACCCTGAATGCCATTACTTTGAGGAGTGGGTCTACCTTGGAGGGGCCTGCTATGGTCGAGGATGCCCCTGAAAAGAATGAGGCGGAACCAAGTCAAAAGAAAGCTTTAACGAAAAATAACAAGAACAAGGCGTCTACCAGGTATATCAGTCGATCGACTGATATACCCGATCGATCGCCCGATATGCGGGTTCTGAGGAGCTCGGAATCTGTACACCTCAGTCGATCGACTGAGAAAGGTGGTCGATCGACTGAGACCCCTGCTGATATTGAGAAGTTTCGTCCTTCAATGCCCGATAAATTGAGAGACCATTTGTTCCGGGGTTCGACAACTGCGAAAGTATTGGGGCAAGATCCGAGTGCTGATGGGTCAGTCCCGGCTCCGAAGTTCGATCCGATGACGGTTAACGGCGCACATTTGAGACGGTCTCAGGAAGGTTCAAGCTTCAATAAGGAGAAGGTGGTGGACTTTCAGCCTAAGTCCACGGATGCCGGCATGCGAGACTTAGAAGAGAGGGCTAAGGTACTTCTCTCAGCCCCATATCCAGAGAGACTAGTGCCGACGAAAGAACAGGTATCTTTCAATAAATTTGAAAAAGTTATTCGTAGCCTGAATGTACAAGTTCCTTTCCTTGAGTTGGTCAATCAAGTGCCTGCGTACACTAAATTCATGAAACAACTCCTGTCTAAGAAAAAGTCACTTGAAAATGTGCATACTGTCGCATTAACCAAAGAGTCATGCTCTTATTTGTCTCATACTGCACCCCATAAGCTAGAGGACCCTGGTAGCTTTTCTGTTCCTTGCAATATAGGTACCTTCTCTATTGAGAAGGCATTATGTGACTTAGGAGCTAGTATAAGCGACATGCCTTTGAGTCTAGCTAGGAAGCTCAAATTGACTAGGTTCGCAGTGACAGATATGACAGTATAGATGGCTGACCGATCTGCGGTCCAGCCAATAGGAGTCTTAGAGGACATCCCCGTCCAAATAGGGAAGTTTTTCTTCCCCGTCGACTTCGTTGTACTTGACATGCCTGAGGATGCCCATATTCCCATTATTTTGGGTAGGCTATTTCTGCACACTGCTGGTGCAGTCATAGATGTCGGTCTAGGAACCTTGACTTTTAAAGTGGGCAAGCATTCTATTGTTTTTGCTCAGCCATCTAAGAAAAAGGACCCCATGTGGCCTGTGACTTGTAATACGGTTTCTGACAAGAAATCGTACTTTGTGCTTCCTGATTTACCTATCTCTATTCCTGTTGTAACCCCTCCGCCCCAGATTGGGAGCAAATTGGAGGAAGATTTGTCTATTTCTGATATTGCAGGAGCTGGTTTAGGGAAGGAAGAGCTGCAAGTCACTCCAGCCGCAAAGAAGACAATCGTTTCACGAGGAGGTCAAGGTTGCCTTAGCTATGCCACCGATGAGGAAGTTGATGACGAGCCGGTCAAGGCAAGAGAGTCCGACTTGGACTTTGATGAGCAAGAACAGGTCATTGACTGGGGAGATGACGAAAGTGTATATCCGTTGAGCCATACGGACATGGAAGCTAAGAAGGGTGCAGCTGAGAAGATAAGCACCGTTGAGGCTACCTCTAGTAGCCAGAAGCCGACGAAGTGGGCCATTCCGTGGCCGTTCTTGATCAACTACTAGTTGATCACATGTCTTACAAAGTTTTTATTTGCTTTTGTTAAACACTTTTTATTGCTTTTGTGTGCACGAAACTTCGCATTTTATTTTGCTTGCTTAGGATTTTATGCGTTTTAGACTTTATTTTGGGTTTTGCACAATTTTGGGCGCGTATTATTGTGCATTTGCAGGTTTTTAGTCCTCTTTAGCTCAAGTAATTGAGCAAATACGAGAAATAAGAAGTAACAGCAGTATTTTCAGTCGATCGACTTGCCTGAGTAGTCGATCGACTGATCTGCTGGTTCCAGGAGCTACTGTTCCTTTCACCTCGGTCGATCGACTGAGTGATGTTGTCGATCGACCGACCAGCACTGCTGTACCTGTTTACGACCTCTCTCCTGCTATGTTTGGTCGATTTTCGGAGTTAAGGTAGTTTTCTACTCCACTTTATCTTCCGTCATTTATTTATTTCTTCTATTTTTCTCAAGTTTGCACATAATACCGCTTCATTATTGTCTTTCTCGATTTTATGCGTGGTATTTTGTTTGTCTTTTCAGGTACTCATTTGTAGCACTGCTGGCTACTGAAATCTCCTAGCTCACGCTGGTTTGGGGAGGTTTCCTTTGCTGCGCTTAAAGTCTTGTAAGTTCCCGATTTCCACTTCATGTCATTTTTATTTGTTTATTTTCTCCCAAATTCCCATTTCTCTTTTCTTCATTACATGATATTGCACAATGGGGACATTGTGCGATTTGGTTTGGGGAAGGGTTTTGCGTCGCATATCATTTGCTTGCATTCACGTTTACATTTTTGTTTTGCATTATTTATTTCATTTTTCATATATACAAAAATTCAAAAAAAAAAAAAAAATTGAAAAAATTTCAAAAATTTCAAAAAATTGCACTTTTATTTTAGGATATAGGTCGAGTCGGAACGGTAGTATTTCAATGATGACATTGCATTTTCATCAGTTTTATTGCCTAAGTCGTGCTTGATTAACATGTTATTAGTAGAATCAATTGCATAATCTACGAGTTTTCGTTAATTATTTGCTGAACTTGAGACTTAACTTAGAAAATTGGCAAACTACATCATATTTCTGAGATTTAGAGCCTATAACTGGTGACATTTATGACCGGTTCATCTAGGAATGTGAGTAGTACTCCTTATGAGACATGTTACATAAATGTGCATAAATATGAACTTGATCTGCTTAATACCTGTATGCATTCGGTCTGTGGTTAGTTGACACATGTGGTAGAGGTTTCCCCTTATTCGTTTTGCCCATGAACTCCACACTGCCAAAAATATCCTTTTTGTCCCATTTACTACATCCTACATATAGCTTGTCCTTTGTCAAGCTAGTAGTCCGTGTTCTTTGGGATTGTTACTTCGTTTTTGGCGGCGAACGCTCTTATTGAGATTTAGTTGGGAGAATGAAAAGAAAGGAAGGAAAGAAACAAAGTTGAAAAGAAAAAAAAAGAAGTGAAGAACGATTCGAAAATATGCAAAAGAGGTTCTGTACTGTTGCAGCAGTCGATCGACTGGCATCATAGGTCGATCGACCGAGGTTCGTGAGAAAAAAAAGAAATCAAATTCGCATAATTCAAATCCTTATCTTTTGGCGTTTTTTGCTCCTATGTATTATTCATTTCTATTGGGGAGTTAGTTGATTACTGTTATATCGGAGACTGTGAGTTTTGTGCTTGCTATAGCACCGTTTTATTTGATTTTGAGCAAGAAGAAGGATGTTTCCATTTGGTTCCGTTTTGGTACTAGCTTGATCACCTGCACCTCCACTTTTCCATAAATGTTTTGCCTCTTCTTACCCATACCTCACATATCCCATATATACCTCGGCATGTGTTAGATCTTTTGTTGGTTGGAATGCGTATGTACGGTTGTAGAGATTACTTTCATATTATATTGCAGGCATGTTCTTATAGGTCGTAGTTAGGTGAGAGTCACTACAAAATGAATTCTTTCTATCTTTACATTATTCACCTGTGCTTATTTGAGTGATTTGAGCGACCTGTGAGAGTCCAATTTGATAAAGTCTCTACAGTTGACGGTTCAGCAGTTTCTAACGACCCCATAACTCGTTTGCATGATTCATTTGCTAATTTATTGTTGGTTGTGCATTAAATTGGTTTAGGCCTTACATGTTGTAATTCGCTCTGAGATTGAACTCGTTCCATTAGGTTTTTAGATCGAGTCTAGTTCTTGCTTGGGGACAAGCAAGGATTTGGTTTGGGGAAGTTTGATGCGTGTCTTTTATATGATGTTTTGCACCTCATTTTACACGCATTTCAGAGCTCATTCATATAGTTTATGCTACATTTCTCCCTATTTTCGTCTACTTCCGTATTTTTGTACATTATTGCAGAAATGTGAAGAATCCAACCGAAATTGAGCTAAATCCGTCCCCGACTATCCTGCATTGCAATTGACGTGAAGTATCCACTTAAGGAATGAGCTTGGTGCGCAATCCAAGGCCCAAAAGACAAATCCACGAGATTATAGAAGTCAAGTAGCAGCTCAAGCAGTCGATCGACCACTACCTTCGGTCGATCGACCAACATGCGGGTTCCAGAAGCTATTGTATACTGAAGACCAGTCGATCGACTGCCTTGCTTAGTCGATCGACCCAACTGCTATTCCAGACGAGAATTAAAAGACCGTGAATCTTGAAGCCCAAAGTTATGTTAGGCTTAGGAAATAAAGTTACGTTAGTTGCTATATAACGTGACCTCGAATACCAAGTTATTCATCTAGTTTTACATCAAGTTTTACATCCAGTTTTTATCGAAGTTTCACATTCAGTTTTAGAATACCATAGTTAGGGTTTGGAATATTGGTTGCATCGGATTTTCATTCATACTTCTAATCATTCCGTTACTATTCTTCTACAATTTTCGGTATTCCTACTGTTTTACTTTCAGTTCATCTTTATTGCGTTGTTCGATATGGAATTGTTAGTTAGAATCCAAGCCAATTATCGTTTATGTTAATTGTCTGTTCTACTATTTTTAGCATGAATTCAGTAATCTTTATCGTCAATATTATTGTTATTTTTGCCAAAAACATGAGTAGCTAAATCAATTGTGCTAGGATGTAGGGGAATTATAGCGTAGGCGGCGTAGTATTAATTTGGACTGAAATCGCGTGTCAGTCGATCGACTGACCATGTGAGGTTACCTTTTGTTTTAATTGATTTTAATGTTGTATTTAACGAATCGAATGCATGCGACCAGTTAGATGCTTAATTTATGACTGACCCATTAGATCGAGAGATAGGGACAGTTGTTAGATCACCAATTAAAATGACTAAACTGTGCTGAGATCGAAAGATAGGTAAAGTTTAGATTATTAGTCACTTTTCAGGACGAGAGTTAGTATTAGTGATATTAGGGACCTATAGCGAGATCGAAAGATGCTATTTGTTAAGAGTGGACCGAGAGGACCTCTTTATTTCCCGCCTCATGTGTTTGATTTAGACCTGTTTAGTATGCTGCCGCCGAAACTATAACGAACCGACCATCCTAGTACCTCTTTTTATACTTGATTTATTTATTTCATTAGTCTACTTTTCTTTTATTGTTATTAGTTATAGACCAAACCCAATCAAACCCCCACCTTTTGTTACCTTAGACCGAATTTAAACAACTAGAAATTACGTATGCCTCTCTGTGGTTCGACCCGACTGCCGCTAGCTATAGTTGTAGTTGGAGATTATAAATTTATTTTTGACACCTCACGACGGGTATCGATAGACTTAGAACTCAAAGCACACCATCCCATGGATCGACCTCGACTTACCGCTAACTAGTTGTTTGTTGAGTAATATAAATGTGTTTTGATTGGGTGTACAACGACACGCTCACGTCAAAAATGGCGTCGTTGTCGGGGATGGTTCTATGTGATTAAGTTCTTACTTGTTTGTCTATTTTAATTTTGCTTTCACCTTGAGGAACTTGTTCCTCAAGGATTGTTCTTACCATTTTTGTGTAGTTTCCATGCTTGTAGTTGTTCCCTTGTCTTAGCTATGATGGCTCAAGACTTGACAGATGGAGTATGCGGTGGATATTTTGAGTATGACTATGGGTATGGGTAGTTTGAGAAGCAAGTCAACACAAACCTACCTTACTATTTGTACAATGAGAATCCTAACCACTACCCCAATGTTTTCCACCAAAATCACCACATCCAATATCCACAACAACCACCCACTCAATACCCACTTCATAATGACTTTCAATTGCCACAATACAACCCCTTTCACACCCACCCACGACAAGAAGAGGAACCCATTCAAAATATGATTCTCCAAATGATGGGAGATCAACAAAATTTTTTCAAACAAATGATAGAGGAGAGCCAAAAGAGGGACAATGTTCTTCAAGGCATTGTTGCCCAAGGTGAGGAATTGGAGATTCAAATTGCCCAAATGAAACAATCCCAAGCAATCACTCCCCACCATTCTTTGGACATTGACCATGAATGTGAATTTGAAGCAGTAACCATTGATGTAGAAGATGAGAAGTGGGAAGAGCCAATCTCCTTGAGCTCTTGTGAGTATGAAAGGGTTGTATTTGATGAAGAAGACACGAGGTTGAGTAAGCCAAATACTCTTAGCCTTTGTGAGTATGAGGGTGTGTCTTTTGATGTGAACTTTGAGATGTTGGAGAAAGAATTGAATGAAGCGCCCATTTATGATTCATATGAAGATAGTAATGATGACAAGACCATAACAGAGGCCTACGAAGAATACATGTCTTACAAAGACCTATGGAATAGGGGAGAAGAATGGACTTGTGATATCACCTTGCTTGAGGAGCCTATCCTTGAGATATTTTAATATCTTATCATGAAGATGAATGTCCCTTCCCTATTTCCCATGAAGATTACTTAGCACCCACCATGGAGCCAATGATTGTTGGAGATGATATGGTGGACCTTCTTCAAAAGGTCAAGGCATCATACAAAGGATATTTGATGGAAAAGCTCAAAAAGAAACATGCACATGAAGCTACTTGTGGAAATTTGGCACCCACAACATCAATTCCAAAGGTACCATGTCATCAATGCTATGAGAATTCTCCTTCTACTCTTGAAGGATTGATAAATTCAAATGCTATCATCATCACCAAAGTCGAAGAAGAAGGTGGTGAGTGGAAGTCTCTAGACAACCATGAACCATACTTCCTACCTTACGCTAATAAGAATCATGGGCTATTTGGTTTGAAGCATCGTGAATATTCAAGTGCCAAGAAGAGGAAGAAAAAAAGAATGATTGACAAATTCCCTTGGCCAAGCTTCGTCTTGAAGTTAAGCAAACCATACTTATGCTTATTTGGAGCTTGTTCACAAGCTTTTGATCTTCTATTAAGAGCCTTGAGCTCTATGGACAAGAATTTCTACAATTTGAATTAGTTTGGTGGAGTTCTATCTCAAACCACCATTTGTAAGATATTTCTGGGACCTTTACGTTGTATAATATTGTACATTTTCCCATTTTTCTTTACAATTTCTTACATGAGAGTATTGAGAGAGAGTTTTCTTACATCCTTATTGAGCAAAATATCAGAGAAAGATAAGGAGGAATATCAAAAGGGTGCAAGGGTACGATCTTGCAAAAGAAAAGAAAGAAAAGTCTGAAGAGCAGCGGAAGACGCTCGTCCTCAGCTTCCCTCCAGGTGGTGTTTAGTTCTGACACGAAATCCAAGCGGATTGCTGCCCAATTCGCTCGTCCATAGAAAGACGCCTGTATTCTATGTTGGACGCTCGTCCTGTAGGATACCTGAAGAAAATTTTGGGACTGAACTAGAATCCGAGCGGATTCTGAAGAAGACGATCGTCGAATTTCAGCCGCTCGTCCGAAAAACAATACGCTCGTCTTTTGTTCCTCCCAGAAGAAGCAGGATCCCTGTAACGAAATCCGAGCGGATTTTTGCTAGGACGCTCGGACCAAATGCACCAAGACGCCCGTCCCGTCGATGAAGACGCTCGGATTTCTGCGTTTTCCTTGGATTATCCGCCCAGGCCCCACCTTCAGCCGCTCGTCCCACCCCTCTTTTCTATAAAAATACCCCCACCATCCCTCATTTCCTCATTTTATCTAAAAAAAATCCACTCATGTTCATCTTCAAACACTCCCTTCTCAACAAAGACCAACCAAACTCTAACTTTCCCAAATCAAAAATGATGAACCTCAAGGGAAAAGCCAAGAAGCTTGTTGAAGCCGCTACCAAGAAACACAAGGGCTCATCTTCTTCATCCCCTCAACAAGTGATGGTACCAAGAAACTTTCATCCCGTGATAAGAGGAGGGGTGGAGCAACTTGAGTACTTTCCGGAGGTACTCTTCACATCCGATGAACACCGCGCTAAGTTCGTCAAGTTGCTAGGTAAGCATTACGAACCGACTCAGTTTATTGACACTAGGGTGTTAGAAATCCTAGGGATAAGGTACCAGACCGAAATGTTCTTTGACGGTCTAGGGATTGGGAAATTATTCCATGCCCATGAAGAGACGTACCTTAGCCTTACCTTGGAATTTTTGAGTAACCTTCGTATTGTTTCGAACACAAGGGTCAATGTTGGTATGGAGTTCCGGTTGTGCAACCTTGACCATAGCCTATCACTTGACCAATTTTCTCAAATTTTTGGTCTTATTGTACCAACAAACAACATCAACAAACCCTCCGATTTTGATGTGGACCTAGTATGGAAGGCTATTTCCGGGAGGGATTTCATTCACCAAAAACAATGCTACACCTTTGCTATTTAACACCCGGTGATTCGAATCTCCAAACGTTTCGTAGCCGGCACCATTAATGGGAGATATGAGCAAGATAGGTGCACTCTCCTCGATTTGACATTTCTAGAGTCCTATCTAAATGTCCGGGGGACAAGGAGGTACAACTTCAATAACCCCATTGAGATGCTTACGAGATTCTATGATTTCTCTCAAGGGAACTCCCAACTTAAGACCTTCGTGATGGGAGATCTAATTACTATCTTGGCAAACTACCTTTGTCCTGGGTTCAACACCCATGGGACTTATACACCTCTTGAGGGTAGTACTTTGATTGATGAGGACACCGTCTTCAACCACCGCTGGTGGTGTGCCTACACTCAAAATGGGAGTGTATAATGGTTCACAAAAGGGTGTTCCTCTATTATTCTTTCGGGGTGGAATATACCCGGTACCGACCCAAGGTTGAGCCCGTATTCGCCTAGGCCGAGCTACATTCTCGACATCCAAATCCTCGCCAACCTCCCTCAAAGAGAAGAAGTACCCCGCCAACCTCCATCGCCTCATGGGATACCGGCAAGGCCCATTGTCCCGCCATCCTATGTGCCTATCCCACCATACCCTACTCCTCATACGCCATTTGCACCACAAATCCCCAATGCTCCGGATATGCATGACTTGATGAACCTTATGAAGAAGGTTAATCTCGGAGTACACGATGGGCGGGTCGATAACTACATGGCCGTTTATCCTCAGTACTATCAAATGGCACGACAAGGGTATATCGACCCTAATGGCCCTCGACCATCTTGGGCTCAACCACATCTTTTGTTCCCTAATCAAGGGAACCAAGCCGGGAACTTTGATGGCCAAGATGGAGGATACTCTGGTCAAGGAGGAGGGTATGGCCAAGGAGGAAGCTCTAGTAGGTATGGCTACCACCAAGATGATGATGACGAGTGAGGGATGCGTACCTCACCACCTCCATTTGTATGATACTCTTCTCTCCCTCTCTTTTATATAATGCATTGCATTTAGTTTAGCCTTCACTTGCATTTGTATTATATTTAATATTGCATTTGCATTAGCTAGTTCATATAGTATAATTGCATTGTATTATATTGTTGGAATATGTGTCCCTTGACAATAATGCGATCACAACTGTCGATCATGATGATCACATGTTTAAGTCTCATTTTAAGAATACATGTGGGAGTAATATTTTACAGTCAACTGGTCCACACATATCGGTAATGATTGGCTGACTAGAGTTTGACATTACTGTCGTGCGACGGTGGTGATCAGTTGATCCCCTTAGGTCATACCTAAAGGGTAACACTCTTAATTGATTATTTAATTGATCGTATGACGATACGACTTAATTAAATTACTTAAAATTGACGGACGATTTTGGAAGTAATATTTACGTAACTCATTATAATTTGATTAAATAAGATACGGTCTAAGTAATCGAATTGTTTTATTACTTAGATGAAATTATTGTTTACGGAAACAACTAAAACTGAATGAATAATTTATTATAAATACAACATGTTGTGATTTATAATTGGTAAACCGTTTTGGTACAAGTAATTGTGAATTACTAAGTCGATTTTGTACATGATGTATTTTTATTAATACGTTGATTTTTAATATGTTAAAAATGCATGACAATTTTACATGACTTGTGATATGTGACAAATTGATAAATTGACAAATATAAAATGGAACCCATTTTATCTTAAATGGACCGAAATGAAGGGTGTATTAGGCTAAATATTGTGTTGATTATTTTAAGTGGAAAGCATAATCATTAACCTAATAGATAGCCATGCAAACCTAGTTGTTTTTGTGAAGAGCATCTTGATCATGCATTGGCTAATACCACCCCGCCTACCCGGTTTTCCTAGTGTAAGGCTGGTCGGACTCTCGAGGAGGTTTAGTTTTCGGTACTTGTCGTTAGGAGCACCTAGACCAAAACACAACTTATAACTTCACCAACAACTCTACAATTAGTAAAGAGGCAAGTAAAGGTCGGATCCCAAGGGACGGGAATTGAGATGAGATTTTCTATTGTAACTAGCGGTGTGTAAGGGTGTCACAATTTGGGGTTTGAAGTAGAAGGTCACTAAACTAAATAGCAATAAAAGTAAACAAGCAAGATGACTAAAAAGGGATGTAAACAATTGATAAAAGGCACTAGGGTGTCATGGGGTCATAGGGGGTTCATGGGAATTGATCATACAAACATATTCTCAAATTATAAGCAAGCAATTATTGTTGTGATGGATCGAGTTGGTTTATATCTTACAATCCTAGGAAAGTTTGGGTCCCGGAGCCGAATCGATTAGATTGTACAACACCTACAAGTCGACTTAATCTTCCCTACTCAACTATATGCATGGTCTAATGAGACTCGAGTTGGTTTATGTCTTACAAGTCTCATTGAAAGGATAGGTGATGGGTAAAAAATGCAAGGATTCATAGGCTCGCATTTCATCAAACATAACATGTGCATAAGTTGAGATCACAACAAGCAAGCAAATAAACTATGAAAACATATTAATTTAAGCATGAATCATTCCCCATGTTGGTTTCCCCTAATTACCCATTAACCCTAGCTAAGGAAACTACTCACTCATTATCATGTTGAACATGCTAGCAAGGTTGTCAATCATACCAACAAAGTGAAACATGATAAATAAATGAAGATAATTAGCAATAATTAAAAAGGGATTAAGAGAATTATACCTACTAATGATTTCAATAATAATGCAAAGAATAAAAAAAGTACTTGATGCTTGATTGGAATGTTGTCAATCTTCCAATAATAACCCAAATAATCTTCAATTACCCAAAACAAAGGATGAACAAGAGAGAGATTAAGGAAATGAAACTTGTATTAAAACTTGATTAAATGTTGATTACAAGATTAAAGAGAGATTTGATTGATATTAACTACACAAAAGATTGCTAAGAAGAACATCCTCTTCTAATTAGACTAATGGTGTATTTATAGTGGGGATTAGTTACATAAATTAGGGTTTACTAAGGGCTTAAATGACGATTAAGTCCTTGAGGAATCACCGGTCTTTAGGGAGACTCTGGTCTCTTTTTCGCCGGTCTTAGAAAAATATGTGCATCCTTTCTTGAAGCTTGTAGAAGACGAAAAGGCTGTTAGGGAATCCGGGCGTCCAGGGCACGGGACGGGCGGATTTTGGTGATTCTGGACGGGCGTCCAGAAGGGGAAGACGGGCGGATTTGGGGTGTTTATGATGGGCGTCTTGTTGAGGAAGACGCTCAGATTGTGGGTGCTGGACGAGCGTCTTGTGGACAATCAGCCCGGATTGTCTTACAGCTTCGTTCCTTCTTCTTTTCTTCCTTTTTCTTCATAGAATCCTTGAGGATTTCCTCGGGGATGCAAAGATCTTTTCTCATCATTGCCCATCGACTATAGTATGTACAAAGGCCTTCTAATCTTGTCTTCTCTTTGATGCTTGGTCATTGAATTCAATCAATTTAGCTTCATTTTGCCATGAAAATGCAAGGTTTGCACTCATTTCCTACCAAGGACACAAAACCTCAAAGAATATGCAAAACAAAGGACTAAAGACAATAAATGACCCAAATATGCACTAAAAAGCATGGGAACAAGGCTAATTCGGGGACTAAATATGCTCTAATTATGGTCACATCAGATATCCCCAAACCGAACCTTTGCTCGTCCCGAGTAAAGAGGTGACAAATACTAGGACCATTATTTAAACTAACCTAATAACATAGCCGATATGAGACAATTAGCGGGTCTCACTCCGCCCCTTCAACTCACAACAAGACAACCATGAGGTAGGATGCCTTCTTGCAAGGCAAGGTGGGTCTTGCCAAAATGGCGAGACATACAAACATTAAGCACACAAATTCAAGTAATGGATGTATCTACAAAAGAATAGCCACCTTCCTCATCTAAGTGGCGGAAATTATCTAAAGGGGAAGCAATACAAGGGTTCACACTCCTTCATAGATGCAATTTCTTCAAACTATTAAGCCTAGAAGGATACCAATAAATCACCTCCAAGTTGTTTCAAGCTAGGGTACCTTTGTCCTCAATCGTTAAATGCTTTTGTCAAGAATAGACTCCCTATGGTGTTAGAAACACTGGAGGATCGCGGAATTCCCCCTCTTGCCTAGACAAGAAGAAGGGTCGTCCCCTCTCTACCATGCACAAAAATGGATACGTTGGATAAAGGGATCAATAGATATTTGAGTTTCACTTTGGGAGTTTGCTATGTTGTTGTTTTTCCCCCCAATTTCTTGTGGCATATAACATTTGAGAACACTTTCTTTGCCATTTCTTTTGATTTTTGGCTTTTCAACACTTGACAACTTTCAGCTTTTCTTTGCATTTCTTTTTGAACATTTTCAAAGTCACCCCATATGTAGTGAGGGTGCCTTATATTTGAAGTTTTAGGAGTTCTATTTTTGCTCCTCTTTTCATTTGATGCATTTTGCAAACTTTCTTTCTTTTCATTTCATTTCTTTGAACTCAAATCAATTTCTTTTTGTGCCCATTACCTTTGATGACAAAAATGTGGTAGAACATGGATGATGGATGCATGGTTTCAAGGGTCACCTTGGAATAAACGGTAGCCAAGGAGTTATCACACCACAAGGTACTTTTGACTAGGCCTTAATCCATGGGTCAAAGGATACTAGCATGACACATCCTAGGGTGTTTTACAAGTATTCTAACAAGCAAAGTCTTAAGAAGAAAAAGCATCTACTAGGGCCTATATACACTTGTCAAGCTTCCCAAGTAGACAGTTTCACAAAATTTTCTAACCATGCAAACTACATGCCATGATGCAACTAACATATAGACATCCTAATGCATATGCTTCTACCAACTAATATGCCATATAAACTAAATGCAAGTCCTAAATTCACATTGTTATACTGCATCAATCAAAATAAAGCAACATAGTCATTAACATAAAGAGGAAAGGAGATTCGAAAGATCATACCATGCGGTCTTCAATATCCTCAAGTCTCGGATATGGCGTAGTCAATCTATGTGAACAAGGATAGAACAAACACAATATATACAACAATATATACATGACTACACTACAAAGGAAATGAACTTGTTTTTGGTTTTTCAATTTTTCAAATTTTTATGGTTTTTTAGAAATTTTTGATTTTTTTTTTTTTTGAATAAAAGTTAAGTTAGAATTCCCCATCCCCACACTAATATGGGCATTGTCATGAATGGCCAAAATGATGGAAAACTATGCAAGCATGATGCATGAATTCTATACTAAATGCAAGCTAAACTATACTACACTACATGATGCATGGGTTTTTGTTTATGACGGGGAGCGTAATTTAGATTACCTCCCGTTGCGTATTCATGTACTTCCCCAAACCGAGATAGACATTATTTCTAATGTCCTAAAGTTGGGGGTAGTTTATGCACACAAGATGCAATGCATAAAACTAAATTGTGATTTTGGATTTTCAAAAGTGGGAACAATAAAATAAGAACACCTCAATGGGGTCGAGGTGTTAGTCCTCTATGTTGCTAGGACACTCTAACCATGATCAAGATAAAATAAATAAAACAAAGAAAAAAGTAGACAAACCTCAAGAGGGTAGGAGCCTCCAAAGCTTGCTAGTCTTCCACCATATCATCATTGTCGTCATCTTCCTCAATAGAAGTGGACTCATCTCCACTCCTCTCTTCACTTCCTTGCTTACTTCCTTCATCACTTCCTTCATCATCCTCTTCTTCTTCATTTACCTCTTCAACAATGCCCTCATCATCAACAACCTCATCACCGACAACCTCATCGTCACCCGGTCTCTCACCCCTAGATGCACTTGGAAAGAAGACTTCCCTATCCGCCCAACTAGGCAAAGGACATGAAGGATCAAGTAGTCCTTGCCTATCTAAATGAAGGAGGGGTGGATATTGGGCTAAGTATGCATCTTCCCGGTCCTTATAAGCTTGTTTGTGCATCTCTTGCATAAGTAGAGTCATGTAGTCATTGCTCACTTCAACACCTTCTGGCTTGAACTCTTGATATTTGAATGGATAGGGTGGTGTGACAATGGAGGAGGAGGGCTCTTCAATTTCACCCCTTTGTTGACGGATGATGTATTCGGCTTTCTTTGAGAGCGGAAGAAGGTAGTTTGTTCTATGGACACTCAAACGGCATATCGTGGAAGGCAAAGTAAAAGATCTAGCATCATTGGTGAGCCACCCATATTTGGTGTCAAGAGGATTGTGCGTGACCTATTTGTACTTGTTAATAATGGCATCCATGTCAATGAGATGACCCCCTCTTTTCGCTACATACTTGCTATCCTTGTTGAAATTCGGATAAAAGTACTTGTCCAAGAGAGTAACTAGACCTCCATTTACGATAGAAGCGGTGCCTTGCTTTCCACAATCAACATTGAGCCATCTTTCCACCAAAAGCCTTAGAGCATTGTAAGGCTTGGTGAATTCCCTTCCAATATTTAAGGCCGACTCAAGTAGAACACAATCGAGCTTGGTAAAGTGGTTAGTGTCTTTTCTTGCAATGATAGTATTCCCGATGACCTTGTGCCACACTCTAATGCCCGGATGGTGGACTAATAGAGCGCGACAAGCATGAAAGTTCTCAAATTTCTTCCCGGAAATCGGCTCCCAAAGAGGAGCGGGGTCATATTTTTCGGGCTTCTTATAATAACGAGGTGTATCACTAAGACCTAATGCTTTACTCAAAACATCAAAGGTGATGCGCCTATTCACATTGGCAAGGCGGAACTCGATGTATTCTCTAGTATCTACCTTATTCACTTTCAATGAACTCAAGAATTCCAAGGTAAGGGAGGGGTATGTCAATTCTCTTGTAGAAAACAATTTTCCCAACCCCATGGCTTCAAAGAAGGCTTTCGTTTGTTCAAGGACACCCAATTTGTTCAAGGCATCTTCACATATGAATTTGATGGGTAAAAAGGATTTCTTAGCATACTTGGCAAATGTATCCCTATGGGAGTTAGAAATGAAAATTACCTCCGGATAGTTTGATAATTGAGCAATTTCCGGAGTTGTTGATGTTGTTGCTTCCAAGGGAGGATTTTGTTGTTGTTGAACTTCCAAGTTTGCACTAGCAACCACCATAGCCAATGAGGCTTTCTTTGCTTGAAGGCATTGTTGCCTTGTTGAGAGTGCCTTTGCCTTAAGTGCCTTTGTTGATCCTTTTGTTCTTGCCATTGATGATTATACCAAGAAAAGAGTGAAAATCTTCAATTTCCAATTATACCCAAATCGATTTTAAGATGAAAGGCTTTGCCTTTGTATTTCAAAAATCGACTCAAAGGTTGAAGATTTTGGTGCTTGGATTTGATTATTGTTGGAAAAGGAGTGATCAATTGTTGTTATAAGGAAGTTTGGATTTGATTTGGTTGAATTTGGTTGAGGAAATCTTGTTTTGGTGATGGAGAGGATGAGGGTTTTGGGGTTTTTGGGGTTTTTGGTAGTGTTTTGAATGAATGAATGAATGAAGAAATGAATGTGGGAGGGGTATTTAAAAACACCTGAGATTTTCGAAACTGCAAGGGAAGACGGGCGTTTTTCCTTCGGGACGCTCGGATTCTGCCTATTCTAGGTTCAGGAATTCTCGCCCAAAGACGGGCGTCTTTCAGCTGGGACGCTCGGATTCTTCAGTTCCAGGACGAGCGGATTCCAATAAAGACGGGCGGATTCTGTTACAGCAAGTTTTCTTATTTTGCACTGGCAAAAAGACGGGCGTCTTTCTACAAAGACGAGCGGATTCTTTCAGACGAGCGTCTTCTCTGCTGGGACGCTCGGATTCTTCAACAGTCCCAAATTTTCAATTTTGTGGCTCATTTGGACGGACAGATTCAGCCAAAGACGCTCGGATTCCCTGAAGACGAGCGGATTCCCCTTAAGGACGCTCGGATTCCTCCTAGTCTACCCGGATTCAGTTCCATCCGTGCACTTGTATATCCCGTGTCATTTTTCATTCTTCAAATCCTGTGTTCCTCATTGTAGGGGCACTACTAAGGCATGAATAGCCTAGGCAATTGCTATCCCCACACTAAGCTAAAGCACTACACATCAATTAAATCATTAGTCCCTCCCTCACTTCTCTCAAAAATGATAATTATCTTGATCAAAGCATAAAAATCCAAAAATGACAAAAATGCAATGTAAGAATTAAAATGCGAGATAGGGAGTTAGAAATATTTACAAATGGTGGTTTAGGGAGGACTCCGCCAAACTCTCATCTTTAGTGAGATGTCATGGGGGCATGTCCAAGGTGTTGTTGATGTTGCTCAACACCTTGAAGAAGTAGTCAAAAGCGTGTTCATTATCATGATAAAGATCTTCAATAGATCTTTGCCCTTGTTGTCTTTCATGTTGGTCTTGATAGATAGCATTACCAATGTAGGGATTGAAAATCCCTTCAAATTCATCGTCCCAAAGACCACAAACTTCATCTACTTGGTCACTAAAGATCTCTTGAGTTGATAGAGACAACTCTCCCACTTTCTTGTCTTGGCCAATGAGGCCATCCTCTTCATTGCTTGACTTTGGTGAACTTTTCAAGCTCTCTTTGTTACAATTCACTTGCTCTTTGAATGGAGCATCATCAATTTCCTTCTTCCATTGGAATTCCAACTTCTTCCCATCATCCTTCCGGCTATAATGATCAACCATAAATCATGGTTCATGCAAACGGGGAGCTCTCATGGTCTTGTCAAGATTGAAAGTTATGCTCTCATCTCCCACTTCTAGAGTGAGCTCTCCATGCTTCACATCTATCACCGCACCCGCGGTGTGCAAGAAAGGTCTACCTAGAATGATTGGAATGTTGGAGTCTTCTTCCATGTCAACAATGACAAAGTCCACCGGGATGAAAAATTTCCCAACTCTTACGAGAACATCTTCCCATATCCCTAGTGGTGTCTTCGTCGATCTATCAGCCATTTGGAGTGTGATATTGGTGCATTTAAGCTCTCCCATCCCTAACCTTTTACTCACCGAGTATGGCATAATACTTACACTAGCCCCTAGATCACATAAGGCTTTGTTGATCGTGGTGTCACCAATGGTACACGGTATTGAGAAGCTTCCCGGATCCTTAAGTTTTGGAGGTGAACTCCCTTGAAGTATTGCACTACTCACCTTAGTGAAGGCGATAGTCTCAAGCTTCCGGATTGACTTCTTTTTTGTAAGGATGTCTTTCATGTACTTTGCATAGGCCGGTACGTGATTGATTAATTCCGTGAAAGGAATCGTGACTTCCAAATTCTTCACAATCTCCATAAATTTTCCAAGTTGGTCATCAAATTTGGGCTTTGCTTGACGACTCGAAAAAGGAAGTGTAATCACAATGGGCTCCTTCTCCTTGGCCTTGTCTTCATTTCTCTTTGAAACTTCTTCTTTTGATGGTTCTCCATCCTTGGAGTTTTGCACAATTTCTTCTTTGTCACTAGCTTCCACAACTTCATCCTCAACTTGCTTCTTCGGTGCTTCATACCTTGTACCACTTCTCAAGTGAATGGCACTAACCGTTTCATGTCTTGGGAGATTACTTTGAGGTGGTAATTGCCCCTTTTGTCTTTGTGAGCTTGAAGATGCTAGTTGAGTCAATTGGGTTTCCAACATTTTGGTGTGGGCTAGGATGTTGTTGATGGTGATTTCCTTTGCTTGACTATCTTTTTGCATTTGAGTGAAAAACTCTCGTTGATTCTTTTGCATTTGGAGGACCGCTTTTTGAACATCAAAACCTTGGTCATTTTGTTGATTGTATGGAGTTTGATTTTGGTAACCTTGGTTTTGGTTGTAAAAGGGTCTTTGATTTTGGTTTCTCATGGGAGGTGGGGTGTATGTTGGTTGAGGGTTTTGAACATTTTGGCTTTTGTATGAGAGATTTGGGTGGAATTTGGTGTTCTCATTGTAATAGTTTGAATAAGGGGTACCACTCTTGTTTGCTTGAAAAGCATTCACTTGTTCATTTGTTCCCCTACATTCACTTTGGTCATGTCCCAAAGTTCCACAATTCTCACATATCCCACTTGGGATTGATGAAGATGCCGTCATGGCATTGACATGATGCTTTGGTGATTTTGAGGCTTCTTCAAGTCTAGCCATAGCTTTTTCGAACTTCAAGTTGATGGTATCAATGTGAGCACTAAGTTGAGCACCCAATTGAGTAATAGAGTCCACTTCATGCTTTCCTCCCCTAGTAGCCTTGCGAGGTCTACTATATTGTGAGTTATGGACCGCCATTTTCTCAATCTTGTTCCAAGTTTGATTGTCGTCAACTTCGGTGAACATTCCATTTGATCCCATGTTGAGAATGTTTCTTGAATCTTCATAAAGACCGTTCCAAAATTATTGTACCAAGAACCACTCGCTAAGTCCATGGTGAGGACATGAGCGGCAAATTCCCTTGAATCGCTCCCAAGCTTCATACAAAGATTCTTCATCTCTTTGCTTAAAGCCCGTAATTTGAGCTCTTAGCATGTTAGTCTTTTCCGGTGGATAGAAATTTTTGTAGACAGCTAGAGCCAATTTCTTCCAAGAATCAATTCCGAGAGTAGCCTTATCAAGGCCTTTCAACCATTGTTTTGCGGTGCCAATTAGAGAAAAAGGACATAAGACCCATCGAATTTTGTCTTGAGTTACACCGGTTTGAGAAATTGCCTCACAATAGTCGCAAAAAGTCTCCATAAGAGAATGAGGGTCTTCACTAGGCATCCCCCCAAATTGGCTTCTTTCGACTAATTGGATAAATGCGGATTTGGCAATAAAATTTTCGGTTAAATGTTGTGGTGTGGGAGTACCATTGGGTAGGTTCTCCTCGGTGGGTACGGAATGTGATGAAAATTTAGGCATTGTGGGTTGATTTTGTGTTGGATTTTGTGTTGGGTTCTCCTCACCTTCTCTTGCAAAAGGGTTGATAAACTCAATAGTGTTTGGTTGAATATCTAAAACCTCACCAATACCTCTCAAAGTTCTCCTAGCAAGTCTTCTATTGGTTGTCAAAGTCCTTTCAATTTCGTGATCAAAGGGTAACAAGTTACCTTGTGATCTTCTAGACATGTAAAATATCAAACAACTCGAAAATAATTAGAACAAACCTTGAGGAGTTTTACTTCTCCAAGGCAAAGAAAGACACAACTAATAACAATACAAGAAAATCTAAATCAAGTTAACACCGTCCCCGACAACGGCGCCATTTTTGGTTCGACTCTCGAGGAGGTTTAGTTTTCGGTACTTGTCGTTAGGAGCACCTAGACCAAAACACAACTTATAACTTCACCAACAACTCTACAATTAGTAAAGAGGCAAGTAATGGTCGGATCCCAAGGGACGGGAATTGAGATAAGATTTTCTATTGCAACTAGCGGTGTCTAAGGGTGTCACAATTTAGGGTTTGAAGTTGAAGATCACTAAACTAAATAGCAATAAAAGTAAACAAGGAAGATGATTAAAAAGGGATGTAAACAATTGATAAAAGGCACTAGGGTGTCATGGGGTCATAGGGGATTCATGGGAATTGATCATACAAACATATTCTCAAATTATAAGCTAGCAATTATTGTTGTGATGGATCGAGTTGGTTTATATCTTACAATCCTAGGAAAGTTTGGGTCCCGGAGCTGAATCGATTAGATTGTACAACACCTACAAGTTGACATAATCTTCCCTACTCAACTATATGCATGGTCTAATGAGACTCGAGTTGGTTTATGTCTTACAAGTCTCATTGAAAGGATAGGTGATGGGTAAAAAATGCAAGGATTCATAGGCTCGCATTTCATCAAACATAACATGTGCATAAGTTGAGATCACAACAAGCAAGCAAATAAACTATGAAAACATATTAATTTAAGCATGAATCATTCCCCATGTTGGTTTCCCCTAATTACCCATTAACCCTAGCTAAGGAAATTACTCAGTCATTATCATGTTGAACATGCTAGCAAGGTTGTCAATCATACCAACAAAGTGAAACATGATGAATAAATTAAGATAATTAGCAATAATTAAAAAGGGATTAAGAGAATTATACCTACTAATGATTCCAATAATAAAGCAAAGAATAAAAGAAGTACTTGATGCTTGATTGGAAGGTTGTCAATCTTCCAATAATAACCCAAATAATCTTCAATTACCCAAAACAAAGGATGAACAAGAGAGAGATTAAGGAAATGAAACTTGTATTAAAACTTGATTAAATGTTGATTACAAGATTAAAGAGAGATTTAATTGATATTAACTACACTAAAGATTGCTAATAAGAACATCTTTTTCTAAGTAGACTAATGGGGTATTTATAGTGGGGATTAGTTACATAAATTAGGGTTTATTAAGGGCTTAAATGACAATTAAGTCCTTGAGGAATCGCCGGTCTCTAGGGAGACTCCGGTCTCTTTTTCGCCGGTCTTAGAAAAATATGCGCATCCTTCCTTGAAGCTTGTAGACGAATAAAAGGCTGTTAGGGAATCCGGGCGTCCAGGGCACGGGACGGGCGGATTTTGGTGATTCTGGACGGGCGGATTTGGGGTGTTTTGGACGGGTGTCTTGTGGAGGAAGACTTTAACAACCACGGTAAACGAGAATATAAATTAAGTTCAAGGTGGCGGAAACACCCTGACACCGCGGTAGCTACTAAATAAAAATTTAGTACTCAAAAGTAATACAAGGTCTACGGGGAATAAATACCCCTATAACTGAAATGAAATAAAAGTTTGAAATATGAGTCTAACAAAATTAAAAGAGTGCGCTAAAACAAGGCGCTCGCTAGCTCACTCGATTCAACCCCATCAGGAATAATAAGCAACCATCAATCACCTGTCAGTCATAAGAATGACAGCCACAGTCAGTGGGGAGTAACTCGGACGTCCTCCCAGCCATATTATATCAGGATAAAACAACCAAGTAATTAAGACGGATCAATAATGAACAAATGACTTACCAGTAAACATATTATAGAATTAAAATTATAAGCTCATTATTAATTAATCACACTTTAAACTAAATAAATCAAATGACTCATTTAATAAACGTAAACTTATTAAATAAACATATTATATCAATTACCACTCAGCAAGGCGAAACGTCAAGACAACCCATCACTGTTACCTTATCCCTACGATAGGACTACGATGAATATACGGTCCCAGTCTAAGTATGACCACACTCTCGGGATAAACGTACCCCGATTCGACAATCACCAAGCCTATAAACATCCGGGCTGATGACCCCATAGATTCCATATCAGCCTATAAACAACCGGGCTAATAGGACAACTCCGACCTGCCTAGACTGCCCATACACACAGCTACTAGGATACAAGTGAAGCGGATAAATTAAGACGATTCATAATTACTGGAATTGGTGAACTAATTAATATGTAGCAAAAACTATAAGGGTTAAGAGTATGTAACTGCAACACTCATACCAATACGACGCAGCAAAAGTAATTGACAAAAGTACATACACAATACTATCCTATATTCTAAACAGTAACAAAAGCAATAAGAGGTATTCTATTATATTTTTCATGACCAATCACCAGACGTAACTTTTCATGCAACATACTCCACTCTTATGATTTAATAAGCAGGCTAAACGAAGGCACTAAAACTATCACATATTGGTTATATTATAAACATACATACTGCGACTTACTAGTAGTAAAATTAAGAAGTCTAGCCTACTTTTCGTAAGTGTGCAACACCATTAATCCATTATTAAAATCAAAACCATCATTAGTTCTAATTACTAACTAGACGACAAGATTAAAAAACACTTAGCCCAGATTAACTCTAGGCACATGTCATTACTCATATTTACAATGGTAACAAATTTAATATTAATGTTATTAGAAGTCAATACAAAAATAACCCACACAGACATGCATGTTATGCATACTCAACGAAATAAACCCATACTAGTAGAATAACGAAACTCGTACAACTATATACGCAAACGGCAATAGGACTAACATAACCAAACTACTAACAATCTTCATTTGATCAATCAACATAAGCCAAACGTGTAAATAACTTGCACCATTATTAATCAATCTAGCATACTAGACCACAAAACCGTAACGTAATATCTAGGACAGTCGTCTACGTTACCTTTTAGCGCTTAATCTTCAATGGAATCGTCAACAACGTAAGAGTCGGCGTCCGGATCGTCCGAGTTTGAACCTACGCCGAAATCGGAACGGGAAACGGCGTTAAACATACACGTATAAAGCTACTGGGACACGTATAAAAGGAGGCGAAGTGGAACGAAAATAATACGATTACGATCTTTACCGCGAGTTGAAGAGAATGGCGCAAAAATTACTGAAAACCGTTAAGAAACGAGAGAGAACGAAGGTGTTGAAGATGGAGATTTGATTAGGCGTAAAAAAACGAAAATGAAGATGACTGTGGAGTCTTGCACAAGGGTTTCTAATAGCGTAGGTCTCTTATTAATATGTTTTCAAAACTGAAAACATGAGATAAGAGGCAAGAATCGAGGGATCTGGATAAATACATATTTCGTAATAATATAGGTTAAAAATAATTAAATTTATATACTTTATAAAATAGTCTATAGCATTTTAAATAATACGTACAATTTATAAAATTATCGCCCTATCATAATAAATAAATATGACAACTTAGAAAAATAATAAAATCAATTAAAGGAATTTAAAGCTCGAGAGTAACTAACATTATGACGGAAAAACGCGAGTGTTACAGTCTCCCCTACTTCTAAAAGGTTTCGCACTCGAAACTTAATGCGAAAAAAAAACGAAGGTAGGAAAGAAAAGAAGGGATCGAAACGTATGAGATGATAATAACAAATTACCTCTCTCAAAAAGATGGGGGTTTTTTACTCGCATAGAGTATTCAGTCTCCCATGTCTCTTCCTCGAACTTGTCGCACCTCCAAAGAACTTTAACTAAAGGCACAACCTTATTTCTAAGGCGTTTTTCCTTCTTGTCCAAGATGCGAATAGGTCGCTCCTCATAGGTCAGGTTAGGCTCAATTTCCAAAACTTCAGTTTGCAAGACGTGACTAGGATCGCTAATGTACTTCCTCAGCTGAGAAACATGGAACACGTCATGAACCTTCCCAAGACTAGCTGGCAACTCCAACCTATACGCCACTGGACCAATTCTCTTGACCGCCTCATAAGGACCCACATACTTAGGACTCAGCTTCCCTTTTATACCAAACCTTCTAACACCCTTCACCGGAGAAACTTTAAGAAATACTTTCTCACCCACTTCGAACTCTAAAGGTCGTCGTCTTATATCTGCATAAGATTTTTGTCTATCTTGAGCTGCCTTCATCCTTTCTCGAATCAGCTTGACGCCGTCAATGGTCTCTTGTAGCTTCTCAGGACCCAATTCACGGACTTCACTAGCTTGATCCCAACATAATGGACTGCGGCATTTCCTCCCGTACAAAGCCTCATAAGGAGCCATCTTGATGATTGCATGATAACTGTTGTTGTAGGAAAACTCAACTAAAGGTAAATTCTTCTCCCAACTCGCTTGAAATTCCAAGGCACAAGCACGGAGCATGTCTTCAAGGGTTTGAATAGTTCTCTCCGTCTGTCCATCTGTAGCGGCATGAAAAGCTGTACTCATCATCAACTTGCTACCTATAGCCTTCTGCAACGCTTGCCAAAAACGAGAACAAAATCTCGGATCTCGATCGGACACAATCTCCAAAGGAACACCGTGATATCTTACTATCTCATCCACATAAGCAGTTTCCAAACGATCTAAACTCCTAGTCTCCTTGATTGGCACGAAACGAGCACACTTCGTCAGACGATCCACGATCACCCAAACAGCATCTTTACCACCAACAGTTCTTGGCAATTCCATCATAAAGTCCATAGAGATAGACTCCCACTTCCAAGTAGGAATCGCCAACGGCTAAAACAAACCACATGGTCTCTTATGATCAATTTTAACCTGCTGACAAGTAAGACACTTACTCACATACTTGTGGGTGAATATCCGTATACTACCCCTTTAATTGCAGGACTATAACGTAAATTTAAACATGCGAATATTGTCATAAAACATAAAAACAATAGAAACGATAAGGAACAAGAAATAACCTCGGGTCCTTTAAATTGCGGCGTAAAGAACAGAAATCAAAGCAGATTTCCTCCTAATCGTTACACCCAAGACTTTGTCCAAGATATGCCCTTGTGCTAGAACAGTGTTCTCCGATTGCCTTGCAATATAGGGAGAACTGATGTGAGTTTTATCGAGATGAGAGATCTCAGGTTTTTCAGAGGAGAATACTCTTCAAAACCCTAATTATTGTTTCAAAATGATGATGTTTTAACAGAAGGAGGAGGTCTCCTTTTGTTCTCCTATTTCGGCCGAGAACCGTGACCCACAAGGGGAAGTGGGCTTCCACTTCCTCTTGGTTTTAACTCGAGGTCCGGTTCGTTAAATACTAAAATGTATATGACGGGTTTGTATTATAAACTGTTATCGGTTATCGGAAATTAAGGCATCAGCTAATAATACGGGTTAGCTGAATTATTAATACGTGTCCGACAAAACAGTATTGTATAATTATTTTTAATATACATTTAATTAAATATAAATCACGTATATTTAATTTTACGAATTAACTGGTTAATTCGCCTTAGCCCATGATATTTAATCCGTATTAAATATAATATCTCAACATCACATGTTTGACTAATTACTAGTCAAATAACTCGGACTAACTGGTTAGTCAATTTTGGCATCTACATGACAGTATTTTCATACCGTCACATCTCTCGAACGTATCCTATAGGTGTGACTTTAGGGACCAGATTGATCACCGCCATCGTATGACAATAACGTCAAACTTATCTAGCAAGCCAACCGTTATTGATAAACGTGGATCAACGGATAATAATACCAAAGTATGCCCTTTGATCCTTTTAGAGGTTTATAAGTCCTTGCACTAACTGTTAAGGACACCAACCCCAACAAGCTCCCACTTGTCCGTACAAGTGTATGTGCAATGACGTTATCCGCACTAACTGGAGGACACAAGCTCCAACAAACTCCCACTTGTCCGAACAAGTGTAGGTGCGATAACCGATTCTCATATTCATTTTAAAATTTCTCCCACTCAATGTAAAACAATTTGCAGATCTGGATCCATAAAGGTCGTATTTTACAATCGATCTGTATCTAGAGTGGTTTCCCCGACTAGAGAGTAACTTAACTGATAAAACGAATCCGTATCCGAGCATGGCCATGCATTTCGATTCTGACTCCTCGAGTGGCCCCGAGAAATATCGAGTACACGATAAAGGCTGAATATTTCCTTCAACTCGACTCCTTCCGATCTAAGCAAGCATGAAATGACCCAGAAAAAAATTACTTGGCCCCCTGTTACGGATGACCGTGAGAAAGAAACCAAAGTCACCCAAAATCGCAGTAGTCTCGGGAGACGTCGATAGTCAAAGAATCGACTCTTAGGATCACCATGGAAGTCCAATCCACGACCGGGCAACGAATGTTATAAAACATTTAGGACTCCACGTCGATGTCACAATTGTGTCCTACGAAATATCCGTATAAATCGCCTCTGTGATTGGTTAGTCAACCTGTTGACTTATGGCTCGTTGAACCCACCATCAACCAACGTCACAGAATAATTGCCAGAGTTATCAGCTCATGTGGGCAATTAGGGACTAACAAGATATGATGTTTGTTCAGTTCACTTTGTGGTGTTCAAAATTGTCGTACAATTCCACATGAAAAACAAAATATATATATATATAAAATATCAAAACGATGATGTCGTATAGAGTACAAAGGAGAATGAATCTGATCCATAAAAGAGTACTACAACTCAGGAACACGTTTGATTCCCATGGAATTAACGTGCCCTTCATGCTTATCTTGTCGTAATGCTTTAGTGAGAGGATCTGCTATGTTATCATCTGTAGCAATCTTTTCTATCACTACTTCCTTTTGCTCCACGTAATCCCGGATTAGATGAGCTTTCCGTTGTACATGTCTAGATTTGTTACTAGACTTTGGCTCCTTAGCTTGGAAGATGGCACCACTATTGTCGCAATAGATGGTGATCGGGTCATTCGAACTAGGCACTACAGATAGTCCATGTAAGAATTGACGCATCCATATCGCTTCCTTTGTTGCTTCAGACGCGGCATAGTACTCGGACTCGTCGTAGAATCTTTGTAACAGTTTGTTTGAACTCTTCCGGTGACTGCAGCGCCATTAAGAGTAAAAACGAATCCAGACTGAGATTTCGAGTCATCTCGATCCGTTTGGAAGCTAGCATCTGCGTAACCGGTTGCGCATAGCTTTTGAGAGCCTCCATAAGTCAATGCCCAATCTTTAGTCCTCCGGAGGTACTTAAGAATGTTCTTGACAGCCAACCAATGTGGTTCACCTGGTTCTTTGTTGGAATCGACTTGTCATACTCAATGCATATGCCACGTCCGGACGTGTGCATATCATGGCATACATGATTGATCCTATTGCCGAAGCATAAGGAATCCGTGTCATGCGCTCTTTCTCTTCCGGTGTCTCTGGTGCCTGAGACTTGCTCAAATGCACCCCTGGAGCCATAGGAAGGAACCCCTTCTTGGAGTTAGTCATACTGAATCTCTCTAGGACTTTGTCTATGTAAGACTCTGATCGAGAGATAACATCCGTCGTGATCTATCTCGATAGATACGGATGCCTAGAATTCTTTGTGCCTCTCCCGGATCTTTCATCTGGAAATGGTTTTTCAACCATACTTTCACCGAAGTTAAGAGAGGTATGTCATTCCCAATCGGGAGTATGTCGTCAACATACAATATTAGGAAGACAATCTTGCTCCCACTCGACTTGATATATAGACATGGTTCCTCGACGGATCGAGTAAATCCATTTTCTTTTATCACTTGGTCGAAGCGATGATTCCAACTCCTTGATGCTTGCTTAAGTCCATAAATGGAACGCTTAAGCTTGCACACTTTCTTAGGATGTTCGGATCGATGAAACCTTCGGGTTGTACCATGTACAACTCTTCCTCCAAAAAGCCGTTTAAGAAGGCGGTTTTCACATCCATTTGCCAAATTTCATAGTCATGAAAAGCGGCAATCGCTAAGATAATCCGAATGGAACGCAAAGATAACTACGGGTGCGAAAATTTCATCGTAGTGCAAACCTGGCACTTGGGTGAAACCTTTAGCAACTAGTCGTGCTTTGTAGATATCTTGTTGACCTTCCACAGAATGCTTTATCTTGTAAAGCCATTTGCATTGAAGGGGACGAACCTTAGCAGGTAAGTCAACAAGATCCCACACGTTGTTCTCATACATGGAGTCCATCTCGGATTGCATGGCCTCAAGCCATAGCTTTGAGTCGAACTTGTCATGGCACCTTTATAGGTTGCGGGTTCACTACTCGTTAAGAGTAGAACGTCATCTATGTCATGTTCCTCGACCATACCAATGTATCAGTCTGGAGGAATAGAGACTCTTCCCGACCTCCTAGGTTCCTCGGGAATATTCACCGCAGCCGGGATTGAAGGAATTGGTTCCTCCAATGGTTGCTCGGTGTTTGGTTATGGAATCTCCGACAGGTCGAAGGTTCTATCACTCTTTGCATTCTCGAGAAATTCCTTCTCTAAGAATGTCGCACTAGCCGCAACAAAAACACGTTGTTCGGTTGGCGAATAAAAGTAATGACCACGTGATCCTTTAGGATAACCTATAAAGTATGTCTTGACCGATCGCGGGCCGAGCTTATCTTCAGTTCTCCACTTGACATAAGCCTCGCAGCCCCAAACCCGTATAAAGGACAAGTTAGGGACCGTTCCCTTCCATAATTCATATGGAGTCTTGTCAATGACTTTAGACGGACTTGATTTAAGTATTAGAGCGGCTGACATAAGAGCATAACCCCATAATAAATCAGGTAATATCGTGTGACTCATCATGGATCGAACCATATCAAGTAGTGTTCGATTTCTCCGTTCGGACACACCATTCAACCGAGGTGTTCGGTGGAGTTAAGCGTAAGGCAATCCCACAAGTCCTTTAGGTGTTGATCAAACTCGTGAGAAAGATACTCGCCACCACGATCCGAACGTAGTGTTTTAATCTTTCTACCCAATAGGTTCTCGCACCCTATTCTCGGTATTCTTTGAATTTCTCAAAGGATTCACTTTTATGCTTCATTAAGTAGACATAGCCATATCTACTCAAATCGTCCGTGAAAGTGATGAAATACCTATAGCCTTCTCGTGCGGTGATTGACATAGGACCACATACATCCGTGTGTATGAGCCCTAATAGGTCAGCAGCGCGCATTCCAACACCTTTGAAGGAAATCCGAGTCATCTTACCGATGAGACATGATTCACACGTGCCAAATGATTGAAAATCAAAGGCCGAGATAGCTCCATGTTTGATGAGCTGTTTTACGCGTTTCTCATTAATGTGTCCCATACGGCAGTGCCATAGATACGTTTGATCTTTGTCACCAACCTTTAACCTTTTATTCATTACGTGTAATATTTCCGTGGTCTGATCTAAAACAAAAATTCCGTTCATGGAAAGCGCCTTGTCAGTAAATCATATCGTGTAATGAGAAAATGCAAGCATTGTTTTCTATTACAAATGAAAAACCAAGTTTATCAAGCGCAGAAACTGAAATAATGTTTTTGGAAAGACTAGGTACATAATAGCAGTCATATAATGACAACTCAAATCCGCTTGGAAGCTGGATTACATATGTCCCCTTGGAGATGGCAGCTACTCTTGCTCCATTCCCAACACGCAGGTCCACCTCACCCTTTACGAGGGGTTCGATGTTTCGGAGCCCCTGCACATGATTACACAAATGAGAACCACAACCAGTATCAAGTACCCAAGTTCCGTAACTTGCGTGGTTAATCTCAATCATATGAATAAAAGTAGAAGAGAGAGAAGACATACCAACAGGTTTAACACGACCTGCCTTTAAGTCCTCATGATAAACAGGACATGTGCGTCTCCAATGCCCAGTCATGTGGCAATGGTGGCATTCCATGTTTTCACTCTTGCTCTTTGTCATGCCTGATGAGTTGCTCGCCTCACCAGGACCACTCTTACCTGAACCCGACTTCTTGAACTTCGCCTTACCTACTGTTAGGTTTGCCGGAGCTTTGCCCTTACCTCTCCCTTTGTTTGACACAACGAGGACATCCTGTTTCGAACTCCCACTGCACTTCATGTCCTTCTCGGTGCGTACGAGGAGGGAGTGCGATTCATGGGGAGTTTTCTTCAAATCATTCATATAGTAATTCGCTCGAAATTGCGAATAACCATCGTGGAGTGAATGAAGAATACGGTCGATAACAATATTCTCGCTGATGTTACAATTAAAGGTCTCCAGTTTCTCGACATTCTCAATCATCTTTGAGAATGTGTGGGCTAACCGGTTGGCCCTTTCGGAGTTTCGCATCAAAGAAGCGAGTGGTATGCTCATAGGTCACGATTCTCGGTGCTTTTGAGAATTCCTTAGTGAGCGTGGTGAAAATCTTGTTTGCACCATGGGCTATGAAGCGTTTCTGCAAATTGGATTCCATTGCAAAAATGAGTACGTTTTTAATCGCACCCGCTTCCATACAGAAATCGTTAAACTTGGCGATTTCGGTAGCTCTAGCCGTGGGACCTGGGTTTGCCGGGAGGGGCTCTAACAGAAATTTGAGCTTCCCGTCAGCAGTGGCAGCATTCCGTAATGCCGCCTCCCAGTCCGCGAAGTTGGATCCATCATTCTTCAGTCGAGTAGACTGATTCATCTGATTCATGAAGATCCTAAGCCAGGACTCACGGTCCAATGTGGCACTTGGCATTGGGTTATCACTTGAACCAACCATTTGTTGTTTAGCAGTTTAAAACGTGATCTACACTGAAAAAGAAAGAAAAACAAAACGAAATAAGCAACTCATCGAGGTGATTTAAGTCTATTTTAAAATTCATTTTAAACATGTAGACTCTTGCACTTGCATAATTGATCTCCCTCAAGAATGATACAAGTGATCCCAAGACTCAATTTCAGTAAATTGATAAGCCAACTGTTTAGCTAATTCTTCCGGAAGAACTCTTGGTCGATAGATTTCCGTAAATCCTATCTATAGTCCACCATAGTCACAGGATCGTACGAGTGACCATGGTGTTGAGATAAAATAGGTCAATCAGTTCCAACTTACCCGACGTAGAAGGGGTCATAGTATGCCTACCGACGAAGAAGGGACTCATTGGAGTTTGACCTATAAAGACCGTTCTCAATTTTAGTTTATACGAGGAAGATCCCATCAACAAAATTATAATTCATTTTAAGTGAACGAATAACTAGCGTCTGTCGTGAATGAATTTATTTGGATGATGGCTTAAAACGTGTGACATGAGAATGTCAATGAAAACTAACTCGTGACCTCTATATGTGTCAGTTTTCATGCAATAATTAGGTGGTTCGGTTTTTAGGCGGAAAATGATGCAAATTATCGTAACAATAAATAAATAAAGTAATGCAATACGTAAATAAAAATTTCCTAGTGTGGCCTATCCTAGTAAAAGAACATAATACAACTTTGGAATCCACCGTTGGACCCGAAAAGCTTGTCTTGATGTTCCATCTTGATCCAAGTAGCGGGAGTGAGCATCCGGTCTCCATCTTTGGTCTTCTCAAAAATTACAATTAAAATTACAAAATATAAACCTATTTACATTCTAATTAAAACTGTAATTACAAGTGAAAAATCCAAAACGGAGATACAAGATCTCAAAATACAACCAAGACCGTGTTCCATCATTACGGTAACACGTTCTACTAAGGCCACACTAAGTTACAACCGCTTGCAAAAATTAAATACGTAATAAAAGGCATTCACGGCATTCATAAATTTACGATAAATAAAAATGCATCAACTAAAACAAATTCATTCGTGACATAATTCCGTAATTATGTTAAATTTATCCAAACCACCTTTTAATGATTAAAATTCATGTGATAAAACCGCTTCTATCATTTAATTTTAATCCATTATAATCCGTCATTTCAAAGACGCTTTAAAACAACTATATGGTACGTGAGTGAACCGATTCACTATTAAGCGAGTGTACTATATCCGTATAAAGTACATATTGAAGCCAAAAGAAAATTTAAATCAAAAGAAACAAATTTTCAAAGCTGTTAAAGACGAAATCCCTCGATCCAGGGACATAAGTGCTCGATCGAGGGACAGAGGGCTCGATCGATCGAATCGCAAGTCGATCGAGAGGTATGCTAATCAGGAGGTGCTCGATCGACTAAACTGGAGGTCGATCGAGTACCTATATCAGCTAAACTACTCGATCGAGTACGAGGACAACTCGATCGAGCAGAGGGGTTTTGAAAGCACGGTTTTCGAAGCAGAAAATCATCGTTTCAAAAACGTTTTATGAAAAACACATGAAAAATTCACGTGGCCTCGCTCTGATACCACTTGTGGGTGAATATCCGTATACTACCCCTTTAATTGCAGGACTATAACGTAAATTTAAACATGCGAATATTGTCATAAAACATAAAAACAATAGAAACGATAAGGAACAAGAAATAACCTCGGGTCCTTTAAATTGCGGCGTAAAGAGTAAATCAAAGCGATTTCCTCCTAATCGTTACACCCAAGACTTTGTCCAAGATATGCCCTTGTGCTAGAACAGTGTTCTCCGATTGCCTTGCAATATAGGGAGAACTGATGTGAGTTTTATCGAGATGAGAGATCTCAGGTTTTTCAGAGGAGAATACTCTTCAAAACCCTAATTATTGTTTCAAAATGATGATGTTTTAACAGAAGGAGGAGGTCTCCTTTTGTTCTCCTATTTCGGCCGAGAACCGTGACCCACAAGGGGAAGTGGGCTTCCACTTCCTCTTGGTTTTAACTCGAGGTCCGGTTCGTTAAATACTAAAATGTATATGACGGGTTTGTATTATAAACTGTTATCGGTTATCGGAAATTAAGGCATCAGCTAATAATACGGGTTAGCTGAATTATTAATACGTGTCCGACAAAACAGTATTGTATAATTATTTTTAATATACATTTAATTAAATATAAATCACGTATATTTAATTTTACGAATTAACTGGTTAATTCGCCTTAGCCCATGATATTTAATCCGTATTAAATATAATATCTCAACATCACATGTTTGACTAATTACTAGTCAAATAACTCGGACTAACTGGTTAGTCAATTTTGGCATCTACATGACAGTATTTTCATACCGTCACATCTCTCGAACGTATCCTATAGGTGTGACTTTTAGGGACCAGTTGATCACCGCCATCTGTATGACAATAACGTCAAACTTATCTAGCAAGCCAACCGTTATTGATAAACGTGGATCAACTGATAATAATACCAAAGTATGCCCTTTGATCCTTTTAGAGGTTTATAAGTCCTTGCACTAACTGTTAAGGACACCAACCCCAACAATACTCAGCAATGTCATTCCTCATGCGGGGCCACCAAAACAGGAGCTTCAAATCTTGTAACATCTTATCACCACCTGGATGCACTTAATACGGTGTGTTATGCGCCTCACTCAAAATCTTTACTTTCAACTCGACATCGTCAGGGATACACCGTCTACCTCGAAACTTGAGAACCCCATCTGGATTGACTTCAAAACCAGCAGCTTTACCAATACCCAACTTAGAACGGATCTCAGCCAACTTAGAATCGGCTACCTGCCTCTCTCGGATCTCCCGGAACAACTTCGGTTCAACCACCATGGCATTCAGATATGCACTACTAGGTTCCACAAATTCCAAATTAAGCTCCCTGAACTCTGCACACAAATCATCTGGCAAAATTCTGATAGAGTTAACAAAATGAACGGTCTTCCTACTGAGAGCATCAGCTACAACATTGGCCTTCCCTTCATGATAAAGCAACTCCACATCATAATCATTAACCAACTCTAACCAGCGTCTCTGTCTCGGGTTTCAGTCCTTCTGAGTGAAAATGTACCTGAGACTCTTGTGGTCGGTGTAGATGCGGCATTGAACTCCAATCAAGTAGTGTCGCCATATCTTAAGAGCATGGACCACATCTGCTAACTCTAGATCGTGCGTCGGATAATTCACCTCGTGAACTTTCAACTGCCTTGAAGCATAAGCAATCACCTTTCTATTTTGCATCAGGACACAACCCAACCCATTCTTAGAAGCATCGCAAAAGATGTCAAACTCAACACCATCTTCGGGTAAGGTCAAAACAGGAGCAGTAGTGAGTCTTACTTTCAACTCTTGAAAAGCCTTCTCACATGCCTCAGACCAAATAAACTTTGATTCCTTCTTCAACAACTGAGTCATCGGTCTCGCCAGTTTAGAAAAATCCTTGACAAATCTGCGATAATAACCAGCCAAACCCAAGAAGCTTCGAATCTCATTGACATTAGTTGGACTCTTCCATTCCAAAACAGCCTCCACCTTAGAAGGATCCACCATCACACCTTCCTTTGAGATGATATGCCCCAAAAATGACACCTCCTTTAACCAGAATTCACACTTAGAAAACTTTGCATACCACTTCTGCTTGCGAAGAATATCGAGAATTGCGCGGAGATGCACTTTATGCTCGCTCTCATCCTTGGAATAGATCAAGATGTCATCAATTAAAACCACCACACACTTATCAGAAAACTCCCTGAAAGTCCTATTCATCTGGTCCATGAAAACTGCAGGAGCATTCGTCAACCCAAAAGGCATCACCTTAAACTCATAATGACCATATCTCGTACTGAAAGCAGTCTTCGGTATATCGGTCTCTTTTACTGGAATTTGATGATAGCCTGATCTTAAATCAATCTTGGAGAACACACCTGCACCCCTTAACTGATCGAACAAATCATTAATCCTGGGCAACGGGTACTTATTCTTGATGGTCACGCGGTTCAGCTCACGGTAGTCTATACACAACCTCATACTCCCATCCTTCTTCTTCACGAACAAGACAGGAGCACCCCAAGGAGAAGCACTCGGGCGGATAAAACCTTTCTCGATCATCTCATCTAACTGCTTCTTCAACTCTTGCAATTCAACCGGAGCCATACGATATGGAGCTTTAGCAATAGGTCCTGTCCCTGGTACAAGATCGATAGCAAACTCAACGTCCCTCTCCGGAGGTATACCTGGTAGCTCATCTGGAAAAACATCTGCATACTCACCGACAACCGGAACATCTTCAAGTTTCGGTAATGATGGAGCACTCGTCACCACACATAGATACACTTCATGTCCTTTCCTCTGCATGCCAATAAGCTTCATTGCTCAAATTAACTTGATACTTGGTTGCATTCTCATTCCCTTATAAGTCAACTTCGTACCACACGGGCTCTTAAGAACAATCTTCTGGTCTCGGCATTGAAATCTAGCATCGTAACGGGATAACCAATCCATGCCTAGAATGATGTCAAACTCGGCTAAAGAGAAACTAATAAGAGTAGCTGGAAGGATAGATCTCGCAATAGAGATAGGAACATCCTTGAATACCGTGGTACATGAAACAACTTCGCCCGACGGTAAAGATATAGGAGTGGTCTCAGCAGAATGGGAAACAAGAGCAGCTTTCTTGGCAAATGATGCGGATATGAAAGATAAAGATGCGCCAGTAATCACATCTGGGTGTGCCTCAGCCTCAGCACGGCTCATCACGAAGATACGTCCCTTCGGCTTAGGGACATTCGCTACAGCAGGAGTAGTATCTTTCTTGAGACAATCAGCAGCTTTGTGACCCTGTTCTTTGCAATTATAACATCCGGAAGGATTACCCTTACAGTCCCTCCCAGGGTGGTAGGTCTTCTGGCAACTGTAGCATACTTTGTCTTTGTTCTGAACTTTCTTCTGAAATCCCTTCTGGTTCTCATGCTTGCCCTTCTTGAAACTGTAGGACTGCGAAGTAGAAGGAGTAAACGGCCGCTTGGAAGATTTAGCAGTCTCAGCTACCGATTCAAGTCTGACAGCTTCAATAGCACCCTCAGCCCAAAGAGCTTCATCATAAACACGAGCGACTATATCAGTATCCCTTCTCACCATACCCTGGATCTTAGCCTTTAATCCCTGCCTGAAAAAGAAAGTCTTCTGTGCTTCATTAGGAATCACAGGTTCAGCAAAATGGGCTAGAGCATTAAACTGATCAGTATATTCCTGTACGAACAAGTTCCCTTGCTTGAAATTCAGGAAATCTGCCATCTTCTGGTGTTTCAATTGAGCAGGATAGAATCTTGCTTGCAAAAGAGTCTTGAATCTCTCCCACCCAAAACCTGGTTCCAAAGTAGCAGTGGGACCAGTCATAGCCCACCAACGATCAGCTTCCTTCTCGAGAAAATGTGCAGCAATGTTAACCTTATCAGCCTCTGCAACACGGTAGAGAATAAAATGCTTCTCCATGTCTCTGGTCCACTCTGACATCAACACCGGATCAACGGTTCCATCATAAATCTTGGGGTTACTCCTCTCAATCCGGCTTGCAATATTGGTATACTGGTTATGGTTGTTGTTGTTGTTGTTGTTGTTGTTGTTGTTGTTGTTGTTGTTGTTGTTGTTGTTGTTGTTGTTGTTGTTGTTGTTGTTGTTGTTGTTGTTGTTGTTGTTGTTGTTGTTGTTGTTGTTGTTGTTCTGATTCTGGAGCAATTGAGTAAGAGCTTGGAGAATCGCATTGTTCACGTTACCAGGTCTGCCTGTCATCTCTACTCAAAAGAAGACTAGGTTAGAACCTAATAATGTTGCTAATCATCCAAACAAACACACACACATGCAGACTACCAACTTAGGTCCTTAACTGTCTACCCATCTCTCATTTTAGTCAATAAGGTTAAGCTTAAAATTTAATATTTTATTTGGGTTTACCGAGTGTAAGCGTCGGGAGCAACCATGCTCTGATACCAACTGTAACAACCACGGTAAACGAGAATATAAATTAAGTTCAAGGTGGCGGAAACACCCTGACACCGCGGTAGCTACTAAATAAAAATTTAGTACTCAAAAGTAATACAAGGTCTACGGGGAATAAATACCCCTATAACTGAAATGAAATAAAAGTTTGAAATATGAGTCTAACAAAATTAAAAGAGTGCGCTAAAACAAGGCGCTCGCTAGCTCACTCGATTCAACCCCATCAGGAATAATAAGCAACCATCAATCACCTGTCAGTCATAAGAATGACAGCCACAGTCAGTGGGGAGTAACTCGGACGTCCTCCCAGCCATATTATATCACGATAAAACAACCAAGTAATTAAGACGGATCAATAATGAACAAATGACTTACCAGTAAACATATTATAGAATTAAAATTATAAGCTCATTATTAATTAATCACACTTTAAACTAAATAAATCAAATGACTCATTTAATAAACGTAAACTTATTAAATAAACATATTATATCAATTACCACTCAGCAAGGCGAAACGTCAAGGCAACCCATCACTGTTACCTTATCCCTACGATAGGACTACGATGAATATACGGTCCCAGTCTAAGTATGGCCACACTCTCGGGATAAACGTACCCCGATTCGACAATCACCAAGCCTATAAACATCCGGGCTGATGACCCCATAGATTCCATATCAGCCTATAAACAACCGGGCTAATAGGACAACTCCGACCTGCCTAGACTGCCCATACACACAGCTACTAGGATACAAGTGAAGCGGATAAATCAAGACGATTCATAATTACTGGAATTGGTGAACTAATTAATATGAAGCAAAAACTATAAGGGTTAAGAGTATGTAACTGCAACACTCATACCAATACGACGCAGCAAAAGTAATTGACAAAAGTACATACACAATACTATCATATATTCTAAACAGTAACAAAAGCAATAAGAGGTATTCTATTATATTTTTCATGACCAATCACCAGACGTACCTTTTCATGCAACATACTCCACTCTTATGATTTAATAAGCAGGCTAAACGAAGGCACTAAAACTATCACATATTGGTTATATTATAAACATACATACTGCGACTTACTAGTAGTAAAATTAAGAAGTCTAGCCTACTTTTCGTAAGTGTGCAACACCATTAATCCATTATTAAAATCAAAACCATCATTAGTTCTAATTAATAACTAGACGACAAGATTAAAAAACACTTAGCCCAGATTAACTCTAGGCACATGCCATTACTCATATTTACAATGGTAACATATTTAATATTAATGTTATTAGAAGTCAATACAAAAATAACCCACACAGACATGCATGTTATGCATACTCAAAGAAATAAACCCATACTAGTAGAATAACGAAACTCGTACAACTATATACGCAAACGGCAATAGGACAAACATAACCAAACTACTAACAATCTTCATTTGATCAATCAACATAAGCCAAACGTGTAAATAACTTTCACCATTATTAATCAATCTAGCATACTAGACCGCAAAACCGTAATGTAATATCGTCGTCTACGTTACCTTTTAGCGCTTAATCTTCAATGGAATCGTCAACAACGTAAGAGTCGGCGTCCGGATCGTCCGAGTTTGAACCTACGCCGAAATCGGAACGGAAACGGCGTTAAACATACACGTTTAAATCTACTAGAACACGTATAAAAGGAGGCGAAGTGGAACGAAAATAATACGATTACGATCCTTACCACGAGTTGAAGAGAATGGCGCAAAAATTACTGAAAACCGTTAAGAAACGAGAGAGAACGGAGGTGTTGAAGATGGAGATTTGATTAGGCGTAAAAAAAAGAAAATGAAGATGACTGTGGAATCTTGCACGAGGGTTTCTAATAGCGTAGGTCTCTTATTAATATGTTTTCAAAACTGAAAACATGAGATAAGAGGCCAGAATCGAGGGATCTGGATAGTTGCACCAACAACCCAAGTTTACGGGATTGACTTAGTCCAGTTAGATAAATACATATTTCGTAATAATATAGGTTAAAAATAATTAAATTTATATACTTTATAAAATAGTCTATAGCATTTTAAATAATACGTACAATTTATAAAATTATCGCCCGATCATAATAAATAAATATGACAACTTAGAAAAATTATAAAATCAATTAAAGGAATTTAAAGCTCGAGAGTAACTAACATTATGACGGAAAAACGTGAGTGTTACAAAGACGCTCGGATTGTGGGTGCTGGACGGGCGTCTTGTGGACAATCCGCCCGGATTGTCTTACAGCTTCTTTCCGTCTTCTTTTCTTCCTTTTTCTTCATAGAATCCTTGAGGATTTCCTCAGGGATACAAGGATCTTTTCTCATCATTGCCCATCTACTATAGTGTGTACAAAGGCCTTCTAATCTTGTCTTCTCTTTGATGCTTGGTCATTGAATTCAATCAATTTAGCTTCATTTTGCCATGAAAATGCAAGGTTTGCACTCCTTTCCTACCAAGGACACAAAACCTCAAAGAATATGCAAAACAAAGGACTAAAGACAATAAATGACCCAAATATGCACTAAAAAGCATGGGAACAAGGCTAATTCGGGGACTAAATATGCTCTAATTATGGTCACATCAAAGGGTAATGGTCTTTTGCTCTATAATTTACCTAATATACACTACATGAAAAACTAGTGTATTATTCATTCTAACACATCTAAAATATAGAGTTTTAGAGAGAATATTACTGCTTCTTCTCCCTTCTCTTAACCGAAAACAAGAGACAAAATTCAATATTTTGGGTCAATTTTATTAAGATTAATATTGTTCTAGTATTAATAATATTAATCATTTGAGAGGTTATCTTGGGTATAATTCCTTGGGAGGGATTCTAAGCTTGAATCCTTTGTTCATCCAATATTAGGAAGCTCAAGAACAAGTGAGTAGAAGAACTCATTTGTGCTCATATATCCGAAATCTCAATGTAAGGAAAACGATTTCTTCTTTATCTTTATTTATGTTTGCATGCATAAGATCTAAATTAATTTTATGACTAAATTAATTGAAACATATATGAATTTATTGTAAAATGAGATATAGATTTTTAACAAGCGGTATCATGAGCCTTAGGTTGTTTGCATGCAAATCGGTTATATTTTTTCCGAGTTATACGATTAACAAATAAAACTTATAAATTTGTGTTTATTATGATATATCACGAAATCAATTATGCATGTTAAAGTTTCTGGTCCAAAAATGTATTTAGGATATTTTGGTTAATTTATGGATTTTTATTGTTCATTTTATATAATAATGGCATTAAAATATGATTTTATGATAAAAATGTCATTTTTGGACTAAAATTAGCTGAAGTTTTTTTATATGTTTTCACATATATTATATTTTAATGACCTGTAATGTTTCATAATTTTATGAGTTCTTATGCTCGAAATATGGATTTTTAAAGATAAAATCGAATTTAAATGGAAAAATAGGTTAATATGAGTTATATTTCGAATCTGGTCATAAAAATTTAGTATGTTGTCACATGCAATTTTACACGATGTGTGTAAAATAATTGGCTATAATGAAGTATTTATGCATGATTTATGAATTTTTGATGAAAAATCACATAAATAGTTACATTTATTAGTATAAATTGCTAAAACATACTTCATGACTAAGGAAAAACATCACATGTTGCATTTTATCTCATATTTCAGATATAAAATTGAAAAGTTGATAAAAATTATTTTTTGTCATATTTTTATGGTTATAATTGATAAATCCGATAAACCGCAACATTGTTTTTCTCGATAAATTTCGAAATTTTTAACCTAAGTTTTTGAACATTATGAGTGTCATGGTATTTTTCCAGAAAACCGATAAATATACGATATTGGCTCTTAAAAGGCGATTTAGCATAAAATTGAGCATGTTCATATATATTATAATGCTGCATTTTATTTATGATTGTCATATTTTAATTTTATATAATTTTTGAATTATGTAATTTTACTTAGTATGGCCTTAGTTTTAATTGATATTACCCGAAATGTAAGGGAATATCGATTCGGTTGTAATTTTGTGATCTCGTATCACCAATTTGTAATTTAATAGATTTATTTTATTTTATTACAAATGTATAATAGGAAATTATGTAATTCATTTTGTAATTATTTATTCCGGAGTTCCTTGAAGACGGTGCTACTCGAGAAGGCGATCCATCAAAGAAAATGTTGTCTTGAAATGCGTGCCAAGACCGAAGTTCAAGGGACCAAAGGAGAAAATGTTGTCTTGAAATGCGTGCCATACTAGGATTTTATTTTTATGCTTTGCATTTTATTTATATGTTGCATGCATCGCTAAATCCCCATAATTAAACATGCATTTTAATCGAGTTTATCGACCGTGTCAATTACAATTATCGTAGTTCACCGCTTTAGTTCACTTAAAACGTGATAGATAATAAATTGACATGACCTCTCGCTAAAATAAATAATTGAGACTTAGCCTTACCAAAAAGTAGAAACCATGAAAACCTATTTCGTGAGGGAGTGCACTCGGCCACACCGGGGTACAAACCTTGTTACGTAGGGGAAATGGGTGATAAATGTCTATCCCCCGAATTCATGTTGATGAGGGTTTCATCGGCCACACCGTGCCTAAGTTAATGTGGGTTTGGATCATGGACACATTTATTCGAAATTTGGATTGAGCTCAACGGAAGTATTCGTGACCGTAGTCGCATGTGTTCCGGGCTATAGATAAATATTAAAGTAATTTTATCAACCAAGAGTTCTAAAAGTAGAATCGATTAAAGCGTTAATCCACCGAGTTATTTTAATAAGGGATTCATCGGTCACACCGTGCCCAAGTTAATATGAATTTGGGTCTTGGAATCATTTATCAAGTTGGGTAGAGGTCACTAGATAAATGCAATAAAACTTGTTTAAATTAAATTTTTACGAGTGTTATTATTATTTCGAAAACGACATATGTTTTATTCCTTCTATTTTTCGTTTTGTAGACCGCTTTTATTTCTCATAACAAATAGCCGCTCCAAACACCAACGCCACACCTCTCACTAATGCTTCATGGCTCCGATCCTTCATGGATCGTTGTAAACTTGAAATGAATGGGTCAAATTTCTCCGATTGGGATGCCCAACTCAAATTAGCCGCCCAAGGTGACGACAAGGTTCGTTACCTTACCGAGGCCTCTCCACCCGAACCTAATGCTAGGTCGAGTACCGCCACTAGGAAGCATATGAGGCTTACCACAAGGAGTCCGCCGCAATGAAAAATGTGTTGATTTTTGCGATGGAGGCGGATCTCCAAAGGAGAGCCTTTAAAATGGGCACCGCTAATGAAATCCATTCCAAGCTGGTGACAATGTTTTCACAAACTCCGAGGATCGTCCAATATGAGGCTGCCTCGGCATTATTTGATCTCGATTTCAAGGAGGGCCAAAAGGTTAGCCCTCACGTGCTCAAATTGTTGGAGCTAGTCGAGACATTGAAGATTCAAAAAGTTGAAATCCCCAAAGAACTCATTGTAGATAGGATTCTACACTCCTTATCCAAAATCAAAGCGTATGTTCAATTCTGGGTGAATTTTATCATGCAAGACAAGGACGTGTCTCTTGAAGAGTTGCACAAGTTACTTGTGCAAGCCGAAAGAGACATGGGGTTAAATGTTAACCCACCTAAGGATGTGCTTAACATAAGCACCAAGAGCAAGGGGAAGTTCAAAAAGAATGGGAAGAAGGGTAAGAAGCAAGCTCCCACTTTCACCAAGGCTAAGACTTTTGAAGCTAGCACTTCCAAGACCAAGAAGGGTCCTCTTGATAAATGCCATTATTGTAATGGTGTTGGACATCGGAAAAGGAATTGTTCCAAGTATCTTGGTGACATCAAAGCTGGAAAGATCACTCCAGTAGGTAAATGACTATCCTTTCTTTTATGTTTCTAATTCAACTATGGTATTGTGATACAAAGTTGTGATAATGTATCCCCTTTTTATTGTAAATAGGGCCTCCTCCAAGCAAAGACAAGGGAAAGGAAAAGCAAGCTTGAGAAATCATCAAGGAGCTAGGAGTAGCTTCCAATGAAGCTTGGCTTTTTATTATTGTCTTATTTTAAATTATGTTTTGGATTTTTAGAACTATTTTGATTTCCGTGTTTGACATGGAAATGGTTGATCCTTTCTAAAAAATTGTTGTATTTTGGATTATGGTGGCTTGGTTTGCAACCCAAGTCACCCATTTTATCGTATTTTCTTTGTTCCAAAAATTCGTCTTTATATGCTTGCACATGGAAACATGTGATCATCCAATTAAAGTGATCTAATAGACAACTATAATGATGGGATTCATTATATGTCCACAAGCTTAAGGCTTGTCTATGATCAATTATAAAGTGATGTTGAGTTGATGAACTCTCTTAAAGGAATGTCAATCACCAAGTACACTTATCAAATCTAAAACAATTAGTCAATCTATGAGATAGTCCTCCTTATGCTTCAAAATCATTATTTGTGTCTCATAAGCTATCTTTGAATCTCTAGTGTATTTATTCTAAAGATAGAGTGGGAGAAAAATGAAGACACAAAGAACACAAAGCAAATTTGTATACTTGAGTAAATGAGATCTACGCAAGAAAGAATGATTTGTATACCTATATAGATAGTGTACACGAATAGATGAGATCTATGGGTTCGAATAGATGAAATCTATATGACATAAGAGACCAAGTAAAGTAATCAAAAGAATATGTTCTCAAGATAACTACACGAGGAGACCAAAAGAAAGTTTTGAAAGAAAATGACTAATGAAAAGACTTATCAAGAGATTTGGCTAGTTTATGAACAACATTTGACCAAGAGTTTCAATATTGATATTTACTTAAGAGCCTAAATGAAACAAAGTTGCATCCTTGAAAGTAAATAAGATTTATGACTAAAAGTTGCAAAGAAAGATATGCCGATATCTACGAAAGCTAAGTTAATTTTTAACCATGCTAGTGCCATTACTTAACCTCATTATGAAAATGAAATGGTTAAACCTCCTTCCGGAAAAGGGTATTTTGAGAAGGACGCATATTAAATGAAATTCACATTTAAGTAATGACATTGCTACGCATCATTATAAAATGAATGAGTTAGAGATTAAAATCTCTTTCCATAAGTTTATGATTGAAACCTTTTCAAAATAGGTATTTTGAAAGGATATGTTGGGAACATATATGGTTTGAATCTTAACAACTTGGCAAAGCAAATTGTATTTCAATTCTTAAAATGTTTCGATTGAGTAGTCAATTACGAAACATGTGGAATTAAGTGGGAGTTTGAAATTATCATGTGAAGACATGGAATTTAGTGGGAGTAATCATCTTGTAAAATTATAACTCATTACTCATTGAGAATGACGAGCTAATACTATCTTTCACAAAGAAGTATTTGAGTTTTCAATTCTGGATGAAAATGGACTATGATGAATCCAATCACATCATGAGATGTAGGATAGGTATTGAGATATACACATCGAATCAACGAGAAACGTAGGTTATTCATGTCAATGAAAATGGAATTGCCATTAGCAGTCATGGTCATTCATTGAACCTAAGAATGGTTGATCACATGATTATAAATTACTAATGTTTCCGCCATTAGAATAATCATGCACATGTCCAATAATGAATCATATGCATAAGAGCATGAAGAATCATTGGCGAGCCATAGAAGAATCGTCATGAATTCTCGAGGAGAACTAATGAGCGATTCCAGCGTTGGACAGAACACTCTGTTATGTGACAAGAGGTTGCACATATTGAAGTTCGAACACACGTAAGGATTTATGAAAATCCTAAGCTATTCAAGCTAAAAGGAGAAATAAGAAGTTAGAAAAGATACTTAGTTAAAGTAAGAAGTTACTCAAAACTAATATTTTCTAATATACTAGGAGTTGTGAGAAGTGTTTGGCTAATCATCTTGACAATTATTGCAAGACCCTACAAAACGTATACCTAGTGCATTGTGAGTTGGTAGAACACTTGACCAGTGCAAGTTATATAATCCACCACAAATTCGTTGGTTATGTGATAAACAACAAGAAAGTTCTTTCAAGATAAAGAACCCAAACCAAGGTTGGGAACCTATATGTGTACTTTGTAAGGTTCATGCTATGAGAGTTAACATGAATATAAAGGAAAATGCAATAAAAGAAGTTTGAACACATGGACACATGGTATGTTAAAATTCTATTGCAATTGACTAGTGTTTACACACTTACGATATACATCACAAGGTTGTAATATGGTATTGACTACCCGAATGTGATGTCGACATTCGTCGTTTGAGTTATTATTAACTCACCTTATACTTTGTTACATCCAAACGGGTTGTAGAGACAATTGAACCCCGTTAAAGTGAACACGGATTAGCATTGTATTCGCCCATAGTTACTTACATGAGGTGACGTCTCGAAGTGACTAGAGTGTGATGCAATTGATAGCAAGTTCAAGTGCCATGGAGTCATGTGTGATGACTAGTCGATCATATAGGCAGACTATTAGGAACACTTTGTCGGGCCTTATGACCGCTTATAGAGTTCTGGCAAATTTATATAGCATGGTCGTGGCGAGAGCTACTATAGTATTCTAATGAGTCGATTCTTTTGACTAAAGAATGTTCGCTTAAGATGGCACAGTTTCAGATTAACTTTGATTTGTGTTACTACGACCTTCGTAAATGGGGTCAAATGGGCATATTTTGGGTTATGATGGCTGTGGTTAGTCGAAGGGAATAAGTGCGATAGGAATTGTCCACCCCTTGTCAGAGTTATAACAATATCTCAGGGCCACTCGAGGAGTAATGAACTGGAAATGCGTGGCCACGCTCGGAAGTTATCTATGGTAGATAAATCCGGTCAATCAGTTATTCTCCAGATCGAGGAAACCAATCTCGATATGATCACTTGCAAGTACGACCTGAAAGACACCTTGCATTGAGTGGGAGATAGTAATAGGACAATAGAATTGGTGACGCACACTTGTCGAGGACAAGTGGGAGATTGTTGGAATATGTGTCCTCCGACAATAATGCGATCACAACTGTCGATCATGATGATCACATGTCGTGTGACGGTGGTTGGCTGACTAGAGTGGGAAGTAATATTTTACAGTCAACTGGTCCACACATATCGGTAATGATTGGCTGACTAGAGTTTGACATTACTGTCGTGTGACGGTGGTGATCAGTTGATCCACATAGGTCATACCTAAAGGGTAACACTCTTAATTGATTATTTAATTGATCGTATGACGATACGAGTTAATTAAATTACTTAAAATTGACGGACGATTTTGGAAGTAATATTTACGTATCTCATTATAATTTGATTAAATAAGATACGGTCTAAGTAATCGAATTGTTTTATTACTTAGATGAAATTATTGTTTACGGAAACAATTAAAACTGAATGAATAATTTATTATAAATACAAGATGTTGTGATTTATAATTGGTAAACCGTTTTGGTACAAGTAATTGTGAATTACTAAGTCGATTTTGTACATGACGTATTTTTATTAATACGTTGATTTTTAATATGTTAAAAATGCATGACAATTTTACATGACTTGTGACATGTGGCAAATTGATAAATTGACAAAGATAAAATGGAACCCATTTTATCTTAAATGGACCGAAATGAAGGGTGTATTAGGCTAAATATTGTGTTGATTATTTTAAGTGGAAAGCATAATCATTAACCTAATAGATAGCCATGCAAACCTAGTTGTTTTTGTGAAGAGCATCTTGATCATGCATTGGCTAATACAACCCCCCTACCCGGTTTTCCTAGTGCAAGGCCAAGGGTCTTTTGCTCTATAATTTACCTAATATACACTACATGAAAAAATAGTGTATTACTCATTCTAACACATCTAAAATATAGAGTTTTAGAGAGAATATTACTCCTTCTTCTCCCTTCTCTTAACCGAAAAACAAGAGAAAAAATTCAATATTTTGGGACAATTTTATTAAGATTAATATTGTTCTAGTATTAATAATATTAATCATTTGAGAGGTTATCTTGGGTATAATTCCTTGGGAGGGATTCTAAGCTTGAATCCTTTGTTCATCCAATATTAGGAAGCTCAAGAACAAGTGAGTAGGAGAACTCATTTGTGCCCATATATCCGAAATCTCAATGTAAGGAAAATGATTTCTTCTTTATCTTTATTTATGTTTGCATCCATAAGATCTAAATTAATTTTATGACTAAATTAATTGAAACATATATGAATTTATTGTAAAATGAGATATAGATTTCTAACATATATCTCACATGACCCATGTAAAATAATCGCATATAGATTAGAACTCATAGCCATTAATGACCAATCCTATTCTTTTCTACACTAGAAGTAGTGTTTAAATCGGTTTGGGGAGGTTTGATCATAAATGACTTAAGCATTTAGCATGCATCATATAGTATAGATAAGATTTCATTCGTTTGTTATATATTTCATATAAAATTGCGTTTAGTTAGAGCATGCATGCATTCATATCATATCATTGCATTTGCACTTCAATTTCCATAAAACTTTAAAAATCCAAAAACATGTATTTCTTTTTCATTCCTACTCCTACATATACATTGAGGACAATGTCCAAAATTAAGTGGGGGATGAGAATTTATATTCCAAAAATGCATAAAAATTGAAAAATTTCGAAAAATCACAAAAATATGTCTTTTAATTTCATTAAAACAAAATACAAAAAAATTGAAAAATTGAAAAATCCAAAAACATGTTCATTTCCTTTGTAGTGTAGTCTTTTATATATTGTTTGTATATATTGTGCTTGTCCATCCTTTCTCACATTGATTGACTACGCCACATCCGAGATATGAGGATATTGAAGACCACATGGTATGATCATTCCAATCTCCTTTTTCCTCTTTTTGTTAATAACTATGTGGTTTTATTTTGATTGATGCGGTAAAAATGTGAATTTAGGATTGCATTTAGATTATTTGGCATACTAGTTGGTAGAAGCATATGCATTAGGTTGTTAAATATTAGTTGCATCATGTCATGTAGTTGCATTTAGGAAAAATATTGTGAAACCGTCTATTTGGGAAGCTTGAAAAGTGTATATAGGCCCTAGTAGATGCTTTTTCTTCTTAAAACTTTGCTTGTTAGAATACTTGTAAAACACCCTAGGATGTGTCATGCTAGTATCCTTTGACCCATGGATTAAGGCCTAGTCAAGAGTACCTTGTGGTGTGATAACTCCTTGGCTATCGTTTATTCCAAGGTGACCCTTGAAACCATGCAACCAACCATCATCCATATTCTACCACATTTTGTCATTAAAGGGAATGGGCACAAAAATTGTTCAAATTTGAGTTCAAGAAATGAAAAGAAAAGAGAAAGTTTGCAATTGCATCAAAAGAAAAGAGGAGCAAAAATAGACTCCTAATGCTTCAAATATAAGGCACCCTCGTTACAAATTGGGGTGACTTTGAAAATGTTTAAAAGAAAATGCAAAAAGTTGAAAGTTGTCAAGTATTGAAATGCCAAAAATCAAAAGAAATGGCAAAAAGAAATTATTCTCAAATGTTATATGCCACAAGAAATTGGGGGGAAAAACAACAACAAAAGCAAACTCCCACATGAAACTCAAATTCAAATGATCCCTTTATCCATCGTATCCATTTTTTTGCATGGTAGAGAGGGGACGACCCTTCTTCTTGTCTAGGCAAGAGGGGGAATTCCGCGATCCTCCAATGTTTCTAACACCATAGGGAGTCTATTCTTGACAAAAGCATTTAACGATTGAGGACAAAGGTACCCTAGCTTGACACAACTTTGAGGTGATTTATTGGTATCCTTCTAGGCTTAGTAGTTTGAAGAAATTGTATCTATGAAGGAGTGTGTACCCTTGAATTGCTTCCCATTCAGATAATTTCCGCCACTTAGATGAGGAAAGTGGCTATTCTTTTGTAGATGCATCCACTACTTGATTTTATGTGCTTTAATGATTGGATATGTCGCCATTTTGGCAAGACTCACCTTGCCTTACAAGAAGGCATCCTACCTCAAGGTTGTCTTGTTGTGAGTTGAAGGGGCGGAGTGAGACCCGCTAATTGCCTCACATCGGCTATATTATTAGGATAGTTTAAATAAAGGTCTAGTTTTTGTCACCTCTTTACTCGGGACGAGTAAAGGTTCGGTTTGGGGATATTTGATGTGACTCATATTTGCGCACATTTAGTCCCCTACTTGAACCTATTTTGCATATTATTATAGCGTCTCTTAGCTATTTTACTCGTCAAATGCTTCCTATTTTTCTTTCCTATTGCTTTGTGTTTGATTTATAGGAAAGGGGACAATTAGGGGAAAAATTCCCATCTCTTGAGCCTATTTGGAAGGACATTGACGATCTTGGTTGAACGAGTTTTGAAGGAATGTCAAGAACTAAAGACCAACTTTGCAAGAATAAGAAGGATGCGAAGGGAAGCATTCTGAAGAGGAATCCGAGCATCCAAGAGTTGAGACGCTCGTCCAATGAGCCCGCAATCCGAGCGTCCCGACTCCTTAGCCGCTCGTCCCTCCATGCAACAATCCGAGCGTCTTACCTCTTGGACGAGCGGACCATGGCGTCTTCAGCAAAGATGCCCATCTCTCCGAAATACTTGCGATTCCCTGCTTAGAACTTAGAATTGTTAATTACTAGTTTAGCCTTAGTTAACCTAAGGAGGCACTACTATAAATACCCCCTTTTGATGATAATTAAAGGGGGCTTCCACATTAGAAAATCCTCTTAGAATAAATTAGGAGTAGATTAGATTAGATTACTCCTTAATATTTCCACAAATTTCACATTAATCTCTCCTTAATTGTTGTTCAAGTTTGTTACTTTTTGGGTAATTGAAGACTATTGGGTTATTATTGGAGGATTGACAACCCTTCATCAATTAATCAAGTTCTCTTCTTTTATTCTTTGCTTTATTATTTGGATCATCTCAAGTTTGGTATAATTCCTTTACTCTTTACTCTTTATTGTTTATTTCGTCATTCTCTTATTATGTTTACACTTGTTGTAATGATTGACACCATTAATGACATGTTCTGCATGATAATGAGTGAGTAGTCTCTTAACTAGGATTAGTGGGCAATTAGGAGAAACCAACATGGGGGATGATTCATGCTTAATCTAATATGTTTTCATAATTTATTTGCTTGCTTGTTGTGATGTTAACCTATGCACATGTTATGTTTGATGAAATGTTAAGCCTATGAATCCTTGCATTTATAACCATCTCTTATCTATTCAACTTGACATGTAAGATATAAACTAACTCGAGTCTTGTTAGACCATGCATAGAAGTGATTAGGGGGAAAGTAAGTCGACTTGTAGGTGTTGTACAATCCAATCGATTCGGCTCCGGGACCCAACTCTTCCTAAGAACCGTAAGACATAAACCAACTCGGTTCCTTTACAACATTAATTGCTTGCAACTTTGTAAACATGTTTGTGTGATCAACACCATGAATCCCCTATGACCCCATGACATCCTAGTGCTTTTAGTCATTTGTTTACATTTCTTAGTTCATTGTTTGCTTTACTTTATTTCTTGTATTAGTCTAGGACACAACTACAAACCCAAACAAATTGTGACACTAGCATAAATTGAGATAGATGGACTTAGAACCCAAAGCACACCGTCCCATGGATCGACCTCGACTTACTGCTAACTAGTTGTTTGTTGAGTAATATAAATGTGTTTTTATTGGGTGTACAACGACATGCTCACGTCAGAACCCTAGGTTTAATGTCCACGTCCGGGACGATTCGGTCATTTGTTGTTGGATTGTTTGTAGTTTTGACGAAAACGCCCTTGCATAGGTCATCTTCAATACAGGTCCCGAGGATTTGCAGATCCTGGAAGGTTTTGAGGTTCTAATACCTCATCAGGTTGGCATAAATTGGACGGAGGTTGTTGACAAATTTTTCTCCACCAAGGTTGATTCGTTTGGTTTACTGACCATTTGGGTGCTCACCCTCCTCCAACGGGTTAGGAATTTGGTGAATGCCTCTTTGTCATTCTGAGTTAGGACCTGAAGAGTGCGGGTGTTGGCTTGAATTTCGACAATGTTGGCATATTGTTTAGCAAATTCAATGGCGACTTTGTCCCAAGTGGTAATGCTCATTGAGTCGAGGGAATAGTACCATTGGCAGGGAATCAGTTTCAAGGACGATGGAAAGATCCGGGTCAAGAAATATTATTTGACCCCTTTGATGGACATGTATTCCTTGAAGGCCCGGATCTAATTGAGCGGGTCCTCCACTCCCTTGCACTTAGGCACATCAGCTAAAGTAAAGTTGTCAGGCAGTTGATCCCCGACTTGTTCAAAACTTCGATTGTTTTTTAGGTGAATGTTGTTACCACGGGCTAAGAGTTGCTCTTCCAAGAGCTTACGCCTTTTCTCAGTTTCGGTCAAAGGCGGCGTATTATGTTCTCCGGTTTACTTGTTTTCCAGGGTGTCGAAACGAGTCTCGACACGGTCCAGAGTGACCTTTAGGGCTGTGAGCAGGCTGAGATCTCTACAGTCATCGTTGTTGTTGTTGGACGAAGCTGAAGATGGGGCCATGGTTCTCAGGCAGAAAAATGGATCACTTTACATCCCATCCGACATGGTTTAACGACTAAACGCAGACAACACAAAGGACCGAAAGACACTTTCGATCCAATGAGACGAGAGCGGCCATGTGTGGTGCGTCGGTGCTAACTCGATTGATGTTGCGACGGTGTTGACCGGACCTTGACTCGCGTTCAACGTAATGGCGTGACACTATTGAACGAGTCTCGAGGTGAGACGACTCATAAGTAAAGACCCATAAGTTCGTTTGCTTTGACTTGGTAGACACAAGGCAAAATTGGAGTGGTGGACTGAAATTTTCGAAAATAAAAATTTTCAAAAGATTCATTTGTTGTTTTATGGATGGTCTCTGAAGAGTAGGGATCCTCAAAGAATCGGCTAGTTGAAAGGGTTGTCTTAGGTTTGTTTTCAAAAGACGGTTTGAGTTAGAGTTGCAGCGGCTTTGAAAACGATGTGTTATTTCCAAAGACGGCTTTTTTGGAAATCCAAAATCGTGCGTTGATGCGTGCATTTTATATAGGAATTTCGTACTTCATTTGCACGCATTCCAATGCATATTTAGTAGTGTTGAGCTACAAATGTCTCCCGAATAGTCTACTTTGGTTTGTCTTGTATTATTTGCAGATATGAACTGAAAAGGAGCATAATCAAGCTTAATACATGTCCCTATGCATTCATTTAGGAGATGAGTTGAGTCGGAGTTTGGAAACTACTAATTGTGATGCGCAAGGAAGTAAGATAGCTAGGCGAGCAGAGGAAGAACTTCATATCGCTAGTGCCTACTTTGAAGAGACATATCTCGAGTTCTACATCTTATTTTCAGGTGATTCTGATTGAATATTAAAGCTTGTCCTCTTAGCTTTCCAACGCCACCGGAAACGCTCTGTTTGCCCAAGTAACAAAGAAATGGCAGCCGTTTGATGTTCAGTGCGCGAAGCAGAAATTATGCGCTGGAAACCACTCGATCGAGTAGAATAGTGTTCGAACGAGTAGTTTAAGTCCTCGATCGAATAGCCTCTTTTTGATAATGTTTGATCGAGTAGGTTTTCTACTCGATCGAGTGGTTTTGCTATAATTTACTCGATAGAGGAGTTTTAAAGTACTTGATCGAGTACTTTTCTATCTGCCGCAATGTTTTAATATCGTTTAGGTTAATATGTATTTTTCTTATAAATAGGAAAGACATAATTAGGTTTAAAACTCTCTTTTTCTCTCTTCTCCGCTTTTTCTCTTTTTCTCCCTTTTGTAACTTGATACTGTTGCTCTCTTTTCCGGATCTTAATAAGTAATTCTCTCTTTACTCTCTTTAATTTGCAATGTTCTTATTTCTTCATCTTTTGTTTTTGTTATGTTTATTCATAGTTAAATTCTCTTATGTTAGGATTAGGAGAGCCATGGTAGTAAAGTAACGATGTTGTAAATAGGCTAGACGATTTATTTGTGAGAATCTGTCACCATAGCAATATAACTGTAATCTGTTTAGTTGAGTGCACGCTTCTAAATAACTTTAATTTGGGTAACTTTGATCCTGGATCGAAAGATTGGAACGAACAGACCTGCTATGAACAGTAGACTACCTAATGAGGGCGAAAGTTAAGTTAGTTGTAGTTTAGGGTGGATAGCGGACCGAAAGGACCTTTCCCTTTCCCTTCTCACAGTAGACTGTCTAGGCTTTTTATGACTGAGTTAGTAAACTGCCGTGGTGAACCAAAATCCTGACATACCTCTCTTTATCTGATCACATCTTAGCTTTTCTTGCTTTTATTGCTCTTTGCCTTACTTCTCTTGCCTTAATCACTTTTAGTTAGAAATCATTTAAAAACCCCAGTTGTGACCGTAGACAGACTATAATTAACAAGTAGATAGTGACCGCCTCCCTGTGGAGATCGACCCTACTTACCGTTGACTTCTGTTAGTAGTACTTAGGTATTTTTTTTGGTACTAAACGACGGTATCAAATTTTTGGCGCCATTGCCGGGGAGGCAACTATTTTATTTACTTGTTTATTTATGTCTGTCTTTAGCCTCATAGGATTTATACCTTGAGGCAGTTCTTATCTTTTCTTCTAGTTTTGTTTTGATAGGTCCTACAGGTCCTACCAAGACAGATCTAGGTAAAAGATCATCAAAGAGAAGGCTTGAGTACCTTTGATCTTTCACCTATGTTCTATCCTATGGCGCAACAGGTGGTGCACTGTGAGAGATGTGTTGCTACTGGGCATGAGGCTGTTATCTGCTTGGCGGGGAACATAAAGTCTATGCGTTCAAGCAGCGTAAACAAGCTAGTCAACCCCTTACATTTGTGCCGCCACATCCACTTCCGCAATGAGGCTATCAAAAGCCTCTAATCGCTTGGCCACCGCAACAACAAGCTCCTCCTCCTGATAAACAGAAAGAAGCAATTGCTGAAGTGAAGTCTTTGATTAAGAAACTTGCACTTAAACTGCAAGAAGATGATAGATATAAGGAAGCTCAATTCAATGAGTTGGAGTCTCAAATAGCTTGGTTAGTTGCTGAGTCGAACATTAGGCATTCAGAGAAGGTACACGCTACCTACACCGATAGCAGTCTTAGCTATGAAGGACCCGAGTTGCCTATCGACACTGATGGTTTGTATGACTCGGACTACGAAGATCTATCCGAAGTCGAAGCATCATACGAAGATTTATGCACTATACAGCAAGAAACACTCGATCGAACTGGTTATAGTGTTCGATCGAGTGAAACATCTGAGGAAGTGTTCGATCGAACAAAGTTATCCACTCGATCGAACAGCTATTATGAGGAAGATCTTGATCGAGCAGATCTTTGTGTTCGATCTAGTGATATTCAAGAGGAAAGCTTTTGATCGAGTTCCATCTTTTCTCGATTGACCATAATGGCCACGGAGAGCAACGATATGTCGCTTTGGTCCGTTTTGGATGACGATTTTGAAGAAGATAATTATTACGGTGAATCTTCCCTTTTCAAAGCCGAGCTGGATGCTTTAGAGGCTGCGATCTACGAGATAGAACCCACGAAGGAGGGGAACGAGAAGGTAGCTGAGTCAGTGACTGTTCCTAGTGCGGTAGAGGTAATGTACTCTTTTGTCAATGATTCCGACGTTAGGAGCAACCGACCTGAGGTAGTTAACGATAATTTCATTATTGTTGGTATTAATAGTACACTATATCATATGATTTATGCTTTTTATTTTGATGCTCTACCCCCTTTCGGTTGGACAAATAATTTAATAATGTTTCACCATATTTGTCATCGAAAATTTATTAGGCTGAGACGGTACTTCAGATTGCTCTTATATGCTCCTCTTTTATTTTGGTGCTACTTATGCTGTTGTGTAGCACACGTGCAGATTTATTATCTTCTGCTGAGAGCTTTGAGTTGCTTTGATCGCGACTAACTGGAACAGCTGGATGAAGAAAAGATGGTCGAGCTGGGACATGTCTGAAACTAGCGGTGTCCGGGAGGCAACCCAGAGTTTAAATTTTTAGTTGATTTACTTTTAAGTTTCTGTTGCGTATGTAATGATTGGTTTTTAAACCATAGACTGGAACAATTAGCTTGTTTTGTTAGTTTCGCGGGCTGTTTATTACGTCTTTGTAGGAATCTATTGTGGATGGCTCGATCGAGTAATTTATTTACTCGATCGAAGCCTTTTGCTGCCGATTTCACTCGGTCAAACACACCTTCTTCTCGATCGAGTGCCTGCAAAAGAGGATTTTTTGATCGAGAGCCCAACTTCCCCGATCGAACTGCTTAGATGCCCAGGTCACTCGATCGATTATTGTATCATTTCGATCGAGTACTTCTATTTTGATTCGCTTCCTGTGATGCTAATATGCAGCTATTAGCAAGCTCCCATGTTGTTGGCTGGTTTGGGGAGGTCCCTACTTCGCGTACTCTTGTAAGTTCTCCGCATCTCCACTTTCTCGTTTTTAGTTTGCATTTCCTTTCCCTATATTTGAGTACAATGAGGGCATTGTACGGTTTAGTTTGGGGAGGTTATGCATCCATATCTGTGTCTGCATGTTGTTTCTATTGCATTTCTGTTATCACGTTTACTTTCTGTATGCATTGTTGTTTATTTTTTATAAAATTCAAAAATCTCATAAAAATTTAAAAAAATTCAAAAATACAAAAAAATTTCACGTTTACTTTAGCATATAGGTCGAGTCGGAACGGTGGATTTCTATGATGAAATTGCACTATAATTTGTCTTTTGCTTAAGCCTTGCACAAACTAATATCTTTTAGCATTGTCTTATTGCATAATTTACGAGTTTATGTTGAAATTTAGCTGAATAAATAGACTTGACCTGAAATTTTGGCAATCTACTTATAATTTCTAAGTTTTAGGGCTTAATAAACTGGTGTAATTTGTGACCAGTTTCATGTAGGATTGTGAATAGTATACTCCTTGCATAACATGTAACATTAATTTGCACAAGTATGAAATTCAATTGCTTATTGCCTCCATACATTCGGATTAGTGGTTGGTGTCACATGCAGGGAGGTGCTTACATTCCCTTTCTTCCATTTTTACCCACTTAACTCCACATTTAACCAAATTTGCCTTTTGACCCTTAACTACATCCAGATTTAGCCTGCCTTGTCAAGCTAGTTTAGATTGTTTTGTGGTATATTGTTTATTGTGCCAAGTTTGGTTTGTATTGCATTATCAGGAGTTGGTAATTTATGAAAGAAAAGGAGGATGAAAAAAAAAAAGAAAAAAAAAGAAAAGAAACGTGAAAAAGGAAAAAAAAACAAAGAAACCGAGAAAAAGAAAAAAGAGAAAAAAAAAGATGTTTGATTGTTGACGGTTTCACTCCTATGCTTTATTTATATCTATTGAGGAGTATGTTCAGTTCGGTTTGGTGAGTTTGAATGCCAAATATGGGCGTTGTGCTTAATTTTGATGGATGAGAAATGGATATGTTCCATTTGGTTCTGTTCAGGTACTAGCTTGGCCGCCTATACCCTCACATTTCCAAAAATATTTTGCCTTTTCTTATCCATTGCCTCACTTTACCATACTTTTGTAAGCCCTCGACTGTGACAGTCCTTGTTTGGTTGGAATGTATGTACGGTAGTTAGAATTGTTTATCATATTAGTTGCATGCATGTTTATGTGGGTCGTAGTTTAGGTGAGCGACTATATTTATTTCTCTCTTACATTCATATGCTTACCTTTTGCTTCATGAGAGAAGAATGACCCGTGAGAGTCTATCATTAACGATCTTGCAAGGTCGACAGTTCAGCTCTATTATAAACATCCTGCAACTCGTTTGCATTTGACATTTTTGCTATAAGTATTAGTGCTTACATTAAATCGGTTTAAGTGGACAATTTGTAGCTAGCTCTGAGTATTCTTTTCCGTTCCATTAGTTTTGCATATAGTTTGCTTGGGGACAAGCAAAGGTTAGGTTTGGGGAGATTTGATGCGTGCATTTTATATAGGTATTTCGTACTTCATTTCCACGCATTCCAATGCATATTTAGCACTTTCTCCGTTCCATTGAATTGTTTACGTTTGCTTTTTGGCCACTATTCATAAGTGAGAAGAATCTTCAATACAATTTCTAATGTATAACATAAAAGATAGTCATGTGAGATCTTGTTTAAATCGTCTTACCGAGTGCATTATGAAAATCAAATTTTTATAATTTTTAATGATATGTAACTAAAGATATGAACAAAATAAAACAAGTATTGGCATACGTGCATAAAGCAAACGTAAACAATCATATGGAACAGAGGAAGTAGTGTTTAGCTACAAATGTCCCCCGAATAGTCTACTTTGGTTTGTCTTGTATTATTTGCAGGTATGAATCGGAAAGGAGCATAATCAAGCTTAATACATGTCCCTATGCATGCATTTAGGAGATGAGTTGAGTGGGAGCTTGGAAACTACTAATTGTGATGCGCAAGGAAGTAAGATAGCTAGGCGAGCAAAGGAAGAACTTCATATCGCTAGTGCCTACTTTGAAGAGAGATATCTCGACTTCTACAACTGATTTTCAGGTGATTCCAGTTGGAAATAAAAGCTTGTCCTCTTATCTTTCCAACGCCACTGGAAACGCTTTGTTTTCCCAAGTGACGAAGAAATGGCAGCCGTTCGAAATTCACTGCGCGAAGCAGGAATTATGCGCTGGAAACCACTCGATCGAGTAGAATGGTGCTCGATCGAGTAGTTTAAGTCCTCGATCGAATAGCCTCTTTTTGATATGTTCGATCGAGTAGGTTTTCTACTCGATCGAGAGGTTTTGCTATAATTTACTCGATAGAGGAGTTTTAAAGTAGTCGATCGAGTACTTTTCTATCTGCCGCAATGTTTTAATATCGTTTAGGTTAATAATTATTTTTCCTATAAATAGGAAAGACATAATTAGGTTTAAAACTCTCTTTTTCTCTCTTCTCCTCTTTTTCTCCTTTTCTCCCTTTTGTAACCTGATACTGTTGCTTTATTTTCCGGATCTTAATAAGTAATTCTCTCTTTACTCTCTTTAATTTGCAATGTTCTTTATTTCTTCGTCTTTTGTTTTTGTTATGTTTATTCATAGTTAAATTCTCTTATGTTAGGATTAGGGGATCCATGGTAGTAAAGTAACGATGTTGTAAGTAGGCTAGATGATCTATTTGTGAGAATCTGTCACCATAGCAATATAACTGTAATCTGTTTAGTCAAGTGCACGCTTCTAAATTACTTTAATTTGGGTAACTTTGTTCCTGGATCGAAAGATTGGAACGAACAGACCTGCGAAGAACAGTAAATTACCTAATGAGGGCGAAAGTTAAGTTAGTAGTTGATACCGTCGTTTTGTATCAAAATTAAATTTATAAATCCAAACTAAGACTATAGCTAGTGATAGTAAGGGTCAAGCCACAGAGAGACAAGATCAATTTTGTTTGCTATTTTCAATCTATAAAAGTAACAATTAAGTGGGGTTTGAATTGGTCGATTCTAAAGACTAATTGACAAAATAAGAAAATTCTCAAACAAGATAAAAAGAAGATCGGGAACTTCGGTTCACCATGGTTAAGGTCAGGTCAATAAGGTAGCAGAGGTCCTATAATACGGTCTCAGGAAATATGAGCAACCCTTTTGATCAATGCTCAAAGTAACCTTACGGTATTCTAATTCCCTAGAATTTCTCAAAGCTTTCGGTCAAAGGAAATTCCAATCTAATGACAAATTTAATTACTAATCTTTCAATCTAGTAAAAAGGTTTATGAAAAGAAAACAAGATCGATATGGAAGAAAATCATACTAATAAAATTGACTCTATTTTACGCCATGGCTCACCTCGTTCCCAATCAATAAAATTAGCTATGCATGATTAAAACTATAACAATTGCGAAATTGAAGGCAAGGAATGAGATTGACATAATTGAAATTGAATTTAAGACAAAAGAATAAAACTGAATTTCTTGAATAAAACTAATAAGAACAAGAATTAAATTGATTAGAAATAATGAAGATGGAAATTGCATTAAAACTTACTAAGAATTGATGAACAAAGGCAATTGAATTGCAATCCGTAGTCTACCTTTCTTCCCCAAAAACTAGATCTAAAACTTGAGTTCCTCTCTAATGAAAAGCATAACCTAATTTATTCATCTGTTCTACTGATAAACGATGCCCAAAAAGTTAATTACAATTGGGCTTTTTAAAAGTCTAACACGAAAAATCAATAACAGTTGTGAAACCTGGTCGATCGACTGAGTAGCATGGTCGATCGACCAGCCAGAAACAATGCAGTAGCTCCTGCTGAAATTCCTCGGTCGATCGACTGAAGAGCTTGGTCGATCGACCAACTGAGCTGTGCAGTGACTTCCTTCTTTATTCAAATCAGGCCACTTTACTCCAATGCACGCATCCCAAGGTGAGTGAGTACGAACTCCCTTCTTCCAAGCTTCCCTGAAGTTGCCTCCGGAGGACGATTTAGGCTTGATTCAGCTCACTTCCACTCATTCCTACAATAAATCATAGAAATCGCAAAGTAAACCGTTTCGGGAGAAATAATAGCTTTAAGCTAACAAATACGCATGGAAATACGTGCCAAAACTGCAATTAAAGTGTATAGAATATGCATGTATCAAATCTCCCCAAACCAAACCTTGCTTGTCCCCAAGCAAGCACTATGACCCAACTAAAAACCTAATGGAAAGGAGTATATCTCAGAGCTAGCTACAAGTCAATGCTAAACCGTTTAATGCACATAATCAACTACTGCAAAGCTCAAAGCAAGTGAACAAATTTATACATATCATGGAATTAAATCGGGCGTTCGACCTTGCAAGACTAATAAATTCAGACTCTCCCGGGTCACTCTTCCCTCAGCAAGGCAAATGGTAAGAATATATGTAAAAGAGAGGGAAGAAAATACAGACTCTCACCTAGACTGCGACCGACAAAACAAGTATGCTTGACTAGTATGAATAATGATTCTAGCTACTGTACACACGCATAACCACCGTCAAGGACTATTACATGCCGAACTATTGCAAGATTTGGATATGTGAGGCTAAGTGGGAAAGAAAGGGCAAAACAAGTATGTAAATGTGAGGGTAAGAAGCCAAGCTAGTACCTAACAAACCATCAGAAACCGTATCCCGTTCCTTCAACTCGAAAAGTGAACCATTGCTTCTAAATGTCTAGGCAACAACTATCCCAAAACAAACACCTCCAAATCATAAAATAAGCACATGAGGTGTATTCTCAACTCAGCCGAATTTTTTTTCTTTTTATTTTTTCCAAATTCCTTTATTTGTTCTTTTTCTTTCTTTCTTCTCTTTTTTTTTTCATTTTCTAAGCTGGCAGTCGATCGACCAGAAACAGCAGTCGATCGACCACCCCTGCATTCCAGTGCCCTCTGCCCAGATCAACTTCCTCTTTTTTCATTTTTTTTCTGAGTTTTTTTTTTCTTTTTTTTGACTTTCTCCCTTTTTTTTCAGGCTGACACATTAGCAACACCTGCAATACTCATAAATACTCACTCCAACATTACCGAAACGAACCAAAACTGCTATAATTCGACAAATTCCTCTACTACTACCTAGCTTGGCACAATGGTAGGCTAAGTATGGGATGTAGTTAAAGGCAACTGGCAGATATGGCTTATAGTGGAGTTAAATGGGGGAAAATGAGAAAGGGGGAGATGCAATAGTTCTCAAAACACGCAATACCGACCACAAACCGATGTGTATAGGCAATAAGCAATCAAAACTCATACACGTGCACAACATGAAATGAAGGGAGTACTACTCTCAATCCTAAATTAACCGGTCATGAATGTCACCAGTTATAGGCTCTATATCTCAGAAAGTATAAGTAGTTTGCCAAAAATAAATGAGTCAAGTCTAATAACCCGAAGTAAATTCCATAACAAAATTTGAAAAATCACTTTTAATTCTCGCTAAGCAGTTGTGAAAAGGCAAGGAATGGCATAAATTTGACTAATAGTGCAATGTCATCATTAGTAAACTCCAATCCGACTCGACTATATGCAAAAGTAAACGTGATATTTTTTATTTTTTTGGATTTTTGGATTTTTTTCTTTGTTTTTGTAGTATAATTTTTTTTTTTTTGAAATTAAAACGCACAATGCCCCCATTGTGCTCAGCAGCAAATCACCAGCATAATTAGGGAAGAATAAAAGCACAACAAAATAAAAAGAAGGTAACAAAGAGGGATCGGAAACTCACAAAAGACGACCTCCCCAAACCAGCCAAAAGCGGGGGAGGTCACAAGCATCTAATCTCCACCGTCATACTCGGAACCACTATCCTCGTCTGACCATGAGTCATCCTCCTCTTCCGCCTCAGCAACAACGGCAGTAGTAGTCGTGGGAGGAGGTCTCCTGGCAGGCTGAGGGTAACCGCTCACCGGGGGAACAAAGAAAGACGGGTGAGTCTAGGCACCCTGTGGACAGGTAAAAGTGGTCTTACTCTGATCATCCGGATGAATAGGGATCTGGAAGAACCCCGAATATCCGTCTAGAAAACAGAAAAATTTGTTAGAAGCAAGTCTTTCAGTCATTTGGTCAACAAAAGGGAGGGGGAAGTGGTCTTTCTTGGTGGCGGCATTCAACTGTCTATAATCAATGCACATCCGCCACCCTGTCACAACTCGTGTTGGTATTAATTCATTTTTCTCATTCTTAACCACGGTGGTCCCTCCTTTCTTCGGAACTTCCTGAACTGGGCTAACCCACTTGGAGTTGCCAACTGTATAAATAATACCTGCATCGAGTAGTTTCATCATCTCGGCCATAACAACTTCCTGCATCTTCGGGTTCAACTTGCGTTGACCTTGTCTGTAAGGCTTGTGGCCTTCCTCCAACTCTATCCTGTGCATACAAATATCAGGGCCGATGCCCTTAATATCATCCAAAGAGTAACCTAGAGCTTTCCTGTTTTTCTTAAGCACACACATCAAAGCAGAAAGCTGGTCATCATTAAGCTTAGCACTAACAATAGCTGGGTACTGCTCCGTATCATCCAGAAAAACATACTTAAGATTAGGAGGAAGTGGCTTACGCTCTGACACCTTTACCTCTACAGCATAGGTAGAATCAGCTTCAATGGTATAGCAAGTGTTCACAAAATTTTCGTTGGCCAGGCTTAAGAGCATCTCATCCTCTTCCTCTGTGAGCTCGTAGCTCTCCATTGAGGCTACCAAAGCATCTGGCTCCTCAGCATTCTCCGTTGTATTACCTGCACACTCATCTAAATGGGTTAGATCAGCTAAGGGATCCTTGGCTAAGGATTCCCTCCAGTTATAATTAACAGCCCTGTCAATAATATCAATGGAATAACATGTATCATCCTCAGCAGGTTCAGTAGCCTTACGAGCAAGACTGAACTCAATGGTGTCATCCCCTACCTCTAAGGTAATGATTCCGCGTTTGACATCTATTACAGCTCCAGCTGTATGTAAAAATGGTCTACCTAAAATAATATGTATCTGACTGTCCTCTGCAATGTCCAAAACAACGAAATTGACAGGAATAAAAAACTTACCCACTCGAACGGGTACATCCTCTAAGACTCCTAAAGGTCTCTGAGTCGATCTATTTGCCATCTGAAGGGTAATATCGGTCACCTTAAGTCTACCAATATTTAGCCTTTCACAAACAGAATATGGCATGACACTGACACTGGCCCCTAAATCACAAAGGGCCTTCCCAATTTCGTGGTTACCTATAGTGCAGGGAATTGAAAAACAACCCGGGTCCTTTAATTTAGGTGGTATATTAATTTGCGAAAGAGCATTGCATTCTTCCACAAAAGCAACATTACCATCATCATGAAAATTTCTCTTACAATTCAAAATGTCTTTCATAAATTTAGCGTAAGAGGGTACCTGGGTAATTAGGTCGGTGAAAAGAATTGTTACCTCGAGATTCTTGACCATTTCCAAAAACTTACCAAACTTGCGCTCCAGCTTAGTATTCTTTAAACGCTCCGGATACGGGACTGCAACACTGGTCGTAGGATCAGTAACCTTCGGCTTCCGTAAGTTTAAAACCTCCGTCAAATCATCAATAAGTGTAGAATCATGCAGACTAGTTGACGGATTTGCGTTTAGCACTAGAGTCCCAGTCGATCGACCATTGAGCTCGGTCGATCGACTAATCATGCTGGGCGTGAACAGTTTCTGGTCAGAAACTGTTTCTTTAGGAACCTCAGTCGATCGACTGCTGTTGGTGGTCGATCAACCACTTGTGCTGGGCATGAATAGTTTCTGGTCAGAAACTTTTTCCTCGGGAATTCCGGTCGATCGACCGCTGTTGTTGGTCGATCGACCGCCGGTACTGGAAATAAAGTTCATTTTCGCACCAGAATTTAAACTAGCCTCTTCATCATTTCCCGAGTCTCCTCTTGGCTTATCGGGACCTTCATAAGAGAGGCCACTTCTGAGATTAAAGGCATTAATCGTTTCAATTGGCCCCTCATCTTTGTTTGAAGAATTGGCGACTTGCTTAGCCTCTATATTCTCCAACTGCTTCACAAAATTCTTTGTAGATTCAATTCCAGCTGCTTCTATTTTCGCGACATGAACACAAAGAGCTCAGACCATTTCTCTCAATTCCGCGGTCTCATCTGAATTATGGACAGGAATTTCAACTCTTTCCTTGGAAACTTCAGAGGTCTCGAGCTTCTCGAGACGGGCAATGATAGAAGTTATGAGTGTCGCAACGGCACTCATTTCATCACTTTGCTTTCGCAATTTTCCACGTGAACTTCCAAACTCAGCTCTATGGACTGCCATCTCCTCAATAGTGTTCCAACCTTTATTCTGACCGGTATTATTTTGGAACCTACCATTCGCAGCTGCATCCAGGATGACCTTGTAATCATCATATAAAGCATTATAGAATAAGTTACAAAGGTACAACTACTGGCAACCATGGTGAGGGACAGCCCTAACCAAACTCTTGAAACGTCCCCATGGTTCACAAAATTCCTCATCAGGTCCAATTTGTGACTCCAGCTGCTACCCTATCAAGGTAGCGGTACCAATCTCGCGCCGAATCCTTCAAGGAGTATAAGAACATTATTCCCTTTACTTCATCCTGGGTCACCCCAGTAGAGTACAGGTATGGAGCAAGCAGATGAGTCCGTGAAAATTTCCATATGCTTCAAAGGATCCTCGTCCGGTAGACCAGCAAACTGATTTCGCTCCACTAAATCAATATAAGAGGAACGAAATTCGAAGTGACTAGTAGTAGGGGTAGGTAACACGTGTCCCTTTGGAATATGCTGCTCTTTTGGCTGAAGATTGTCATATATCGTAGTCATATTCGCAAAACTGAGAGTTCTCAAGTCTTCCTCTTAAAAACCTGTCTTCTAACTGTGCAAAAGCAAAACTAGAAGCAAGAGTAAGAAACGGCCTCAAGGAACCAAAATTCCTTGAGACAAGAAAGATAAACTAAAAATAAAGCAAACATAATTACTCCGTCTCCCCGGCAACGGCGCCAAAATTTGATACCGTCGTTTTGTATCAAAATTAAATTTATAAATCCAAACTAAGATTATAGCTAGTGATAGTAAGGGTCGAGCCACAGAGAGACAAGATCAATTTTGTTTGCTATTTTCAGTCTATAAAAGTAACAATTAAGTGGGGTTTTGAATTTGTAGATTCTAAAGACTAATTGACAAAATAAGAAAATTCTCAAACAAGATAAAAAGAAGATCGGGAACTTCGGTTCACCATGGTTAAGGTCAGGTCAATAAGGTAGCAGAGGTCCTATAATACAGTCTCAGGAAATATGAGCAAGCCTTTCGATCAATGCTCAAAGTAACCTTACGGTCTTCTAATTCCCTAGAATTTCTCAAAGCTTTCGCTCAAAGGAAATTCCAATCTAATGAATACTTTAATTACTAATCTTTCAATCTAGTAAAAAGGTTTATCAAAAGAAAACAAGATCGATATGGAAGAAAATCATACTAATAAAATTGACCCTATTTTACGCCATGGCTCACCTCGTTCCCAATCAATAAAATTAGCTATGCATGATTAAAACTATAACAATTGCAAAATTGAAGGCAAGGAATGAGATTGACATAATTGAAATTGAATTTAAGACAAAAGAATAAAACTGAATTTCTTGAATAAAACTAATAATAACAATAATTAAATTGATTAGAAATAATGAAGATGGAAATTGCATTAAAACTTACTAAGAATTGATGAACAAAGGCAATTGAATTGCAATCCGTAGTCTACCTTTCTTCCTCAAAAACTAGATCTAAAACTTGAGTTCCTCTCTTATGAAAAGCATAACCTAATTAATTCATCTATTCTACTGATAAACGATGCCCAAAAAGTTAATTACAATTGAGCTTTTTAAAAGTCTAACACGAAAAATCAATAACAGCTGCGAAACCTGGTCGATCGACTGAGTAGCATGGTCATCGACCAGCCAGAAACAATGCAGTAGCTCCTGCTGAAATTCCACGGTCGATCGACTAAAGAGCTTGGTCGATCGACCAACTGAGCTGTGTAGTGACTTCCTTCTTTCTTCAAATCAGGCCACTTTACTCCAATGCACGCATCCCAAGGTGAGTGAGTACGAACTCCCTTCTTCCAAGCTTCCCTGAAGTTGCCTCCGGAGGACGATTTAGGCTTGATTCAGCTCACTTCCGCTCATTCCTACAATAAATCATAGAAATCGCAAAGTAAACTAAATACATCCCATACTTAGCCTACCATTGTGCATACTGTTTGTGGTTTGGCACGGACTACCATTGTGGACGGTATATGCGCCATTGGACACAGTATTTATAAGAATGGTAGGCTCCCCGGCAACGGCGCATATACTGTGCATACTGTGCATTGGACACAGTATTTATACTGTATATTGGACACAGTATTTATGGGGTTGCTAAACCGTCCATACTGCTAAATGGGTCGGTCCCTTAATAGGTATTATAACTTGCATTAGAAGCTCTCACGGCGAGATTTGACAAGTACGAGTTGGGAGGAGCTTCGAAAGGAGGGATTTACCATGTAAATGCTGTTTCGGACGGTCCTTTCGTCTGTAAAAGATGTGGAGCTGAGGGACATGTTTCAGAAAATTGTCCTAGTCCCTTTGAGTCTTGTGCTGCCTTTCAACATTATAGGCAGACAAACACGTACTATGAGCCGAATGTCCATCCAAATCTGAGATGGAGTAGCCAAAATGTCTTGAATCCGACTCAACCTCCACAGCACCAGCAGCAGCAGACTTATGTGCCCCCTCATAAGCAGCAACAGCCATATCAAAAGCCTCCGTATATCCCTCAGCAGCAGCAACAATCACAAGGTTCCGAATTTACTGAGTTGAAAAACTTGTTGCTGAAAGAGTCCCAAGCTAGAGAGGCCGAGATGAAGATGTTAGAGAGCCAAATTGCCCAATTGGCTAGCAAGAATACAACTCGAGCTCCGGGACATTTACCGACTCAGACGGAGCAAAAAGAGACCCTTAATGCTATCACCTTGAGGAGTGGGTCTACCCTTGATGGGCCCATTATGGTTGAGGACGTCACTGAAAAGGATGAGGCGGAACCAAGCAAGGAGAAGGCAGTGACGAACAAAAGCAAGAAAAAGATGATCAGCAGGTATGTCAGTCGATCGACTGACATACCCAGTCGATCGACCGTTCTGTGACAACCAGAAGCTACTGTTCCTGTAGAAGTCGGTCGATCAACTGACCAACCCGGTCGATCGAGTGACAGCGCTGCTGAAAGTGATTCTTTTCGTCCTCCAATGCCTAATAACTTGAGGGATCATTTGTTTCGGGGTACGACTGCCCTGAAAATATTGAGGCAAGACCCAAATGCTGATGGGTCAGTTCCGGTTCCGAAGTACGACCCTATGTCGATTAATGGTTCACATTTGAGACGGCCTGAAGAAGGGTCAAGCTATAATAAGGAGAAGGTTATGGACTTTCAGCCTAACTCCACCGATGCCGGCATGAGAGATCTAGAGGAGAGGGCTAAGTTACTTCTTACAGCCCCTTATCCGGAGAGATTGGTGCCGACGAAGGAACAGGTATCGTTTAATAAATTTGAAAATGTTGTTCGTAGTTTAAACGTACAAGTTCCTTTTCTTGAATTAGTCAATCAAGTGCCTGCTTACATGAAATTTATGAAGCAATTCTTGTCTAAAAAGAAGTCACTTGAAAGCTGTGCATCTTGTCGCACTAATCGAGGAGTCATGTTCTTATTTGACCCATACTGCACCCCTTAAGCTAGAAGACCCGGGTAGTTTTTCAGTCCCATGTAATATTGGCACCTTTCCTATTGAGAAAGCCTTATGTGACCTAGGAGCCAGTATTAGTGTAATGCCCTTGAGTCTTGATAGGAAGTTAAAGTTGAACAGGTTTGCAGTCACCAACATGACCGTACAGATGGTTGATCGCTCTGCGGTCCAGCCAATAGGAGTCTTAGAGGACATTCCCGTGCAAATAGGGAAGTTCTTCTTCCCTGTTGACTTCGTGGTACTTGATATGCCCGAAGATACCCACATTCCTATCATTTTGGGTAGACCATTCCTGCACACTGCTGGTGCAATTATTGATGTTGGTTCGGGTACTTTGACCTTTAACGCAGGCAAGCATTCCATTGTCTTTGCCCAGACGGCTAGGAAGAAAGACCCCATGTGGCACGTCATTTGCAACACGGTTTCTGAAAAGAAATCATATTTTGTGCTTCCTGATATGCCTGTCTCTACGCCTATTCCTCTTGTAACCCCTCCGCCCAGATTGGGAGCAAAGTGGAGGACGATTCTTCTGTTTTAGATATTGCAGGAGCTGGTTTGGGGAAGGAAGAGCCGCATGTTGCTCCTGCTGTGAAGGAGCCAACAGTTCAAAGAGGCGGTCTAGGATGCCTTAGCTATGGCACGGATGAGGAGCCCGAAGATGAGCCAGTTAAAGCAACGGACTCTGATCTGGATTCCGACGAGTCCGAAGAGGTCATTGAATGGGAAGATGTCCGACATGTTGATCCGTTGAGTTCTGCGGATGTTGGAGTTGAGAAGAGTGCAGTTGAGAAGATGAGCACTATTTACCGTTTTTCGTGTGCGCGAGACTTCGCTCTTTTAAGTTTTTTTGGGATTTTTAAACACTTTTAACTATTGCATTTGGTTTTGCGCAATTTTGGGCGCGTTATCATGTGTTTTTACAGGTATATAGACCATGTTAGCTCAAGTTAGAGAGCTAATTCGAAGAAATCAGAAAGTTACAGCAGGTTTTCCAGTCGATCGACTGCCTCCTATGGTCGATCGATCGGTTGGGCTGCGAGTTCGTAAGCTCTGTTGTTGTTCACTTTGGTCGATCGATCGGGTGATGTGGTCGATCGACCGCCCCTGAGCTTCTTTGTACACTGTTTTCGATCATTCCCCTGCTGTGTTTGGTCGATTTGCGGAGTCAAGGGAGTATTCCCTTCACTTTATTCTCCGCTTAATTTCTGATTTCTTCTGTTTTCTTCATTTTGCGCATAATTTTACCGTCCCAACTTTGTTTTCTCGGTTTTATGCGTGGTATTGTTGTTTTTTCAGGTACCTATTAGTAGCATCATTGCTCTTTGAAACCTCCTAGCTCACGCTGGTTTGGGGAGGTTTCCTTTTGCTGCGCTTAAAGTCTTGTGAGTCTCCATGTCTTCACTTCATGTCTTGTTTACTTAATTTTCTCTCAAATTCCCGTTTTCCCTTTTTTCTTCATTATATGATTTTGCACAATGGGGACATTGTGCGATTTGGTTTGGGGAAGTTAAGGGTTTTGCGTTGCATTTCATTTGCTTGCATTCACGTTTACATTTTTGTCTTGCATTGTTGTTTATTTCCCTATATATATACAAAAATCCGAAAAATTTGAAAAATTTCAAAAAAATGCACGTTTATTTTAGCATATAGGTCGAGTCGGAACGGTAGTATTTCGATGATGACATTGCATTAGCATCTGTTTATGCCTGAGCCTTGCTAATTGACATGTTATTAGTAGAATCAATATGCATAATCTACGAGTTTTCATTAAATTTCTTGCTGGACTTGAGACTCGACTTTGATTTTTGGCAAACTACCTTATATTCTGAGATTTAGAGCTTATAACTGGTGACATTCATGACCAGTTTATCTAGGAATGTGAGTAGTACTCCTTATGAGATATGTTACATTAATGTGCATAATTATGAATTTAATCTGCTTAATACCTGTATGCATTCAGTTTGTGGTTAGTTGACACATGTGGTAGAGGTTTTCCTTTATTCATTTTGCCCATAAGCTCCACACCGCCAAAAAATGACCTTTTTGTCCCATTACTACATCCTACATTTAGCCTGCCCTTGTCAAGCTAGTAGTTTACGTTCTTGGGGTTGTTACTTCGTTATTGGTGGCATATGCTCATTTTGAGATGAAGTTGGGAAGTTGGAAAAAGGAAAGGAAGAAAAGAAATAGAAAAGAGAAAGAGAAAAAAAAGAAAAAAAAAAACAGTGCTTTACTGTTTAATGCAGTCGATCGACTGCTCTACTTGGTCGATCGACTGGAGTCCGAGGAAAGAGAAAGATTCAATTCGTATAATTCAAAGTCTTTATTATATGACGATTTTTGCTCCCATGCTGCATTTGTATCTTATGGGGAGTTGATTAATTATTATGGAGATTGCGAGATTTGTGCTTCTATTTAGCACCGGGTTTTATTGTTGATTTTGAGCAAGAAGTTGGATGTTATCATATGGTTTTGTTAGGTACTAGCTTGATCATCTATACCTTCACATTCCCATAAATGTTTTGCCTCTTCTTACCCATTACCTCACATATCCACATATTTACCTCGGCATGTGTCATGGTCATTTGTTTGGTTGGAATGCATATGTACGGTTGTAGAGATAACTTTCATATTAGATTGCAGGCATGTTCTTATAGGTCGTAGTTAGGTGAGAGTCACTACAAAATGAATTCTTTCTATCTTTACATATATTCACCTTGTGCTTATTTGAGTGATTTGAGCGACCCGTGAGAGTCCAATTTGATAAGTCTCTACAGTTGACGGTTCAGCAGTTTTTAACGACTCCATAACTCGTTTTGCATGATTCATACGCTAATTGATTGTTGGTTATTGCATTAAATTGGTTTAGGCTATACGGTTTGCATTTCGCTCTGAGATTGAACTCGTTCCATTAGGTTTTAGGATCGAGTCTACTTCTTGCTTGGGGACAAGCAAGGGTTTGGTTTGGGGAAATTTGATGCGTGTCCTAAATATGATGTTTACACCCCATTTTACACGCATTTCAGAGCTCATTTGTGTAGTTTATGCTACTATTTGCCCCATTTCGTCTACTTTCGTATTTTTATGTAATATTGCAGATTTATGCGGAAATGAGTAGATATTGAGCTAAATCCGCCCTCGAGTATCTTGCATTGCATTCGACATGAAGTTTTTACTCAAGGAACGAGCTTGGTGCGCATTTTGAGGCCTGAAAGACTAATCCACGAAGTTTTTGAAGCAAAGTACCAGCTATAGTGGTCGATCGACTAATTCCTTTGGTCGATCGACCAAGGCACGAAGATCAGAAGCTACTGCTCAGCGTTGGTTGGTCGATCGACTGAGCAACATGGTCGATCGACCAGACCGTGATTCAGACGTGAATTAAAAGATCGAGGAATTTGATGCCCATAGTACATTAGGTTTTGGAATAAGAACTACGTTGTATTCTATATAACGTAAGCTAGGTTTACAGAGTTTTTCATTCAGTTTTCATCTAGGTTTTACCATTCAGTTCGAAATACAATTCAACATTCATAGTTTAGTTCGTTCTTCAATAAAGTTTCGGTTTTTGCATTCGGTTCTGATCTTCCCTTTACAAATCCTTTACATGGTATTCTTCTGTTTTATTATTCAATTTGTTGCTTCCATTCGTAGTATAGGATTGCAAGTTAGATCTCCCGAAACCATAATTATCGTTTTATGCTAGTCTTTTATTATATTAATTCAAGCATGAATTCAGTAGTTTATTTCATCAATCTTGTTGTTGTTTTTGTAAGAATCATGAGTAGCTAATTTATTCGTGCTAGGATGTAGGGAATCTGTAGTTAGGCGGCATTAGAATTAATATGGCCTGAAATCGCGTGTTGGTCGATCGACCGCCATACCTAGTCGATCGACTGGGTTCCCTGGTCGATCGACTGGCCACGTGAGGTGTTACCTTCGTTTTAATTGATTTAATTCTATATTTGACGAATCGAGTGCACGCGACTAGTTGAATGTTTATGTTTTGACTGACCCATTGTATCGAAAGATTGGGGAAGTTGTTAGACCACCAATTAAAATGACTAAACTATGCTGAGATCGAAAGATAGGTAAAGTTTAGGTTATTAGTCACTTTTCAGGACGAGAGTCAGTATTAGTGATATTAGGGACCCGTAGCGGGATCGAAAGATGCTACTTGATAAGAGTGGACCGAGAGGACCTCTTGTTTTCCCGCCTCATGTGTTTATTTCAGACCTACTTAGTATGCTGCTGCCGAAACTACAGTGAACCGACCATCTTAGTACCCGTTTTATATTTGATTTTATACATTTCTTTAGTTTATTGCCCATTAGTTATAGACCAATTCAATCAAACCCCCACATCACTGTTACTTTAGGACTAAATTTAGACAACTAATAATTACATCTGCCTCTCTGTGGTTCGACCATGTTACCACTAGCTTCTGTTAGTTTTTATAGGTATTATAAATATTATTTTTGGTACTCACAACGACGGGTATCAAATTTTGGCGCCGTTGCCGGGGAGGCAATTAGTCACTTGAAACTGTGCATACTGTCCTTTCTTAATACAAGTTCTTATTTGGCATGAAATTTAGTTCCATTTTAACTTGCATTAGAAGCTCTCACGGCATAATGTGCATACTGTGCATTGGACACAGTATTTATGCTTGGCTAAGTATGGGATGTAGTCTCCACTATTAGCAACCCCTGCAATGGCGGTCCATTGGACACAGTATTTATGCTTGGCTAAATGGGACAGGAATGTCGGTCCACACAACATATGCGCCGTTGCCGGGGAGCCTACCATTCTTATAAACTGTGCATACTGTGCATACTGTCACCTAACTACGACCCCCGAATTGGTTCCCCGGCGCCAAAATTTGATACCCGTCGTTGTGAGTACCAAAAATAATATTTATAATACCTATTAAAACTAACAGAAGCTAGTGGTAACAGGGTCGAACCTTAGAGAGGCAGATGTAATTATTAGTTGTCTAAATTTAGTCTAAGGTAACAATGATGTGGGGGTTTGATTGAATCGGTCTATAACTAATGAGCAATAAACTAAAGAAATGTATAAAATCAAATATAAAAGGGGTACTAAGATGGTCGGTTCACTGTAATTTCGGCAGCAACATACTAAGTAGGTCCGAAATAAACACATGAGGCGGGAAAACAAGAGGTCCTCTCGGTCCACTCTCAACAAGTAGCATCTTTCGATCTCGCTACGGGTCCCTAATATCACTAGTACGGACTCTCGTCCTGAAAAGTGACTAATAATCTAAACTTTACCTATCTTTCGATCTTAGCACAGTTTAGTCATTTTAATTGGTAGTCTAACAACCTTCCCTATCATTCGATCTAATGGGTCGGTCAAATACTAAGCATTTAACTCGTCGCGTGCACTCGATTTGTCAAATATAGAATTAAATCAATTAAAACGAAGGTAACACCTCACGTGGCCAGTCGATCGACCAGGGAACCCAGTCGATCGACCGGCATGCGATTCAGGTCACTATTCTACTGCCGCCTAATTCTACATATCCCCTACATCCTAGCACGAGGTATTTAGCTACTCATAATATTGATGAAAACAACAACAATATAAACGAAATAAACCACTGAATTCATGCTTAAATTGATTAAATAACAAGTAACAATAAACGATAATTGGCTTTGGGAAACTAACTAGCAAATCTATACTATGAACGGAATATAAGCAATAAAACTGAACAAGAACAGGAGAATACCGAATGGAAGAATTGCAGGAATAGAATCCAAAAACTGAATGCAATTGTAAATTGTACGAAAACAATATTGAAACCCTAATTATTTGATATTCTAAAACCTAAGTAAAACTGAATAAAAACTAGATGTAAAGCTTGATTCCGATTCTCAAAACCAAAGCTACGTTATATAGAATACAATGTAGCACTTATTTCCTAAAACCTAATACAATGTGCTTCAAACTTCTCGATCTTTTAATTCACGTCTGAAAGAGCGTCTTGGTCGATCGACCAAGCAAGGCAGTCGATCGACTGCTCTTCGCTGAACAGTGGCTACTGGAACTCGTGGGTTGGTCGATCGACTATGGGCAGCGGTCGATCGACTGAAATAGCTGATACTTGACTTCGAACTTCTCGTGGATTTGTCTTTTGGGCCTCGAAATGCGCACCAAGCTCGTTCCTTGAGCAAATACTTCACGTCAAATGAAATGCAAGATACTCGGGGCCAGATTTGGCTCAATATCTACTCATTTCCGCATAAATCTGCAATATTACATAAAAACACGAAAGTAGACGAATTAGGGCAAATAGTAGCCTTAAACTACATAAATGAGCTCTGAAATGCGTCTAAAATAGGGTGTAAAACATCATATAAATGACACGCGTCAAACTTCCCCAAACCAAACCCTTGCTTGTCCCCAAGCAAGAACTAGACTTGATCCTAAAACCTAGTGGAACGAGTTCAATCTCAGAGCGAAATGCAACATGTAAAGCCTAAACCAATTTAATGCATTAACTAATGATGCGTGTCATTTATATAATCTTTTACACCCTATTTTGCACGCATTTCAGAGCTCAATTATGTAGTTTATGCTACTACTTTCCCTATTTTCGTCTACTTTCGTGTTTTTGTATAATTTTGCAGAAATGTGAAGAATCCAGCGGAAATTGAGCCGAATCCGTCCCTAAGTACTTAGCATTGCATTTGACATGGAGTAGTGACTCGGGAAGCGAACTTGGTGCGCATTTCAAGGCCTGAAAGACATATTTGCGAGAGTTGTAGAAGCGGATTACCAGCTACAGTGGTCTATAGACTGACCTACATGGTCTATAGACTGTCAGAATGCTTCTCGGCATTTCAGGCTGCTTAAGATGGCAATATCTCGTTTTCTAGAGCTGATAATCGAGTGATTCCAATTGGAGGTGAAAGCGTATCCTCTTAGCTTTCCAACGCCGCGTAGAACGCCTGATTTGACCAAGTAACGAAGAAATGGCAGCTGTTTTAAGATCGGTGCGCGCTGCAGAATTCGTCAGAATGCATTCCTGTACAGCGCCTGTGGTCGATCGACTGTTCCCAGTGATCGATCGACCACCCCACGACTCTGATGCGCAAATTAAAGTTGGAATTCCGAAGCCCAATGTAATTAGGCTTTAAGAACAAGAGTTACGTGACATTCCTATTTAACGTAACCCCTGCCTACCTTGTATTGATTCATTCAATAAGCTTAGTTTCATCTAGTTTTTCATACTACTTTACTTTAGGGTTCATTCACAATCAATCTTTATCAATAAAGTTCTTATTGCGGATTTGTTCATTCCCCTTTGAATTCCGGTAATTCTTGTTCCTTTACTTCAGTTTGCTCTACTGTTTTATTAGTTTAGAAATTGCTAGTTTAGATCCCTTGAACCCTAGATTAGTTTATGCGTTATTATTGTTATAATTATTCGATCATGTCTTTCTTTAGAGCTTTTACGAATTTTATTGTAGTTATTATCGATATTATGAGTAGCTAAATCAACCCCGCTAAGATGTAGGGGAGCTATAGCGTAGATGGCATAAATTATAGGCGATTTCGACTCACGGTATGGTCGATCGACCGGTACCCATGGTCGATCGACTGGTTACGCGTCTGCTTTTGCTTTGTTTGTTTCGTTAAGTGCTTTATCTTTCAATGAGACCGAGAGGAGACTTGATAGATGCTTAAACTTGATCATCCCGTAGATCGAGAGATAGGAATGGACAATAATTAACGAATTAAAACAGCTAAATTGCTAAGATCGAGAGATAATGTGATTTAGTTTGCATTAGGAATCATTAATCAAGAACGAGAGTTAGTATTAATGAGACTTAGGGATTAGTAGCATAGGCCGAGAGGTAGCTACTATTTAACATGGACCGAGAGGACTTGTTTTCCCTATCCTTCGCGACCGTATTTCGAAGTTACCTAGGATTATGTGCCATCGCAGCTATAGTGAACCGACCGTCTTAGCTCTTCTTTTGTCATTTGCTTACTCTAAATTTTATTCTTTGCTTATTTATTTTTGCATTTTAGACTTAGATAAACTTTAATCCAAAACCCCCAGAATTTCATAGACTAAAATTAAAACAATTAGAATTCCCTACCTCCCTGAGGATCGACCCTTACTACCACTTGCTAGTAGTAGTTTGGTTTTATAAATATTATTTTTTATACTTACTTCGACAGGTATCAAATTTTGGCGCCGTTGCCGGGGAGGCTGCGCTAGTTTTAGTTGTTTTTTTATTTTAGTCTGTGTTTCGACTCAAGGGAAGACTGAGTACCTTGAGGCAGTTCTTACCATTTCTTCTAGTGTTGTTTTGTTAGATCCTACAGGTCCTATCTACAGTACTCCAGAAGGGTGCACCCATGTCCCAATCTCAGGAGCAGCATGTGCTGTTTTGTGGGAGATGTGGCGGAACGGGACACACATCTGAGGCATGCAGGAATCCTAAGGAGAAGATGTTTGCTTTTCATCAACTTCAGCTCGACAATTCGTATAATTACGATCCTACTTCACTGCATCAACCATATGTGCCTCCTTATGAAGCCCCACCACCATCCACTCCGTCACAGCAAGAGTCAAATAATGAAGTTGCAGAGTTGATAAGTCTAGTACAGCTGCTTATGGTAGAGGTACAAAAAAGTAATGCGGCAAATGAGGTCTCAATCATGGAGCTGAAATATCAAATTGCTACATTAGACAAGAATACAGCTGAGATACCGAGTCAATTCCACTCTCTGAATCAGCGTATTGAGACCGTACATGCAATGACGGCGAGGAGCGGGTCTGCTCTCGATGGACCCGAGAAAGCTGCTGAAAAAGGGAAGAAGAAAAAGGGCGAGAAAAAGACGATCAGCAGTAATCACGGTCGATCGACCACATCACCCAGTCGATCGACCAGTCCGCGAAATGACACAGCTTCTGGTACTATTGAAATCAGTCGATCGACTGACCAACATGGTCGATCGACTGAGGAAGCAGCTGATGACGAACCATTCCATCCTCCAATGCCAGATAACTTGAGGGATTACTTGTTTCGGGGTACTAGAGCTCCGAAATCATCGAGGCAAGATCCAGATGCTGATGTGTCCGTTCCGATTCCAAAGTATGACCCTACGACGGTCAATGGTTCATTCCTGAGACGGACTGAAGAAGGGTCAAGTTACAACAAAGACAAAGTAGTGGATTTTCAGCCTAAGTCCACTGATGCCGGTATGAGAGACCTAGACGAGAGGGCAAAGCTACTTCTGATAGCTCCTTATCCGGAATAACTAGTGCCAACCAAAGATGAGGTAACGTTCGATAAATTCAAAGATTTAGTGCGTAGTCTTAATGTGCAAGTACCTTTCTTAGAGCTAGTTAATCAAGTACCTGCATATATGAAGTTTATGAGACAGTTCCTAGTTAAGAAAAGGTCTTTGAATGTTGTCGAGTCTGTCCAATTAACTGAGGAGTCTAGTTCATATTTAACTCACAAAGCTGCCCGTAAACTGTCTGACCCAGGTAGTTTCTCTGTCCCCTGTAATATTGGTACCTTCTCAATTGAGAAGGCACTATGTGATTTAGGGGCTAGTGTCAGTGTTATGCCATTGAGTCTGGCTAAGAAATTCGGATTGACTAGATTTGCTATTACTGACATGACTGTGCAAATGGCTGACCGTTCTGCAGTTCGGCCAGTAGGGGTCTTAGAGAATGTGCCTGTTCAAATTGAAAAATTGTTTTTCCCTGTTGACTTTGTTGTTTTGGATATTCCTGAAGATGTCAACACCCCAATTATTTTGGGAAGACCGTTTCTGCACACTGTTGGTGCAATAATTGATGTAAGGGAAAGAACTTTGAGATTTAAGGTAGGGAAGCACTCTATTATGTTTGCCCAGTCCCTTAGGAAGAAAGACCCCATGTGGCCCATGACCTGTAATATGATTTCTGAAAAGAAATCTTATTTTGTGCTTTCTGATGTGCCTGCCACTGTGCCTATTCCTGTTATGACACCTCCGCCCCAGAATGGGAGCAAATTGGAGGAAGATTCTTCTATTTTGAGTGTTGCAGGAACTGGTTTGGGGAGGGAAGAACCGCTCGCTGCTTCAACTGTGAAGGAGCCAATTGTTCAGAGAGGCGGTCTAGGATGTCTTAGCTATGGCACTGACGAGGAGCCAGATGAGGAGCCCAAGAAGATGGAGCCAGTCAAAATTTCGGAGTCGGATCTTGAGTGTGAGGAGCTAGAAGATGATGGCCATGCTTGGGAAGATGCTAGAGATGATCCATTGAGTATTCCAGTCGGAGTAGAGTGGAGTCCAGCTTCTGAGATGAGCACTGCGGAAGCTACTTCATGTAGACAGAAGCCTTGGTCGGAAATTTTCCACAGTTTCCGTTGATCTATGCGTTTCTTAGACCTTTTAAAAACTATTTTACTGCTTTTAGACTATTTATCGTTTTTCGTGTGCGCGAGACTTTGCTTTAATAAGTTTGCTTAGGATTTATTTAGACTTTAGATAGTTACTTTGGGTTTTGTGCAATTTCGGGCGCGTTATTATGTGTATTTGCAGGTTCATAGACCATATTAGCTCAATTTATTGGGCTAATTCGAAGAAAATCAGAACTTACAGCAGGTTTCCCAGTCGATCGACTGCCTCCTATGGTCGATCGACTGGGCTGCGAATTCCAGGAACTTCTGTTCCTGTTCACTCTGGTCGATCGACTAGGTGATGTGGTCGATCGACCATGTTCGCTGCTGTACCTGTTTTCGATCATTCCCCTGCTGTGTTTGGTCGATTTGCGGAGTTGAGAGAGTCTTTTCTCCACTTTATTCTCCAACTCATTTCTGTTTTCTTCAGTTTCTTTATTTTAAACATAATTTTGCGTTTAATAAATTGTTTTATCGGAATTACGCGCGGTATTTTCTGTCCTTTCAGGTATTTATTGGTAGCACTACTGGCTACTGAAACCTCCTAGCTCACGCTGGTTTGGGGAGGTTTCCTTTTGCTGCGCTTAAAGTCTTGTGAGTTTCCGAGTCCTTTTCATGTCTTTTTAATTAATTTTAACGCAAAATCCCATTTCCCCTTTTTTCATCATTACATGATTTTGCACAATGGGGACATTGTGTGATTTGGTTTGGGGAAGGGTTTTGCATTGCATTTCATTTGCTTGCATTCACGTTTACATTTTGTCTTGCATTGTTGTTTATTTTCCCTTATAAAAACAAAAATTCAAAAAAATTTCAAAAATTTCAAAAAATTTCAAAAATACACGTTTATTTTAGCATATAGGTCGAGTCGGAACGGTAGTATTTCAATGATGACATTGCATTTGCATCTGTTTTTGCCTAAGCCTTGCTTAATTGACATGTTATTAGTAGAATCATATATGCATAGTCTACGAGTTTTCGTTACATTTCTTGCTGAACTTGAGACTTGACTTAGATTTTTGGCAAACTACATTATATTCTGAGATTTAGAGCTTATAACTGGTGACATTCATGACCAGTTTGTCTAGGATTGTGAGTAGTACTCCTTATGAGACATGTTACATCAATATGCATAAATATGAACTTAATCTGCTTAATACCCATATGCATTCGGTTTGTGGTTTGTTGACACACGTGGTAGAGGTTTTCTTTTGTTCATTTTGCCCATAAGCTCCACACTTCCAAAAATAGCCTTTTTGTCCCGTTACTACATCCTACTTCATTTGTGGTAGCTAATGCTCATTTTGAGATGATGTTGGAAAATGAAAAAGAAAAGAAAAAGAAAAGAATAGAAAAAAAATGATTCGATAAAGAGAAAAAGAGAAACGCATGTGTACTGTAGAGGACGGTCGATCGACTGCCCTCATTGGTCGATCGACTGAGGTTCGAGAAGAAAAAAAAAATCAATTCGCATAATTCAAGTCTTTATTATATGGCGATTTTTGCTCCCATGTTGCATTTGTATCTTATGGGGAGTTAGTTGATTAATTATTATGGAGATTGCGAGATTTGTGCTTCTACTAGCTTGACAAGGGCAGGCTAAATGTAGGATGTAGTAACGGGACAAAAAGGCTATTTTTGGCAGTGTGGAGCTTATGGGCAAAATGAAAAAAGGAAAACCTCTACCACATGTTTCAACTAACCACAAACCGAATGCATACAGGTATTAAGCAGATCAAATTCATATTTATGCAAATTTATGTAACATGTCTCATAAGGAGTACTACTCACAATCCTAGATAAACTGGTCATGAATGTCACCAGTTATAGGCTCTAAACCTCAGAAAATGATGTAGTTTGCCAAAATTTAAAGTCAAGTCTCAAGTCCAGCAAGAAATTTTAACGAAAACTCATAGATATGCATATACGATTCTACTAATAACATGTCGATTAGCAAGGCTTAGGCATAAAACAGATGCAAATGCAATATCATCCTTGAAATACTACCGTTCCGACTCGACCTATATGCTAAAATAAACATGCATTTTTTGATGTTTTTTTAAATTTTTCATTTTTTTTTCGGATTTTTGTATATATATAGGGAAAATAAACAACAATGCAAGGCAAAAATGTAAACGTGAATGCAAGCAAATGAAATGCGACGCAAAACCCTTCCCCAAACCAAATCGCACAATGTCCCCATTGTGCAAAATCATGTAATGAAGTAAAAAGGGAAATCGGAATTTGCGTTAAATAAATAAATAAGACATGAAATAAGGACTCAGAAACTCACAAGACTTTAAGCGATGATTATGTGCTACTAATAGGTACCTGAAAGGACAACAATACCACACATAAAACCGAGAAAACAATTTTGAAGCGATGATTATGTGCAAAAATAAGCAAATGGAAGAAATCAGAAATATGACGGAAAATAAAGTGGAGTAGAAAACTCCCTCAATTCCGCAGATCGACCAAACACAGCAACGGAGAGGTCGTGAACAGGTACAGCAGTACAGGACGTTCGATCGACTATATCACCCAGTCGATCGACCAGAGTTAACAGGAACAAAAGCTCCTGGAAATCGCAGCTCAGTCGATCGACCCCTCAGGCCAGTCGATCGACTGACTTTCCTGCTGTAAGTTCTGATTTTCTTCGAAATAGCTCAATAACTTGAGCTATTCAGGTCTATAAACCTGCAAATGCACAATAATACGCGCCCAAATTTGCGAAAAACCCAAAGTAACCAACTAAATGTTTAAGATCCTAAGCAAACTTATAAAAAGGCGAAGTCGTGCGCACACAAAAGCACTAAAAAGGTTCAAAAGCAATAAAATGTTTGGTAAACATGTGATCAACTAATAGTTGATCAAGAACGGCCATGGTATGGCCCACTTGGTCGGCTTCTGGCTACAAGAGGTAGCCTTAATAGTGCTCATCTTCTCAGCTGCACTCTTCTCAGCCCCAGCATCCGCAGAACTCAACGGATCAACACGTCAGACCTCTTCCCACTCGAGGACCTCCTCGGACTCGTCGGAATCCAGATCAGACTCCGTTGCTTTGACTAGCTCATCTTCGGGCTCCTCATCCGTGCCATAGCTAAGGCATCCTAGACCGCCTCTTTGAAATATTGGCTCCTTCACAGCTGGAGCAACATGCGGCTCTTCCTTCCCCAAACTTGCTCCTGCAATATCTAAAACAGAAGAATCTTCCTCCAATTTGCTCCCAGTCTGGGGCGGAGGTGTCACAGCCGTATTACAAGTTACCGGCCACATGGGGTCTTTCTTCCTAGCCGTTTGGGCAAAGACAATGGAATGCTTGCCTACCTTAAAGGTCAATGTACCCGAACCAACATCAATAACTGCACCAGCAGTGTGCAGGAATGGTCTACCCAAAATGATAGGAATGTGGGCATCTTCGGGCATATCAAGTACTACGAAGTCAACGGGGAAGAAGAACTTCTCTATTTGCACGGGAATGTCCTCTAAGACTCCTATTGGTTGGGTTGGCAGAGCGATCACCATCCAGACGGTCATGTTGGTGACTGCAAACCTATTCAACTTTAACTTCCTAGCAAGACTCAAGGGCATTACACTAATACTGGCTCCTAGGTCACATAAGGCTTTCTCAATAGGAAAGGTGCCAATATTACATGGGACTGAAAAACTACCCGGGTCTTCTAGCTTAAGGGGTGCAGTATGGGTCAAATAAGAGCATGACTCCTCAGTTAGTGCGACAGTATGCACAGTTTCAAGTGACTTTTTCTTAGACAATAATTGCTTCATAAATTTCATGTAAGCAGGCACTTGATTGACTAATTCAAGAAAAGGAACTTGTACGTTTAAGCTACGAACGACATTTTCAAATTTATTAAACGATACCTGTTCCTTCGTCGGCACCAATCTCACCGGATAATAGGCTGTAAGAAGTAACTTAGCCCTCTCTTCTAAATCTCTCATGCCGGCATCGGTGGATTTAAGCTGAAAATCCACCACCTTCTCCTTGTTGTGGCTTGACCCTTCTTCAGACCGTCTCAAATGTGAACCATTAATCGAAAAAGGGTCGTACTTCGGAACCGGAACGGACCCATCAGCATTTGGGTCTTGTCTCAATATTTTCGGGGCGGTCGTACCCCGAAACAAGTGATCCCTCAAGTTATCGGGCATTGGAGGACGAAAAGAATCACCTTCAGCAGCGCTGTCAGTCGATCGACCAGGTGGGTGGTCGATCGCCCGACTTCAACGAGACGAAGCTACTGGTTGTCGTAGAACGGTCGATCGACTGGGTATGTCAGTCGATCGACTGACATACCTGCTGATCGTCTTTTTCTAGCTTGAGACTCCTTCAGCAACAAATTCTTCAACTCATTGAAATCAGAACTTTGGGATTGTCTGCTGCTGTGGAGGTTGAGTCAGATTCAAGACATTTTGGCTACTCCACCTCAGATTTGGATGGACATTCGGCTCATAGTAAGTGTTTGTCTGCCTATAATATTGAAAGGCAGCACAAGACTCGAAAGGACTAGGACAATTTTCTAAAACATGTCCCTTAGCTCCACATCTTTTACAGACGAAAGGACCGTCTGAAATAGCGTTCACATGGTAGATCCCTCCTTTTGAAGCTCCTCCCAACTCGTACTTATCAAACCTTGCCGTGAGAGCTTCTAATGCACTACGAAGGAGATTCGGACTCTCCTTTGATTTCCCCTGGAATTCCCATACTCGGCTTTATGGGTGGCCAAGTCATCAATGATCTTCCACCCCTTAGTCTCTCCCATATTTTCCTGGAATCTGCCACTAGCCGCCGCATCCAAGATAGCTCTCTGATCGTCATAAAGCCCATTATAGAACTGATTGCATAGGCTCCACTTCTCAAACCCGTGATGCGGAATGGTTCGCACCAGCTTCTTGAAACGGACCCATGCCTCATGAAAGTTCTCATCCGGACCCTGTTTAAAGCTCGTGATCTGAGCTCTAATGGCGTTCGTCTTCGAGGCAGAAAAGTATTTCTTGTAAAATGCCAAGGCCAACGAATTCCAGTCGATGATCCCATTAGCAGCTCGGTCCAGGTCTCTGTACCACTCCCTTGCAGCATCTCGGAGTGAGAATATAAACATAGTCTCCTTTACCTGGTCCTGGGTCACACCGGTCGGTGGGGGTATAGAGCAGCAATAGTCAATAAATATCTCCATATGCTTGGCTGCATCTTCATTTGCAGCTCCCCCGAATTGGTTTCTCTCAACCAAGTTGATATAAGAAGGCTTCGGTTCAAATTTCCTTTCTGCTCCTGGCAATTCGAACCCCTTATATAGATTTGCAGCTGTCGGCTCAGAGTGACTTGCTATAGTTGCTTCTTCAGCCATCTCTAGAAAATCTGGAGAAGTGACTGTCTCAGCTGATGAAGTAGAAACTGGAGATGAAGGTGGATCCTCTTCGAACAGCTCGTTCTCGTAATAACTAGACAGAGTACTCAGCTCTTTCTCTGTCGGCAATATCCTAGATGATCCTCTCAACTCGCGCAAAGTCTTCTCAATCTCAGGATTGAACGGTACTAATTCACCACCCTGTGACCTGCGCATAAGAAGAAACTACAAAAAGAATATAAGAAAAGTTTAAGGAACGAATGTCCCTTAAACTAAGAAACAGACTAAAATAAGACAACTAAAAATTAGAACAATTGCCTCCCCCGCAACGGCGCCAAAATTTTGGGGTAGTTTAATAGGTATTATAACTTGCATTAGAAGCTCTCACGGCGAGATTTGACAAGTACGAGTTGATACCCGTCGTTGTGAGTACCAAAAATAATATTTGTAATACCTATTAAAACTAACTGCAGCTAGTGGTAACAGGGTCGAACCACAGAGAGGCAGATGTAATTATTAGTTGTCTAAATTTAGTCCTAAAGTAAAAGGAATGTGGGGGTTTGATTGAATTGGTCTATAACTAATGGGCAATAAACTAAAGAAATGTATAAAATCAAATATAAAAGGGGTACTAAGATAGTCGGTTCACTGTAGTTTCGGCAGCAGCATACTAAGTAGGTCTGAAATAAACACATGAGGCGGGAAAACAAGAGGTCCTCTCGGTCCACTCTCAACAAGTAGCATCTTTCGATCTCGCTACAGGTCCCTAATATCACTAGTACTGACTCTCGTCCTGAAAAGTGACTAATAACCCAAACTTTACCTATCTTTCGATCTTAGCATAATTTAGTCATTTTAATTGGTAGTCTAACAACTTTCCCTATCTTTCAATATAATGGGTCGGTCAATTACTAAGCATTCAACTAGTCGCGTGCACTCGATTCGTCAAATATAGAATTTAAAACAATTAAAACGAAGCAAAACCTCACGTGGCCAGTCGATCGACCAGGGAACCCAGTCGATCGACCGGCATGCGATTCAGGTCACTATTCTACTGCCGCCTAATCTACAGATTCCCTACATCCTAGCACGATGAATTTAGCTACTCATAATATTGATGAAAGCAACGACAATAAAAACGAAATAAACTACTGAATTCATGCTTAAATTGATTAAATAACAAATAACAATAAACGATAATTGGCTTCGGGAAACTAACTAACAATTCTATACTATGAACGAAATATAAGCAATAAAACTGAAAAAGAACGGGAGAATACCGAATGGAAGAATTGCAGGAATAGAATCCAGAAAAACGAATGTAAACAGTAACTTGTGTTGAATACGGAAGAATATTCGGAACCCTAATTATTTCCTAAAGAACTGTCTGCTAAACTTGAATAAAAACTAGATGATTGTTCTCAAAACCTAGCATACGTTATATAGAATACAACGTAGTTCTTATTTCCAAAACCTAGCTACTATGGGCTTGCTATTCCTCATTCTATTAATTCACGTCAAAGTAGCGGTGTGGTCGATCGACCATGGTGAGCGGTCGATCGACTGGTAAGCTCTGAACAGTGGCTCCTGGAAGTCGTGGTATGGTCGATCGACCATAGGTAGCGGTCGATCGACTAGAGTAGCTGATAATCCGCTTCTAAATTCTCGTGAATTTGTCTTTCGAGCCTCGATATGCGCACCAAGTTCGTTCCTTGAGTAAGTACTTTACGTCAAATGCAATGCAAGGTACTCGGGGACGGATTTAGCTCAAAATCTACTCATTTCCGCATAAATCTGCAATATTACATAAAAATACGAAAGTATACGAAATGGGGCAAATAGTAGCATAAACTACACAAATGAGCTCTGAAATGCGTGTAAAATGGGGTGTAAAACCACATATTTAAGACACGCATCAAACTTCCCCAAACCAAACCTTTGCTTGTCCCCAAGAAAGAACTAGACTCGATCCTAAAACCTAATGAAACGAGTTCAATCTCAGAGCAAAATGCAAACCGAATAGCCTAAACCAATTTAATGCAACAACTAACAATCAACTAGCAACGTGAATCATGCAAACGAGTTATGAAGTCGTTAAGAACTGCTGAACCGTCAACTGTAGAGACTTATCAAATTGGACTCTCACGGGTCGCTCAAATCACTTAAATAAGCACAAGGTGAATATATGTAAAGATAGAAAGAAGTAACATTGTAAAGACGCTCACCTAACTACGACCTATAAGAACATGCCTGCAATATAATATGAAAGTAATCTCTACAACCGTACATATGCATTCCAACCAATCAAATGGCCATGACACATGCCGAGGTATAAATATGGATATGTGAGGTGATGGGTAAGAAGAGGCAAAGATAATTATGGGAGTGTGGAGGTACAGGTGATCAAGCTAGTACCCAAACAAAACCATATGACAATATCCACTTCTTGCTCAAACTTCAACAATAAAACCCGGTGCTAATTAGAAGCACAAATCTCACAATCTCCATAATAATTAATCAATCAACTCCCCATAAGATATAAATACAACATGGGCGCAAAAATCGCCAATTAAATAAGGACTTGAATCATGCGAATTGATTTTTCTCTTTCGGGCGGCAGTCGATCGACCAAGATGGTCAGTCGATCGACCATATTAAACAGTACAACACTCTTTTTTTCTTTCTTTTTCGAATCATTTTTTTTCTCTTTTCTCTTCTTTTCTTTCCTTTCTTCATATTCCAAACAACATCTCAAAATGAGCATATGCCACCAAAAACGAAGTAACAACCCCAAGAACGTAAACTACTAGCTTGACAAGGGTAGGCTAAATGTAGGATGTAGTAATGGGACAAAAAGGCTGTTTTTGGCAGTATGGAGCTTATGGGCAAAATGAATAAAGGAAAACCTCTACCATATGTGTCAACTAACCACAAAGCGGATGTATACAGGTATTAAGCAGATCAAATTCACATTTATGCAAATTTATGTAACATGTCTCATAAGGAGTACTACTCACATTCCTAGATGAACTGGTCAAAGATGTCACCAGTTATAGGCTCTAATAACTCAGAATGTAATGTAGATTGCCAAAATTCTAAGTCAAGTCTGAAGCTCAGCAAATAATTTAACGAAAACTCGTAGACTATGCATATACGATTCTACTAATAACATGTCAATTAGCAAGGCTCAGGCAAAACAGATGCAAATGCAATGTCATCATTGAAATACTACCGTTCCGACTCGACTTATATGCTAAAATAAACGTGCATTGTTTGAAATTTTTTGAAATTTTTCAATTTTTTTTTTCGGATTTTTGTATATAGATAGGGAAAATAAACAACAATGCAAGACAAAATGCAAACGTGAATGCAAGCAAATGAAATGCAACGGAAAACCCTTCCCCAAACCAAATCGCACAATGTCCCCATTGTGCAAAATCATGTATTAAGAAGCAAAGGAAATTGGGATTTTGCGAGATAATAATTAAAATTGACATAAAGAAAGGACTCAAAAACTCACAAGACTTTAAGCGCAGCAAAAGGAAACCTCCCCAAACCAGCGTGAGCTAGGAGGTTTCAGTAGGCAGCAGTGCTACCAATAAGTACCTGAAAAGACAACAATACCACGTGTAATCTCGAGAAAGCAAAGTGGAAGCGGTAATTATGTGCGAAATGAGGAAAACAGAAGAAAACAGAAATTAAGCGGAGAATAAAGTGAAGGGAATACTCCCTTATCTCCGCAAATCGACCAAACACATCAGGGGAATGATCGAAAACAGGTACAGCAGCTCTGGGCGGTCGATCGACCACATCACCCAGTCGATCGACCAAGGTGAACAGCAACAGGAGCTTCTGGAATTCGCAACCCAGTCGATCGACCATAGGAGGCAGTCGATCGACTGGAAAACCTGTTGTAACTTCTTGATTTCATCTAATTAGCTCAATAAATTGAGCTATCAAGGTCTATAAACCTGCAATTACACACAATAACGCGCCCAAAATTGCGCAAAACCCAAAGCAATAGTCTAAAATGTATAAAATCCAAAACAAACTTAAAAGAGCGAAGTCTCGCGCACACAAAACTATAAAAAGAGTTTAACGAAAGCAATAAGAACAATGTTTTAGAAAAGCATTCGATCAACTAATAGTTGATCAAGAACGGCCACGGAATGGCCCACTTGGTCGGCTTCTGGCTACAAGAAGTAGCCTCAACGGTGCTCATCTTTTCAGCTGCACTCTTCTCAGCTCCAGCATCCGCAGAACTCAACGAATCAACATGTCGGACATCTTCCCATTCAATGACCTCTTCGGACTCGTCGGAATCCAGATCAGACTCCGTTGCTTTGACTGGCTCATCTTCGGGCTCCTCATCCGTGCTATAGATAAGGCATCCTAGACCGCCTCTTTGAACTATTGACTCCTTCACAGCTGGAGCGATATGCGGCTCGTCCTTCCCCAAACCAGCTCCTGCAATATCTAAAATAGAAGAATCTTCCTCCACTTTGCTCCCAGTCTGGGGTAGAGGTGTCACAACAGGAGTAGGGGTAGAGATGGGCATATCAGGAAGCATAAAATAAGATTTATTTTCAGAAACCGTATTGCAAGTGACGGGCCACATGGGGTCTTTCTTCCTTGCTGTTTGGGCAAAGACAATGGAGTGCTTCCTTACCTTAATGGTCAAAGTACCCGAACCAACATCAATAACTGCACCAGCAGTGTGCAGGAATGGTCTACCTAGAATAATAGGAATGTGGGAATCTTCGGGCATAACTAGTACCACGAAGTCAACAGGGAAGAAGAACTTCCCTATTTGCACGGGAATGTCCTCTAAGACTCCAATTGGCTGGACCGCAGAACGATCATCCATCTGTATTGTCATGTTCGTGACTGCAAACCTATTCAACTTTAACTTCTCAGCAAGACTCAAGGGCATTACACTAATACTGGCTCCTAGGTCACATAAGGCTTTCTCAATAAGAAATGTGCCAATATTACATGGGACTGAAAAAGTACCCGGGTCTTCTAGCTTAAGGGGTGCAGTATGGGTCAAATAAGAGCATGACTCCTCAGTTAGTGCGACAGTGTGCACAGTTTCAAGTGTCTTTTTCTTAGACAATAATTGCTTCATAAATTTCATGTAAGCAGGCACTTGATTGACTAATTCAAGAAAAGGAACTTGTACGTTTAAGCTACGAACAACATTTCAAACTTATTAAACGATACCTGTTCCTTCGTCAGCACCAATCTTTCTGGATAAGGGGCTGTAAGAAGTAACTTAGCCCTCTCCTCTAAATCTCTCATGCCGGCATTGGTGGACTTAGGCTGAAAGTCCATGACCTTCTCTTTGTTGAAGCTTGAACCCTCTTCAGACCATCTCAAATGTGAACCATTGACCGTCATCGGGTCGTACTTCGGAACCGGAACTAACCCATCAGCATTCGGGTCTGGCCTCAATATTTTCGGGGCGGTCGTATCCCGAAACAAATGATCCCTCAAGTTCTTAGGCATTGGAGGACGAAAAGAATCACTTTCAGCAGCGCTGTTAGTCGATCGACCGGGTTGGTCAGTCGATCGACTGACTTCTACAGGAACAGTAGCTACTGTTTGTCGCGGACTGGTCGATCGACTAGGTATGTCAGTCGATCGACTGACATACTTGCTGATCGTCTTTTTCTTGCTTTTGTTCGTCACTGCCTTCTTCTTGCTGGTTTCCGTCTCATCTTTTTCAGTGACGTCCTCAACCATAATGGGCCCATCAATGGTAGACCCACTGCTCAAAGTAATGGCATTAAGGGTCTCCTTTTGATCAGTTTGAGTCGGTAAATGTCCCGGAGCTCGAGTTGTATTTTTGCTAGCCAATTGAGCAATTTGGCTTTCTAGGATCTTCATCCCGGCCTCTCTTGCTTGAGACTCTTTCAGCAACAAATTCGTCAACTCATTGAAATCAGAACTTTGGGATTGTTGTTGCTGCTGAGGAACATACGGAAGCTTTTGATATGGCTGTTGCTGCTTATGAGGGGGCACATAAGTCTGCTGCTGCTGCTGCTGTGGAGGTTGAGTCGGATTCAAGACATTTTGGCTACTCCACCTCAGATTTGGATGGACATTCGACTCATAGTAAGTGTTTGTCTACCTATAATGTTGAAAGGCAGCACAAGACTCGAAGGGACTAGGACAATTTTCTGAAACATGTCCCTCAGCTCCACATCTTTTGCAGACGAAAGGACCGTCTGAAACAGCGTTCACATGATAGATCCCTCTTTTTGAAGCTCCTCCCAACTCGTACTTATCAAACCTTGCCGTGAGAGCTTCTAATGCCGCTACAGAAGGAGATTCAGCAGCTCTCCTTTGATTTCCTCTGGAATTTCCATACTCAGCTTTATGGGTGGCCAAGTCATCAATGATCTTTCACCCCTTAGTCTCTCCCATGTTCTCCTGGAATCTGCCACTGGCTGCCGCATCCATGATAGCCCTCTGATCGTCATAGAGCCCATTGTAGTACTGATTGCATATGCTCCATTTCTCAAACCCATGATGCGGAATGGTTCGCACCAGCTTCTTGAAACGCACCCACGCCTCATGAAAGTTCTCGCCAGGACCCTGTTTAAAGCTCGTGATCTGAGCTCTAATAGCATTAGTCTTCGTAGCAGAGAAATACTTCTTATAAAACGCCAAGGCCAGCAAATTCCAGTCGGTGATCCCATTAGCAGCTCGATCCAGGTCTCTGTACCACTCCCTTGTAGCATCTCGGAGTGAGAATATAAACATAGTCTCCTTCACCTGGTCCTGGGTCACACCGGTCGGCGGGGGTACAGAGCAGTAATAGTCAATAAATATCTCCATATGCTTGGCTGCATCTTCATTTGCAGCTCCCCCGAATTGCTTTCTCTCAACCAAGTTGATATAAGAAGGCTTCGGTTCAAAGTTTCTATCAGCTCCTGGTAATTCGAACCCCTTATATAGATTTGCAGCTGTCGGCTTAGAGTGACTTGCTATGGTCGCTCCTTCAGCCATCTCTAGAAAATCTGGAGAAGTGACTGTCTCAGCTGATGAAGTGGAAATGGGAGATGAAGGTGGATCCTCCTCAAACAGCTCGTTCTCGTAGTAACTAGAAAGAGTACTCAGCTCTTCCTCTGTCGGCAATACTCTAGATGATCGCCTCAACCCGCGCAAAGTCTTCTCAATCTCAGGATTGAACGATACTAATTCACCACCCTGTCGGCATTAATCGTTTCAATTGGCCCCTCACATTTGTTTGAAGAATTGGCGACTTGCTTAGCCTCTATATTCTCCAACTGCTTCACAAAATTCTTTGTTGATTCAATTCCAGCTGCTTCTATTTTCGCGACTTGAACCCAAAGAGCTCGGACCATTTCTCTCAATTCCGCGGTCTCATCTGAATTATGGACAGGAATTTCAACTCTTTCCTTGGACGCTTCAGAGGTCTCGAGCTTCTCGAGACGGGCAGTGATAGAAGTTATGAGTGTCACAACGACACTCATTTCATCACTTTGCTTTCGCGATTTTCCACGCGAACTTCCAAGCTCAGCTCTATGGACTGCCATCTCCTCAATAGTGTTCCAACCTTTATTCTGACCGGTATTATTTTGGAACCTACCATTCGCAGCTGCATCCAGGATGAACTTGTAATCATCATATAAAGCATTATAGAATAAGTTGCAAAGGTACCACTGCTGGAAACCATGGTGAGGGACAGCGCTAACTAAACTCTTGAAACGTCCCCATGCTTCACAAAATTTCTCATCAGGTCCTTGCTGGAAATTTGTAATTTTACGTCTCAAGGCATCTGTCTTTGCAAGTGGGAAGTATTTCTTGTAGAAGGCTAACGCTGGAGATGTCCAATCTGTGACTCCAGCGGCTACCCTATCAAGGTAGCGGTACCAATCTCGCGCCGAATCCTTCAAGGAGTATAAGAACATTATCCCCTTCACTTCATCCTGGGTCACCCCAGCCGGTACAGGTATGGAAAAGCAGTAGACTGTGAAAATTTCCATATGCTTCAAAGGATCCTCGTTCGGTAGACCAGCAAACTAATTTCGCTCCACTAAATCAATATAAGAGGAACGAAATTCAAAGTGACCAGTAATAGGGGTAGGTAACACGTGTCCCTTTGGAATATGCTGCTCTTTTGGCTGAAGATTGTCATATATCGTAGTCATATTCGCAAAACTGATAGTACTCAAGTCTTCCTCTCAAAAACCTGTCTTCTAACTGTGCAAAAGCAAAACTAGAAGCAAGAGTAAGCAACGGCCTCAAGGAACCAAAGTTCCTTGAGACAAGAAAGATAAACTAAAAATAAAGCAAATAGAATTACACCGTCTCGCCGGCAACGGCGCCAAAATTGGATACCGTCGTTTTGTATCAAAATTAAATTTATAAATCCAAACTAAGACTATAGCTAGTGATAGTAAGGGTCGAGCCACAGAGAGACAAGATCAATTTTGTTTGCTATTTTCAGTCTATAAAAGTAACAATTAAGTGGGGTTTTGAATTGGTTGATTCTAAAGACTAATTGACAAAATAAGAAAATTCTCAAACAAGATAAAAAGAAGATCGGGAACTTCGGTTCACCATGGTTAAGGTCAGGTCAATAAGGTAGCAGAGGTCCTATAATACGGTCTCAGGAAATCTGAGCAAGCCTTTCGATCAATGCTCAAAGTAACATTACGGTCTTCTAATTCCCTAGAATTTCTCAAAGCTTTCGCTCATAGGAAATTCCAATCTAATGACAACTTTAATTACTAATCGTTCAATCTAGTAAAAAGGTTTATCAAAAGAAAACAAGATCGATATGGAAGAAAATCTTACTAATAAAATTGACCCTATTTTACGCCATGGCTCACCTCGTTCCCAATCAATAAAATTAGCTATGCATGATTAAAACTATAACAATTGCGAAATTGAAGGCAAGGAATGGGATTGACATAATTGAAATTGAATTTAAGACAAAAGAATAAAACTGAATTTCTTGAATAAAACTAATAATAACAAGAATTAAATTGATTAGAAATAATGAAGATGGAAATTGCATTAAAACTTACTAAGAATTGATGAACAAAGGCAATTGAATTGCAATCCGTAGTCTACCTTTCTTCCCCAAAAACTAGATCTAAAACTTGAGTTCCTCTCTAATGAAAAGCATAACCTAATTTATTCATCTGTTCTACTGATAAACGATGCCCAAAAGTTAATTACAATTGGGCTTTTTAAAAGTCTAACACGAAAAATCAATAACAGCTGCGAAACCTGGTCGATCGACTGAGTAGCATGGTCGATCGACCAGCCAGAAACAATGCAGTAGCTCCTGCTGAAATTCCACGGTCGATCGACTGAAGAGCTTGGTCGATCGACCAACTGAGCTATGCAGTGACTTCCTTCTTTCTTCAAATCAGGCCACTTTACTCCAATGCACGCATCCCAAGGTGAGTGAGTACGAACTCCCTTCTTCCAAGCTTCCCTGAAGTTGCCTCCGGAGGACGATTTAGGCTTGATTCAGCTCACTTCCACTCATTCCTACAATAAATCATAGAAATCGCAAAGTAAACTAACTACATCCCATACTTAGCCTACCATTGTGCATACTGTTTGTGGTTTGGCATGGACAACCATTGTGGACGGTATATACGCCATTGGACACAGTATTTATAAGAATGGTAGGCTCCCCGGCAACGGCGCATATACTGTGCATACTGTGCATTGGACACAGTATTTATACTATGCATTGGACACAGTATTTATGGGGTTGCTAAACCGTCCATACTGCTATATGGGTCGGTCCCTTAATAGGTATTATAACTTGCATTAGAAGCTCTCACGGCGAGATTTGACAAGTACGAGTTGGGAGGAGCTTCAAAAGGAGGGATTTACCATGTAAATGCTGTTTCAGATGATCCTTTCGTCTGTAAAAGATGTGGAGCTGAGGGACATGTTTCAGAAAATTGTACTAGTCCCTTTGAGTCTTGTGCTGCCTTTCAACATTATAGGCAGACAAACACGTACTATGAGCCGAATGTCCATCCAAATCTGAAGTGGAGTAGCCAAAATGTCTTGAATCCGACTCAACCTCCACAGCAGCAGCAGCAGCAGACTTATGTGCCCCTCATAAGCAGCAGCAGCCATATCAAAAGCCTCCGTATATCCCTCAGCAGCAGCGACAATCACAAGGTTCCGAATTTACTGAGTTGAAAAACCTGTTGCTAAAAGAGTCCCAAGCTAGAGAGGCCGGGATGAAGATGTTAGAGAGCCAAATTGCCCAATTGGCTAGGAAGAATACAACTCGTGCTCCGGGACATTTACCGACTCAAACGGAGCAAAAAGAGACCCTTAATGCTATCACCTTGAGGAGTGGGTCTACCCTTGATGGGCCCATTATGGTTGAGGACGTCACTGAAAAGGATGAGGCGGAACCAAGCAAGGAGAAGGCAGTGACGAACAAAAGCAAGAAAAAGACGATCAGCAGGTATGTCAGTCGATCGACTGGGCCGTTCTGCGACAACCAGAAGCTACTGTTCCTGTAGAAGTCGGTCGATCGACTGACCAACCCGGTCGATCGACTGACAGCGCTGCTGAAAGTGATTCTTTTCGTCCTCCAATGCCTAATAACTTGAGGGATCATTTGTTTCGGGGTACGACTGCCCTGAAAATATTGAGGCAAGACCCAAATGCTGATGGGTCAGTTCCGGTTCTGAAGTACGACCCTATGTCGATTAATGGTTCACATTTCAGACGGTCTGAAGAAGGGTCAAGCTACAACAAGGAGGAGGTTATGGACTTTCAGCCTAAGTCCACCGATGCCGGCATGAGAGATCTAGAGGAGAAGGCTAAGTTACTTCTTACAGCCCCTTATCCGAAGAGATTGGTGCCGACGAAGGAACAAGTATCGTTTAATAAATTTGGAAATGTTGTTCGTTGTTTAAACGTACAAGTTCCTTTTCTTGAATTAGTTAATCAAGTGCCTGCTTACATAAAATTTATGAAGCAATTACTGTCTAAAAAGAAGTCATTTGAAACTGTTCATACTGTCGCACTAACTGAGGAGTCATGTTCTTATTTGACCCATACTGCACCCCTTAAGCTAGAAGACCCGGGTAGTTTTTCAGTCCCATGTAATATTGGCACCTTTCCTACTGAGAAAGCCTTATGTGACCTAGGATCCAGTATTAGTGTAATGCCTTTGAGTCTTGCTAGGAAGTTAAAGTTGAACAGGTTTGCAGTCACCAACATGACCGTACAGATGGCTGATCGCTCTGCGGTCCAGCCAATAGAAGTCTTAGAGGACATTCCCGTGAAAATAGGGAAGTTCTTCTTCCCTGTTGACTTCGTGGTACTTGATATGCCCGAAGATACCCACATTCCTATCATTTTGGGTAGACCATTCCTGCACACTGCTGGTGCAGTTATTGATGTTGGTTCGGGTACTTTGACCTTTAAGGTAGGCAAGCATTCCATTGTCTTTGCCCAGATGGCTAGGAAGAAAGACCCCATGTGGCCCGTCACTTGCAACACGGTTTCTACGCCTATTCCTGTTGTAACCCCTCCGCCCAAGATTGGGAGCAAAGTGGAGGACGATTCTTCTGTTTTAGATATTGCAGAAGCTGGTTTGGGGAAGGAAGAGCCGCATGTTGCTCGAGCTGTGAAGGAGCCAATAGTTCAAAGAGGCGGTCTAGAATGCCTTAGCTATGGCACGGATGAGGAGCCCGAAGATGAGCCAGTTAAAGCAACGGAGTCTGATCTGGATTCCGACGAGTCCGAAGAGGTCATTGAATGGGAAGATGTCCGACATGTTGATCCGTTGAGTTCTGCGGATGTTGGAGTTGAGAAGAGTGCGATTGAGAAGATGAGCACTTTGTTGAGGCTTACTTCTTGTAGCAGGAAGCCAACCAAGTGGGCCATACCGTGGCCGTTCTTGATCAACTACTAGTTGATCGAATGCTTCATAAACCATTTATTTTATTGTTTTGTTAAGACTATTTACCGTTTTTCGTGTGCGCGAGACTTCGCTCTTTTAAGTTTGTTTGGGATTTTTAAACACTTTTGACTATTGCTTTGGGTTTTGCGCAATTTTGGGCGCGTTATCATGTGTTTTTACAGGAATATAGACCATGTTAGCTCAAGTTAGTGAGCTAATTCGAAGAAATCAGAAAGTTACAGCAGGTTTTCGATCGATCGATCGCCTCCTATGGTCGATCGATCGGGTGCGAGTTCAAGCTCTGTTCTTTGTTCACTTTGGCCGATCGACTGGGTGATGTGTTCGATCGACCGCCCAGAGCTGATGTACCTAGTTTCGATCATTCCCCTGCTGTGTTTGGTCGATTTGCGGAGTCAAGGGAGTTATTCCCTTCATTTTATTCTCCGCTTAATTTCTGATTTCTTCTGTTTTCTTCATTTTGCGCATAATTTTACCGTCCCAATATTGTTTTCTCGGTTTTATGCGTGGTATTGTTGTCTTTTCAGGTACCTATTAGTAGCACTGCTGGCTACTAAAACCTCCTAGCTCACGCTGGTTTGGGGAGGTTTCCTTTTGCTGCGCTTAAAGTCTTGCGAGTCTCCATGTCTTCACTTCATGTCTTGTTTCCTTAATTTTCTCGCAAATTCCCGTTTTCCCTTTTTTCTTCATTATATGATTTTGAACAATGGGGACATTGTGCGATTTGGTTTGGGGAAGTTAAGGGTTTTGCGTTGCATTTCATTTGCTTGCATTCACGTTTACATTTTTGTCTTGCATTGTAGTTTATTACCCTATATATATACAAAAATCCAAAAAAATTGAAAATTTTCAAAAAAATGCACGTTTATTTTAGCATATAGGTCGAGTCGGAACGGTAGTATTTCGATGATGACATTGCATTTGCATCTGTTTATGCCTGAGCCTTGCAAATTGACATGTTATTAGTAGAATCAATATGCATAATCTACGAGTTTTCGTTAAATTTCTTGCTGGACTTGAGACTCGACTTTGATTTTTGGCAAACTACCTTATATTCTGAGATTTAGAGCTTATAACTGGTGACATTCATGACCAGTTTATCTAGGAATGTGAGTAGTACTCCTTATGAGACATGTTACATTAATGTGCATAATTATGAATTTAATCTGCTTAATACCTGTATGCATTCGGTTTGTGGTTAGTTGACACATGTGGTAGAGGTTTTCCTTTATTCATTTTGCCCATAAGCTCCACACTGCCAAAAACAGCCTTTTTGTCCCATTACTACATCCTACATTTAGCCTGCTCTTGTCAAGCTAGTAGTTTACGTTCTTGGGGTTGTAACTTCGTTTTTGGTGGCATATGCTCATTTTGAGATGAAGTTGGGAAGTTGGAAAAAGGAAAGGAAGAAAAGAAATAGAAAAGAGAAAGAGAAAAAAAAAGGAAAAAAAAAGGATTCGGAAAAGAAAAAAAAAAAGAGTGCTGTACTGTTTAATGCAGTCAATCGACTGCTCTACTTGGTCGATCGACTGGAGTCCGAGGAAAGAGAAAGAATCAATTCGCATAATTCAAAGTCTTTATTATATGGCAATTTTTGCTCCCATGTTGCATTTGTATCTTATGGGGAGTTGATTAATTATTATGGAGATTGCGAAATTTGTGCTTCAATTTAGCACCGGGTTTTATTGTTGATTTTGAACAAGATGTTGGATGTTATCATATGGTTTTGTTAGGTACTAGCTTGATCGTCTATACCTTCACATTCCCATAAATGTTTTGCCTCTTCTTACCCATTACCTCACATATCCACATATTTACCTCGGCATGTGTCATGGTCATTTGTTTGGTTGGAATGCATATGTACGGTTGTAGAGATTATTTTCATATTAGATTGCAGGCATGTTCTTATAGGTCGTAGTTAGGTGAGAGTCACTACAAAATGAATTCTTTCTATTTTTACATATATTCACCTTGTGCTTATTTGAGTGATTTGAGCGACCCGTGAGAGTCCAATTTGATAAGTCTCTACAGTTGACGGTTCAGCAGTTTTTAACGACTCCATAACTCGTTTTGCATGATTTATACGCTAATTGATTGTTGGTTATTGCATTAAATTGGTTTAAGCTATACGGTTTGCGTTTCGCTCTGAGATTGAACTCGTTCCATTTGGTTTTAGGATCGAGTCTAGTTCTTGCTTGGGGACAAGCAAGGGTTTGGTTTGGGGAAATTTGATGCGTGTCCTAAATATGATGTTTTACACCCCATTTTACACGCATTTCAGAGCTCATTTGTGTAGTTTATGCTACTATTTGCCCCATTTCGTCTACTTTCGTATTTTTATGTAATATTGCAGATTTATGCGGAAATGAGTAGATATTGAGCTAAATCCGTCCCCAAGTATCTTGCATTGCATTCGACATGAAAATTTTACTCAAGGAACGAGCTTGGTGCGCATTTCGAGGCCTGAAAGTCTAATCCACGAAATTTTTGAAGCAAAGTACCAGCTACAGTGGTCGATCGACTGATTCCTTTGGTCGATCGACCAAGGCACGAGGATCAGAAGCTACTGCTCAGCGTAGGTTGGTCGATCGACTAAGCAACATGGTCGATCGACCAGACCGTGATTCAAACGTGAATTAAAAGATCGAGGAATTTGAAGCCCATTGTAAATTAGGTTTTGGAATAAGAACTACGTTGTATTCTATATAACGTAAGCTAGGTTTACAGAGTTTTTCATTCAGTTTTCATCTAGGTTTTACCATTCAGTTCGAAATACAATTCAACATTCATAGTTTAGTTCGTTCTTTAATAAAGTTTCGGTTTTTGCATTCGGTTCTGATCTTCCCTTTACAAATCATTTACACGGTATTCTTCTGTTTTTTTATTCAATTTGTTGCTTCCATTCGTAGTATTGGATTGCAAGTTAGATCTCCCGAAACCATAATTATCGTTTTATGTTAGTCTTTCATTATATTAATTCAAGCATGAATTCAGTAGTTTATTTCATCAATCTTGTTGTTGTTTTCGTAATAATCATGAGTAGCTAATTTATTCGTGCTAGGATGTAGGAATCTGTAGTTAGGCGGCATTAGAATTAATATGGCCTGAAATCGCGTGTTGGTCGATTGACCGCCATACCTAGTCGATCGACTGGGTTCCCTGGTCGATCGATTGGCCACGTGAGGTGTTACCTTCGTTTTAATTGATTTAATTCTATATTTTACGAATCGAGTGCACGCGACTAGTTGAATGTTTAGGTTTTGACTGACCCATTAGATCGAAAGATAGGGCAAGTTGTTAGACCACCAATTAAAATGACTAAACTATGCTGAGATCGAAAGATATGTAAAGTTTAGGTTATTAGTCACTTTTCAGGACGAGAGTCAGTATTAGTGATATTAGGGACCCGTAGCGAGATCGAAAGATGCTACTTGATAAGAGTGGACCGAGAGGACCTCTTGTTTTCCCGCCTCATGTGTTTGATTTAGACCTACTTAGTATGCTGCCGCCGAAACTATAGTGAACCGACCATCCTAGTACCCTTCTTTATTTTTGATTTAATACATTTCTTTAGTTTAATTTATATTTCATTGCCTTTAGCTATAGACCAAATCAAAGCAAACCCCCACACACTGTTACTTTAGGACTAAATTTAGACAACTAATAATTACATCTGCCTCTCTGTGGTTCGATCCTGTTACCACTAGCTTCTGTTAGTTTTAATAGGTATTATAAATATTATTTTTGGTACTCACAACGAAGGGTATCAAATTTTGGCGCCGTTGCCGGGGAGGCAATTAGTCACTTGAAACTGTGCATACTGTCCTTTCTTAATACAAGTTCGTATTTGGCATGAAATTTAGTCGCATTTTAACTTGCATGAGAAGCTATCACGGCATACTGTGCATACTGTGCATTGGACACAGTATTTATGCTTGGCTAAGTATGGGATGTAGTCTCCACTATTAGCAACCCCTGCAATGGCGGTCCATTGGACACAGTATTTATGCTTGGCTAAATGGGACAGGAATGTCGGTCCACACAACATATGCGCCGTTGCCGGGGAGCCTACCATTCTTATAAACTGTGCATACTGTCACCTAACTACGACCCCCGAATTGGTTCCCCGGCGCCAAAATTTGATACCCGTCGTTGTGAGTACCAAAAATAATATTTATAATACCTATTAAAACTAACAGAAGCTAGTGGTAACAGGGTCGAACCACAGAGAGGCAGATGTAATTATTAGTTGTCTAAATTTAGTCTAAGGTAACAATGATGTGGGGGTTTTATTGAATTGGTCTATAACTAATGAGCAATAAACTAAAGTAATGTATAAAATAAAATATAAAAGGGGTACTAAGACGGTCGGTTCACTGTAGTTTCGGCAACAGCATACTAAGTACGTCCGAAATAAACACAAGAGGCGGGAAAACAAGAGGTCCTCTCGGTCCACTCTCAACAAGTAGCATCTTTCGATCTCGCTACGGGTCCCTAATATCACTAGTACTGACTCTCGTCCTGAAAAGTGACAAATAATCTAAACTTTACCTATCTTTCGATCTTAGCACAGTTTTGTCATTTTAATTGGTAATCTAACAACCTTCCCTATCTTTCGATCTAATGGGTCGGTCAAATACTAAGCATTTAACTCGTCGCGTGCACTCGATTTGTCAAATATAGAATTAAATCAATTAAAACGAAGGTAACACCTCATGTGGCCAGTCGATCGACCAGGGAACCCAGTCGATCGATCGGCTTTGGGAACTCATAATATTGATGAAAACAACAACAATATAAACGAAATAAACCACTGAATTCATGCTTAAATTGATTAAATAACAAGTAACAATAAACGATAATTTGCTTTGGGAAACTAACTAGCAAATCTACACTATGAACGGAATATAAGCAATAAAACAGAAGAAGAACAGGAGAATACCGAATGGAAGAATTGCAGGAATAGAATCCAAAAACTGAATGCAATTGTAAATTGTACGAAAACAATATTGAAACCCTAATTATTTGATAATCTAAAACCTAAGTAAAACTGAATAAAAACTAGATGTAAAACTTGATTCCGATTCTCAAAAACAAAGCTACGTTATATAGAATACAACGTAGCACTTATTTCCTAAAACCTAATACAATGGGCTTTAAACTTCTCGATCTTTTAATTCACGTCTGAAAGAGCGTCTTGGTCGATCGACCAAGCAAGGCAGTCGATCGACTGCTCTTCGCTGAACAGTGGCTACTGGAACTCGTGGGTTGGTCGATCGACTATGGGCAGCGGTCGATCGACTGAAGTAGCTGATACTTGACTTCGAACTTCTCGTGGATTTGTCTTTCGGGCCTTGAAATGCGCACTAAGCTCGTTCCTTGAGCAAATGCTTCACGTCAAATGAAATGCAAGATACTCATGGACGGATTTGGCTCAATATCTACTCATTTCCGCATAAATCTGCAATATTACATAAAAACACGAAAGTAAACGAATTGGGGCAAATAGTAGCCTTAAACTACATAAATGAGCTCTGAAATGCGTGTAAAATAGGGTGTAAAACATCATATAAATGACACGCATCAAACTTCCCCAAACGAAACCCTTGCTTGTCCCCAAGCAAGAACTAGACTCGATCCTAAAACCTAGTGGATCGAGTTCAATCTCAGAGCGAAATGTAACATCTAAAGCCTAAACCAAGTTAATGCATTAACTAATGATGCGTATCATTTATATGATGTTTTACACCCTACTTTACACGCATTTCAGAGCTCAATTATGTAGTTTATGCTACTATTTTCCCTATTTTCGTCTACTTTCGTGTATTTGTATAATATTGCAGAAATGTGAAGAATCCAGCGGAAATCGAGCCGAATCCGTCCCTAAGTACTTAGCATTGCATTTGACATGGAGTAGTGACTCGGGAAGCGAACTTGGTGCGTATTTCAAGGCCTGAAAGACATATTTGAGAGAGTCGTAGAAGCGGATTACCAGCTATAGGGGTCTATAGACTGACCTACATGGTCTATAGACTCTCAGAATACTTCTCGGCATTACAGGCTGCTTCAGATGGCAATATCTCGAGTTCTATTGCTGATAATCGAGTAATTCTAGTTGGAGGTGAAAGATTATCCTCTTAGCTTTCCAACGCCGCGTAGAACGCCTGATTTAACCAAGTAACAAAGAAATGGCAGCTGTTTTAAGATCGGTGCGCGCTTCAGAATTCGTAAGAATGCATTCCTGTACAGCGCCTGTGGTCGATCGACTGTTCCTAGTGGTCGATCGACCACCCCACGACTCTGATGCGCAAATTAAAGTTGGAATTCCGAAGCCCAATGTAATTAGGTTTTAAGAATAAGAGTTACGTGACATTCCTATTTAACGTAACCCCTGCCTACCTTATATTGATTCATTCAATAAGCTTAGTTTCATCTAGTTTTTCATACTACTTTACTTTAGGGTTCATTCACAATCAATCTTTATCAATAAAGTTCTTATTGCGGATTTGTTCATTTCCCTTTGAATTCCGGTAATTCTTGTTCCTTTACTTCAGTTTGCTCTACTGTTTTATTAGTTTAGAAATTGCTAGTTTAGATCCCTTGAACCCTAGATTAGTTTATGCGTTATTATTGTTATAATTATTCGATCATGTCTTTCTTTAGAGCTTTTACAAATTTTATTGTAGTTATTATCGATATTATGAGTAGCTAAATCAACCCCGCTAAGATGTAGAGGAGCTATAGCGTAGATGGCATAAATTATAGGCGATTTCGACTCACGGTATGGTCGATCGACCGGTACCCATGGTCGATCGACTGGTTACGCGTCTGGTTTTGCTTTGTTTGTTTCGTTAAGTGCTTTATCTTTCAATGAGACCGAGAGGAGACTTGATAGATGTTTAAACTTGACCATCCCGTAGATCGAGAGATAGGAATGGACAATAATTAACGAATTAAAATGGCTAAATTGCTAAGATCGAGAGATAACATGATGTAGTTTGCATTAGGAATCATTAATCAATAACGAGAGTTAGTATTAATGAGACTTAGGGATTAGTAGCATAGGCCGAGAGGTAGCTACTATTTAACATGGACCGAGAGGACTTGTTTTCCCTATCCTTCGCGACCGTATTTCGAAGTTACCTAGGATTATGTGCCATCGCAGCTATAGTGAACCGACCGTCTTAGCTCTTCTTTTGTCATTTGCTTACTCTAAATTTTATTCTTTGCCTATTTATTTTTGCATTTTAGACTTAGATAAACTTTAATCCAAAACCCCCAGAATTTCATAGACTAAAATTAAAACAATTAGAATTCCCTACCTCCCTACGGATCGACCCTTACTACCACTTGCTAGTAGTAGTTTGGTTTTATAAATATTATTTTTGATACTTACTTCGACAGGTATCAAATTTTGGCGCCGTTGCCGGGGAGGCAGCGCTAGTTTTAGTTGTTTTTTTATTTTAGTATGTGTTTCGCCGCAAGGGAAAACTGAGTACCTTGAGGCAGTTCTTACCATTTCCTCTAGTGTTTTTTTGTTAGGTCCTACAGGTCCTATCTACAGTACTTTAGAAGGGTGCACCCATGTTCCATTCTCAGGAGCAGCAGGTGCCGTTTTGTGGGAGATGCGGCGGAGCGGGACACACATCTGAGGCATGCAGGAACCCTAAGGAGAAGATGTTTGCTTTTCATCAACTTCAGCTCGACAATTCGTATAATTACAATCCTACTTCACTGCATCAACCATATGTGCCTCCTTATGAAGCCCCACCACCATCCACTCCGTCACAGCAAGAGTCAAATAATGAAGTTGCAGAGTTGATAAGTCTAGTAAAGCTGCTTAAATTTTTTTTATTCTGTCTTGTTTTGACTCTTTTTTTTTACTTTATCACATTCAAATCCTCAATTCTTTTTTTGTACTATGCTTAACTCGTGAAATTTTTCGCAATATTTTAGAGTTTGGTAGAAAGTAAATTATATCGTCGTGAAAAAAAAATGTATTAATTTAAAATTGATGCGGCTCTGACGCGTATTCATCAAAGTAATGGAATTTTTTTGTGACCAATTGTAATATCTGAAAACACGCATTTTATTCATTCGAATTAGAAGTGTACTCTTTTTCTAGTTATGTATTCTTTCAAGATTCAAGACCTAAAAAAAAAGAGACTAAATGCATGGATTGGCTACTTGTAATAGACTTCATGTTTGATACAACTACTAGATCTAGAGGTACAGAAAAGTAATGCGGCAAATGAGGTCTCAATCATGGAGCTGAAATCTCAAATTGCTACATTAGACAAGAATGCAGCTGAGATACCGAGTCAATTCCACTCTCTGAATCAGCGTATTGAGACCGTACATGCAATGACGCTGAGGATCGGGTCTGCTCTCGATGGACCCGAGAAAGCTGCTGAAAAAGGGAAGAAGAAAAAGGGCGAGAAAAAGACGATCAACAGTAATCACGGTCGATCGACCACATCACCCGATCGATCGACCGATCCGCGAAATGACACGACTTGATATCGTTGAAATCGATCGATCGGGCCGACCAACATGGTCGATCAACTGAGGAAGCAGCTGATGACGAACCATTCCATCCTCCAATGCCAGATAACTTGAGGGATTACTTGTTTCGGGGTACTATAGCTCCGAAATCATCGAGGCAAGATCCAGATGCTGATGGGTCCTTTCCGATTCCAAAGTATGACCCTACGACGGTCAATGGTTCATTCCTGAGACGGACTGAAGAAGGGTCAAGTTACAACAAAGACAATGTAGTGGATTTTCAGCCTAAGTCCACTGATGCCGGTATGAGAGACCTAGAGGAGAGGGCAAAGCTACTTCTGACAGCTCCTTATCCGGAAAGACTAGTGCCAACCAAAGATGAGGTAACGTTTGATAAATTCAAAGATTTAGTGCGTAGTCTTATTGTGCAAGTACCTTTCTTAGAGCTAGTTAATCAAGTACCTGCATATATGAAGTTTTTGAGACAGTTGCTAGCTAAGAAAAGGTCTTTGAATGTTGTCGAGTCTGTCCAATTAACTGAGGAGTCTAGTTCATATTTAACTCACAAAGTCGCCCGTAAACCGCCCTCGACCCATGTAGTTTCTCTGTCCCCTGTAATATTGGTACCTTCTCAATTGAGAAGGCACTATGTGATTTAGGGGCTAGTGTCGATGTTATGCCCTTGAGTCGGCTAAGAAATTGGGATTGACTAGATTTGCTATTACCGACATGGTGTGCAAATGGTCGACCGTTCGCAGATTCGGCCAAGTAGGGGTCTTAGAGAATGTGCCTGTTCAAATTGAAAAATTCTTTTTCCCTGTTGACTTTGTTGTTTTGGATATTCTTGAAGATGTCAACACCCCAATTATTTTGGGAAGACTGTTTCTCGCGCATCTTTGGTGCAATAATTGATGTAGGGGAAAGAACTTTGAGATTTAAGGTAGGGAAGCACTCTATTATGTTTGCCAGTCCCCTAGGAAGAAAGACCCCATGTGGCCCATGACTTGTAATATGATTTCGAAAGAAATCTTATTTTGTGCTTTCGATGTGCCCGCCCGTGCCTATTCCTGTTATGACACCTCCGCCCCGAGAATGGGAGCAAATTGGAGGAAGATTCCTCTATTTTGACTGTTGCAGGAACTGGTTTGGGGAAGGAAGAACCGCTCGTTGCTTCAACTGTGAAGGAGCCAATTGTTCAGAGAGGCGGTCTAGGATGTCTTAGCTATGGCACTGACGAGAAGCCAGATGAGGAGCCCAAGAAGAAGGAGCCAGTCAAAATTTCGGAGTCGGATCTTGAGTGTGAGGAGCTAGAAGATGATGGCTATGCTTGGGAAGATGCTAGGGATGATCCATTGAGTATTCCAGTCGGAGTAGAGTGGAGTCCAGCTTCTGAGATGAGCACTGCGGAAGCTACTTCATGTAGACAGAAGCCTTAGTCGGAGATTTTCCACAGTTTTCGTTGATCTATGCGTTTCTTAGACCTTTTAAGATCTATTTTACTGCTTTTAGACTATTTATCGTTTTTCGTGTGCGCGATACTTCGCTTTAATAAGTTTGCTTAGGATTTATTTAGACTTTAGACAGTTATTTTGGGTGTTGCGCAATTTCGGGCGCGTTATTATGTGTATTTGCAGGTTCATAGACCATATTAGCTCAATTTATTGGGCTAATTCGAAGAAAATCGAACTTACAAAGAGTTTCCCGATCGATCGATCGCCTCCTATGGTCGATCGACTGGGCTGCGTATTCCAGGAGCTTCTGTTCCTGTTCACTCTAGTCGATCGACTGGGTGATATGGTCGATCGACCATGTTCGCTGCTGTACCTGTTTTCGATCATTCCCCTGCTGTGTTTGGTCGATTTGCGGAGTTGAGGGAGTCTTTACTCCACTTTATTTTCCAACTCATTTCTGTTTTCTTCTGTTTCTTTATTTTACACATAATTTTGCGTTTAATAAATTATTATATCGGAATTACGCGCGGTATTTTCTGTCCTTTCAGGTATTTATTGGTAGCACTACTGGCTACTGAAACCTCCTAGCTCACGCTGGTTTGGGGATAAAAATTACTCTTATTTTCATCTTTAGCCCGGAACACATGCGACTACGGTCAACAATACTTCCGTTGAGCTCAATCCAAATTTCGATGTAATAACATTTTATTACCCCACTTCGCCAACGTAACAAGGTTTGTATTACGGTGAAGCCGGATTAACTCCCTTATGAAATTGGTACTTCATGGGTTTCTACTATTTGGTAAGGCTTTTTCTAAATTGTTAATATGTGAGAGGTCTTGTCAATTTATTATCTATCACGTTTTAAGTGAACTAAAGCGGTGAACTACGATAATTATAATTGACACGGTCGATGACTCGATATGATATGTATGTGTTGTTATGGCGATTTGGCAATGCATGTAACATATTAAAAGAAATGCAAAGCAATAAATAAAATTCCTAGTATGGCCTTCCTAAAAATAGAAAATCAAATAATCTATTACATATTCGGAAACCAACTCCTTTGGTCCCTTGAATCTTCAAGTGGCATGCCTCCCAAGACACCGTCTTTGTCGGATCACCTTTCCGAATGGCACCGTCTTTGAAGATGCTCCATAATTACAAATAATAATAAAATACAAAGCTATTCCTATTATACATTTGTAAAATGGAAAAAACTATTAAAATAAAAATAAAAGTGATACGAGATCACATTAAATTACAACCGAATCAATATTCCCTTTCATTACGGGTAATATTGATTAAAACTAAGGCCATACTAAGATAAAATTACATAATTCAAAATTATATAAATAAAAGACATTCAACAATTGAAATATGCAGCATTATAATATGTACCAATCATGCAAAATCATGTGCCAAATCGCCCTATTTAACTTATGTCGTACATATAACCCGGTTTCATGGAAATGCGTGATAATAACCTTTTAAAATCACTAATTAACACTTAAATCACATCTATGCTCAAGTTAATTATCCTAACACATTTTAGGACTCAAAACTCAGTCATCACTAAATTTTTGACAATAATTCAACTTGATTTAATTTTATGCTCATTTTTGACCTTAAAAACACAATATTTATGAAATAAATCCAAATTAAATCATAAAATTTTCAAAATTTGAATTTTAAATTTTTGAACATTCTGGAATAAATCCATGACACTCATAATGTCAAAAATAATGGTTAAAATTTTCGAATTAATTTTGAGAAAATATAGTTGCATTTTTATCGTTTTTATCTCATTGATGCATAAAGTATCCGAAAATTACTCCAATAATTTTTACAACTTTAGATCTGATTAGTGGGATATTAATGCAACTTAAAATAATTTTCTCAAGCCATGCAATACGTTTTAGCTAATGTTTGCTAAAATAGTCACTATTTATGCCATTTTTACTCAAAAATCCATAAATCATGCTAAAGAAGATATTTAAATCTAGAAATTTACATAATCTCTGTAAATCTTTCATGTGACATCATATTAAAAGCTCATGGCTTAATTCGAAATTTAACTATTTTTAACCATTTTACCTCTTTTAATCCATCTTTATCTCATAAAAATCATAAATCATGCAAAATTAATCAAATTAACTCGTCCTTTTACACACAACTTGTAAAATATGCATGTGAGGTCATATAAATTTTCCAAGGTTAGAAACGAAATTTAACTATTTTTAGCATTTTAATTCCCATTTTAGTCATAAAAATGTAATAAAATGACCAAAAATCCTTAAAATGAGCAATAAATTTCCATGAATCATAAAAATGACCTCAAAAACATTTTAGGATCAGAATATATAACATGCATGGTGATTTCGTGGCTTATACTTATAAATCACAAATTTTTAAGTTTTATATGTTAACCTTTTAACTCGGAAAAACAATAACCGATTATGCATGCAACATCCTTATGCTCTGATACCAATTGTTAGGTTCATATACCTATTATTAGACTCCTCTAATAGTGAACTAATTAACTTGTTAATTATTTGTTCTTTAGATCTAGTGCATGCATAACAAAATGAAAGATTTATAAGAAAACAATGTCCCTTACATTGTTAATTTCGGTTTTATGGGCACAAGTAAGGTCTCCTACCTTCACTTGTTCTTGAGCTATGATGAGTAATAGGATGATCCTCCAAAGACCTCAAGTATAGAAGTCACTCCTCTTGATTGCACCCAAGATTATCCCTTATCCCCACTAAATAATATTTGCTAGATATTTGTTTAGTAGTTTACCTTAAAATTGATTACTAATACTCATATATTACACTAATAATATTAGTAATCTTTATGAACAAATTGAATCAAAACTCATATTTTGATAGAGAGAAAACTATGAACAAAATGGAGGTTTTGCATGTAAGAATGAGAGAGTGACTTATGAGAGAATAAGTGAGTAATCTTTACCAAAATGTTCCCCTCTCTCTTCCTTGAAAAACCCGGCCAAAGTGCTCTTAATAAGAGCATTTTGGTCTTCTCTAAATGCCTTTCACAATGTTCTAAAAGTTTAGGTAATAGTGTAGGTATGTCATAATATGTTGGAGAATCTTCCAACAAGAAAATGACAAAAACAAAAGCAACTCAACCATCCTACCATATGGACGGTTTACTTAGTGTATATGGGTCCATTTTTGTCTTATAATATTTGTCCCACAAATGCTTATAAGTCTTATGATTAATTATCTTACATAATTAAATATTAATTTGATCATACAACAATTATGACACAAATTAATAAACATATATTCACTCAACTTATTGAGTAGTATTTTATCATTATATCAACATATAATGGGTCCCATAATAGCTAGTTAGTTAAATTCACAACCTCTTGTAAATGTAAATAACTAATTACCTCTACCTCGAAACATTTATAAAACCTCAACATAATTTAGTGAATTAACATATTAATCCACTAAATGTGATCTTATTTAATCACATTAACATAAGATACATATTTCCTCTTATTAAAAATAAATTGTTCATTTTTAAGGAATTAATCAACTTGTATCGACATACAATTAATTAACTTTTTAGATAAAGGCATCATCCTTTAGGTGTGACCTTAAGGGATCAACTGACCACCACCGCCCCCACGTAACGTCAAACTCTAGCAAGCCAATCGTTACCGATTAATGTTGATCAATTGACTATATAATTGAATCATCCCTTACGTATTCTTTATATGAGATTTAATAATGATATTTAAATCTTGTGATCGCACTATTGTTGAGGACACATTTCCCAACATAGATGGCATAAATTATAGGTGATTTCGACTCACGGTATGGTCGATCGACCGGTATCCATGGTCGATCGACTGGTTACGCGTCTGGTTTTGCTTTGTTTGTTTCGTTAAGTGCTTTATCTTTCAATGAGACCGAGAGGAGACTTGATAGATGCTTAAACTTGACCATCCCGTAGATCGAGAGATAGGAATGGACAATAATTAACGAATTAAAACGGTTAAATTGCTAAGATCGAGAAATAACGTGATTTAGTTTGCATTAGGAATCATTAATCAAGAACGAGAGTTAGTATTAATGAGACTTAGGGATTAGTAGCATAGGCCAAGAGGTAGCTACTATTTAACATGGACCGAGAGGACTTGTTTTCCCTATCCTTCGCGACCGTATTTTGAAGTTACCTAGGATTATGTGCCATCGCAGCTATAGTGAACCGACCGTCTTAGCTCTTCTTTTGTCATTTGCTTACTCTAAATTTTATTCTTTGCCTATTTATTTTTGCATTTTAGACTTAGATAAACTTTAATCCAAAACCCCCAGAATTTCATAGACTAAAATTAAAACAATTAGAATTTCCTACCTCCCTGCGGATCGACCCTTACTACCACTTGCTAGTAGTAGTTTGGTTTTATAAATATTATTTTTGATACTTACTTTGACAGGTATCAACTAACAATAAATTAGCATATGAATCATGCAAACGAGTTATGAAGTCGTCAAAAACTGCTGAACCGTCAACGATAGAGACTTATCAAATTGGACTCTCACGGGTCGCTCATTTTACACAATAAATACGGGTGCGTAAAGTATAAGTTACAAAGAAGTAATTTTGTAGTGACTCTCACCTAACTACGACCTATAAGAACATGCCTGCAATATAATATGAAAGTAATCTCTATAACCGTACATATGCATTCCAACCAATCAAAAGACCATGACACATGCCGAGGTATATATATGGATATGTGAGGTAATGGGTAAGAAGAAGGCAAAACATTTATGGGAAAGTGGAGGTACAGGTGATCAAGCTAGTACCCACACAAAACCATATGACAACATCCACTTCCTTACTCATAATCAACAATAAAACCGGTGCTAATTAGAAGCACAAATCTCTCAATCTCCATAATAATTAATCAACTAACTCCCCATAAGATATAAATGGAACATGGGAGCAAAAATCGCCATATAATTAAGACTTGAATTATGCGAATTGATTTGTTTTTTCTTATCGAACCTCAGTCGATCGACCAATGAGGGCAGTCGATCGACCGTCCTCTATAGTACACATGCGTTTCTCTTTTTCTCTTTTTCGAATTATTTTTCTTCTACTCTTTTCTTTTTCTTTTCTTTTTCATTTTCCAACATCATCTCTAAATAAGCATTAGCTACCACAAATGAAGTAACAATCCCAATAACGTAACCTACTAGCTTGACAACGGCAGGCTAAATGTAGGATGTAGTAACGGGACAAAAAGGCTATTTTTGGCAGTGTGGAGCTTATGGGCAAAATGAACAAAGGAAAACCTCTACCACATGTTTCAACTAACCACAAACCGAATGCATACAGATATTAAGCAGATCAAATTCATATTTATGCAAATTTATGTAACATGTCTCATAAGGAGTACTACTCACAATCCTAGATAAACTGGTCATAAATGTCACCAGTTATAGGCTCTAAACCTCAGAAAATGATGTAGTTTGCCAAAATTTAAAGTCAAGTCTCAAGTCCAGCAAGAAATTTTAACGAAAACTCGTAGATATGCATATACGATTCTACTAATAACATGTCGATTAGCAAGGCTTAGGAATAAAACAGATGCAAATGCAATATCATCCTTGAAATACTACCGTTCCGACTCGACCTATATGCTAAAATAAACATGCATTTTTTGAAGTTTTTTGAAATTTTTCATTTTTTTTTCGGATTTTTGTATATATATAGGGAAAATAAACAACAATGCAAGGCAAAAATGTAAATGTGAATGCAAGCAAATGAAATGCGACGCAAAACCCTTCCCCAAACCAAATCGCACAATGTCCCCATTGTGCAAAATCATGTAATGAAGTAAAAAGGGAAATAGGAATTTGCGTTAAATAAATAAATAAGACATGAAATAAGGACTCAGAAACTCACAAGACTTTAAGCGCAGCAAAAGGAAACCTCCCCAAACCAGCGTGACCTAGGAGGTTTCAGTAGCCAGCAGTGCTACTAATAGGTACCTGAAAGGACAACAATACCACGCATAAAACCGAGAAAACAATTTTGAAGCGATGATTATGTGCAAAAATAAGGAAATGGAAGAAATCAGAAATATGACGGAAAATAAAGTGGAGTAGAAAACTCCCTCAATTCCGCAGATCGACCAAACACAGCAGTAGAAAACCCAGTCGATCGACCAGAGTGAACAGGAACAAAAGCTCTTGGAAATCGCAGCTCAGTCGATCGACCACTCAGGCCAGTCGATCGACTGACTTTCCTACTGTAAGTTCTGATTTTCTTCGAAATAGCTCAATAACTTGAGCTATTAAGGTCTATAAACCTGCAAATACACAATAATACGCGCCCAAGTTTGCGCAAAACCCAAAGTAACCAACTAAAGTGTATAAGATCCTAAGCAAACTTATAAAAAGGCGAAGTCTCGCGCACACAAAAGCACTAAAAAGGTTCAAAAGCAATAAAATGTTTGGTAAACATGTGATCAACTAATAGTTGATCAAGAACGGCCATGGTATGGCCCACTTGGTCGGCTTCTGGCTACAAGAGGTAGCCTCAATAGTGCTCATCTTCTCAGCTGCACTCTTCTTAGCCCCAGCATCCGCAGAACTCAACGGATCAACACGTCGGACATCTTCCCACTCGAGGACCTCCTCGGACTCGTCGGAATCCAGATCAGACTCCGTTGCTTTGACTGGCTCATATTCGGGCTCCTCATCCGTGCCATAGCTAAGGCATCCTAGACCGCCTCTTTGAACTATTGGCTCCTTCACAGCTGGAGCAACATGCGGCTCTTCTTTCCCCAAACCAGCTCCTGCAATATCTAAAACAGAAGAATCTTCCTCCAATTTGCTCCCAGTCTGGGGCGGAGGTGTCACAACAGGAGTAGGAGCATAGATAGGCATATCAGGAAATATAAAATAAGATTTCTTTTCAGAAACCGTATTACAAGTTACCGGCCACATGGGGTCTTTCTTCCTAGCCGTCTGGGCAAAAACAATGGAATGCTTGCCTACCTTAAAGGTCAAAGTACCCGAACCAACATCAATAACTGCACCAGCAATGTGCAGGAATGGTCTACCCAAAATGATAGGAATGTGGGCATCTTCGGGCATATCAAGTACTACGAAGTCAACGGGGAAGAAGAACTTCCCTATTTGCACGGGAATGTCCTCTAAGACTCCTATTGGTTGGACCGCAGAGCGATCAGCCATCTGTCCGGTAATGTTGGTGACTGCAAACCTATTCAACTTTAACTTCCTAGCAAGACTCAAGGGCATTACACTAATACTGGCTCGTAGGTCACATAAGGCTTTCTCAATAGGAAAGGTGCCTGATGCGTGCATATTATATAGACTTTTACGGTCTCTTTTGGCACGCATTTCTATGTATTTGAGTGATATTATGTCACTTTATACCCCGAATAGGCTACTTTGTGCTTTTATTGCTATTTTGCAGATTTGTAGCGGAAACCAACCTTTAGTGGACTCGAGATAGCATCTGTGGAAGATGGACGGAAAAGAGGACGAAGGACTCATGCATGGGGAAGCGTGAAGACGAAAGTTAACCAAATTAAGCAAGTCAGAACTACTACGGAAGCTGAGAAGTGACTGAAGATCTCGATCGACCACATTTGGCTGTCGATCGAGAACGCAGAGGAACACAAGCCTTCGATCGAGCTGTCCCGTGCTCGATCGAATCATCAAGCCCTCGATCGAGTTGCCTGTGCTCGATCGAGCTGCCCTGTGCTCGATCGAGAGCCTTAACCTCTCGATCGAGAGGTTCTCCTTTACGTGGGCTATTAAAGCCCGTAGGTTAATAAAACTACTCGTGAGTTTTTGTTATAAAAACAATTAGACGAGTTACTAGGTCATCATCTTTTACCTATCATTCATTTCCTCATATACATTTTTACTACGTTTACTGTTCACTGCTTGGAATTTTACGATCTAGGATTTGGTTGTTCTCTACGCCGGATTTGCTATTATAGTATAATTCTTTCCCTCAATCTCTTCTCTTGTTTATGCTTTATATTTGCTCTTTTAGTTTCATTATTGATTTCTGCCCTAATCTCGTTATTGCTTTATACTGTTGCCACATCATGTTTTCCGTTAGCATTTCGTTATTAGTTGTGTTAGTTAATATTATTAGCATGCGTAGGTAATTTCTTTATATGCCGGGATGAGGGAAACTGTGTTAGAAGCATGTTAGGACGACTACTAAGGTAGTTATGCGGTAGGAATCAGGTCTAAGCAATTTATTTGTAGTTCGGTTAAATGAGTGCACGCAGGAGCCATCTGTTTAGTTAACCCCCGACCTGGATCGAAAGATTGGAAGGGTAGACTTGCTTAGTTCTGATAATTGACTCTATGAGGGCGAAAGTCAAGTAGGATGACCTTAGGGCGACTTTAGACCGAAAGGTATAGTCGGGTTTGAGACCGAAAGGAGATAACCTAGCCCTTTCTATCAATAAACTTACCGACCGAGTTATTCCGATAGTGTGTAGAACACTGCGTACCGAAATCCTAGCATATCTCTCTTTATCTGATAGTTTATTTACATTTTCTCCTTATTTTCTCTTATACCCTTATTTTCTCTTCCCCTTAAACTTTAGTAGTTAGAACATTAAATTCAAAACCCCCAGTTTGTTACCGACAGATTAGACCACAGTTAATAGAAAAGCCTCTCTGTGGATTCGACCCGACTTCCCTAGCTATTTATAGTATAGGCTCGTTGGCATTTATTTTTGGTGTTGAACGACACGCATCAGTGCCAATATTACATGCATGGGACTGAAAAACTACCCAAGTCTTCTAGCTTAAGGGGTGCAGTATGGGTCAAATAAGAGCATGACTCCTCAGTTAGTGCGACAGTATGCACAGTTTCAAGTGACTTTTTCTTAGACAATAATTGCTTCATAAATTTCATGTAAGCAGGCACTTGATTACCTAATTCAAGGAAAGGAACTTGTACGTTTAAGCTACGAACGACATTTTCAAATTAATTAAACGATACCTGTTCCTTCGTCGGCACCAATGTCTCCGGATAAGGGGCTGTAAGAAGTAATTTAGCCCTCTCTTCTAAATCTCTCATGCCGGCATCGGTGGATTTAGGCTGAAAATCCACCACCTTCTCTTTGTTGTAGCTTGACCCTTCTTCAGACCGTCTCAAATGTGAACCATTAATCGACAAAGGGTCGTACTTCGGAACCGGAATGGACCCATCAGCATTTGGGTCTTGCCTCAATATTTTCGGGGCGGTCGTACCCCGAAACAAGTGATCCCTCAAGTTATCGGGCATTGGAGGACGAAAAGAATCACCTTCAGCAGCGCTGTCAGTCGATCGACCAGGTGGGGCAGTCGATCGACTGACTTCAACAGGACCGGAAGCTACTGGTTGTCGTAGAACGGTCGATCGACTGGGTATGTCAGTTGATCGACTGACATACCTGGTGATCGTCTTTTTCTTGTTTTTATTCGTCACTGCCTTCATCTTGCTCGGTTCCGCCTCATTTTTTGCGGTGACATCCTTAGCCATAGCGGGCCCGTCAAGGGTAGACCCACTTCTCAAGGTAATTGTGTTTAAGGTCTCCATTTCATCAGTTTGGGTCGGTAAATGTCCCGGAGCTCCAGTTGTATTCTTGCTAGCCAATTGGGCAATTTGGCTCTCTAACATCTTCATCCCGGCCTCTCTAGCTTGAGACTCCTTCAGCAACAAATTCTTCAACTCATTGAAATTAGAACTTTGGGATTGTTGCTGCTGCTGTGGGATATACAGAGTCTTTTATATGGCTGCTGCTGCTTATGAGGGGGCACATAAGTCTGCTGCTGCTGCTGCTGAGGAGGTTGAGTCGGATTTAAGACATTTTGGCTACTCTACCTCAGATTTGGATGGACATTCGGCTCATAGTAAGTGTTTGTCTGCCTATAATGTTGAAAGGCAGCACAAGACTCGAAAGGACTAGGACAATTTTCTGAAACATGTCCCTCAGCTCCACATCTTTTACAGACGAAAGGACCGTCTGAAAGAGCGTTCACATGGTAGATCCCTCCTTTTGAAGCTCCTCCCAACTCGTACTTATCAAACCTTGCCGTGAGAGCTTCTAATGCAGCTACAGAAGGAGATTCAGCAGCTCTCCTTTGATTTCCCCTGGAATTCCCATACTCGGCTTTATGGGTGGCCAAGTCATCAATGATCTTCCACCCCTTAGTCTCTCCCATATTTTCCTGGAATCTGCCACTAGCCGCCGCATCCAAGATAGCTCTCTGATCGTCATAGAGCCCATTATAGAACTGATTGCATAGGCTCCACTTCTCAGGCCCCTGTTTAAAGCTCGTGATCTGAGCTCTAATTGCGTTAGTCTTCGAGGCAGAGAAGTACTTCTTGTAGAATGCCAAGGCCAAAGAATTCCAATCGGTGATCCCATTAGCAGCTCGATCCAGGTCTCTGTACCACTCTCTTGCAGCATCACGGAGTGAGAATATAAACATTGTCTCTTTCACCTGGTCCTGGGTCACACCGGTCGGTGGGGGTATAGAGCAGCAATAGTCAATAAATATCTCCATATGCTTGGCTGCATCTTCATTTGCAGCTCCCCCGAATTGGTTTCTCTCAACCAAGCTGATATAAGAAGGCTTCGGTTCAAATTTCCTATCTGCTCCTGGCAATTCGAACCTCTTATATAGATTTGCAGCTGTCGGCTCAGAGTGACTTGCTATAGTTGCTTCTTCAGCCATCTCTAGAAAATCTGGAGAAGTGACTGTCTCAGCTGATGAAGTAGAAACTGGAGGTGAAGGTGGATCCTCCTCGAACAGCTCGTTCTCGTAGTAACTAGACAGAGTACTCAGCTCTTCCTCTGTCGGCAATATCCTAGATGATCGTCTCAACTCGCGCAAAGTCATCTCAATCTCAGGGTTGAACGGTACTAATTCACCACCCTGTGACCTGCGCATAAGAAGAAACTACAAAAAGTATATAAGAAAAGTTTAAGGAACGAATGTCCCTTCAACTAAGAAACAGACTAAAATAAAACAACTAAAAATTAGAACAATTGCCTGCCCGGCAACGGCGCCAAAATTTGATACCCGTCGTTGTGAGTACCAAAAATAATATTTATAATACCTATTAAAACTAACAGAAGCTAGTGGTAACAGGGTCGAACCACAGAGAGGCAGATGTAATTATTAGTTGTCTAAATTTAGTCCTAAAGTAACAGTGTGTGGGGGTTTGCTTTGATTTGGTCTATAGCTAAAGGCAATGAAATATAAATTAAACTAAAGAAATGTATTAAATCAAAAATAAAGAAGGGTACTAGGATGGTCGGTTCACATAGTTTCGGCGGCAGCATACTAAGTAGGTCTAAATCAAATACATGAGGCGGGAAAACAAGAGGTCCTCTCGGTCCACTCTTATCAAGTAGCATCTTTCGATCTCGCTACGGGTCCCTAATATCACTAATACTGACTCTCGTCCTGAAAAGTGACTAACAACCTAAACTTTACATATCTTTCGATCTTAGCATAATTTAGTCATTTTAATTGGTAGTCTAACAACTTTCCCTATCTTTCGAACTATTGGGTCGGTCAATTACTAAGCATTCAACTAGTCGCGTGCACTCGATTCGTCAAATATAGAATTTAAAACAATTAAAATGAAGCAAAACCTCACGTGGCCAGTCGATCGACCAGGGAACCCAGTCGATCGACCGGCATGCGATTCAGGTCACTATTCTACTGCCGCCTAATCTACAGATTCCCTACATCCTAGCACGATGAATTTAGCTACTCATGATTATTATGAAAACAACAACAAGATTGATGAAATAAACTACTGAATTCATGCTTGAATTAATATAATAAAATACTAGCATAAAACGATAATTATGGTTTCGGGAGATCTAACTTGCAATCCTATACTACGAATGGAAGCAACAAATTGAATTATAAAACAGAAGAATACCGTGTAAAGGATTTGTAAAGGGAAGATCAGAACCGAATGCAAAAACCGAAACTTTATTAAAGAACGAACTAAACTATGAATGTTGAATTGTATTTCGAACTGAATGGTAAAACCTAGACGAAAACTCAATCCCTATTCTGTAAACCTAGCTTACGTTATATAGAATACACCGTAGTTCTTATTCCAACACCTAATGTACTATGGGCTTCAAATTCCTCGATCTTTTAATTCACGTCTGAATCACGGTCTGGTCGATCGACCATGTTGCTCAGTCGATCGACCAACTTACGCTGAGCAGTAGCTTCTGATCTTCGTGCCTTGGTCGATCGACCAAAGGAATCAGTCGATCGACCACTGTAGCTGGTACTTTGCTTCAAAAACATCGAGGATTAGTCTTTCGGGCCTCGAAATGCGCACCAAACTTGTTCCTTGCGTAAATACTTCATGTCAAATGCAATGCAAGATACTCGGGGACGGATTTAGCTCAATATCTACTCATTTCCGCATAAATCTGCAATATTACATAAAAATACGAAAGTAGACGAAATTGGGCAAATAGTAGCATAAACTACATAAATGAGCTCTGAAATGCGTGTAAAATGAGGTGTAAAACATCATATAAAAGACACGCATCAAACTTCCCCAAACCAAACCCTTGCTTGTCCCCAAGCAAGAACTAGACTCGATCCTAAAACCTAATGGAACGAGTTCAATCTCAGAGCGAAATGCAAACCGCATAGCCTAAACCAATTTAATGCATTAACCAACAATCAATTAGCGTAAGAATCATGCAAACGAGTTATGGAGTCGTTAAAAACTGCTGAACCGTCAACTGTAAAGACTTATCAAATTGGACTCTCACGGGTCGCTCAAATCACTCAAATAAGCACAAGGTGAATATATGTGAAAGATAGAAAGAATTCAATTTGTTATGACTCTCACCTAACTACGACCTATAAGAACATGCCTGCAATCTATTATGAAAGTAATCTCTACAACCGTACATATGCATTCCAACCAATCAAATGACCATGACACATCCCGAGGTATATATATGGATATGTGAGGTAATGGGTAAGAAGAGGCAAAAGATAATTATGGGAATGTGGGGTACATGTGATCAAGCTAGTACCTAGACAAAACCATATGACAACATCCAACTTCTTGCTCAAAATTCAATAAAACCGGTGCTAATGATTAGCACAAATCTCGCAATCTCCATAAAACTAAATCAATCAACTCCCCATAAGATATAAATGCAGCATGGGAGCAAAAATCGCCATATAACAAAGACTTTGAATATGCGAATTGATTCTTTCTCTTCTCGAACCTCAGTCGATGGACCAATGAGGCCAGTCGATCGACTGCCTCTACAGTACATCACGCTTTATCTTTTCGATTCATTTTTTTTTCTTTTCTATTTCTTCATTCCTTTTCTTTATTTCTCTTTCTTTCCTCTTTCATTTTCCCAACAACATCTCGACAAAGAGCATATACCACCAAAAACAGAGTAACAATCCCAACAACTAAACTACTAGCTTGACAAAGGTAGGCTATGTGTAGGATGTAGTGACGGGACAAAAAGGCTATTTTTGGTAGTGTGGAGCTTATGGGCAAAATGAATAAAGGAAAACCTCTACCACATGTGTCAACAAACCACAAACCGAATGCATACAGGTATTAAGCAGATTAAGTTCATACTTATGCAAATTAATGTAACATGTCTTATAAGGAGTAACTACTCACAATCCTAGATGAACTGGTCATGAATGACACCAGTTATAAGCTCTAAACCTCAGAAAATGATGTAGATTCCCAAAAATCTAAGTCAAGTCTCAAGTTCAGCAAGGAATTTAACGAAAACTCGTAGATATGCATATGTGATTCTACTAATAAATGTCAATTAGCAAGGCTTAGGTGTAAACAGATGAAAATGCAATGTCATCATCGAAATACTACCGTTCCGACTCGACCTATATGCTAAAATAAATGTGCATTTTTCGAAATTTTTGAAATTTTTCATTTTGTATATATATAGAAAATTAGACAACAATGCAAACTGAAATGTAAACGTGTAACTGAAATGCAATAAAACATATGCAAATGCGACGCAAAACCCTTCCCCAAACCAAATCACACAATGTCCCCATTGTGCAAAAGCATGTAATGAAGTAAAAAGGAAAATGGGAATTTGCGATAAATAAATTAAAAAGACATGAAGAGGAACTCGGAAACTCACAAGACTTTAAACGCAGCAAAAAGGGAACCTCCCCAAACCAGCGTGAGCTAGGAGGTTTCAGTAGCCAGCAGTGCTACCAATAGGTACCTGAAAAGACAACAATACCACGCATAAAACCAATGTTGGGACGGTAAAATTATGCGCAAAATGAAGAAAACAGAAGAAATCAGAAATTAAGCGGAGAATAAAGAGGAGGCAAGACTTCCTCAATTCCGCAACACGACCAAACACAGCAGGGGAAAGGTCGTGAACAGGTACAGCAGCGACAACGGTCGATCGACCATAGCAGGCAGTCGATCGACTGGAATGAGCAGGAACAGAAGCTCCTGGAATTCGCACCTCAGTAACCATCTAAATGTTTAAAATCCTAAGCAAACATATAAAAAGGCGAAGTCTCGCGTACACAAAAGCACTAAAAAGGTTCAAAAGCAATAAAAAGTAAATGTTTTTGAAGAAACCTAAATCAACTAATAGTTGATCAAAAATGGCCACGGAATGGCCCACTTGGTCGGCTTCTGGCTACAAGAGGTAGCCTCAATAGTTCTCATCTTCTCAGTTGCAAAACTCAACGGATCAACATGTCGGACATCTTCCCATACAATGACCTCTTCGGACTCGTCGGAATCTTAGACCGCCTCTTTGATCTTCGGGCTCCTCATCAGTGCCATAGCTAAGACATCTTAGACCGCCTCTTTGAACTATTGGCTCCTTCACAGCAGGAGCGACTTGCAGCTCTTCCTTCCCCAAACCAGCTCTTGCAATATCTAAAACAGAAGAATCTTCCTCCACTTTACTCCCAGTCTGGGGCGGAGGTGTCACAACAGGAGTCGGGACAGAGATAGGCATATCAGGAAGTATAAAATAAGATTTCTTTTCAGAAACCCTATTGCAAGTGACGGGCCACATGGGGTCTTTCTTCCTAGCCGTCTGGGCAAAGACAATAGAGTGCTTCCCTACCTTAAAGGTCAAAGTACCCGAACCAACATCAATAACTGCACCAGCAGTGTGCAGAAATAGTCTACCTAGAATAATAGGAATGTGGGCATCTTCGGGCATATCAAGTACCACGAAGTCAACAGGGAAGAAGAACTTCCCTATTTGCACGGGAATGTCCTCTAAGACTCCTATAGGCTGGACCGCAGATCGGTCAGCCATCTGTACTGTCATGTTCGTGACTGCAAACCTATTCAACTTTAACTTCCTAGCAAGACTCAAAGGCATTACACTAATACTGGATCCTAGGTCACATAAGGCTTTCTCAATAGGAAAGATGCCAATATTACGTGGGACTGAAAAACTACCCGGGTCTTCTAACTTAAGGGGTGCAGTATGGGTCAGATAAGAACAAGACTCCTCAGTTAGTGCGACAGTATGCACAGTTTCAAGTGACTTCTTTTTAGACAGTAATTGCTTCATAAATTTTATGTATGCAGGCACTTGATTGACTAATTCAAGAAAAGGAACTTGTACGTTTAAACTACGAACAACATTTTCAAATAATATTTATAATTATGGACTGTTTATAGTGGAGTTAATCAAGTGCCTGCTTACATGAAATATGTTGTTTAATAAGAACAGTATGCATAATGGTACGTTTAATAGGAACACACTGTTACTTTAAGAACCAATTCGGGGGAGCTACAAATGAAGATGCAGCCAAGCATATGGAGATATTTATTGACTATTGCTGCTTTATACCCCCACCAACCGGTGTGACCCAGGACCAGGTGCAAGAGAGTGGTACAGAGACCTGGATCGAGCTGCTAATGGGATCACCGATTGGAATTCTTTGGCCTTGGCATTCTACAAGAAGTACTTCTCTGCCTCGAAGACTAATGCCATTATAGCTCAAATCATGAGCTTTAAACAGGGGCCTGATGAGAACTTTCATAAGGCATGGGTCCGTTTCAAGAAGCTGGTGTGAACCATTCCGCATCATGGGTTTGAGAAGTGGAGCCTATGCAATCAGTTTTATAATGGGCTCTATGATGATCAGAGAGCTATCCTGGATGCGGCAGCCAGTGGCAGATTCCAGGAGAACATGGGAGAGACTAAGGGGTGGAAGATCATTGATGACTTGGCCACCCATAAAGCTGAGTATGGGAATTTCCGGGAAAATCAAAGGAGAGCTGCTGAATCTCCTTTTGTAGCTGCATTAGAAGCTCTCACGGCGAGATTTGACAAGTAGGAGTTGAGAAGAGCTTCAAAAGGAGGGTTTTACCATGTAAATGCTATTTCAGACGGTCCTTTCGTCTGTAAAAGATGTGGAGCTGAGGGACATGTTTCAGAAAATTGTCCTAGTCCCTTTGAGTCTTGTGCTGCCTTTCAACAAAATAGGCAAACAAACACATACTATGAGCCGAATGTCCATCCAAATCTGAGGTGGAGTAGCCAAAATGTCTTGAATCTGACTCAACCTCCACAGAAGCAGCAGCAGCAGACTTATGTGCCCCCTCATAAGCAGCAGCAGCCATATCAAAAGCCTCTGTATATCCCTCAGCAGCAGCAACAATCACAAGGTTCCGAATTTACTTAGTTGAAAAACCTGTTGCTAAAAGAGTCCCAAGCTAGAGAGGCCGGGATGAAGATGTTAGAGAGCCAAATTGCCCAATTGGCTAGCAAGAATACAACTCGAGCTCCGGGACATTTACCGACTCAAACAGAGCAAAAAGAGACCCTTAATGCTATCACCTTGAGGAGTGGGTCTACCCTTGATGGGCCCATTATGGTTGAGGACGTTACTGAAAAGGATGAGGCGGAACCAAACAAGGAGCAGGCAGTGACGAACAAAATAAAGTAAAAGACGATTAGCAGGTATATCAGTCGATCGACTGACATACCCAGTCGATCGACCGTTTGGTGACAACCAGAAGCTACTGTTCCTATAGAAGTCGGTCGATCGACTGACCAACCCGGTCGATCGACTGACAACGCTGCGGAAAGTGATTCTTTTCGTCCTCCAATGCCTAATAACTTGAGGGATCATTTGTTTCGGGGTACGACTGCCCTGAAAATATTGAGGCAAGACCCAAATGTTGATGGGTCAGTTCCGGTTCCGAAGTACGACCCTATGTCGATTAATGGTTCACATTTGAGACGGTCTGAAGAAGGGTCAAGCTACAACAAGGAGAAGGTTATGGACTTTCAGCCTAAGTCCACCGATGCCGGCATGAGAGATTTAGAAGAGAGGGCTAAGTTACTTCTTACAGCCCCTTATCCGGAGAGATTAGTGCCGACGAAGGAACAGGTATCGTTTAATAAATTTGAAAATGTTGTTCGTAGTTTACACGTACAAGTTCCTTTTCTTGAATTAGTCAATCAAGTGCCTGCTTACATGAAATTTATGAAGCAATTACTGTCTAAAAAGAAGTCACTTGAAACTGTGCATATTGTCGCACTAACTGAGGAGTCTTGTTCTTATCTTACCCATACTGCACCCCTTAAGCTAGAAGACTCGGGTAGTTTTTCAGTCTAATGTAATATTGGCATCTTTCCTATTGAGAAAGCCTTATGTGACCTAGGAGCCAGTATTAGTGTAATGCGTTTGAGTCTTACTAGGAAGTTAAAGTTGAATAGGTTTGCAGTCATGAACATGACAGTACAGATGGCTGATCGATCTGCGGTCCAGCCTATAGGAGTCTTAGGGGACATTCCCGTGCAAATAGGGAAGTTCTTCTTCCCTGTTGACTTCGTGGTACTTGATATGCCCGAAGATACCCACATTCCTATCATTTTGAGTAGACCATTCCTGCACACTGCTGGTGCAGTTATTGATGTTGGTTCGGGTACTTTGACCTTTAAGGTAGGCAAGCATTCCATTGTCTTAGCCCAGACGGCTAGGAAGAAAGACCCCATGTAGCCCATCACTTGCAACACGGTTTTTGAAAAGAAATCATATTTGTGCTTCCTGATATGCTTGTCTCTACGCCTATTCTTGTTGTAACCCCTCCGCCCCATATTGGGAGCAAAGTGGAGGACGATTCTTCTGTTTTAGATATTGCAGGAGCTGGTTTGGGGAAGGAAGAGCCGCATGTTGCTCTAGCTGTGAAGGATCCAATAGTTCAAAGAGGCGGTCTAGGATGCCTTAGCTATGGCACGGATGAGGAGCCCGAAGATGAGCCAGTTAAAGCAACGGAGTCTGATTTGGATTCCGACGAGTCCGAAGAGGTCATTGAATGGGAAGATGTCCGACATGTTGATCCGTTGAGTTCTGCGGATGTTGGAGTTGAGAAGAGTGCAGTTGAGAAGATGAGCACTGTTGAGGCTACTTCTTGTAGCCAGAAGCCAACCAAGTGGGCCATACCGTGGCCGTTCTTGATCAACTACTAGTTGATCGAATGCTTCATAAACCATTTATTTTATTGTTTTGTTAAGACTATTTACCGTTTTTCGTGTGCGCGAGACTTCGCTCTTTTAAGTTTGTTTGGGATTTTTAAACACTTTTGACTATTGCTTTGGGTTTTGTGCAATTTTGGGCGCGTTATCATGTGTTTTTACAGGTATATAGACCATGTTAGCTCAAGTTAGTGAGCTAATTCGAAGAAATCAGAAAGTTACAGCAGGTTTTCCAGTCGATCGACTGCCTCCTATGGTCGATCGACTGGGCTACGAGTTCCAGAAGCTCCTGTTGCTGTTCACTTTGGTCGATCGACTGGGTGATGTGGTCGATCGACCGCCCAGAACTGTTGTACCTATTTTCGATCATTCCCCTGCTGTGTTTGGTCGATTTGCGGAGTCAAGGGAGTATTCCCTTCATTTTATTCTCCGCTTAATTTCTGATTTCTTCTGTTTTCTTCATTTTGCGCATACTTTTACCGTCCCAGCTTTGTTTTCTTGGTTTTATGCGTGGTATTGTTGTCTTTTCAGGTACCTATTAGTAGCACTGCTAGCTACTGAAACCTCCTACCTCACGCTGGTTTGGGGAGGCTTCCTTTTGCTGCGCTTAAAGTCTTGTGAGTCTCCATGTCTTCACTTCATGTCTTGTTTACTTAATTTTCTCGCAAATTCCCGTTTTCCCTTTTTTCTTCATTATATGATTTTGCACAATGAGGACATTGTGCGATTTGGTTTGGGGAAGTTAAGGGTTTTGCGTTTCATTTCATTTGCTTGCATTCACGTTTACATTTTTGTCTTTCATTGTTGTTTATTTCCCTATATATATACAAAAATCCGAAAAAATTGAAAAATCTCAAAAAAATGGACGTTTATTTTAGCATATAGGTCGACTCGGAACGGTAGTATTTCGATGATGTCATTTCATTTGCGTCTGTTTATGCCTGAGCCTTGCTAATCGACATGTTATTAGTAGAATCAATATGCATAATCTATGTGTTTTCGTTAATTTTTTTGCTAGACTTGAGACTCGACTTTGATTTTTGGCAAACTACCTTATATTCTGAGATTTAGAGCTTATAACTGGTGACATTCATGACCAGTTTATCTAGGAATGTGAGTAGTACTCCTTATGAGACATGTTACATTAATGTGCATAATTATGAATTTAATCTGCTTAATACCTGTATGCATTCGGTTTGTGGTTAGTTGACACATGTGGTAGAGGTTTTCCTTCCACACTGCCAAAAATAGCCGTTTTGTCCCATTACTACATCCTACATTTAGCCTGCCCTTGTCAAGCTACATCCTACTTCGTTTTTGGTGGCATATGCTCATTTTGAGATGAAGTTGGGAAGTTGGAAAAAGGAAAGGAAGAAAAGAAATAGAAAAGAGAAAGAGAAAAAAAAAAGAAAAAAAAGGATTCGGAAAAGGAAAAAAAAAGTGTTGTACTGTTTAATGCAGTCGATCGACTGCTCTACTTGGTCGATCGACTGGAGTCCGAGTAAAGAGAAAGAATCAATTCGCATAATTCAAAGTCTTTATTATATGGCGATTTTTGCTCCCATGTTGCATTTGTATCTTATGAGGAGTTGATTAATTATTATGGAGATTGCGAGATTTGTGCTTCTATTTAGCACCGGGTTTTATGGTTGATTTTGAGCAAGAAGTTGGATGTTATCATATGGTTTTGTTAGGTACTAGCTTGATCATCTATACCTTCACATTCCCATAAATGTTTTGCCTCTTCTTACCCATTACCTCACATATCCACAAATTTACCTCGGCATGTGTCATGGTCATTTGTTTGGTTGGAATGCATATGTACGGTTGTAGAGATTACTTTCATATTAGATTGAAGACATGTTCTTATAGGTCGTAGTTAGGTGAGAGTCACTACAAAATGAATTCTTTCTATCTTTACATATATTCACCTTGTGCTTATTTGAGTTATTTGAGCGACCCGTGAGAGTCCAATTTGATAAGTCTCTACAGTTGACGGTTCAGCAGTTTTTAACGACTCCATAACTCGTTTTGCATGATTCATACGCTAATTGATTGTTGGTTATTGCATTAAATTGGTTTAGGCTATACGGTTTGCATTTCGCTTTGAGATTGAACTCGTTCCATTAGGTTTTAGGATCGAGTCTAGTTCTTGCTTGGGGACAAGCAAGGGTTTGGTTTGGGGAAATTTGATGCGTGTCCTAAATATGATGTTTTACACCCCATTTTACACGCATTTCAGAGCTCATTTGTGTAGTTTATGCTACTATTTGCCCCATTTCGTCGACTTTCGTATTTTTATGTAATATTGCAGATTTATGCGGAAATGAGTAGATATTGAGCTAAATCCGTCCCCGAGTATCTTGCATTGCATTCGACATGAAGTTTTTGCTCAAGGAACGAGCTTGGTGCGCATTTCGAGGCCCAAAAGACTAATCCACGAAGTTTTTGAAGCAAAGTACCCGCTACAGTGGTCGATCGACCAAGGCACGAAGATCAGAAGCTACTGCTCAGCGTAGGTTGGTCGATCGACTGAGCAACATGGTCGATCGACCAGACCGTGATTCAGACGTGAATTAAAAGATCGAGGAATTTAAAGCCCATAGTACATTAGGTTTTGGAATAAGAACTACGTTGTATTCTATATAACGTAAGCTAGGTTTACAGAGTTTTTCATTCAGTTTTCATATAGGTTTTACCATTCAGTTCGAAATACAATTCAACATTCATAGTTTAGTTCGTTCTTTAATAAAGTTTCGGTTTTTGCATTCGGTTCTGATCTTCCCTTTACAAATCCTTTACACGGTATTCTTCTGTTCTATTATTCAATTTGTTGCTTCCATTCGTAGTATAGGATTGCAAGTTAGATCTCCCAAAACCATAATTATCGTTTTATGCTAGTCTTTTATTATATTAATTCAAGCATGAATTCAGTAGTTTATTTCATCAATCTTGTTGTTGTTTTCGTAATAATCATGAGTAGCTAATTTATTCATGCTAGGATGTAGGAAATCTGTAGTTAGGCGGCATTAGAATTAATATGGCCTGAAATAGCGTGTTGGTCGATCGACCGCCATACCTAGTCGATCGACTGGGTTCCCTGGTCGATCGACTGGCCACGTGAGGTGTTACCTTTGTTTTAATTGATTTAATTCTATATTTGACGAATCGAGTGCACGCGACTAGTTGAATGTTTAGGTTTTGACTGACCCATTAGATCGAAAGATAGGGGAAGTTGTTAGACCACCAATTAAAATGACTAAACTACGCTGAGATCGAAAGATAGGTAAAGTTTAGGTTATTAGTCACTTTTTAGGACGAGAGTCAGTATTAGTGATATTAGGGATCCGTAGCGAGATCGAAAGATGCTACTTGTTAAGAGTGGACCGAGAGGACCTCCTGTTTTCCCGCCTCATGTGTTTGATTTAGACCTACTTAGTATGCTGCCGCCGAAACTATAGTGAACCGACCATCCTAGTACCCTTCTTTATTTTTGATTTAATACATTTCTTTAGTTTAATTTATATTTCATTGCCTTTAGCTATAGACCAAATCAAAGCAAACTCCCACACACTGTTACTTTAGGACTAAATTTAGACAACTAATAATTACATCTGCCTCTCTGTGGTTGGACCCTGTTACCACTTGCTTCTGTTAGTTTTAATAGGTATTATAAATATTATTTTTGGTACTCACAACGACGGGTATCAAATTTTGGCGCCGTTGTCGGGGAGGCAATTGTTCTAATTTTAAGTTGTTTTATTTTAGTCTGTTTCTTAGTTTAAGGGACATTTGTTCCTTAAACTATTCTCATATTCTTTTTGTAGTTTCTTCTTATGCGCAGGTCACAGGGTGGTGAATTAGTACCGTTCAATCCTGAGATTGAGAAGGCTTTGTGCGAGTTGAGGCGATCATCTAGGATATTGCCGACAGAGGAAGAACTGAGTACTCTGTCTAGTTACTACGAGAACGCTCTATTTGAAGAGGATCCACCTTCATCTCCCATTTCCACTTCATCAGCTGAGACAGCCACTTCTCCAGATTTTCTAGAGATGGCTGAAGAAGCAACTATACCAGTCACTCGGAGCCGACAGCTGCGAACCTATATAAGGGGTTCGAATTACCAGGAGCTGATAGAAAGTTCGAACCGAAGCCTTCTTATATCAACTTGGTTGAGAGGAACTAATTCGGGGGAGCTGCAAATGAAGATGCAGCCAAGCATATGGAGATATTTATTGACTATTGCTGCTCTATACCCCCACCGACCGGTGTGACCCAGGACCAGGTGAAAGAGACAATGTTTATATTCTCACTCCGTGATGCTGCAAGAGAGTGGTACAGAGACCTGGATCGAGCTGCTAATGGGATCACCGATTGGAATTCTTTGGCCTTGGCATTCTACAAGAAGTACTTCTCTGCCTCGAAGACTAATTCCATTAGAGCTCAAATCACGAGCTTTAAACAGGGGCCTGATGAGAACTTTCATGAGGCATGGGTCCGTTTCAAGAAGCTGGTGCGAACCATTCCACATCATGGGATTGAGAAGTGGAGCCTATGTAATCAGTTTTATAATTGGCTCTATGACGATCAGAGAGTTATCCTGGATGCGGCAGCCAGTGGTAGATTCCAGGAGAACATGGGAGAGTCTAAGGGGTGGAAGATCATTGATGACTTGGCCACCCATAAAGCTGAGTATGGGAATTCCCGGGGAAATCAAAGGAGAGCTGCTGAATCTCCTTCTGTAGCTGCATTAGAAGCTCTCACGGCGATATTTGACAAGTACGAGTTGGGAGGAGCTTCAAAAGGAGGGATTTACCATGTAAATGCTGTTTCAGATGGTCCTTAGGTCTGTAAAAGATGTGGAGCTGAGGGACATGTTTCAGAAAATTGTCCTAGTCCCTTTGAGTCTTGTGCTGCCTTTCAATATTATAGGCAGACAAACACGTACTATGAGCCGAATGTCCATCCAAATCTGAGGTGGAGTAGCCAAAATGTCTTGAATCCGACTCAACCTCCACAGCAGCAGCAGCAACAGGCTTATGCGCCCCCTCATAAGCAGCAGCAGCCATATCAAAAGCCTCCGTATATCCCTCAGCAGCAGCAACAATCACAAGGTTCCGAATTTACTGAGTTAAAAAACCTGTTGCTGAAAGAGTCCCAAGCTAGAGAGGCCGGGATGAAGATGTTAGAGAGCCAAATTGCCCAATTGGCTAGCAAGAATACAAGTCGAGCTCCGGGACATTTACCGACTCAAACAGAGCAAAAAGAGACCCTTAATGCTATCACCTTGAGGAGTGGGTCTACCCTTGATGGGCCCATTATGGTTGAGGACGTCACTGAAAAGGATGAGGCGGAACCAAGCAAGGAGAAGGCAGTGACAAACAAAAGCAAGAAAAAGACGATTAGCAGGTATGTCAGTCGATCGACTGACATACCCAGTCGATCGACCGTTCTGCAACAACCAGAAGCTACTGTTCCTGTAGAAGTCGGTCGATCGACTGACCAACCCGGTCGATCGATCGACGGTATTTCTTGAAAGTGATTCTTTTTGTCCTCCAATGCCTAATAACTTGAGGGATCATTTGTTTCGGGGTACGACTGCCCTGAAAATATTGAGGCAAGACCCAAATGCTGATGGGTCAGTTCCGGTTCCGAAGTACGACCCTATGTCGATTAATGGTTCACATTTGAGACGGTCTGAAGAAGGGTCAAGCTACAACAAGGAGAAGGTTATGGACTTTCAGCCTAAGTCCACCGATGCCGGCATGAGAGATCTAGAGGATTGGGCTAAGTTACTTCTTACAGCCCCTTATTCGGAGAGATTGGTGCCGACGAAGGAACATGTATCGTTTAATAAATTTGAAAATGTTGTTCGTAGTTTAAACGTACAAGTTCCTTTTCTTGAATTAGTCAATCAAGTGCCTGCTTACATGAAATTTATGAAGCAATTACTGTCTAAAAAGAAGTCACTTAAAACTGTGCATACTGTCGCACTAACCGAGGAGTCTTGTTCTTATCTGACCCGTACTACACCCCTCAAGCTAGAAGACCCGGGTAGTTTTTCAGTCCCATGTAATATTGGCATCTTTCCTATTGAGAAATCCTTATGTGACCTAGGAGCCAGTATTAGTGTAATGTCTTTGAGTCTTGCTAGGAAGTTAAAGTTGAATAGGTTTGCAGTGACGACCATGACAGTACAGATGGTTGACCGATCTGCGGTCCAGCCTATAGGAGTCTTAGAGGACATTCCCGTGCAAATAGGGAAGTTCTTCTTCCCTGTTGACTTCATGGTACTTGATATGCCCAAAGATACCCACATTCCTATCATTTTGGGTAGACCATTCCTGCACACTGTTGGTGCAGTTATTGATGTTGGTTCGGGTACTTTGACCTTTAAGGTAGGCAACCATTCCATTGTCTTTGCCCAGACGGCTAGGAAGAAAGACCCCATGTGGCCCGTCACTTCCAACACGGTTTCTGAAAAGAAATCATATTTTGTGCTTCCTTATATGCCTGTCTCTACGCCTATTCCTGTTGTAACCCCTCCGCCCCAGATTGGGAGCAAAGTGGAGGACGATTCTTCTGTTTTAGATATTGCAGGAGCTGGTTTGGGGAAGGAAGAGCCGCATGTTGCTCCAGCTGTGATGGAGCCAATAGTTCAAAGAGGCGGTCTAGGATGCCTTAGCTATGGCATGGATGGGGAGCCCGAAGATGAGCCAGTTAAAGCAACGGAGTCTGATCTGGATTCCGACGAGTCCGAAGAGGTCATTGAATGGGAAGATGTCCGACATGTTGATCCGTTGAGTTCTGCGGATGTTGGAGTTGAGAAAAGTGCAGTTGAGAAGACGAGCACTGTTGAGGCTACTTCTTGTAGCCAGAAGCCAACCAAGTGGGCCATACCGTGGCCGTTCTTGATCAACTACTAGTTGATCGAATGCTTCATAAACCATTTATTTTATTGTTTTGTTAAGACTATTTACCGTTTTTCGTGTGCGCGAGACTTCGCTCTTTTAAGTTTGTTTGGGATTTTTAAACGCTTTTGACTATTGCTTTGGGTTTTGCGCAATTTTGGGCGCGTTATCATGTGTTTTTACAGGTATATAGACCATGTTAGCTCAAGTTAGTGAGCTAATTCGAAGAAATCAGAAAGTTACAGCAGGTTTTCCAATCGATCGACTGCCTCCTATGGTCGATCGACTGGGCTGCGAGTTCCAGAAGCTCCTGTTGCTGTTCACTTTGGTCGATCGACTGGGTGATGTGGTCGATCGACTGCCTAGAGCTGTTGTACCTGTTTTCGATCATTCCCCTGCTGTGTTTGGTCGATTTGCGGAGTCAAGGGAGTATTCCCTTCATTTTATTCTCCGCTTAATTTATGATTTCTTCTGTTTTCTTCATTTTGCGCATAATTTTACCGTCCCAACTTTGTTTTCTCGGTTTTATGCGTGGTATTATTGTCTTTTCAGGTACCTATTTGTAGCACTGCTGGCTACTGAAACCTCCTAGGTCACGCTGGTTTGGGGAGGTTTCCTTTTGCTGCGCTTAAAGTCTTGTGAGTCTCCATGTCTTCACTTCATGTCTTGTTTACTTAATTTTCTCGCAAATTCCCATTTTCCCATTTTCCTTCATTATATGATTTTGCACAATGGGGACATTGTGCGATTTGGTTTGGGGAAGTTAAGGGTTTTGCGTTGCATTTCATTTGCTTGCATTCACATTTATATTTTTGTCTTGCATTGTTGTTTATTTCCCTATATATATACAAAAATCCGAAAAAATTGAAAAATTTCAAAAAAATGCACGTTTATTTTAGCATATAGGTCGAGTCGGAATGGTAGTATTTCGATGATGACATTGCATTTGCATCTGTTTATGCTTGAGCCTTGCTAATTGACATGTTATTAGTAGAATCAATATGCATAATCTACGGGTTTTTGTTAAATTTGTTGTTGGACTTGAGACTCGACTTTGATTTTAGGCAAACTACCTTATATTCTGAGATTTAGAGCTTATAACTGGTGACATTCATGACCAGTTTATCTAGGAATGTGAGTAGTACTCCTTATGAGACATGTTACATTAATGTGCATAATTATGAATTTAATCTGCTTAATACCTGTATGCATTCGGTTTGTGGTTAGTTGACACATGTGGTAGAGGTTTTCCTTTATTCATTTTGCCCATAAGCTCCACACTGCCAAAAATAGCCTTTTTGTCACATTACTACATCCTACATTTAGCCTGTCCTTGTCAAGCCAGTAGTTTACGTTCTTGGGGTTGTTACTTCGTTTTTGGTGGCATATGCTCATTTTGAGATGAAGTTGGGAAGTTGGAAAAACGGAAAGGAAGAAAAGAAATAGAAAAGAGAAAGAGAAAAAAAAGAAAAAAAAAAGGATTCGGAAAAAAAAAAAAAAAGAGTGATGTACTGTTTAATGCAGTCTATCGACTGCTCTACTTGGCGATCGACTGGAGTCCGAGGAAAGAGAAAGAATCAATTCGCATAATTCAAAGTCTTTATTATATGGCGATTTTTGCTCCCATGTTGCATTTGTATCTTATGGGGAGTTGATTAATTATTATGGAGATTGCGAGATTTGTGCTTCTATTTAGCACCGGGTTTTATTATTGATTTTGAGCAAGAAGTTGGATGTTATCATATGGTTTTGTTAGGTACTAGCTTGATCATCTATACCTTTCACATTCCCATAAATGTTTTGCCTCTTCTTACCCATTACCTCACATACCCACATATTTACCTCGGCATGTGTCATGGTCATTTGTTTGGTTGGAATGCATATGTACGGTTGTAGAGATTACTTTCATATTAGATTGCAGGCATGTTCTTATAGGTCGTAGTTAGGTGAGAGTCACTACAAAATGAATTCTTTCTATCTTTACATATATTCACCTTGTGCTTATTTGAGTGCTTTGAGCGACCCGTGAGAGTCCAATTTGATAAGTCTTTACAGTTGACGGTTAAGCAGTTTTTAACGACTCCATAACTCATTTTGCATGATTCATACGATAATTGATTGTTGGTTATTGCATTAAATTGGTTTAGGCTATACGGTTTGCATTTCGCTCTGAGATTGAACTCGTTCCATTAGGTTTTAGGATCGAGTCTAGTTCTTGCTTGGGGACAAGTAAGGGTTTGGTTTGGGGAAATTTGATGCGTGTCCTAAATATGATGTTTTACACCCCATTTTACACGCATTTCAGAGCTCATTTGTGTAGTTTATGCTACTATTTGCCCCATTTCGTCTACTTTCGTATTTTTATGTAATATGCAGATTTATGCGGAAATGAGTAGATATTGAGCTGAATCCGTCCCCGAGTATCTTGCATTGCATTCGACATGGAGTTTTTACTCAAGGAACGAGCTTGGTGCGCATTTCGAGGCCCGAAAGACTAGTCCACGAAGTTTTTGAAGCAAAGTACCAGCTATAGTGGTCGATCGACTGATTCCTTTGGTCGATCGACCAAGGCATGAAGATCAGAAGCTACTGCTCAGCGTAGGTTGGTCGATCGATTGAGCAACATGGTCGATCGACCAGACCGTGATTCAGACGTGAATTAAAAGATCGAGGAATTTGAAACCCATAGTACATTAGGTTTTGGAATTAGAACTACGTTGTATTCTATATAACGTAAGCTAGGTTTACAGATTTTTTCATTCAGTTTTCATCTAGGTTTTACCATTCAGTTCGAAATACAATTCAGCATTCATAGTTTAGTTCGTTCTTTAATAAAGTTTCGGTTTTTGCATTCGGTTCTAATCTTCCCTTTACAAATCCTTTACACGGTATTCTTCTGTTTTATTATTCAATTTGTTGCTTCCATTCGTAGTATAGGAATGCAAGTTAGATCTCCCGAAACCATAATTATCGTTGTATGCTAGTCTTTTAATATATTAAATCAAGCATGAATTCAGTAGTTTATTTCATCAATCTTGTTGTTGTTTTCGTAATAATCATGAGTAGCTAATTTATTCGTGCTAGGATGTAGGGAATCTGTAGTTAGGCGGCATTAGAATTAATATGGCCTGAAATCGCGTGTTGGTCGATAGAGCGCCATACCTAGTCGATCGACTGGGTTCCCTGGTCGATCGACTGGCCACGTGAGGTGTTACCTTCGTTTTAATTGATTTAATTCTATATTTGACGAATCGAGTGCATGCGACTAGTTGAATGTTTAGGTTTTGACTGACCCATTAGATCGAAAGATAGGGGAAGTTGTTAGACCACCAATTAAAATGACTAAACTATGCTGAGATCGAAAGATAGGTAAAGTTTAGGTTATTAGTCACTTTTCAGGACGAGAGTCAGTATTAGTGATATTAGGGACCCGTAGCGAGATCGAAAGATGCTACTTGATAAGAGTGGACCGAGAGGACCTCTTGTTTTCCCGCCTCAGGTGTTTATTTCAGACCTACTTAGTATGCTGCTGCCGAAACTACAGTGAACCGACCATATTAGTACCCCTTTTATATTTGATTTTATACATTTCTTTAGTTTATTGCCCATTAGTTATAGACCAATTCAATCAAACCCCAACATCACTGTAACTTTAGGACTAAATTTAGACAACTAATAATTACATCTGTCTCTCTGTGGTTCGACCCTGTTACCACTAGCTTCTGTTAGTTTTAATAGGTGTTATAAATATTATTTTTGGTACTCACAACGACGGGTATCAAATTTTGGCGCCGTTGTCGGGGAGGCAATTAGTCACTTGAAACTGTGCATACTGTCCTTTCTTAATACAAGTTCGTATTTGGCATGAAATTTAGTCCCATATTAACTTGCATTAGAAGCTCTCACGGCATACTGTGCATACTGTGCATTGGACACAGTATTTATGCTTGGCTAAGTATGGGATGTAGTCTCCACTATTAGCAACCCCTGCAATGGCGGTCCATTGGACACATTATTTATGCTTGGCTAAATGGGACAGGAATGTCGGTCCACACATCATATGCGCCGTTGCCGGGGAGCCTACCATTCTTATAAACTGTGCATACTGTGCATACTGTCACCTAACTACGACCCCCGAATTGGTTCCCCAGCACCAAAATTTGATACCCGTCGTTGTGAGTACCAAAAATAATATTTATAATACCTATTAAAACTAACATAAGCTAGTGGTAACAGGGTCGAACCACAGAGAGGCAGATATAATTATTAGTTGTCTAAATTTAGTCTAAGGTAACAATGATGTGGGGGTTTGATTGAATTGGTCTATAACTAATGAGCAATAAACTAAAGAAATGTATAAAATCAAATATAAAAGGGGTATTAAGACGGTCGGTTCACTGTAGTTTCGGCAGCAGCATACTAAGTAGGTCCGAAATAAACACATAAGGCGGGAAAACAAGAGGTCCTCTCGGTCCACTCTCAACAAGTAGCATCTTTCGATCTCGCTATGGGTCCCTAATATCACTAGTACTGACTCTCATCCTGAAAAGTGACTAATAATCTAAACTTTAACTATCTTTCGATCTTAGCACAGTTTAGTCATTTTAATTGGTAGTCTAACAACCTTCCCTATCTTTCGATCTAATGGGTCGGTCAAATACTAAGCATTTAACCCGTCGCGTGCACTCGATTTGTCAAATATAGAATTAAATCAATTAAAACGAAGTTAACACCTCCCATGGCAAGTCGATCGACCAGGGAACCCAGTCGATCGACCGGCATGCGATTCAGGTCACTATTCTACTGCCGCCTAATTCTACAGATCCCCTACATCCTAGCACGAGGTATTTAGCTACTCATAATATTGATGAAAACAACAACAATATAAATGAAATAAACCATTGAATTCATGCTTAAATTGATTAAATAACAAGTAACAATAAACGATAATTGGCTTTGGGAAACTAACTAGCAAATCTATACTATGAACGGAATATAAGCAATAAAACTGAACAAGAACAGGAGAATACCGAATGGAAGAATTGCAGGAATAGAATCCAAAAACTGAATGCAATTGTAAATTGTACGAAAACAATATTGAAACCCTAATTATTTGATATTCTAAAACCTAAGTAAAACTGAATAAAAACTAGATGTAAAACTTGATTCCGATTCTCAAAACCAAAGCTACGTTATATAGAATACAACGTAACACTTATTTCCTAAAACCTAATACAATGTGCTTCAAACTTCTCGATCTTTTAATTCACGTCTGAAAGAGCGTCTTGGTCGATCGACCAAGCAAGGCAGTCGATCGACTGCTCTTCGCTGAACAGTGGCTACTGGAACTCGTGGGTTGGTCGATCGACTATGGGCAGCGGTCGATCGACTGAAGTAGCTGATACTTGACTTCGAACTTCTCGTGGAGTTGTCTTTCGGGCCTCGAAATGCGCACCAAGCTCGTTCCTTGAGCAAATACTTCATGTCAAATGAAATGCAAGATACTCGGGGACGGATTTGGCTCAATATCTACTCATTTCCGCATAAATCTGCAATATTACATAAAAACACGAAAGTAGACGAATTGGGGCAAATAGTAGCCTTAAACTACATAAATGAGCTCTGAAATGCATGTAAAATAGGGTGTAAAATATCATATAAATGACACGCATCAAACTTCCCCAAACCAAACCCTTGCTTGTCCCCAAGCAAGAACTAGACTCGATCCTAAAACCTAGTGGAACGAGTTCAATCTCAGAGCGAAATGCAACATGTAAAGCCTAAACCAATTTAATGCATTAACTAATGATGCGTGTCATTTATATGATGTTTTACACCCTATTTTACACGCATTTCAGAGCTAAATTATGTAGTTTATGCTACTATTTTCCCTATTTTCGTCTACTTTCGTGTTTTTGTATAATATTGCAGAAATGTGAAGAATCCAGCGGAAATTGAGCCGAATCCGTCCCTAAGTACTTAGCATTGCATTTGACATGGAGTAGTGACTCGGGAAGCGAACTTGGTGCGCATTTTAAGGCCTGAAAGACATATTTGCGAGAGTTGTAGAAGCGGATTACCAGCTACAGTGGTCTATAGACTGACCTACATGGTCTATAGACTGTCAGAATACTTCTCGGCATTGCAGGCTTCTTCAGATGTCAATATCTCGAGTTCTCGAGCTGATAATCGGGTGATTCCAATGGGAGGTGAAAGCTTATCCTCCTAGCTTTCCAACGCCGCGTAGAACGCCTGATTTGACCAAGTAACGAAGAAATTGCAGCTGTTTTAAGATCGGTGCGCGCTGCAGAATTCGTCAGAATGCATTCTGTCAGCTTACCGTGGTCGATCGATGTTCCCAGTGGTCGATCGACCACCCCACGACTCTGATGCGCAAATTAAAGTTGGAATTCCGAAGCCCAATGTAATTAGGTTTTAAGAATAAGAGTTACGTGACATTCCTATTTAACGTAACCCCTGCCTACCTTGTATTGATTCATTCAATAAGCTTAGTTTCATCTAGTTTTTCATACTACTTTACTTTAGGGTTCATTCACATTCAATCTTTATCAATAAAGTTCTTATTGCGGATTTGTTCATTCCCCTTTGAATTCCGGTAATTCTTGTTCCTTTACTTCAGTTTGCTCTACTGTTTTATTAGTTTAGAAATTGCTAGTTTAGATCCCTTGAACCCTAGATTAGTTTATGCGTTATTATTGTTATAATTATTCGATCAAGTCTTTCTTTAGAGCTTTTACGAATTTTATTATAGTTATTATCGATATTATGAGTAGCTAAATCAACCCCGCTAAGATGTAGGGGAGCTATAGCGTAGATGGCATAAATTATAGGCGATTTCGACTCATGGTATGGTCGATCGACTGGTTACGCATCTGGTTTTGCTTTGTTTGTTTCGTTAAGTGATTTATCTTTCAATGAGACCGAGAGGAGACTTGATAGATGCTTAAACTTGACCATCCCGTAGATCGAGAGATACGAATGGACAATAATTAACGAATTAAAACGGCTAAATTGCTAAGATCGAGAGATAACGTGATTTAGTTTGCATTAGGAATCATTAATCAAGAACGAGAGTTAGTATTAATGAGACTTAGGGATTAGTAGCATAGGCCGAGAGGTAGCTACTATTTAACATGGACCGAGAGGACTTGTTTTCCCTATCCTTCGCGACCGTATTTCGAAGTTACCTAGGATTATGTGCCATCGCAGCTATAGTGAACCGACCGTCTTAGCTCTTCTTTTGTCATTTGCTTACTCTAAATTTTATTCTTTGCCTATTTATTTTTGCATTTTAGACTTAGATAAACTTTAATCCAAAACCCCCAAAATTTCATAGACTAAAATTAAAACAATTAGAATTCCCTACCTCCCTACGGATCGACCCTTACTACCACTTGCTAGTAGTAGTTTGGTTTTATAAATATTATTTTTGATACTTACTTCGACAGGTATCAAATTTTGGCGCCGTTGCCGGGGAGGCAACGCTAGTTTTAGTTGTTTTTTTATTTTAGTCTGTGTTTCGCCTCAAGGGAAGACTGAGTACCTTGAGGCAGTTCTTACCATTTCCTCTAGTGTTGTTTTGATAGAACCTACAGGTCCTATCTACAGTACTTCAGAAGGGTGCACCTATGTTCCATTCTGAGGAGCAGCAGGTGCCGTTTTGTGGGAGATGCGGCGGAGCGGGACACACATCTGAGGCATGCAGGAATCCTAAGGAGAAGATGTTTGCTTTTCATCAACTTCAGCTCGACAATTCGTATAATTACGATCCTACTTCACTGCATCAACCATATGTGCCTCCTTATGAAGCCCCACCACCATCCACTCCGTCACATCAAGAGTCAAATAATGAAGTTGTAGAGTTGATAAGTCTAGTACAGCTGCTTATGGTAGAGGCACAGAAAAGTAATGCGGCAAATGAGGTCTCAATCATGGAGCTGAAATCTCAAATTGCTACATTAGACAAGAATGCAGCTGAGATACCGAGTCAATTCCACTCTCTGAATCAGTGTATTGAAACCGTACATGCAATGACGCTGAGGAGCGGGTCTGCTCTCGATGGACCCGAGAAAGCTGCTGAAAAAGGGAAGAAGAAAAAGGGCGAGAAAAAGACGATCAGCAGTAATCACGGTCGATCGACCACATCACCCAGTCCATTGACCAGTCCGCGAAATGACACAACTTTTGGTACTGTTGAAATTAGTCGATCGACTGACCAACATGGTCGATCGACTGAGGAAGCAGCTGATGACGAACCATTCCATCCTCCAATGCCAGATAACTTGAGGGATTACTTGTTTCGGGGTACTACAGCTCCGAAATCATCGAGGCAAGATCCAGATGCTGATGGGTCCGTTCCGATTCCAAAGTATGACCCTACGACGGTCAATGGTTCATTCCTGAGACAGACTGAAGAAGGGTCAAGTTACAACAAAGACAAAGTAGTGGATTTTCAGCCTAAGTCCACTGATGACGATATGAGAGACCTAGAGGAGAGGGCAAAGCTACTTCTGACAGCTCCTTATCCGGAAAGACTAGTGCCAACCAAAGATGAGGTAACGTTCGATAAATTCAAAGATTTAGTGCGTAGTCTTAATATGCATGTACCTTTCTTAGAGCTAGTTAATCAAGTACCTGCATATATGAAGTTTATGAGACAATTGCTAGCTAAGAAAAGGTCTTTGAATGTTGTCGAGTCTGTCCAATTAACTGAGGAGTCTAGTTCATATTTAACTCACAAAGCTGCCCGTAAACTGTCTGACCCAGGTAGTTTCTCTGTCCCTTGTAATATTGGTACCTTCTCAATTGAGAACGCACTATTTGATTTAGGGGCTAGTGTTAGTGTTATGCCCTTGAGTCTGGCTAAGAAATTGGAATTGACTAGATTTGCTATTACTGACATGACTGTGCAAATGGCTGACCGTTCTGCAGTACGGCCAGTAGGGGTCAGAGAATGTGCCTGTTCAAATTGAAAAATTCTTTTTCCCTGTTGACTTTGTTTTTTTGGATATTCCTGAAGATGTCAACACCTCAATTATTTTGGGAAGACCGTTTCTGCACACTGCTGGTGATGCGTGCCTTTTATATAAGGTTTTTAACTCATTTTTACACGCATTTCTGTGCTTTTTATGTAGCATCTGGCTACAAATACTCCCGAATATTCTACTTTGGTCCGTTTATTGTAATTTGCAGGAATTGACTGAAGAGAAGCTGAATCGAGCCTTACCTGTCCCAATTGCATGCATTCATGGAAATAAGGAGCTGGAGCTTGGAAATCTAACACTTGGAAGATGCATGAGCCGAGTAGGGGAAGCAACTCAAGGTCTAACGTGCCTATGTAGCTCGATCGAGTGGTTAACTGCTCGATCGAATGCTTATTACACTCAAGATTGATCGATCGAGCTGGTTGAGGGGTCGATCGAGGAGTCTATGCTAGTGGTGCTCGATCGAGTGGGTCACATTTGCTCGATCGAGTGGTTCGGTGATGATGTTGCTCGATCGAGTAGATTATTCTTGCTCGATCGAGTGGTGTCGTGTGTTTTAGTTAATTTCCGCCTAATTATTTATGGGCTTTTGTAATCAGTCCATAGATTAGGTTTTGAGAGTGAATTTTAGTATAAGACTGGAGAGGAGTAATTACGTTACTCATCTCATCACTTCGTTCATTTTGGACGCCACTTTTTGTGACTATTCCTTGGATTCTACTCTCTACACTTTGCTACTCGGATTCGGTATTATCAATCTAGTTTATTTCTTAATCTTATTTACTGCTTTTAAATCCTTCTTCTCTCTGTCTTATAATTGTTCAATCGGTTTCTTAATAGTTTTTCATCATGCTTAGTTTTAATTATTTGGTTATTGTAATTGTTAATCCGACGATTATGAGTAGCTAATTTTCCTATGCTAAGACTATAGGGGATCCATAATATGAAGGGAGAGTAGTCGATTTACTAGGTTAATACTGGTACCGTCTTTGTTGTTAAAATGCTACAAATAATTGTAATTGCCTAATTGAGTCGACGCAATTAGACCCTTATTCTTAGTGGACCTTGACCTGGACCGAAAGGTTGGAAGAGGCAGCCTAGTAGCGAACAATAGAGTATTGCAGCGAGGGCGAAAGTTAAACTGTTTACACTTTAGGGTGAATTAAGGACCGAAAGGTGACGTTCGCTACCCCTTAGATCGTACTGCATTGACCTGGGACCTAGATTACCCGACCAGATGATTATGGTGAACCGTTTGTCTTAGCTATTCTCCTTTATCTGTTAAACTCCTCCCGTTTATTTCCCTTTTCCTCATCTTCTTAGTTTAGAAATCACATTTTATAACCCCCCAAATTGGTTACCTTGACGAACCTAGTTTTAGCAAACAATTCCCTACCTCTCTGTGGATTCGACCCGACTTCCCTAGCTATATTAGTTAGAGCCAGTTGGTTATTTTTGACAGGTACGCGACAGACGTGTCAAATTTTGGTGCCGTTGCCGGGGAGGTGGCGCATATTTGTTGCTTTAATTAAGTTTGTCTCTCGTCTCAGGGAATTTATTCCTTGAGACCGATCTCATTTTTTTTTTTTTTTTGCAAAGTTTGATCAGCTGCAGGTTAACTGTTGCCTCGGAAGTTTATTTGCAAGATGCCTACGATTACATAGCATACAGAGCCATGTGGTAGATGTGGCGAGGAAGGGCACAATCTTTATGAATGCACGGCAAGTGTAGAGCGCGCCCTTGCATATAAGAAATACAAGCAGGGAGTTCCCTTCTCCCAGTTGTATGAAGAAATCAAGAATGATTCTACCCCTTCTACGCCAGTACCACAACCGGTCTCTCCCTCTGCAAGAGAAGAAATTGCCGACTTGAAATCCATTATGATGAGTATGTCACAGAAATCTGAAACGGTTATATCGGAATTGAAATAACAAGTCGCGCAGTTGACACACGCGACGGATCAAGCCAAGTTTCTTCCAATTTGCGATCCAGCCAGTGCGATGAATTTTCAAAATGACCTTATTCATGAAGAAGACGAGGTTTTGACAGCTGATGATGACTCAGATGATGATCTAGACGAGTTTTTGCAGGAAATACTTGCTGCGTGTGCTGTAACCACTCGATCGAGTGACTCTTCTACTCGATCGAGCGGTTCTAATCGTCCAGTAACTCGATCGAGTGAAAATGGTGCTCGATCGAAAGGTGCATAATTCCAAGACGGTCGATCGAGTGACACTATTACTCGATCGAGCAACTATGCTGAAGAAATCACTCGATCGAGTGAAGAACAAGGTCGATCGACTGATAAAAGTACTCGATCGAGTACTTCAAGTGGCGGAAATTCTAATTTACTATCTAATACCGCCACCGTGTCATCTTCCCCTGCCGTGGAGACGTCACGCATTGATAAGGGTAAAGAAAAGGCTGCGGGACCACTCATCGCTACCAGGGTGCCCTTCCCAAGTCGTCAGAAGGACGCAAAGATCGAGCAACAGTACGGTAAGTTCGTGGACATCGTGAAGAACCTCCAGTGCTTGTCCCTTTTTCCGAACTCGTTACTCGGTACCAACTTACGCTAAGTTTATGAAGGATATCGTGACGCGTAAGAGAAATTTGAGTGAATTTGAGACAATTTCATTTATGGAAGAGTCTAGTAATTTACTGTTGAATAAGGCCCCTCCAAAAATGAAAGACCCGGGCAGCTTTTCTATTACTTGTGTCATAGGCAATATGGTTATTGATAAGGCCCTTTGCGATTTAGGTGCCAGTGTTAGTGTCATGCCCCTTCCCGTCTGCAAGAAATTGAAGATGAGTCATTTCAAGGTGACTAACATTACCCTACAGATGGTGATAGATCGTTAGGAGACCCTTAGGTGTCTTGGAGGATGTGCTGTGAAAATAGGCAAGCTTTACATCCCAAAGAGATTTCATTGTTTTGGATATAGCTGAGGACACCCGGACCCAAATTATCTTAGGAAGACCATTCCTTTGTACAGCTGGGGCCGTTATTGATGTCAGACAAGGGCGTTTGACTCTTGCAGTAGGGGATGACGCTATCACATTCAGTCTGCCCAGTACTTTAGCCCACCCAATGATAGAGGACACTTGCTATTCGGTCGATATCATTGACGAGTCCATTTATGACTTCTGGTCGGGTTCTTTTATGAAGGACCCACTGGAAGCTCTTATGCTTCTTGATGAGTGTGCAGATAGTCCAGGCGATGATGACGCTGCGTTGGATTTGCTTGTTGATGATTTAGATGAGCATGACGGGGAGCAGGTGGAACAAATGATCAGCACTCTTTGCTCCATTGAGGTAAAGGTACCGGAACGTAAGCCTCTCCCATCTCATCTTAAATATGCTTTTCTAGACGATACAGAGCAATATCCTGTCATCGTTAGTGCCAAGCTTAGTGATGATCAGCTAACCTCTTTGTTAGCTGTACTTAAGAAAAACAGGAAAGCAATGGGCTATTCACTGGACGATATCACGGGGATTAGTCCCGATATTTGTATGCACAGGATAGATCTGGAGGAGGATCACAAACCTTGCAGACAGGTCGATCTTGGTGAACCGAGAAGATGCAAGATGTTGTGATGGCCGAGGTAATGAAGATCTTTGGATGCAGGTATTATTTATTCTCGTAGGTAATTCTAGATGGGTAAGCCCAAGACAGGTAGTCCGAAAAAAGGAGGGACAATCGTAGTTAAGAATGAGAAGAATGAATTAATACCTACTCGAGTAGTGAGTGGTTGGCGGATGTGCATAGATTACGACGGTGAATGCCGCCACCAAGAAAGATCACTTTCCCCTTCCTTTTATTGATCAAATGGTAGAAAGGTTAGCTTCTCATAAATTTTTCTCGCTATTTAGATGGGTATTCGTGGTTCTTTCGGATCCCTATCCACCCAGCACGATCGGCTAAGACTACATTTACCTGTCCTAAGGGCGTTTTTGCGTATCGCGGAATGCCTTTTGGTTTGTGCAATGCCCCTGCCACCTTCCAACGGTGTATGATGGGGATATTTTGAGAGTATATTGAGTCTATCATGGAAGTTTTTATGGATGACTTTAGTGTTTATGGAAGTGACTTTTCCGATTGTCTGTCTAACCTTGAGAAAGTGTTATAGTTGTATTGAGGTTAATCTTGTCTTTGAATCGGGAGAAGTGCCACTTTATGGTCAATGAGGGAGTTGTCTTAGGGCACTTAGTTTCTGATAGGGGAATAGAAGTTGACAAGGCAAAGGTGGAAGTGATTCAGCAATTACCACCTCCTATTAATGTTAAGGCGGTGAGGAGCTTCCTTGGTCACGCCGGCTTTTATCGCCGGTTTATCAAGGATTTCTCCAAAATTGCTAAACCACTTACACAGTTGCTACTTAAGGATGCCCCTTTTGTGTTTATTGATGCTTGTCTTTCTCGCTTTCAACGAGTTAAAGCGAGGCCTTAGTCTCCGCGCCGATCATACTGACCCTCCCAACCGGGACTTGCCGTTTGAGATCATGTGTGACGCGAGTGACTATGCACTAGGAGCGATGCTTGGCGGAGGAAAGACAAAGCCTTGAACGCTATTTACTATGCGAGCCGAACTCTGGATGAGGCTCAAGTGAAGTACACTACTCGAGAAGGAGCCGTTAATTTGTAGTTTATGCCTTAGAGAAGTTTCGTACTTATTTAGTTGGGTCGAAGTCACTTGTTTTTTTACCGACCATGCAGCTTTTGAGGCATCTCCTTGCTAAGAAGGAGGCTAAACCACGGCTATCGAGATGGATACTCCTTCTTCAGGAGTTTGATTTGCAGATTAAGGATAAGAAAGGAGCCGAGAACTTTGTAGGCGATCACTTGTCGCGATCGATGCGACAAGAAGGGGAAGATTCTCTACCCATTGATGATTCTTTTCCGACGATACTTTATTCTTTGTTGTATCGTCTATTGTTAACCAAGAACCTTGGTATGCAGATATAGCTAACTTCGTTGTCGGTGGCGAGCTACCGCCGATCTTTCTCATCAAAGCAAAAGAAGCGTTTTCTATATAACGCTAAGCGTATTTCCGGGACGATCCTTACTTGTTTAAGGAATGTGCAGGACGGTCTCTGACGGTGTATTCCGCAGTGGGAAACCAAAATAGTCTGGAAGGTGTCACTCCTCTTCATATGGTGGTCACCACGGTCCATCGCGCACCGTGGCTAAGGTACTTCGATCTGGTTTTCTTGGCCTTCTTTGTTTCCGACGCCAAGTCTTTTGTTTGACTTGTGATGCTTGCCAACGATCGGGGAACATTTCGAAGAGACATGAGATGCCACAAAACGGCATCCTAGAGGTTGAGGTTTTCGATGTCTGGGGCATTGATTTCCAAGGACCGTTCCGTCCAAAAAAGGTAACGGGTACATCTTAGTAGCTGTAGACTATGTGTCAAAATGGGTTGAGGCAATTGCATCACCTCATTGTGATGGTAAGACCGTGATAAAGATGTTCAAAAAGATCATATTCCCCCGTTTTGGTGTCCCTAGGGTCGTCATTAGTGATGGGGGATGCATTTTAAGGAAAAGAAACTCACTTCCATACTGTCTAGAGTTGGTGTCCAACATCGGCGTGGTTTGGGGTATCATCCCCAAACTAGTGGTCAAGTAGAGGTCTCTAATCGTGAGCTGAAAGAGATCTTGTCTAAGGTAGTTTCTAAATCACGGAAAGACCGGAGTCTTAAGCTAGATGACACATTATGGGCTTATAGAACCGCCTATAAGACACCAATTGGTGCATCACCTTATAGGCTAGTTTATGGGAAATCGTGTCACTTACCTGTTGAAATGGAATGTAAGGCCTGGTGGGCAATTCGTGAGCTTAATTATGATCCTAAATTGTGTGGTCGGAATCGTCTTTTGCAGCTAGATGAATTAGAGGAGTTTAGGCTTAATGCCTATGATAACTCGCGCATTTACAAGGAAAAGACGAAGAGATGGCATGACAAGAGAATCCTACCTCGGGAGTTTCATGTGGGGCGAAGGTGCTTTGTTTAATGCCCGACCGAGACTATTTCGGCAAGTCAAGTCCGGATGGAGTGGTCCATATACGGTGACAGCTGTTACCAAATTTGGATCCGTAGAGCTTGAAGATTCCGAGGGTCATAGATTCAAGATAAATGGCCAATATGTGAAGCATTACCACGAGGCGAGTGAAGCGGACAACCGCGTTGAAGTCTTGCGCTTCGACGAGCTCGACGCGCCAGTTAATTGATACCAGAAAGGTCGTGCGGGACCTCTTAAACCGCTCAGCGCTCTCGGGAGGCGGCCCGGATGTTTTATTTGTACTCTTGTTGAACTATTTGTTTTTCTTTAGCTTTACGTTGAACTTTAGACGCTTTTTATGAACCTCTTTTGTACTTTCCTTGCTCTTATGCGTCTTTTGCAGGGTAAAGTACTCGATCGAATGATTTTGTGTTCGATCGAGCACTTTCTGATGTAGCTGTTACTCGATCGAGTGATATGTTCCTCGATCGACCAGATCCAAACCCGTGCTTACTCGATCGAGTGACTCTTCACTCGATCGAGCTCTTCCAATACACCGGTTCACTCGATTGAGCTGTTCCAGGCGCTCGATCGAGTAGTTATGACCTCCAGCTGCTGTTTTACGTCTATGAAGCCACTGATTGACTTTCTTTGACCTCCCATGTTCATGGTCGGTTTGGGGAGGTCCCTCCTTAAGACGTTTTGTAAGTTTTCCGACTCCGCCTCTCTTTTTCCTTTCAGTTTGCATTTCTTTCCCTATTTCTAGTACAATGAGGACATTGTACGGTTTGGTTTGGGGAGGTATGCATCCATATCTGTGTCTGCATGTTTCATTGCATTTCTGCCTCCGTATTTATTATTTTTGCATGCATCGTTGTTTGTTTCATAAAATCCAAAAAAAAAAAAATTCAAAATTTCATGTTTAATTTGAGTCGGAACGTTTGAACATTGACGCTACATTGAATCCCTATTTGAGCCCTGCATATTCTTGACATCTAGTTGGCGTGATTATGTGCATAATCTACGAGTTTTTGTTTCCTCCTTACCCGAACGAATAGACGGATTCACTATGTCGGCAAGCTACATTACATTTCGAGGCTAGAGCTTATAAACCTGGTGACATTCATGACCGGTTTCATTTAGGATGTGAGTAGTACTCTCTCTAAGACATGTAACATCAATTTGCATAAGCATGAGTCTAGTCTTCTTAATACCTGTATGCATTCGGTTTGTGGATGGTGACACGTGTTAGGAGAGGCAGTCCCCTTTAGTTCATTCTACCCATGAGCCTCACATAGCCAAATTGCCCTTTTTGTCCTATCAACTACTTTCTATAATACTTCCTACCCTAGCTGAGCTAGTAATGAGTAGTTCTTGGAATGTATACTGCGATATGGTTATTTCATCTGATTTCAGAAGATGGTGGAAGAGTTGAAGGGAAAGAAGGAAAGAAGGAAATTGTCGAATTGTTGAAAAGAAAACAAAACGAAAGAAAGAAAAAAAGAGAACGAGAAATGCGAAAAAAAAACAAACAAAGAAAAAGAAACAGAAAGATTATTTTTGGAAAAGAAACTGGTTAATGATTTTCACTCCCATGTCCTATTCATATCTTATGGGGAGTTGATGGTTTTTGGTGTTTTGTGAGTTTAGTGCATAATTTTGCACCGTTTTATCTCGCTGTCATGAGTGCGAAGTTGGGATGCAGCTACTATTTGGATCTGATGTTGCTAGCCTGGCTACTAACCCCACATATCCAAATTCATTTTAGCCCCTTCTTACCCACTACCTCACTTACCCAAATGTAAGTCCTCGGCACGTGACTTGGTCATTAGTATGGTTGGAATGCAGATGTACGGTCGTAGAGACTTTATTCATGTTAACTGCAGGCATGTTCTTATAGGTCGAGTTAGGTGAGTGTCTTACTTCTTCCTATCTTTCACATATATACTCACCTTGTGCCTGATTTTGAGTGATGAGCGACCCGTGAGAGTCCGATATCCTTTGAGTCTTGCAAGGTCGACGGTTCAATAAGTTTGAAACATTAATTTAACTCGTTTGCACTTTTCACTGCCATTTTGTCATGTTGTCGCATTAAATTGGTTCTAGTGGGTGCTTTGTAGCTGATGCGTTGGTCCCGTTCCATTGTTCATCCTTTAGTTGCATTCATATTTGCTTGGGGACAAGCAAATGTTTGGTTTGGGGAGATTTGATGCGTGCCTTTTATATAAGGTTTTTACCTCATTTTTACACGCATTTCTGTGCTTTTTATGTAGCATCTGGCTACAAATACTCCCGAATATTCTACTTTGGTCCGTTTATTGTAATTTGCAGGAATTGACTGAAGAGAAGCTGAATCGAGCCTTAACTGTCCCAATTGCATGCATTCATGGAAATAAGGAGCTGGAGCTTGGAAATCTAACACTTGGAAGACGCATGAGCCGAGTAGGGGAAGCAACTCAAGGTCTAACGTGCCTATGTAGCTCGATCGAGTGGTTAACTGCTCGATCGAATGCTTATTACACTCAAGATTGATCGATCGAGCTGGTTGAGGGGTCGATCGAGGAGTCTATGCTAGTGGTGCTCGATCGAGTGGGTCACATTTGCTCGATCGAGTGGTTCGGTGATGATGTTGCTCGATCGAGTAGATTATTCTTGCTCGATCGAGTGGTGTCGTGTGTTTTAGTTAATTTCCGCCTAATTATTTATGGGCTTTTGTAATCAGTCCATAGATTAGGTTTTGAGAGTGAATTTTAGTATAAGACTGGAGAGGAGTAATTACGTTACTTATCTCTTCACTTCGTTCATTTTAGACGCCACTTTTTGTGACTATTCCTTGGATTCTACTCTCTACACTTTGCTACTCGGATTCGGTATTATCAATCTAGTTTATTTCTTAATCTTATTTACTGCTTTTAAATCCTTCTTCTCTCTGTCTTATAATTGTTCAATCGGTTTCTTAATAGTTTTTTATCATGCTTAGTTTTAATTATTTGGTTATTGTAATTGTTAATCCGAAAATTATGAGTAGCTAATTTCCCTATGCTAAGACTATAGGGGATCCATAATATGAAGGGAGAGTAGTCGATTTACTAGGTTAATACTGGTACCGTCTTTGTTGTTAAAATGCTACAAATAATTGTAATTGCCTAATTGAGTCGACGCAATTAGACCCTTATTCTTAGTGGACCTTGACCTGGACCGAAAGGTTGGAAGAGGCAGACTAGTAGCGAACAATAGAGTATTGCAGCGAGGGCGAAAGTTAAACTGTTTACACTTTAGGGTGAATTAAGGATCGAAAGGTGACGTTCGCTACCCCTTAGATCGTACTGCATTGACCTGGGACCTAGATTACCCCACCAGATGATTATGGTGAACCGTTTGTCTTAGCTATTCTCCTTTATCTGTTAAACTCCTCCCGTTTATTTCCCTTTTCCTCATCTTCTTAGTTTAGAAATCACATTTTATAAACCCCCCAAATTGGTTACCTTGACGAACCTAGTTTTAGCAGACAATTCCCTACCTCTCTGTGGATTCGACCCGACTTCCCTAGCTATATTAGTTAGAGCCAGTTGGTTATTTTTGACAGGTACGCGACAGACGTGTCAGCTGGTGCAATAATTGATGTAGGGGAAAGAACTTTGAGATTTAAGGTAGGGAAGCACTCTATTATGTTTGCCCAGTCCCCTAGGAAGAAAGACCCCATGTGGCCCATGACCTGTAATATGATTTCTGAAAAGAAATCTTATTTTGTGCTTTTCGATGTGCCCGCCCCCGTGCCTATTCTGTTTTGACACCTCCGCCCCAGAATGGGAGCAAATTGGAGGAAGATTCTTCTATTTTGACTGTTGCAGGAACTGGTTTGGGGAAGGAAGAACCGCTCGCTGCTTCAACTGTGATGGAGCCAATTGTTTAGAGAGGCGGTCTAGGATGTTTTAGCTATGGCACTGACGAGGAGCCAGATGAGGAGCCCAAGATGAAGGAGCCAGTCAAAATTTCGGAGTCGGATCTTGAGTGTGAGGAGCTAGAAGATGATGGCCATGCTTGGGAAGATGCTAGAGATGATCCATTGAGTATTCGAGTCGGAGTAGAGTGGAGTCCAGCTTCTGAGATGAGCACTGCGTAAGCTACTTCATGTAGACAAAAGCCTTGGTCGGAGATTTTCCACAGTTTCCGTTGATCTATGCGTTTCTTAGACCTTTTAAAAACTATTTTACTGCTTTTAGACTATTTATCGTTTTTCGTGTGCGCGAGACTTCGCTTTAATAAGTTTGCTTAGGATTTATTTAGACTTTAGACAGTTAGTTTGGGTTTTGCGCAATTTCGGGCGCGTTATTATGTGTATTTGCAGGTTCATAGACCATATTAGCTCAATTTATTGGGCTAATTCGAAGAAAATCAGAACTTACAGCAGGTTTCCCAGTCGATCGACTGCCTCCTATGGTCGATCGACTGGGCTGCGAATTCCAAGAACTTCTGTTCCTGTTAACTCTGGTCGATCGACTGGATGATGTGGTCGATCGACAATGTTCGCTGCTGTACCTGTTTTCGATCATTCCCCTGCTGTGTTTGGTCGATTTGCGGAGTTGAGGGAGTCTTTTCTCCACTTTATTCTCCAACTCAATTCTGTTTTCTTCTGTTTCTTTAGTTTACACATAATTTTGCGTTAATAAATTGTTTTATCGGAATTACGCGCGGTATTTTCTGTCCTTTCAGGTATTTATTGGTAGCACTACTGGCTACTAAAACCTCCTAGCTCACGCTGGTTTGGGGAGGTTTCTTTTTGCTGCGCTTAAAGTCTTGTGAGTTTCCGAGTCCTTTTCATGTCTTTTTAATTAATTTTAACGCAAAATCCCATTTCCCCTTTTTTCTTCATTACATGATTTTGCACAATGGGGAAACTGTGTGATTTGGTTTGGGGAAGGGTTTTGCGTTGCATTTCATTTGCTTGCATTCACGTTTACATTTTGTCTTGCATTGTTGTTTGTTTTCCCTTATAAATACAAAAATTCAAAAAAATTGAAAAAATTTCAAAAATGCACGTTTATTTTAGCATATAGGTCGAGTCGGAACGGTAGTATTTCAATGATGACATTGCATTTGCATATGTTTTTGCCTAAGCCTTGCTTAATTGACATGTTATTAGTAGAATCATATATGCATAGTCTACGAGTTTTCGTTACATTTCTTGCTGAACTTGAGACTTGATATAGATTTTTGGCAAACTACATTATATTATGAGATTTAGAGCTTATAACTGGAGACATTCATGACCAGTTTGTCTAGGATTGTGAGTAGTACTCCTTATGAGACATGTTACATCAATATGCATAAATATGAACTTAATCTGCTTAATACCCATATGCATTCGGTTTGTGGTTTGTTGACACACGTGGTAGAGGTTTTCCTTTGTTCATTTTGCCCATAAGCTCCACACTGCCAAAAATAGCCTTTTTGTCCCGTTACTACATCCTACTTCATTTGTGGTAGCTAATGCTCATTTTGAGATGATGTTGGAAAATGAAAAATAAAAGAAAACGAAAAGAATAGAAGAAAAATGATTCGAAAAAGAGAAAAAGAGAAACGCATGTGTACTGTAGAGGACGGTCGATCGACTGCCCTCATTGGTCGATCGATTGAGGTTCGAGAAGAAAAAAAAATCAATTCGCATAATTCAAGTCTTTATTATATGGCGATTTTTGCTCCCATGTTGCATTTGTATCTTATGGGGAGTTAGTTGATTAATTATTATGGAGATTGCGAGATTTGTGCTTCTACTAGCTTGACAAGGGCAGGCTAAATGTAGGATGTAGTAACGGGACAAAAAGGCTATTTTTGGCAGTGTGGAGCTTATGGGCAAAATGAACCAAGGAAAACCTCTACCACATGTTTCAACTAACCACAAACTGAATGCATACAGGTATTAAGCAGATCAAATTCATATTTATGCAAATTTATGTAACATGTCTCATAAGGAGTACTACTCACAATCCTAGATAAACTGGTCATGAATGGCACCAGTTATAGGCTCTAAACCTCAGAAAATGATGTAGTTTGCCAAAATTTAAAGTCAAGTCTCAAGTCCAGCAAGAAATTTTAACGAAAACTCGTAGAAATGCATATACGATTCTACTAATAACATGTTGATTAGCAAGGCTTAGGCATAAAACAGATGCAAATGCAATATCATCCTTGAAATACTACCGTTCCGACTCGACCTATATGCTAAAATAAACATGCATTTTTTGAAGTTTTTTGAAAATTTTCATTTTTTTTTTCGTATTTTTGTATATACTAGTTGTTTCTCCGCCCGCGATGCGCGCGGAGTCCCAAGGACCATATCCGTCTATATTGAAAATATCTAGCTTGCATATAACTTAGAAAGGGTGGTTGTATAAATATTGTTTACTCAACATTTGTCTTAGATACAATTTCTAAGGTAACAATTGATAATAACGACTCTTACTCTATAGATACAAAAGTTTAATTAACAATTGATAATACTCTTCTAAAATTTAAGAGAATAAAAAAAAGTTCATGTGACTATAGATACAAAAGTTTAATAAATTACACAATCAAAGGTTGTTTGGCTTTCGACCGTTCTTACTCTAATGTATTTAGTGTTATCTTTAAAGACATCATATACGTGTCTTTCTTCGTTAAGAATGTTGACCTCCTCTTTTCCATAATAATCCTCAAATATCAAGTGCTGGTATTCCCCTATCAAAGTATCAATTTTGGGTTTCCCATTTTCTTCCACCTCCATGAGAGCTGCTTTTCTTTCATTACAGCCTATAGGGCATATACTCGGTTTCCTCAACAATATCTGCAGCCTATTGCATCTCTAAGCTCTCAACCTGAATCTCGTTGTTGAGCCTTTGGCATCTTAGATATCTACTTTCCATGGTATTGCATTCTGGAGATTCATCCACATCAGTTAGAAGCCAACTCGACAGCGGTATTGTATTTCACAAGGCAATTAGGAAACGTGGCATGTTGACCATCGCCTCAGACATGTTACATGTTAAACACATGTGGTCTTCTTCATTCACTGTTAATAAGCTCTTCATAAATGTTTGGGCTGACTTCCATTGAGGCGTGAGGATGACAATTAAGGTTTTCAAAGCCACCAAAAAAACTAGACAGCCAGAAACATTAAAAAATGTGCACTAAACTGTTATGAATAATCAAAAGGATATCCAATTAAAAATGTTAAAAAGACAAGCCAACCACCACCGTAGATACTAAAAAAATACAAATAATCAAAAGGATATCCACTAATTTCATAATTAATACTACCAAGCAAATACTACAAAAAACACTAAACTTTACCCGAAAAATTACAAGAAATGACATACCCAGAAACAAGGTCTGATCTTTTGATTTGTAACCCGATGACATCCGCCATTAACCAAAGGACGGGATACACATCGACAAAATTGGCCAAAAATCACCAATAGGGTTCATCAACAAAATCACCAATAGGGTTCATACAGCACAACGTTAAACAAAACCAAGATTGGGAATGTACTTTCCGACGGGATACACATCGACAAAATTGCCCAAAAATTTAGTCTTTAGCTTTGACGCACAGTCGTATGCAAAGTGCTCATTTTCACAATGCCCAGCACTCATAGGTGGATGATGACTCACCTAAATTAGGAAAAACAGATAATTAATCATCATTAATAAGCAACTAATCCCCTTAAACCTCTCTAAGGTCTGAGCAATGTTGAAGGCAGGGCAATAATAGGAAAAATGTGTAGACTCATTAGCTAGTACTTCCTCTAGTCAAATCCTAACAACACATTATTTCAAAATGCTTCACATAAAAGGTGGGACCATGGCATTCGGATTTGAAGGGAGGGAGTAACGATTGAAGTAAAAACAATCAACAATGAAGCTTAAGCTTTTGACATATCAAAATGGAGCGCAGCATCTTGACCGGTGATTTAAATGAGGAAGAGATAGGGTTGAGGAAATTGGGGATTTGGGGAGAACAACGATTGATTTTATTGTTTTCTTCATATCTGGTTTTGTTCATGTATTACGGATTTGTTGTTGGATTTCAGATTGGGCTGTCTAATTGATAGCCCATCGAAATCGTGTATGGTCTCGTTTTTCCTTTTATACTACTTACCTTTTAACAAAAAAAACGGTAAAATGATAGTATCTCCAAAATGAGCCCTAAAGTTTGACAATAAACATACCTGCTCTGCCAAAAAGGAAATCCCATGATGATTTGCCATTTCATAAGTTTCACCAAGAATGGACTGAACGGCTTCCAAGTGTGTTGATACACATAGTACATAGAGATTGCCCACGATGCTGCAGAAAATGACAGGAATATTAGCCTTTCAGTTGGGTGATAAATGTATAAGACACAAACTCAAAGAAAAAGCGTGCTCGTCTTTTTGCTTTTATATTCAATTTTTAGTAGGTGAGATTCATGATAAAAATTGCTCAATTTGTTATTTGCTTTACTCCTGAAAACGTGCTTCAATGTAATACAATGAATAGAAGAAAATGTCGAACAGTTCATCGGTTAGCCTTAATAAAGTTCTAGTTCTCTTTTTAACGCTTTCGATATCATTCTGAAATCGAGCCAAACTTGGGTGAATCGATGGGCCTGTTGCGGGTGTTGCCTTACTTGCTATTACAAGATAAAGGCGGTTTCCACCATAAGGTCTATAGGCTATCAAAAACTTGTTAGTGGTTGAGTAAGCTCACATTTCTTCAATAAATAATGTTTATTTCAACCCTTATTTGAATACCAAGTGTTGTGCTGAAGGAAAGAAGAGGGGGAGGGGATAATTTCTTCCAATCTTTAACACTGAGTATGATGGAAATGATTCCAGTTTTTTCATTATCGCTGTTAAAACGAAATTTAAAATCGAGTGAATAGGGGGAAAATGGTGACTGGGAATGGAATAGCGAAGGTCTGGAGTATCCTTCAATGAATTTACTACCATAAACACTATGATCATCTTCATCACTAAGCATATACAAAGTATCTTATTAAAAAACAAACCCAAAATCAACAACTAAAAGAAAAATTAAAGATGAATAGTCCGACTTACTTACTCCGACTTTCCTGTGGTGATATTTTGTTGTATGAGGAATGTGGAGTACCGGACTCCGGCCCTTGCGAAACACATACCAAACACATTATAAAAGCAAGGAAATCCAATTAAAATGATGGAACTTAAAATTTGCAAGGGAAACAATACCTTAAACAAAGAAATCCTCTTGTAGTTATGGTCGTTCTATCCGATCGTCCTTCGATGTGGTTGGGTATAATCACCTACAAACGATACCGTTGCTGCCTATCCCCACCTATACGAGCATAAACGTCAAATAGAGAACCAAGAAGGTCAAACTCCTCTAACCGTCGAAGAATCAAGAGCCATGGTTCATCGCCTCTCTTTTCACTTTACCGTATCAACTTACCCCAAATTTTAATGACAGTGAAAGGCGATACGAAAAGGGAAAAAATAAACAAACTACTATGTCAACAGTAAAGCTAGGGAAATACATACTCAACCCAAAAGATAAATAATTAGACAGAGCATCTCTGTTTGTTTATGACTGCTTCCAGCATTGAGGGACTGGTGTTCTGTCGTCTTGAACAACCTGTATCCAAATATATATTATATATATATAAGTAACGACCATATTAAAAGAAAGCGTGAACTCTAGCCTAATGTAACAAATAGACCAGATTAGTAGGGAAACAATAGTAAATAATCAAATGAATTTCAACACTATTAAGACCCCAAAAAACTGCTTGTATAAAATCATATCAAATTAGAACCACAAATTACTTCTTTGTACTCCAATATGGTCTCAAATTAAAAACCACTTTTTCCCCAGCTAAGGCGAAAAAACATAATAGATGTCTTATGATCAACTGAGTTAAATTGATAGATGCTCAAGCGAGAGACTTAGGAGACTTGGGAGACAAAGCAAGCATCTAGAATCTAGATTATTACACAGTTCAGTTGCATAAGCTAAATTCATGTCCGCCAAAGTCCCTTAAGAGAATATGTAGCTTTCACCTATTTCTATTAGCACAAGAACTTGGATAACCACACATAATCAAACAACAAGGCACTGCGGCATGCATATGCTTATGCTCTGTACTCTGTATGTAACCGAAAGAATAGACAAGTTCTAAAGTCCCCTTTTCATCAACATCCAATAACAACACGTCTATACACACAAACTAATTTTTAATCTCTCATCTATTTAAACTAAACTCACTCAAGTTCACTTCCAAACCTCGCAACATTAATATCCTATGGTAGGAACCTTACTAAACACACGTTCAAAGGTTGCGGAGAATGCGGACATCAAAACCTCCCCAAACCGAAATTGCTGAAAGACCTCTATAGGTAACATTTCTAGGCATAAGGCTTTAAAATTCCGAAATTACTAATTAGACCCCATAAACCTAGCTAAAACATAATACACTAAATCAAATTAAATCAAATGCGAGATTAAATGGCACATTACATTTTCGACAAAGCATCAAAAATGTTATGAGCCTCAGCTGTCACACCCACCCAATCCTCTATGCATCCATCTCAGCTTGCCTGCAAGAACCCATAACACCCACCAAATCAAATCCAATAAAACTCACACCATACCCAAAAAAACAACAAATAAAAAAATCACAAATAAAAAACAACCAACAAAATTCACTCCAATTCTATTGATTATAAATTCACCCCAATTATGGTGTGAACCCAGATCATAATTTTATACAAGCCAGCTAAATAATTAGAATTACATAAAATAAATGACAATTAAACAAGAATTAGGATAACAGACACACATACATAGTACTGTTGTGATGACAACAGCAGCTGGAGAAGAAGCTGAATCCATTAAAAATAATAAAAGAGGGTGAAAAATGAAAAGCAGTTGGTAAAAAAAAGTAGGAGGGGGATTCTGAGATAGTGAATTGAAAGAGAACCAATCGGGTGGAATCAATGATTTCCATTGCAGCAAAAGCTGAACAATTTAGTATAAGACGACAAAAATTAGGATCAAATTCAAAGTAGATAGATGACGAAATCAGTATGTGAAAAACCGTCGCCTGCATGTGTGGTTGCAATTTTTGACGGCTAATGAAGTTAGAAAATAAACGATCGAAATAATATTTCCAAAAGAAAGTAAGCTCAATAAAAAATTGAACAGGGGAATGAAACTGACCCGCAATCACTAACTCTGCACTGTCACTCACCACTTTCAGCCACCTCGGATGGCGTCACATGCAATCCCGACCCCAAATAGCTAGCTACTACCACCAATCAATAACGATTACAAATTTACAATGTAAACCAAAATTAAAGTGAGCACATTATAAATAAGAACCAAAAACACCCAACTTACCATACAAGCAACAACAAATACAATTTGACGCCGAAAAGAAGAACCATTGAGGAAGAACCACTGATTTTCATTGCAGCAAAACTTTCCAATCTAGTAAAAGAAGACAATAATTAGGATGGTTAGGATGAGATTCAAATTAGAGAGAAGATGGAATCAGTATATAAACAATAATATTTCCAGAAGAAAAAGAAAGTGAACTAACTTTCAAATCAATCGATCAACAATGGTCTAAGTTGAAATCAAGGCGATTACAATAGTTGATGATGCAGACTAAAAAGCGATGAAGAAATGAACAGAGATGGAGAAGCAATGAAGGAATGAAGAGAGATGGAGTCTCGGTATAAAAATAAGAGGGAGAGAGACGATCAAAATGATGTCAAGAGCTTCATCACAAGAAGAGGCGATCAGAATTAGGTCGAGAGCGATGAAGAAATGAATAGAGAGAGATAGGGAGGGAATCAGTAGAAGAAGAAGAGCGAGAAAGAATGTTGTTTATCACATGACTTGCACGCTTTCTACTGCTCTAATGTTCATTGGAGAGTTATTTTCCAATGTTCATGCATTTAGATGGTTTTTAGATATAGGGAAAATAAATAACAATGCAAGGCAAAAATGTAAACGTGAATGCAAGCAAATGAAATGCGATGCAAAGCCCTTCCCCAAACAAAATCGCACAATGTCCCCATTGTGAAAAATCATGTAATGAAGTAAAAAGGGAAATGGGAATTTGCGTTAAATAAATAAATAAGACATGAAATAAGGACTCAGAAACTCACAAGACTTTAAGCGCAGCAAAAGGAAACCTCCCCAAACCAGCGTGAGCTAGGAGGTTTCAGTAGCCAGCAGTGCTACTAATAGGTACCTGAAAGGACAACAATACCACGCATAAAACCGAGAAAACAATTTTGAAGCGATGATTATGTGCAAAAATAAGAAAATGGAAGAAATCAGAAATATGACGGAAAATAAAGTGGAGTAGAAAACTCCCTCAATTCCGCAGATCGACCAAACACAGCAGGGGAGAGGTCGTGAACAGGTACAGCAGTGCAGGACGGTCGATCGACTATATCACCCAGTCGATCGACCAGAGTGAACAGGAACAGAAGCTCCTGGAAATCGCAGCTCAGTCGATCGACCACTCAGGCCAGTCGATCGACTGACTTTCCTGCTGTAAGTTCTGATTTTCTTCGAAATAGCTCAATAACTTGAGCTATTCAGGTCTATAAACCTGCAAATGCACAATAATACGCACCTAAATTTGCGAAAAACCCAAAGTAACCAACTAAAGTGTATAAGATCCTAAGTAAACTTATAAAAAGGCGAAGTCTCGTGCACACAAAAGCACTAAAAAGGTTCAAAAGCAATAAAATGTTTGGTAAACATGTGATCAGCTAATAGTTGATTAAGAACGGCCATGGTATAGCCCACTTGGTCGGCTTCTGGCTACAAGAGGTAGCCTCAATAGTGCTCATCTTCTCAGCTGCACACTTCTCAGCCCCAGCATCCGCAGAACTCAACGGATCAACACGTCGGACATCTTCCCACTAGAGGACCTCCTCGGACTCGTCGGAATCCAGATCAGACTCCGTTGCTTTGACTGGCTCATCTTCGGGCTCCTTATCCGTGCCATAACAAAGGCATCCTAGACCGCCTCTTTGAACTATTGGCTCCTTCACAGCTGGAGCAACATGCGGCTCTTCCATCCCCAAACCAGCTCCTACAATATCTAAAACAGAAGAATCTTCCTCCAATTTGCTCCCAGTCTGGGGCTGGGGTGTCACAACAGAAGTAGGAGCATAGATAGGCATATCAGGAAGTATAAAATAATATTTCTTTTCAGAAACCGTATTACAAGTTACCGGCCACATGGGGTCTTTCTTCCTAGCCGTCTGGCAAAGACAATGGAATGCTTGCCTACCTTAAAGGTCAATGTACCCGAACCAACATAAATAACTGCACCAGCAGTGTGCAGGAATGGTCTACCCAAAATGATAGGAATGTGGGCATCATCGGGCATATCAAGTACTACGAAGTCAACGGGGAAGAAGAACTTCTCTATTTGCACGGGAATGTCCTCTAAGACTCCTATTGGCTGGACCGCAGAGCGATCAGCCATCTGTACGGTCATGTTGGTGACTACAAACCTATTCAACTTTAACTTCCTAGCAAGACTTAAGGGCATTACACTAATACTGGCTCCTAGGTCACATAAGGCTTTCTCAATAGGAAAGGTGCCAATGTTACATGGGACTGAAAAACTACCCGGGTCTTCTAGATTAAGGGGTGCAGTATGGGTGAAATAAGAGCATGACTCCTCAGTTAGTGCGACAGTATGCACAGTTTCAAGTGACTTTTTCTTAGACAATAATTGCTTCATAAATTTCATGTAAGCAGACACTTGATTGACTAATTCAAGGAAAGGAACTTGTACGTTTAAGCTACGAACGACATTTTCAAATTTATTAAACGATACATGTTTCTTCGTCGGCACCAATCTCTCCGGATAAGGGGCTGTAAGAAGTAACTTAGCCCTCTCTTCTAAATCTCTCATGCCGGCATCGGTGGATTTAGGCTGAAAATCCACCACCTTCTCCTTGTTGTAGCTTGACCCTTCTTCAGACCGTCTCAAATGTGAACCATTAATCGACAAAGGGTCGTACTTCGGAACCGGAACGGACCCATCAGCATTTGGGTCTTGCCTCAATATTTTCGGGGCGGTCGTACCCCGAAACAAGTGATCCCTCAAGTTATCGGGCATTGGAGGACGGAAAGAATCACCTTCAGCAGCGCTGTCAGTCGATCGACCAGGTGGGTCAGTCGATCGCTTGACTTCAACAGGACCAGAAGCTACTGGTTGTCGTAGAACGGTCGATCGACTGGGTATGTCAGTCGATCGACTGACATACCTACTGATCGTCTTTTTCTTGTTTTTATTCGTCATTGCCTTCTTCTTGCTCGGTTCCGCCTCATCTTTTTCAGTGACATACTTAGCCATAGCGGGCCCGTCAAGGGTAGACCAACTTCTCAAGGTAATTGCATTTAAGGTCTCCTTTTGATCAGTTTGAGTCGGTAAATGTCCCGGAGCTCGAGTTGTATTCTTCCTAGCCAATTGGGCAATTTGGCTCTCTAACATCTTCATCCCGACCTCTCTAGCTTGAGATTCCTTCAGCAACAAATTCTTCAACTCATTGAAATCAGAACTTTGGGATTGTTGCTGCTGCTGTGGGATATACGAAGGCTTTTGATATGGCTGCTGCTGCTTATGAGGGGGCACATAAGTCAGCTGTTGCTGCTGCTGTGGAGGTTGAGTCGGATTCAAGACATTTTGGCTACTCCACCTCATATTTGGATGGACATTCGGCTCATAGTAAGTGTTTGTCTGCCTATAATGTTGAAAGGCAGCACAAGACTCGAAAGGACTAGGACAATTTTCTGAAACATGTCCCTCAGCTCCACATCTTTTACAGACGAAAGGACCGTCTGAAACAGCGTTCACATGGTAGATCCCTCCTTTTGAAGCTCCTCCCAACTCGTACTTATCAAACTTTGCCGTGAGAGCTTCTAATGCAGCTACAGAAGGAGATTCAGCAGCTCTCCTTTGATTTCCCCTGGAATTCCCATACTCGGCTTTATGGGTGCCCAAGTCATCAATGATCTTCCACCCCTTAGTCTCTCCCATATTTTCCTGGAATCTGCCATCGTCATAGAGCCCATTATAGAACTGATTGCATAGGCTCCACTTCTCAAACCCGTGATGCGGAATGGTTCGCACCAGCTTCTTGAAACGGACCCATGCCTTATGAAAGTTCTTATCCGGACCCTGTTTAAAGCTCGTGATCTGAGCTCTAATGGCGTTCGCCTTCGAGGTAGAAAAGTATTTCTTGTAAAATGCCAAGGCCAACGAATTCCAGTCGGTGATCCCATTAGCAGCTCGGTCCAGGTCTCTGTACCACTCTCTTGCAGCATCTCGGAGTGAGAATATAAACATAGTCTCCTTTACCTGGTCCTGGGTCACACCGGTCGGTGGGGGTATAGAACAGCAATAGTCAATAAATATCTCCATATGCTTGGCTGCATCTTCATTTGCAGCTCCCCCGAATTGGTTTCTCTCAACCAAGTTGATATAAGGAGGCTTCGGTTCAAATTTCCTATCTGCTCCTGGCAATTCGAACCCCTTATATAGATTTGCAGCTGTCGGCTCAGAGTGACTTGATATAGTTGCTTCTTCAGCCATCTCTAGAAAATCTCGAGAAGTGACTGTCTCAGCTGATGAAGTAGAAACTGGAGATGAAAGTGGATCCTCCTCGAACAGCTCGTTCTCGTAGTAACTAGACAGAGTACTCAGCTCTTCCTCTGTCGGCAATATCCTAGATGATCGTCACAACTCGCGCAAAGTCTTCTCAATCTCAGGATTGAACGGTACTAATTCACCACCCTGTGACCTACGCATAAGAAGAAACTACAAAAAGAATATAAGAAAAGTTTAAGGAACAAATGTCCCTTAAACTAAGAAACAAACTAAAATAAGACAACTAAAAATTAGATCAATTGCCTCCCCGGCAACGGCGCCAAAATTTTGGGGTAGTTTAATAGGTATTATAACTTGCAATAGAAGCTCTCACGGCGAGATTTGACAAGTACGAGTTGATACCCGTCGTTGTGAGTAGCAAAAATAATATTTATAATACCTATTAAAACTAACAGAAGCTAGTGGTAACAGGGTCGAACCACACAGAGGCAGATGTAATTATTAGTTGTCTAAATTTAGTCCTAAAGTAACAGTGATGTGGCGGCTTGATTGAATTGGTCTATAACTAATGGGCAATAAACTAAAGAAATGTATAAAATCAAACATAAAAGGGGTACTAAGATGGTCGGTTCACTGTAGTTTCGGCAACAGCATACTAAGTAGGTCTGAAATAAACAGATGAGGCGGGAAAACAAGAGGTCCTCTCGGTCCACTCTCAACATGTAGCATCTTTCGATCTCGCTACGGGTCCCTAATATCACTAGTACTGACTCTCGCCCTGAAAAGTGACTAATAACCCAAACTTGACCTATCTTTCGATCTTAGCATAATTTAGTCATTTTAATTGGTAGTCTAACAACTTTCCCTATCTTTCGATCTAATGGGTCGGTCAATTACTAAGCATTCAACTAGTCGCGTGCACTCGATTCGTCAAATATAGAATTTAAAACAATTAAAACGAAGCAAAACCTCACGTGGCAAGTCGATCGACCAGGGAACCCAGTCGATCGACCGGCATGCGATTCAAGTCACTATTCTACTGCCGCCTAATCTACAGATTCCCTACATCCTAGCACGATGAATTTAACTACTCATAATATTGATGAAAGCAACGACAATATAAACGAAATAGACTACTGAATTCATGCTTAAATTAATTAAATAACAAATAACAATAAACGATAATTGGCTTCGAGAAACTAACTAACAATTCTATACTATGAACGAAATATAAGCAATAAAACTGAAAAAGAACGGGAGAATACCGAATGGAAGAATTGCAGGAATAGAATCCAGAAAAACGAATGTAAACAGTAACTTGCGTTGAATACGGAACAATATTCGGAACCCTAATTATTTCCTAAAGAACTGTCTGCTAAACTTGAATAAAAACTAGATGATTGTTCTCAAAACCTAGCATACGTTATATAGAATACAACGTAGTTCTTATTTCCAAAACCTAACTACTATGGGCTTGCTATTCCTCGTTCTATTAATTCACGTCAAAGTAGCGGTGTGGTCGATCGACCATGGTGAGCGGTCGATCGACTGGTAAGCTCTGAACAGTGGCTCCTGGAAGTCGTGGTATGGTCGATCGACCATAGGTAGCGGTCGATCGACTAGAGTAGCTGATAATCCGCTTCTAAATTCTCGTGGATTTGTCTTTCGGGCCTCTATATGCGCACCAAGTTCGTTCCTTGAGTAAGTACTTTACGTCAAATGCAATGCAAAGTACTCGGGGACGGATTTGGCTCAAAATCTACTCATTTCCGCATAAATCTGCAATATTACATAAAAATACGAAAGTAGACGAAATGGGGCAAATAGTAGCATAAACTACACAAATGAGCTCTGAAATGCGTGTAAAATGGGGTGTAAAACAACATATTTAAGACACGCATCAAACTTCCCGAAACCAAACCCTTGCTTGTCCCCAAGCAAGAACTACACTCGATCCTAAAACCTAATGGAACGAGTTCAATCTCAGAGGGAAATGCAAACCGAATAGCCTAAACCAATTTAATGCAACAACTAACAATCAACTAGCAACGTGAATCATGCAAACGAGTTATGAAGTCGTTAAGAACTGCTGAACCGTCAACTGTAGAGACTTATCAAATTCGACTCTCACGGGTCGCTCAAATCACTCAAATAAGCACAAGGTGAATATATGTAAAGATAGAAAGAAGTAACATTGTAAAGACGCTCACCTAACAACGACCTATAAGAACATGCCCGCAATATAATATGAAAGTAATCTCTACAACCGTACATATGCATTCCAACCAATCAAATGACCATGACACATGCCGAGGTATAAATATGGATATGTGAGGTGATGGGTAAGAAGAGGCCAAGATAATTATGGGAGTGTGGAGGTACAGGTGATCAAGCTAGTACCCAAACAAAACCATATGACAATATCCACTTCTTGCTCAAACTTCAACAATAAAACCCGGTGCTAATTAGAAGCACAAATCTCACAATCTCCATAATAATTAATCAATCAACTCCCCATAATATATAAATACAACATGGGAGCAAAAATCGCCAATTAAATAAGGACTTGAATCATGCGAATTGATTTTTCTCTTTCGGGCGGCAGTCGATCGACCAACATGGTCAGTCGATCGACCATATTAAACAGTACAACACTCTTTTTTTCTTTCTTTTTCGAATCATTTTTTTTCTCTTTTCTCTTCTTTTCTTTCCTTTCTTCATATTCCCAACAACATCTCAAAATGAGCATATGCCACCAAAAACGAAGTAACAACCCCAAGAACGTAAACTACTAGCTTGACAAGGGCAGGCTAAATGTAGGATGTAGTAATGGGACAAAAAGGCTGTTTTTGGCAGTGTGGAGCTTATGGGAAAAATGAATAAAGGAAAACCTCTACCATATGTGTCAACTAACCACAAACCGGATGCATACAGGTATTAAGCATATCAAATTCACATTTATGCAAATTTATGTAACATGTCTCATAAGGAGTACTACTCACATTCCTAGATGAACTGGTCATAGATGTCACTAGCTATAGGCTCTAATAACTCAGAATGTAATGTAGATTGCCAAAATTCTAAGTCAAGTCTGAAGCTCAGCAAATAATTTAACGAAAACTCGTAGACTATGCATATACGATTCTACTAATAACATGTCAATTAGCAAGGCTCAGGCAAAACAGATGCAAATGCAATGTCATCATTGAAATACTACCGTTCCGACTCGACCTATATGCTAAAATAAACGTGCATTGTTTGAAATTGTTTGAAATTTTTCAATTTTTTTTTTTCCGGATTTTTGAATATATATAGGGAAAATAGACAACAATGCAAGACAAAATGCAAACGTGAATGCAAGCAAATGAAATGCAACGCAAAACCCTTCCCCAAACCAAATCGCACAATGTCCCCATTGTGCAAAATCATGTATAAAAAAGCAAAGGAAATTGGGATTTTGCGAGATAATAATTAAAATTGACATAAAGAAAGGACTCACAAACTCACAAGACTTTAAGCGCAGCAAAAGGAAACCTCCCCAAACCAGCGTGAGCTAGGAGGTTTCAGTAGCCAGCAGTGCTACTAATAAGTACCTGAAAAGACAACAATACCACGCGTAATCTCGAGAAAGCAAAGTGGAAGTGGTAATTATGTGCGAAATGAGGAAAACAGAAGAAAACAGAAATTAAGCGGAGAATAAAGTGAAGGGAATACTCCCTTATCCCCGCAAATCGACCAAACACAGTAGAGGAATGATCGAAAAAAGGTACAACAGCTCTGGGCGGTCAATCGACCACATCACCCAGTCGATCGACCAAGGTGAACAGCAACAAGAGCTTCTGGAATTCGCAACCCAGTCGATCAACCATAGGAGGCAGTCGATCGACTGGAAAACCTTGTGTAACTTCTTGATTTCGTCTAATTAGCTCAACAAATTGAGCTATCAAGGTCTATAAACCTGCAATTACACACAATAACGCGCCCAAAATTGCGCAAAACCCAAAGTAATAGTCTAAAATGTATAAAATCCTAAGCAAACTTAAAAGAGCGAAGTCTCGCGCACACAAAACTATAAAAATAGTTTAACGAAAGCAATAAAAACAATGTTTTAGAAAAGCATTCGATCAACTAATAGTTGATCAAGAACGGCCACGGAATGGCCCACTTGGTCGGCTTCTGGCTACATGAAGTAGCCTCAACGGTGCTCATCTTTTCGGCTGCACTCTTCTCAGCTCCAGCATCCGCAGAACTCAACGGATCAACATGTCGGACATCTTCCCATTCAATGACCTCTTCGGACTCGTCGGAATCCAGATCAGACTCCGTTGCTTTGACTGGCTCATCTTCGGGCTCCTCATCCGTGCCATAGCTAAGGCATCCTAGACCGCCTCTTTGAACTATTGACTCCTTCACAGCTGGAGCGACATGCGGCTCGCCCTTCCCCAAACCAGCTCCTGCAATATCTAAAACAGAAGAATCTTCCTCCACTTTGCTCCCAGTCTGGGGCGGAGGTGTCACAACAGGAGTAGGGGTAGAGATGGGTATATCAGGAAGCATAAAATAAGATTTCTTTTCAGAAACCGTATTGCAAGTGACGGGCCACATGGCGTCTTTCTTCCTAGCTGTCTGGGCAAAGACAATGGAGTGCTTCCTTACCTTAAAGGTCAAAGTACCCGAACCAACATCAATAACTGCACCAGCAGTGTGCAGGAATGGTCTACCTAGAATAATAGGAATGTGGGCATCTTCGGGCATAACTAGTACCACGAAGTCAACAGGGAAGAAGAACTTCCCTATTTGCACGGGAATGTCCTCTAAGACTCCTATTGGCTGGACCGCAGAACGATCAGCCATCTGTACTGTCATGTTCGTGGCTGCAAACCTATTCAGCTTTAACTTCCTAGCAAGACTCAAGGGCATTACACTAATACTGGCTCCTAGGTCACATAAGGCTTTCTCAATAGGAAAGGTGCCAATATTACATGGAACTGAAAAACTACCCGGGTCTTCTAGCTTAAGGGGTGCAGTATGGGTCAAATAAGAGCATGACTCCTCAGTTAGTGCGACAGTGTGCACAGTTTCAAGTAACTTTTTCTTAGACAATCATTGCTTCATAAATTTCATGTAAGCAGGCACATGATTGACTAATTCAAGAAAAGGAACTTGTACGTTTAAGCTACGAACAACATTTTCAAACTTAATAAACGATACCTGTTCCTTCGTCGGCACCAATCTTTCTGGATAAGGGGCTGTAAGAAGTAACTTAGCCCTCTCCTCTAAATCTCTCATGCCGGCATCGGTGGACTTAGGCTGAAAGTCAACGACCTTCTCTTTGTTGAAGCTTGAACCCTCTTCAGACCGTCTCAAATGTGAACCATTGACCGTCATCGGGTCATACTTCGGAACCGAAACTGACCCATCAGCATTCGGGTCTGGCCTCAATATTTTCGGGCCGGACGTATCCCGAAACAAATGATCCCTCAAGTTATTAGGCATTGGAGGACGAAAACAATCACTTTCAGTGTTGTCGATCGCACGATCGACGGGTTGGTCGATCGATCGATCGATTTCTACAAAATGATGAGCTACTTGTTTGTCGTGGATCGTCGATCGATCGGGTATGTCGATCGATCGATCGACATACCCGCGATCGTCTTTTTATTGCTTTTGTTCGTCACTGCCTTCTTCTTGCTGGTTTCCGTCTCATCTTTTTCAGTGACGTCCTCAACCATAATGGGCCCATCAAGGGTAGACCCACTCCTCAAAGTAATGGCATTAAGGGTCTCCTTTTGATCAGTTAGAGTCGGTAAATGTCCCGGAGCTTGAGTTGTATTTTTGCTAGCCAATTGAGCAATTTGGCTTTCTAGCATCTTCATCCCGGCCTCTCTTGCTTGAGACTCTTTCAGCAACAAATTCGTCAACTCATTGAAATCAGAACTTTGGGATTGTTGTTGCTGCTGAGGAACATACAGAGGCTTTTGATATGGCCGCTGCTGCTTATGAGGGGGCACATAAGCCTGCTGCTGCTACTGCTGTGGAGGTTGAGTCGGATTCAAGACATTTTGGCTACTCCACCTCAGATTTGGATGGATATTCGGCTCATAGTAAGTGTTTGTCTGCCTATAATGTTGAAAGGCAGCACAAGACTCGAAGGGACTAGGACAATTTTCTGAAACATGTCCCTCAGCTCCACATCTTTTGCAGACGAAAGGACCGTCTGAAACAGCGTTCACATAGTAGATCCCTCCTTTTGAAGCTCCTCCCAACTCGTACTTATCAAACCTTGCCGTGAGAGCTTCTAATGATGCTACAGAAGGAGATTCAGCAGCTCTCCTTTGATTTCCCCTGGAATTTCCATACTCAGCTTTATGGGTGGCCAAGTCATCAATGATCTTCCACCCCTTAGTCTCTCTCATGTTCTCCTGGAATCTGCCACTGGCTGCCGCATCCAGGATAGCCCTTTGATCGCCATAGAGCCCATTGTAGAACTGATTGCATAGGCTCCATTTCTCAAACCCATGATGCGGAATGGTTCGCACCATCTTCTTGAAACGCACCCACGCCTCATAAAAGTTCTCGTCAGGACCCTGTTTAAAGCCCGTGATCTGAGCTCAAATAGCATTAGTCTTCGAAACAGAGAAGTACTTCTTATAAAATGCCAAGGCCAGCGAATTTCAGTCGGTGATCTCATTAGCAGCTCGATCCAGGTCTCTGTACCACTTCCTTGAAGCAGCTCGGAGTGAGAATATAAACATAGTCTCCTTCACCTGGTCCTGGGTCACACCGGTCGGCGGGGGTATAGAGCAGTAATAGTCAATAAATATCTCCATATGCTTGGCTGCATCTTCATTTGCAGCTCCCCCGAATTGGTTTCTCTCAACCAAGTTGATATAAGAAGGCTTCGGTTCAAAGTTTCTATCAGCTCCTGGTAATTCGAACCCCTTATATAGATTTACAGCTGTCGGCTCAGAGTGACTTGCTATGGTCGCTTCTTCAGCCATCTCTAGAAAATCTGGAGAAGTGACTGTCTCAGCTGATGAAGTGGAAATGGGAGATGAAGGTGGATCCTCCTCAAACAGCTCGTTCTCGTAGTAACTAGAAAGAGTACTTAGCTATTCCTCTGTCGGCAATACTCTAGATGATCGCCTCAACTCGCGCAAAGTCTTCTCAATCTCAGGATTGAACGATACTAATTCACCACCCTGTCGGCATTAATCGTTTCAATTGGCCCCTCACATTTGTTTGAAAAATTGGCGACTTGCTTAGCCTATATATTCTCCAACTGCTTCACAAAATTCTTTGTAGATTCAATTCCAGTTGCTTCTATTTTCGCGAATAGAACCCAAAGAGCTCGGACCATTTCTCTCAATTCCGCGGTCTCATCTGAATAATGGACAGGAATTTCAACTCTTTCCTTGGTAGCTTCAGAGGTCTCGAGCTTTGCGAGACGGGCAGTGATAGAAGTTATGAGTGTCGCAACGGCACTCATTTCATCACTTTGCTTTCGCGATTTTCCACGTGAACTTCCAAACTCAGCTTTATGGACTGCCATCTCTTCAATAGTGTTCCAACCTTTATTCTGACCGGTATTATTTTGGAACCTACCATTCGCAGCTGCATCCAGGATGACCTAACCAAACTCTTGAAACGTCCCCATCCTTCACAAAATTCCTCATCAGGTCCTTGCTGGAAATTTGTAATTTTACTTCTCAAGGCATCTGTCTTTGCAAGTGGGAAATATTTCTTGTAGAAGGCTAACGCTAGAGATGTCCAATTTGTGACTCCAGCTGCTACCCTATCAAGGTAGCGGTACCAATCTCGCGCCGAATCCTTCAAGGAGTATAAGAACATTATCCCCTTTAGTTCATCCTGGGTCACCCCAGCCGGTACAGGTATGGAACAGCAGTAGTCTGTGAAAATTTCCATATGCTTCAAAGGATCCTCGTCCGGTAGACCAGCAAACTGATTTCGCTCCACTAAATCAATATAAGAGGAACAAAATTCGAAGTGACCAGTAGTAGGGGTAGGTAACACGTGTCCCTTTGGAATATGCTGCTCTTTTGGCTGAAGATTGTCATATATCATAGTCATATTCGCAAAACTGGGAGTACTCAAGTCTTCCTCTCAAAAACCTGTCTTCTAACTGTGCAAAAGCAAAACTAGAAGCAAGAGTAAGCAACGGCCTCAAGGAACCAAAGTTCCTTGAGACAAGAAAGATAAACTAAAAATAAAGCAAACAGAATTACACCGTCTCCCCGGCAACGGCGCCAAAATTTGATACCGTCGTTTTGTATCAAAATTAAATTTATAAATCCAAACTAAGACTATAGCTAGTGATAGTAAGGGTCGAGCCACAGAGAGACACGATCAATTTTGTTTGCTATTTTCAGTCTATAAAAGTAACAATTAAGTGGGGTTTTGAATTGGTTGATTCTAAAGACTAATTGAGAAAATAAGAAAATTCTCAAACAAGATAAAAAGAAGATCGGGAACTTCGGTTCACCATGGTTAAGGTCAGGTCAATAAGGTAGCAGAGGTCCTATAATACGGTCTCAGGAAATATGAGCAAGCCTTTCGATCAATGCTCAAAGTAACCTTATGGTCTTCTAATTCCCTAGAATTTCTCAAAGATTTCGTTCAAAGAAAATTCCAATCTAATGACAACTTTAATTACTAATCTTTCAATCTAGTAAAAAGGTTTATCAAAAGAAAATAAGATCGATATGGAAGAAAATCTTACTAATAAAATTGACCCTATTTTACGCCATGGCTCACCTCGTTCCCAATCAATAAAATTAGCTATGCATGATTAAAACTATAAAAATTGCGAAATTGAAGGCAAGGAATGAGATTGACATAATTGAAATTGAATTTAAGACAAAAGAATAAAACTGAATTTCTTGAATAAAACTAATAATAACAAGAATTAAATTGATTAGAAATAATGAAGATGGAAATTACATTAAAACTTACTAAGAATTGATGAACAAAGGCAATTGAATTGCAATCCGTAGTCTACCTTTCTTCCCCAAAAACTAGATCTAAAACTTGAGTTCCTCTCTAATGAAAAGCATAACCTAATTTATTCATCTGTTCTACTGATAAACGATGCCCAAAAAGTTAATTACAATTGGGCTTTTTAAAAGTCTAACACGAAAAATCAATAACAGTTGTGAAACCTGGTCGATCGACTGAGTAGCATGGTCGATCGACCAGCCTTAAACTAAACAATGCAAAGTAGCTCTTTGAAATTCCTCGGTCGATCGATCAAGAGCTTGGTCGATCGACCAACCGAGCTGTATGATGACTTCCTTCTTTCTTCAAATCAGGCCACTTTACTCCAATGCACGCATCCCAAGGTGAGTGAGTACGAACTCCCTTCTTCCAAGCTTCCCTGAAGTTGCCTCCGGAGGACGATTTAGGCTTGATTCAGCTCACTTCCACTCATTCCTACAATAAATCATAGAAATCGCAAAGTAAACTAACTACATCCCATACTTAGCCTACCATTGTGGATACTGTTTGTGGTTTGGCACGGACTACCATTGTGGACGGTATATGCGCCATTGGACACAATATTTATAAGAATGGTAGGCTCGCCGGCAACGGCGCATATACTGTGCATACTGTGCATTGGACACAGTATTTATACTGTGCATTGGACACAGTATTTATGGGGTTGCTAAACCGTCCATACTGCTAAATGGGTCGGTCCCTTAATAGGTATTATAACTTGCATTAGAAGCTCTCACGGCGAGATTTGACAAGTTCGAGTTGGGAGGAGCTTCAAAAGGAGGGATTTACCATGTAAATGTTGTTTCAGACGATCCTTTCGTCTGTAAAAGATGTGGAGCTGAGGGACATGTTTCAGAAAATTGTCCTAGTCCCTTTGAGTCCTGTGCTGCCTTTCAACATTATAGGCAGACAAACACGTACTATGAGCCGAATGTCCATCCAAATCTGAGGTGGAGTAGCCAAAATATCTTGAATCCGACTCAACCTCCACAGCAGCAGCAGCAGCAGACTTATGTGCCCCCTTATAAGCAGCAGCAGCCATATCAAAAGCCTCCGTATATCCCTCAGCAGCAGCGACAATCACAAGGTTCCGAATTTACTGAGTTGAAAAACCTGTTGCTGAAAGAGTGCCAAGCTAGAGAGGTCGGGATGAAGATGTTAGAGAGCCAAATTGCCCAATTGGCTAGCAAGAATACAACTCGAGCTCCGGGACATTTACCGACTCAAACGGAGCAAAAAGAGACCCTTAATGTTATCACCTTGAGGAGTGGGTCTACCCTTGATGGGCCCATTATGGTTGAGGACGTCACTGAAAAGGATGAAGTTGAACCAAGGAAGGAGAAGGCAGTGACGAACAAAAGCAAGAAAAAGACAATCAGCAGGTATGTCAGTCGATCGACTAACATACCCAGTCGATCTACCGTTCTGCGACAACCAGAAGCTACTGTTCCTGTAGAAGTCGGTCGATCTACTGACCAACCCGGTCGATCGACTGACAGCGCTGCTGAAAGTGATTCTTTTCGTCCTCCAATGCCTAATAACTTGAGGGATCATTTGTTTCGGGGTACGACTGCCCTGAAAATATTGAGGCAAAACCCAAATGCTGATGGGTCAGTTCCGGTTCCGAAGTACGACCCTATGTCGATTAATGGTTCACATTTGAGATGGTCTGAAGAAGGGTCGCTATAACAAGGAGAAGGTTATGGACTTTCAGCCTAAGTCCACCGATGTCGGCATGAGAGATCTAGAGGAGAGGGCTAAGTCACTTCTTACAGCCTCTTATCCGAAGAGATTGGTGCCGACGAAGGAACAGGTATCGTTTAATAAATTTGAAAATGTTGTTTGTAGTTTAAACGTACAAGTTCCTTTTCTTAAATTAGTCAATCAAGTGCCTGCTTATATGAAATTTAGGAAGCAATTACTGTCTAAAAAGAAGTCACTTGAAACTGTTCATACTGTCGCACTAGTTGAGGAGTCATGTTCTTATTTGACCCATACTGCACCCCTTATGTTAGAAGACCCAGGTAGTTTTTCAGTCCCATGTAATATTGGCACCTTTCCTATTGAGAAAGCCTTATGTGACCTAGGAGCCAGTATTAGTGTAATGCCCTTGAGTCTTGCTAGGAAGTTAAAGTTGAACAGGTTTGTAGTCACCAACATGACTGTACAGATGGCTAATCGCTCTGCGGTCCAGCCAATAGGAGTCTTAGAGGACATTCCCGTGCAAATAGGGAAGTTCTTCTTCCCTGTTGACTTCGTGGTACTTGATATGCCCGAAGATACCCACATTACTATCATTTTGGGTAGACCATTCCTGCACACTGCTGGTGCAGTTATTGATGTTGGTTCGGGTACTTTGACCTTTAAGGTAGGCAAGCATTCCATTGTCTTTGCCCAGACGGCTAGGAAGAAAGACCCCATATGGTCCGTCACTTGCAACACGGTTTCTGAAAAGAAATCATATTTTGTGCTTCCTGATATGCCTGTCTCTACGCCTATTACTGTTGTAACCCCTCCGCCCCAGATTGGGAGCAAAGTAAAGGACGATTCTTCTGTTTTAGATATTGCAGAAGCTGGTTTGGGGAAGGAAGAGCCGCATGTTGCTCCAGCTGTGAAGGAGCCAATAGTTAAAAGAGGCGGTCTAGGATGCCTTAGCTATGGCACGGATGAGGAGCCCGAAGATGAGCCAGTTAAAGCAACGGAGTCTGATCTGGATTCCGACGAGTCCGAAGAGGTCATTGAATGGGAAGATGTCCGACATGTTGATCCGTTGAGTTCTGCGGATGTTGGAGTTGAGAAGATTGCAGTTGAGAAGATGAGCACTGTTGAGGCTACTTCTTGTAGGCAGAAGCCAACCAAGTGGGCCATACCGTGGCCGTTCTTGATCAACTACTAGTTGATCGAATGCTTCATAAACCATTTATTTTATTGTTTTGTTAAGACTATTTACCGTTTTTCGTGTGCGCGAGACTTCGCTCTTTTATGTTTGTTTGGGATTTTTAAACACTTTTGACTATTGCTTTGGGTTTTACGCAATTTTGGGTGCGTTATCATGTGTTTTTATAGGTATATAGACCATGTTAGCTCAAGTTACTCAGCTAATTCGAAGAAATCAGAAAGTTACAGCAGGTTTTCCAGTCGATCGACTGCCTCCTATGGTCGATCGACTGGGCTGCGAGTTCCAGAAGCTCCTGTTGCTGTTCACTTTGGTCGATCGACTGGGCGATGTGGTTGATCGACCGCCCAGAGCTGCTGTACCTGTTTTCGATCATTCCCCTGCTGTGTTTGGTCGATTTGCAGAGTCAAGGGAGTATTCCCTTCATTTTATTCTGCGCTTAATTTCTGATTTCTTCTGTTTTCTTCATTTTGCGCATAATTTTACCGTCCCAACTTTGTTTTCTCGGTTTTATGCGTGGTATTGTTGTCTTTTCAGGTACCTATTAGTAGCACTGCTGGCTACTGAAACCTCCTAGCTCACGCTGGTTTGGGGAGGTTTCCTTTTGTTGCGTTTAAAGTCTTGTCAGTCTCCATGTCTTCACTTCATGTCTTGTTTACTTAATTTTCTCGCAAATTCCCGTTTTCCCTTTTTTCTTCATTATATGATTTTGCACAATGGGGACATTGTGCGATTTGGTTTGGGGAAGTTAAGGATTTTGCATTGCATTTCATTTGCTTGCATTCACGTTTACATTTTTGTCTTGCATTGTTGTTTATTTCCCTATATATATACAAAAATCCGAAAAAATTGAAAAATTTCAAAAAAATGCACGTTTATTTTAGCATATAGGTCGAGTCGGAACGGTAGTATTTCGATGATGACATTGCATTTGCATCTGTTTATGCCTGAGCCTTGCTAATTGACATGTTATTAGTAGAATCAATATGCATAATCGACGAGTTTTCGTTAAATTTCTTGCTGGACTTGAGACTGGACTTTGATTTTTGGCAAACTACCTTATATTCTGAGATTTAGAGCTTATAACTGGTGACATTCATGACCAGTTTATCAAGGAATGTGAGTAGTACTCCTTATGAGACATGTTACATTAATGTGCATAATTATGAATTTAATCTGCTTAATACATGTATGCATTCGGTTTGTGGTTAGTTGACACATGTGGTAGAGGTTTTCCTTTATTCATTTTGCCCATAAGCTCCACACTGCCAAAAACAGCCTTTTTGTTCCATTACTACATCCTACATTTAGCCTGCCCTTGTCAAGCTAGTAGTTTACGTTCTTGGGGTTGTTACTTCGTTTTTGGTGGCATATGCTCATTTTGAGATGAAGTTGGGAAGTTGGAAAAAGGAAAGGAAGAAAAGAAATAGAAAAGAGAAAGAGAAAAAAAAGTGTGCTGTACTGTTTAATGTAGTCGATTGACTGCTCTACTTGGTCGATCGACTGGAGTCCGAGGAAAGAGAAAGAATCAATTCGCATAATTCAAAGTCTTTATTATATGGCGATTTTTGCTCCCATGTTGCATTTGTATCTTATGGGGAGTTGATTAATTATTATGGAGATTGCGAGATTTGTGCTTCTATTTAGCACCGGGTTTTATTGTTGATTTTGAGCAAGAAGTTCGATGTTATGATATGGTTTTGTTAGGTACTAGCTTGATCATCTATACCTTCACATTCCCATAAATGTTTTGCCTCTTCTTACCCATTACCTCACATATCCACATATTTACCTCGGCATGTGTCATGGTCATTTGTTTGGTTGGAATGCATATGTACGGTTGTAGAGATTACTTTCATATTAGATTGCAGGCATGTTCTTATAGGTCGTAGTTAGGTGAGAGTCACTACAAAATGAATTCTTTCTATCTTTACATATATTCACCTTGTGCTTATTTGAGTGATTTGAGCGACCCGCGAGAGTCCAATTTGATAAGTCTCTACAGTTGACGGTTCAGCAGTTTTTAACGACTTTAAAACTCGTTTTGCATGATTCATACGCTAATTAATGGTTGGTTATTGCATTAAATTGGTTTAGGCTATACGGTTTACATTTCACTCTGAGATTGAACTCGTTCCATTAGGTTTTAGGATCGAGTCTAGTTCTTGCTTGGGGACAAGCAAGGGTTTAGTTTGGGGAAATTTGATGCGTGTCCTAAATATAATGTTTTACACCCCATTTTACACGCATTTCAGAGCTCATTTGTGTAGTTTATGCTACTATTTGCCCCATTTCGTCTACTTTCGTATTTTTATGTAGTATTGCAGATTTATGCGGAAATGAGTAGATATTGAGCTAAATCCGTCCCCGAGTATCTTGCATTTCATTCGACATGATGTTTTTACTCAAGGAACGAGCTTGGTGCGCTTTTCGAGGCCCGAAAGACTAATCCACGAAGTTTTTGAAGCAAAGTACCAGCTACAGTGGTCGATCGACTGATTCCTTTGGTCGATCGACCAAGGCACGAAGATCAGAAGCTACTGCTCAGCGTAGGTTGGTCGATCGACTGAGCAACATGGTCGATCGACCAGACCGCGATTTAGACGTGAATTAAAAGATAGAGGAATTTGAAGCCCATAGTACATTAGGTTTTGGAATAAGAACTACGTTGTATTCTTTATAACGTAAGCTAGGTTTACAGAGTTTTACATTCAGTTTTCATCTAGGTTTTACCATTCAGTTCGAAATACAATTCAACATTCATAGTTTAGTTCGTTCTTTAATAAAGTTTCGGTTTTTGCATTCGGTTCTGATCTTCCCTTTACAAATCCTTTAAACGGTATTCTTCTGTTTTATTATTCAATTTGTTGCTTCCATTCGTATTATAGGATTGCAAGTTAGATCTCCAAAAACCATAATTATCGTTTTATGCTAGTCTTTTATTATACTAATTCAAGCATGAATTCAGTAGTTTATTTCATCAATCTTGTTGTTGTTTTCGTAATAATCATGAGTAGCTAATTTATTCGTGCTAGGATGTAGGGAATCTGTAGTTAGGCGGCATTAGAATTAATATGGCCTGAAATCGCGTGTTGGACGATCGACCACCATACCTAGTCGATCAACTGGGTTCTCTGGTCGATCTACTGGCCACGTGAGGTGTTACCTTCGTTTTAATTGATTTAATTCTATATTTGACGAATCGAGTGCACGCGACTAGTTGAATGTTTAGGTTTTGACTGACCCATTAGATCGAAAGATAGGGGAAGTTGTTAGACCACCAATTAAAATGACTAAACTATGCTGAGATCGAAAGATAGGTAAAGTTTAGGTTATTAGTCACTTTTTAGGACGAGAGTCAGTATTAGTGATATTAGGGACCCGTAGCGAGATCGAAAGATGCTACTTGATAAGAGTGGACCGAGAGGACCTCTTGTTTGCCCGCCTCATGTGTTTATTTCAGACCTACTTAGTATGTTGTTGCCGAAACTACAGTGAACCGACCATCTTAGTACCCCTTTTATATTTGATTTTATACATTTCTTTAGTTTATTGCCCATTAGTTATAGACCAATTCAATCTAACCCCCACATCACTGTTACTTTAGGACGAAATTTAGACAAGTAATAATTACATCTGCCTCTCTGTGGTTCGACCCTGTTACCACTAGCTTCTGTTAGTTTTAATAGGTATTATAAATATTATTTTTGGTACTCACAACGACGGGTATCAAATTTTGCCGTCGTTGCCGGGGAGGCAATTAGTCACTTGAAACTTATAAATACTGTCCTTTCTTAATACAAGTTCGTATTTGACATGAATTTTAGTCCCATTTCAACTTGCATTAGAAGCTCTCACGGCATACTGTGCATACTGTGCATTGGACACAGTATTTATGCTTGGCTAAGTATGGGATGTAGTCTCCACTATTAGCCAAAATTTGATACCCGTCGTTGTGAGTACCAAAAATAATATTTATAATACCTATTAAAACTAACAGAAGCTAGTGGTAACAGGGTCTAACTACAGAGAGGCAGATGTAATTATTAGTTGTCTAAATTTAGTCTAAGGTAACAATGATGTGGGGGTTTGATTAAATTGGTCTATAACTAATGAGCAATAAACTAAAGAAATGTATAAAATCAAATATAAAAGGGTACTAAGATGGTCGGTTCACTGTAGTTTCGGCAGCAGCATACTAAGTAGGTCCGAAATAAACACATGAGGCGGGAAAACAAGAGGTCCTCTCGGTCCACTCTCAACAAGTAGCATCTTTCGATCTCGCTACGGGTCCCTAATATCACTAGTACTGACTCTCGTCCTGAAAAGTGATTAATAATCTAAACTTTACCTATCTTTCGATCTTAGCACAGTTTAGTCATTTTAATTGGTAGTCTAACAACCTTCCCTATCATTCGATCTAATGGGTCGGTCAAATACTAAGCATTTAACTCGTCGCATGCACTCGATTTGTCAAATATAGAATTAAATCAATTAAAACGAAGGTAACACCTCACGTGGCCAGTCGATCGACCAGGGAACCCCGTGAATCGACCGGCTTTGGGAACTCATAATATTGATGAAAACAACAACAATATAAACGAAATAAACCACTGAATTCATGCTTAAATTGATTAAATAACAAGTAATAATAAACGATAATTGGCTTTGGGAAACTAACTAGCAAATATATACTATAAACGAAATATAAGCAATAAAACTGAACAAGAACAGGAGAATACCGAATGGAAGAATTGCAGGAATAGAATCCAAAAACTGAATGCAATTGTAAATTGTACGAAAACAATATTGAAACCCTAATTATTTGATTTTCTAAAACCTAAGTAAAACTGAATAAAAACTAGATGTAAAACTTGATTCCGATTCTCAAAACCAAAGCTACGTTATATAGAATACAACGTAGCACTTATTTCCTAAAACCTAATACAATGGGCTTCAAACTTCTCGATCTTTTAATTCACATCTGAAAGAGCGTCTTGGTCCATCAACCAAGCAAAGCAGTCGATCGACTGCTCTTCGCTGAACAGTTGCTACTGGAACTCGTGGGTTGGTCGATCGACTATGGGCAGCGGTCGATCGACTGAAGTAGCTGATACTTGACTTCGAACTTCTCGTGGATTTGTCTTTCGGGCCTTGAAATGCGCACCAAGCTCGTTCCTTGAGCAAATACTTCACGTCAAATGAAATGCAAGATACTCAGGGACGGATTTGGCTCAATATCTACTCATTTCCGCATAAATCTGCAATGTTACATAAAAACACGAAAGTAGACGAATTGGGGCAAATAGTAGCCTTAAACTACATAAATGAGCTTTGAAATGCGTGTAAAATAGGGTGTAAAACATCATATAAATGACACGCATCAAACTTCCCCAAACCAAACCCTTGCTTGTCCCCAAGCAAGAACTAGACTCGATCTTAAAACCTAGTGGAACGAGTTCAATCTCAGAGCGAAATGTAACATGTAAAGCCTAAACCAATTTAATGCATTAACTAATGATGCATGTCATTTATATGATGTTTTACACCCTATTTTACACGCATTTCAGAGCTCAATTATTTAGTTTATGCTACTATTTTCCCTATTTTCGTCTACTTTCGTGTTTTTGTATAATATTGCAGAAATGTGAAGAATCCAGCGGAACTCGAGCCGAATCCGTCCCTAAGTACTTAGCATTGCATTTGACATGGAGTAGTGACTCGAGAAGCGAACTTGGTGCGCATTTTAAGGCCTGAAAGACATATTTGCGAGAGTTGTAGAAGCGGATTACCAGCTACAGTGGTCTATAGACTGACCTACATGGTCTATAGACTGTCAGAATGCTTCTCGGCATTACAGGCTGCTTCAGATGGCAATATCTCGAGTTCTAGAGCTGATAATCGAGTGATTCCAATTGGAGGTGAAATCTTATCCTCTTAGCTTTACAACATCGTGTAGAACGCCTGATTTGACCAAGTAACGAAGAAATGACAGTTGTTTTACGATCAGTGCGCGCTGCAGAATTCGTCAGAATGAATTCCTGTACAGCGCCTGTGGTCGATCGACTGTTCCCAGTGGTCGATCGACCACCCCACGAATCTGATGCGCAAATTAAAGTTGGAATTCCGAAGCCCAATGTAATTAGGTTTTAAGAATAAGAGTTACGTGACATTCCTATTTAACGTAACCCCTGCCTACCTTGTATTGATTCATTCAATAAGCTTAGTTTCATCTAGTTTCTCATACTACTTTACTTTAGGGTTCATTCACAATCAATCTTTATCAATAAAGTTCTTATTGCGGATTTGTTCATTCCCATTTTGAATTCCGGTAATTCTTGTTCCTTTACTTCAGTTTGCTCTACTGTTTTATTAGTTTAGAAATCAACCCCGCTATGATGTAGGGGAGCTATAGCGTAGATGGCATAAATTATAGGCGATTTCGACTCACGGTATGGTCGATCGACCGGTACCCATGGTCGATCGACTGGTTACGCGTCTGGTTTTGCTTTGTTTGTTTCGTTAAGTGCTTTATCTTTCAATGAGACCGAGAGGAGACTTGATAGATGCTTAAACTTGACCATCCCGTAGATCGAGAGATAGGAATGGACAATAATTAACGAATTAAAACGGCTAAATTGCTAAGATCGAGAGATAACGTGATTTAGTTTGCATTAGGAATCATTAATCAAGAACGATAGTTAGTATTAATGAGACTTAGGGATTAGTAGCATAGGCCGAGAGGTAGCTACTATTTAACATGGACCGAGAGGACTTGTTTTCCCTATCCTTCGCGACCGTATTTCGAAGTTACCTAGGATTATGTGCCATCGCAGCTATAGTGAACCGACCGTCTTAGATCTTCTTTTGTCATTTGCTTACTCTAAATTTTATTCTCTGCCTTTTTATTTTTGCATTTTAGACTTAGATAAACTTTAATCCAAAACCCCCAGAATTTCATAGACTAAAATTAAAACAATTAGAATTCCCTACCTCCCTGCGGATCGACCCTTACTACCACTTGCTAGTAGTAGTTTGGTTTTATAAATATTATTTTTGATACTTACTTCGACAGGTATCAAATTTTGGCGCCATTGCCGGGGAGGCAGTGCTAGTTTTAGTTGTTTTTTTATTTTAGTCTGTGTTTCGCCTCAAAGGAAGACTGAGTACCTTGAGGCAGTTCTTACCATTTCCTCTAGTGTTGTTTTGTTAGGTCCTACAGGTCCTATCTACGAGATTTGAAGGGTTCACCCATGTTCCATTCTCAGGAGCAGCAGGTGCCGTTTTGTGGGAGATGCGGCGGAGCGGGACACACATCTGAGGCATGCAGGAACCCTAAGGAGAAGATGTTTGCTTTTCATCAACTTCAGCTCGACAATTCGTATAATTACGATCCTACTTCACTGCATCAACCATATGTGCCTCCTTATGAAGCCCCACCACCATCCACTCCGTCACAAAGAAGAGTCAAATAATGAAGTTGCGAGTTGATAAGTCTAGTACAGTTTGCTTTTGGTAGAGGTACGAGAAAAGTAATGCGGCAAATGAGGTTTCAATCATGGAGCTGAAATCTCAAATTGCTACATTAGACAAGAATGCGGTGAGATACCGAGTCAATTCCACTCTCGAATCAGCGTATTGAGACCGTACATGCAATGACGCCGAGGAGCGGGTCTGCTCTCGATGGACCCGAGAAAGTTGCTGAAAAAGGGAAGAAGAAAAAGGGCGAGAAAAAGACGATCGGCAGTAATCACGGTCGATCGACCACATCACCCGGATCGATCGACCGATTCGCGAAATGACACAGCTTCTGGTATCTGTTGAAATCGTTGATCGACGGCCAACATGGTCGATCGATCGAGGAAGCGGTGATGACGAACCATTCCATCCTCCAATGCCAGATAACTTGAAGGATTACTTGTTTCGGGGTACTATAGCTCCGAAATCATCAAGGCAAGATCCAGATGCTGATAGGTCCGTTCCGATTCCAAAGTATGACCCTACGACGGTCAATGGTTCATTCGAGAGATCAAGAAGGGTCAAGTTACAACAAAGACAAAGTAGTGGATTTTCAGCCTAAGTCCGCGATGCAGTATGAGAGACCTAGAGGAGAGGGCAAAGCTACTTCGATGACTCCTTATCCGGAAAGACTAGTGCCAACCAAAGATGAGGTAACGTTCGATAAATTCAAAGATTTAGTGCGTAGTCTTAATGTGCAAGTACCTTTCTTAGAGCTAGTTAATCAAGTACCTGTATATATGAAGTTTATGAGACAGTTGCTAGCTAAGAAAAGGTCTTTGAATGTTGTCGAGTCTGTCCAATTAACTGAGGAGTCTAATTCATATTTAACTCACAAAGCTGCCCGTAAACTGTCTGACCCAGGTATTTTCTCTGTCCCCTGTAATATTGGTACCTTCTCAATTGAGAAGGCACTATGTGATTTAGGGGCTAGTGTCAGTGGTATGCCCTTGAGTCTGGCTAAGAAATTGGGATTGACTAGATTTGCTATTACTGACATGACTGTGCAAATGGCTGACCGTTTTGCAGTTCGGCCAGTAGGGGTCTTAGAGAACGTGCCTGTTCAAATTGAAAAAGTCTTTTTCCCTGTTGACTTTGTTGTTTTGGATATTCCTGAAGATGTCAACACCCCAATTATTTTGGGAAGACCGTTTCTGCACACTGCTGGTGCAATAATTGATGTAGGGGAAAGAACTTTGAGATTTAAGGTAGGGAAGCACTCTATTATGTTTGCCCAATCCCCTAGGAAGAAAGACCCCATGTGGCCCATGACCTGTAATATGATTTCTGAAAAGAAATCATATTTTGGGCTTTTCGATGTGCCCGCCCGTGCCTATTCTGTTATGACACCTCCGCCCCTGAGAATGGGAGCAAATTGGAGGAAGATTCTTCTATTTTTTGTTGCGAGAACTGGTTTGGGGAAGGAAGAACCGCTCGCTGTTTCAACTGTGAAGGAGCCAATTGTTCAGAGAGGCGGTCTAGGATGTCTTAGCTATGGCACTGACGAGGAACCAGATGAGGAGCCCAAGAAGAAGGAGCCAGTCAAAATTTCGGAGTCGGATCTTGAGTGTGAGGAGCGAGAAGATGATGGCCATGCTTGGGAAGATGCTAGAGATGATCCATTGAGTATTCCAGTCGGAGTAGAGTGGAGTCCAGCTTCTGAGATGAGCACTGCGGAAGCTACTTCATGTAGACAGAAGCCTTGGTCGGAGATTTTCCACAGTTTTCGTTGATCTATGCGTTTCTTAGACCTTTTAAAAACTATTTTACTGCTTTTAGACTATTTATCGTTTTTCGTGTGCGCGAGACTTCGCTTTAATAAGTTTGCTTAGGATTTATTTAGACTTTAGACAGTTACTTTGGGTTTTGCGCAATTTCGGGCGCGTTATTATGTGTATTTGCAGGTTCATAGACCATATTAGCTCAATTTATTGGGCTAATTTGAAGAAAATCAGAACTTACAACAAGTTTCTCAGTCGATCGACTGCCTCCTATGGTCGATCGACTGGGCTGCGAATTCCAGGAGCTTATGTTCCTGTTCACTCTGGTCGATCGACTGGGTGATGTGGTCGATCGACCATGTTCGCTGTTGTACCTGTTTTCGATCATTCCCCTGCTGTGTTTGGGCGATTTGCGGAGTTGAGGGAGTCTTTTCTCCACTTTATTCTCCAACTCATTTCTGTTTTCTTCTGTTTCTTTATTTTAAACATAATTTTGCGTTTTATAAATTGTTTTATCGGAATTACGCGCGATATCTTCTGTCCTTTCAGGTATTTATTGGTAGCACTACTGGCTACTGAAACCTCCTAGCTCACGCTGGTTTGGGGAGGTTTACTTTTGCTGCGCTTAAAGTCTTGTGAGTTTCCGAGTCCTTTTCATGTCTTTTTAATTAATTTTAACGCAAAATCCCATTTCCCCTTTTTTCTTCATTACATGATTTTGCACAATGGGGACATTGTGTGATTTGGTTTGGGGAAGGGTTTTGCGTTGTATTTCATTTGCTTGCATTCACGTTTACATTTTGTCTTGCATTGTTGTTTATTTTCCCTTATAAATACAAAAATTCAAAAAAATTGAAAAAATTTCAAAAATGCACGTTTATTTTAGCATATAGGCCGAGTCGGAACGGTAGTATTTCAATGATGACATTGCATTTGCATCTGTTTTTGCCTAAGCCTTGCTTAATTGACATGTTATTAGTAGAATCATATATGCATAGTCTACGAGTTTTCGTTACATTTCTTGCTGAACTTGAGACTTGACTTAGATTTTTGGCAAACTACATTATATAATGAGATTTAGATCTTATAACTGGTGACATTCATGACCAGTTTGTCTAGGATTGTGAGTAGTACTCCTTATGAGACATGTTACATCAATATGTATAAATATGAACTTAATCTGCTTAATACCCATATGCATTCGGTTTGTGGTTTGTTGACACACGTGGTAGAGGTCCCCTTTTCTCATTTTACCCATAAGCCTCACATAGCCAAATTTGCCTTTTCGTTCCATAAGCTACATACCATTATTTAGCCTACCCTATCCGAGCTAGTATTGGTAGTTGTGGGAATGTGTTTATTGCATCTTGGTTATATTGCTCTGTATGAGAAGGTTGATGGAATGTTGAAAGGAGGAAAGAAAGGAAGAGAAAATATATTTGAAAAAAAAAACGAAAAAAGAAAAAAATGAAAAGAAGGAAGAAAAGAAAAGAAAAAAATCAAAATCGCATAATTCAAAGTCTTTATCAAATGGCGATTTTTGCTCCCATGCTTCATTACTATCATTTAGGGAGTTGACTTTTTGTGGAGATTGTGAGATTAGTGCTACTCATTAGCACCGTTTTGTATTGATTTATCTGGAGCAAGAAGTTGGATGTTGTTATAATTTGGACATGTAGTTACTAGCTTGGCTTTAACTCCTCTTATCCAAATTCATTTTTGCCTCTTCTTAACCATTACCTCACATATCCATATTTACCTCGGCATGTCTCATGGTCACTGGTTTGGTTGGAATGCATATGTACGGTTGTGGAGATTATTTTCATGTTAGATTGCAGGCATGTTCTTATAGGTCGTAGTTAGGTGAGAGTCATTACATTTACTTCTTTCTATCTTTACATATACTCACCTGTATTTATTGAGTGATATGAGCGACCCGTGAGAGTCCGATATGATAAGTCTCTATAGTTGACGGTTCAGCAGTTTTTAACGACTTCATAACTCGTTTGAATGATTCATATTGCTAGTTGATTGTTAGTTGTTGCATTAAATTGGTGTAGGCTATTCAGTTTGCATTTCGCTCTGAGATTTAATTAGTTCCATTAGGTTTTAGGATCGAGTCTAGTTCTTGCTTGGGGACAAGCAAGGGTTTGGTTTGGGGAAGTTTGATGCCTGTCATTTATATGATGTTTTACACCCTATTTTACACGTATTTCAGAGCTCAATTATGTAGTTTATGCTACTATTTTCCCTATTTTCGTCTACTTTCGTGTTTTTGTATAATATTGCAGAAATGTGAAGACTCCAGCGGAAATCGAGCCGAATCCGTCCCTAAGTACTTAGCATTGCATTTGACATGGAGTAGTGACTGGGGAAGCGAACTTGGTGCGCATTTCAAGGCCTGAAAGACATATTTGCGAGATTTGTAGAAGCGGATTACCAGCTACAGTGGTCTATAGACTGACCTACATGGTCTATAGACTGTCAGAATGCTTCTCGGCATTGCAGGCTGCTTCAGATGGCAATATCTCGAGTTCTAGAGCTGATAATCGAGTGATTCTAATTGAAGGTGAAAGCTTATCCTCTTAGCTTTCCAACGCCGTGTAGAACGCCTGATTTGACCAAGTAACGAAGAAATGGCAGCTGTTTTAAGATCGGTGCGCGCTGTAGAATTCGTCAGAATGCATTCCTGTACAGCGCCTGTGGTCGATCGATTGTTCCCAGTGGTCGATCGACCACCCCACGACTCTGATGCGCAAATTGAAGTTGGAATTCCGAAGCCCAATGTAATTAGGTTTTAAGATAAGAGTGACGTGACATTCCTATTTAACGTAACCCCTGTCTACCTTGTATTTATTCATTCAATAAGCTTAGTTTCATCTAGTTTTTCATACTACTTTACTTTAGGGTTCATTCACAATCAATCTTTATCAATAAAGTTCTTATTGTGGATTTGTTCATTCCCCTTTGAATTCCGGTAATTCTTGTTCCTTTACTTCAGTTTGCTCTACTGTTTTATTAGTTTAGAAATTGCTAGTTTAGATCCCTTGAACCCTAGATTAGTTTATGCGTTATTATTGTTATAATTATTCGATCATGTCTTTCTTTAGTGCTTTTACGAATTTTGTTGTAGTTATTATCGATATTATGAGTAGCTAAATCAACCCCGCTAAGATGTAGGGGAGCAATAGCGTAGATGGCATAAATTATAGGCGATTTCGACTCACGGTATGGTCGATCGACCGGTACCCATGGTCGATCGACTGGTTACGCGTCTGGTTTTGCTTTGTTTGTTTCGTTAAGTGCTTTATCTTTCAATGAGACCGAGAGGAGACTTGATAGATGCTTAAACTTGACCATCCCGTAGATCGAGAGATAGGAATGGACAATAATTAACGAATTAAAACAGCTAAATTGTTAAGATCGAGAAATAACGTGATCGACCCTTACTACCACTTGCTAGTAGTAGTTTGGTTTTATAAATATTATTTTTGATACTTACTTCGACAGGTATCAACTAACAATCAATTAGCACATGAATCATGCAAACGAGTTATGAAGTCGTCAAAAACTGCTGAACCGTCAACGATAGAGACTTATCAAATTGTACTCTCACAGGTCGCTCATTTCACACAATAAATACGGGTGAGTAAAGTATAAGTTAGAAAGAAGTAATTTTGTAGTGACTCTCACCTAACTACGACCTATAAGAACATGCCTGCAATATAATATGAAAGTAATCTCTATAACCGTACATATGCATTCCAACCAATCAAAAGACCATGACACATGCCGAGGTATATATATATGGATATGTGAGGTAATGGGTAAGAAGAAGGCAAAACATTTATGGTAAAGTGGAGGTACAGGTGATCAAGCTAGTACCCAAACAAAACCATATGACAACATCCACTTCCTTACTCATAATCAACAATAAAACCGGTGCTAATTAGAAGCACAAATGTCGCAATCTCCATAATAATTAATCAACTAACTCCCCATAAGATACAAATGCAACATGGGAGCAAAAATCGCCATATAATAAAGACTTGAATTATGCGAATTGATTTTTTTTTTCTTCTCGAACCTCAGTCGATCGACCAATGAGGGCAGTCGATCAACCGTCCTCTACAGTACACATGCGTTTCTCTTTTTCTCTTTTTCGAATCATTTTTCTTCTATTCTTTTCATTTTCTTTTCTTTATCATTTTCCAACATCATCTCAAAATGAGCATTAGCTACCACAAATGAAGTAACAATCCCAAGAACGTAACCTACTAGCTTGACAAGGGCAGGCTAAATGTGGGATGTAGTAACGGGACAAAAAGGCTATTTTTGGCAGTGTGGAGCTTATGGGCAAAATGAACAAAGGAAAACCTCTACCACATGTTTCAACTAACCACAAACCGAATGCATACAGGTATTAAGCAGATCAAATTCATATTTATGCAAATTTATGTAACATGTCTCATAAGGAGTACTACTCACAATCCTAGATAAACTGGTTATGAATGTCACCAGTTATAGGCTCTAAACCTCAGAAAATGATGTAGTTTGCCAAAATTTAAAGTCAAGTCTCAAGTCCAGCAAGAAATTTTAACGAAAACTCGTAGATATGCAAATACGATTCTACTAATAACATGTCGATTAGCAAGGCTTAGGCATAAAACAGATGCAAATGCAATATCATCCTTGAAATACTACCATTCCGACTCGACCTATATGCTAAAATAAACATGCATTTTTTGAAGTTTTTTGAAATTTTTCATTTTTTTTTTCGGATTTTTGTATATATATATAGGGAAAATATACAACAATGCAAGGCAAAAATGTAAACGTGAATGCAAGCAAATGAAATGCGACACAAAACCCTTCCCCAAACCAAATCGCACAATGTCCCCATTGTGCAAAATCATGTAATGAAGTAAAAAGGGAAATGGGAATTTGCGTTAAATAAATAAATAAGACATGAAATAAGGACTCAGAAACTCTCAAGACTTTAAGCGCAGCAAAAGGAATCCTCCCCAAACCAGCGTGAGCTAGGAGGTTTCAGTAGCCAGCAGTGCTACTAATAGGTACCTGAAAGGACAACAATACCACGCATAAAACCGAGAAAACAGTTTTGAAGCGATGATTATGTGCAAAAATAACAAAATGGAAGAAATCGGAAATATGACGGAAAATAAGGTGGAGTAGAAAACTCCCTCAATTCCGCAGATCGACCAAACACAGCAGGGGAGAGGTCGTGAACAGGTACAGCAGTGCAGGACGGTCGATCGACTATATCACCCAGTCGATCGACCAGAGTGAACAGGAACAGAAGCTTCTGGAAATCGCAGCTCAGTCGATCGACCACTCAGGCCAGTCGATCGACTGACTTTCCTGATGTAAGTTCTGATTTTCTTCGAAATAGCTCAATAACTTAAGCTATTAAGGTCTATAAACCTGCAAATGCACAATAATACGCGCCCAACTTTGCGCAAAACCCAAAGTAACCAACTAAAGTGTATAAGATCCTAAGCAAACTTATAAAAAGGCGAAGTCTCGCGCACACAAAAGCACTAAAAAGGTTCAAAAGCAATAAAATGTTTGGTAAACATGTGATCAACTAATAGTTGATCAAGAACGGCCATGGTATGACCCACATGGTCGGCTTCTAGCTACAAGAGGTAGCCTCAATAGTGCTCATCTTCTCAGCTGCACTCTTCTCAGCCCCAGCATCTGCATAACTCAACGGATCAACACGTCGGACATCTTCCCACTCGAGGACCTCCTCGGACTCGTCGGAATCAAGATCAGACTCCGTTGCTTTGACTGGCTCATCTTCGGGCACCTCATCCGTGCCATAGCTAAGGCATCCTAGACAGCCTCTTTGAACTATTGGCTCCTTCACAGCTGGAGCAACATACGGCTCTTCCTTCCTCAAACCAGCTCCTGCAATATATAAAACAGAAGAATCTTCCTCCAATTTGCTCCCAGTCTGGGGCGGAGGTGTCACAACAGGAGTAGGAGCAGAGATAGGCATATCAGGAAGTATAAAATAAGATTTCTTTTCAGAAACCGTATTACAAGTTACCGGCCACATGGGGTCTTTCTTCCTAGCCGTCTGGGCAAAGACAATGGAATGCTTGCCTACCTTAAAGGTCAAAGTACCCGAACCAACATCAATAACTGCACCAGCAGTGTGCAGGAATGGTCTACCCAAAATGATAGGAATGTGGGCATTTTCGGGCATATCAAGTACTACGAAGTCAACGGGGAAGAAGAACTTCCCTATTTGCACGGGAATGTCCTCTAAGACTCTTATTGGCTGGACCGCAGAGCGATCAGCCATCTGTACGGTCATGTTGGTGACTGCAAACCTATTCAACTTTAACTTCCTAGCAAGACTCAAGGGCATTACACTAATACTGGCTCCTAGGTCACATAAGGCTTTCTCAATAGGAAATGTGCCAATATTACATGGGACTGAAAAAGTACCCGGGTCTTCTAGCTTAAGGGGTGCAGTATGGGTCAAATAAGAGCATGACTCCTCAGTTAGTGCGACAGTATGCACAGTTTGAAGTGACTTTTTCTTAGACAATAATTGCTTCATAAATTTCATATAAGCAGGCACTTGATTGACTAATTCAAGGAAAGGAACTTGTACGTTTAAGCTACGAACGACATTTTCAAATTTATTAAACGATACCTGTTCCTTCGTCGGCACCAATCTCTCCGGGTAAGGGGCTGTAAGAAGTAACTTAGCCCTCTCTTCTAAATCTCTCATGCCGGCATCGGTGGATTTAGGCTGAAAATCCACCACCTTCTCCTTGTTGTAGCTTGACCCTTCTTCAGACCGTCTCAAATGTGAACCATTAATCGACAAAGGGTCGTACTTCGGAACCGGAACGGACCCATCAACATTTGGGTCTTGCCTCAATATTTTCGGGGCGGTCGTACCCCGAAACAAGTGATCCCTCAAGTTATCGGGCATTGGAGGACGAAAAGAATCACCTTCAGCAGCGTTGTCAGTCGATCGACCAGGTGGGTCAGTCGATCGACTGACTTCAACAGGACCAGAAGCTACTGGTTGTCGTAGAACGGTCGATCGACTGGGTATGTCAGTCGATCGACTGACATACCTGTTGATCGTCTTTTTCTTGTTTTTATTCGTCACTGCCTTCTTCTTGCTCGGTTCCGCCTCATCTTTTTCAGTGACATCCTTAGCCATAGCGGGCCCGACAAGGGTAGACCCACTTCTCAAGGTAATTGCGTTTAAGGTCTCCTTTTGATCAGTTTGAGTCGGTAAATGTCCCGGAGCTCGAGTTGTATTCTTGCTAGCCAATTGGGCAATTTTGCTCTCTAACATCTTCATCCCGGCCTCTCTAGCTTGAGACTCCTTCAGCAACAAATTCTTCAACTCATTGAAATAAGAACTTTGGGATTGTTGCTGCTGCTGTGGGATATACGGAGGCTTTTGATATGGCTGCTGCTGCTTATGAGGGGGCACATAAGTCTGCTGCTGCTGCTGCTATGGTGGTTGAGTCAGATTCAAGACATTTTGGCTACTCCACCTCAGATTTGGATGGACATTCGGCTCATAGTAAGTGTTTGTCTGCCTATAATGTTGAAAGGCAGCACAAGACTCGAAAGGACTAGGACAATTTTCTGAAAAATGTCCCTCAGCTCCACATCTTTTACAGACGAAAGGACCGTTTGAAACAGCGTTCACATGGTAGATCCTTCCTTTTGAATCTCCTCCCAACTCGTACTTATCAAACCTTGCCGTGAGAGCTTCTAATGCAGCTACCGAAGGAGATTCAGCAGCTCTCCTTTGATTTCCCCTGGAATTCCCATACTCGGCTTTATGGGTGGCCAAGTCATCAATGATCTTCCACCCCTTAGTCTCTCCCATATTTTCCTGGAATCTGCCACTAGCCGCCGCATCCAAGATAGCTCTCTGATCGTCATAGAGCCCATTATAGAACTGAGTGCATAGGCTCCACTTCTCAAACCCGTGATGCGGAATGGTTCGCACCAGCTTCTTGAAACGGACCCATGCCTCATGAAAGTTCTCATCCGGACCCTGTTTAAAGCTCGTGATCTGAGCTCTAATGGCGTTCGTCTTCGAGGCAGAAAAGTATTTCTTGTAAAATGCCAAGGCCAACGAATTCCAGTCGGTGATCCCATTAGCAGCTCGGTCCAGGTCTCTTTACCACTCCCTTGCAACATCTCGGAGTGAGAATATAAACATAGTCTCCTTTACCTGGTCCTGGGTCACACCGGTCGGTGGGGGTATAGAGCAGCAATAGTCAATAAATATCTCCATATGCTTGGCTGCATCTTCATTTGCAGCTCCCCCGAATTGGTTTCTTTCAACCAAGTTGATATAAGAAGGCTTCGGTTCAAATTTCCTATCTGCTCCTGGAAATTCGAACCCCTTATATAGATTTGCAGCTGTCGGCTCAGAGTGACTTGCTATAGTTGCTTCTTCAGCCATCTCTAGAAAATCTGGAGAAGTGACTGTCTCAGCTAATGAAGTAGAAACTGGAGATGAAGGTAGATCCTCCTCGAACAGCTCGTTCTCGTAGTAACTAGACAGAGTACTCAGCTCTTCCTCTGTCGGCAATATCCTAGATGATCGTCTCAACTCGCGCAAAGTCTTCTCAATCTCAGGATTGAACGGTACTAATTCACCACCCTGTGACCTGCGCATAAGAAGAAACTAAAAAAAAGAATATAAGAAAAGTTTAAGGAACGAATGTCCCTTAAACTAAGAAACAGACTAAAATAAGACAACTAAAAATTAGAACAATTGCCTCCCCGGCAACGGCGCCAAAATTTTGGGGTAGTTTAATAGGTATTATAACTTGCATTAGAAGCTCTCACGGCGAGATTTGACAAGTACGAGTTGATACCCGTCGTTGTGAGTACCAAAAATAATATTTATAATACCTATTAAAACTAACAGAAGCTAGTGGTAACAGGGTCGAACCACAGAGAGGCAGATGTAATTACTAGTTGTCTAAATTTAGTCCTAAAGTAACAGTGATGTGGGGGTTTGATTGAATTGGTCTATAACTAATGGGCAATAAACTAAAGAAATGTATAAAATCAAATATAAAAGGGGTACTAAGATGGTCGGTTCACTGTAGTTTCGGCAGCAGCATACTAAGTAGGTTTGAAATAAACACATGAGGCGGGAAAACAAGAGGTCCTCTTGGTCCACTCTCAACAAGTAGCATCTTTCGATCTCGCTACGGGTCCTTAATATCACTAGTACTGACTCTCGTCCTGAAAAGTGACTAATAGCCCAAACTTTACCTATCTTTCGATCTTAGCATAATTTAGTCATTTTAATTGGTAGTCTAACAACTTTCCCTATCTTTCGATCTAATGGGTCGGTCAATTACTAAGCATTCAACTAGTCGCGTGCACTCGATTCGTCAAATATAGAATTTAAAACAATTAAAACGAAGCAAAACCTCACGTGGCCAGTCGATCGACCAGGGAACCCAGTCGATCGACCGGCATGCGATTCAGGTCACTATTCTACTGCCGCCTAATCTACAGATTCCCTACATCCTAGCACGATGAATTTAGCTACTCATAATATTGATGAAAGCAACGACAATATAAACGAAATAGACTACAGAATTCATGCTTAAATTAATTAAATAACAAATAAAAATAAACGATAATTGGCTTCGGGAAACTAACTAACAATTCTATACTATGAACGAAATATAAGCAATAAAACTGAATAAGAACGGGAAAATACCGAATGGAAGAATTGCAGGAATAGAATCCAGAAAAACGAATGTAAACAGTAACTTGTGTTGAATACGAAACAATATTCGGAACCCTAATTATTTCCTAAAGAACTGTCTGCTAAACATGAATAAAAACTAGATGATTGTTCTCAAAACCTAGCATACGTTATATAGAATACAACGTAGTTTTTATTTCCAAAACCTACCTACTATGGGCTTGCTATTCCTCGTTCTATTAATTCACGTCAAAGTAGCGGTGTGGTCGATCGACCATGGTGAGCGGTCGATCGACTGGTAAACTCTGAACAGTGGCTCCTGGAAGTCGTGGTATGGTCGATCGACCATAGGTAGCGGTCGATCGACTAGAGTAGCTGATAATCCGCTTCTAAATTCTCGTGGATTTGTCTTTCGGGCCTCGATATGCGCACCAAGTTCGTTCCTTGAGTAAGTACTTTACGTCAAATGCAATGCAAGGTACTCGGGGACGGATTTAGCTCAAAATCTACTCATTTCCGCATAAATCTGCAATATTACATAAAAATACAAAAGTAGACGAAATGGGGCAAATAGTAGCATAAACTACACAAATGAGCTCTGAAATGCGTGTAAAATGGGGTGTAAAACAACATATTTAAAACACGCATCAAACTTCCCCAAACCAAACCCTTGCTTGTCCCCAAGCAAGAACTAGACTCGATCCTAAAACCTAATGGAACGAGTTCAATCTCAGAGAGAAATGCAAACCGAATAGCCTAAACCAATTTAATGAAACAACTAACAATCAACTAGCAACGTGAATCATGCAAACGAGTTATGAAGTCGTTAAGAACTGCTGAACCGTCAACTGTAGAGATTTATCAAATTGGACTCTCACAGGTCGCTCAAATCACTCAAATAAGCACAAGGTGAATATATGTAAAGATAGAAAGAAGTAACATTCTAAAGACGCTCACCTAACTACGACCTATAGGAACATGCCTGCAATATAATATGAAAGTAATTTCTACAACCGTACATATGCATTCTTACCAATCAAATGACCATGACACTTGCCGAGGTATAAATATGGATATGTGAGGTGATGGGTAAGAAGAGGCAAAGATAATTATGGGAGTGTGGAGGTACAGGTGATCAAGCTAGTACCCAAACAAAACCATATGACATAATCCACTTCTTGCTCAAACTTCAACAATAAAACCCGGTGCTAATTAGAAGCACAAATCTCACAATCTCCATAATAATTAATCAATCAACTCCCCATAAGATACAAATGCAACATGGGAGCAAAAATCGCCATATAATAAAGACTTGAATTATGCGAATTGATTTTTTTTTTCTTCTCGAACCTCAGTCGATCGACCAATGAGGGCAGTCGATCAACCGTCCTCTACAGTACACATGCGTTTCTCTTTTTCTCTTTTTCGAATCATTTTTCTTCTATTCTTTTCATTTTCTTTTCTTTATCATTTTCCAACATCATCTCAAAATGAGCATTAGCTACCACAAATGAAGTAACAATCCCAAGAACGTAACCTACTAGCTTGACAAGGGCAGGCTAAATGTGGGATGTAGTAACGGGACAAAAAGGCTATTTTTGGCAGTGTGGAGCTTATGGGCAAAATGAATAAAGGAAAACCTCTACCACATGTGTCAACTAACCACAAACCGGATGCATACAGGTATTAAGCAGATCAAATTCACATTTATGCAAATTTATGTAACATGTCTCATAAGGAGTACTACTCACATTCCTAGATGAACTAGTCATAGATGTCACCAGTTATAGGCTCTAATAACTCAGAATGTAATGTAGATTGCCAAAATTCTAAGTCAAGTCTGAAGCTCAGCAAATAATTTAACGAAAACTCGTAGACTATGCATATACGATTCTACTAATAACATGTCAATTAGCAAGGCTCAGGCAAAACAGATGCAAATGCAATGTCATCATTGAAATACTACCGTTCCGACTCGACCTATATGCTAAAATAAACGTGCATTGTTTGAAATTTTTTGAAATTTTTCAATTTTTTTTTCGGATTTTTGTATATATATAGGGAAAATAAACAACAATGCAAGACAAAATGCAAACTTGAATGCAAGCAAATGAAATGCAACGCAAAACCCTTCCCCAAACCAAATCGCACAATGTCCCCATTGTGCAAAATCATGTATAAAAAAGCAAAGGAAATTGGGATTTTGCAAGATAATAATTAAAATTGACATAAAGAAAGGACTCAGAAACTCACAAGACTTTAAGCACAGCAAAAGGAAACCTCCCCAAACTAGCGTGAGCTAGGAGGTTTCAGTAGCCAGCGGTGCTACCAATAAGTACCTGAAAAGACAACAATACCACGCGTAATCTCGAGAAAGCAAAGTGGAAGCGGTAATTATGTGCGAAATGAGGAAAACAGAAGAAAACAGAAATTAAGCGGAGAATAAAGTGAAGGGAATACTCCCTTATCTCCGCAAATCAACCAAACACAGCAGGGGAATGATCGAAAATAGGTACAGCAGCTCTGGGCGGTCGATCGACCACATCACCCAGTCGATCGACCAAGGTGAACAGCAATAGGAGCTTCTGGAATTCGCAACCCAGTCGATCAACCATAGGAGGCAGTCGATCGACTGTAAAACCTGTTGTAACTTCTTGATTTCGTCTAATTAGCTCAATAAATTGAGCTATCAAGGTCTATAAACCTGCAATTACACACAATAACGCGCCCAAAATTGCGCAAAACCCAAAGCAATAGTCTAAAATGTATAAAATCCTAAGCAAACTTAAAAGAGCGAAGTCTCGCGCACACAAAACTATAAAAAGAGTTTAATGAAAGCAATAAAAACAATGTTTTAGAAAAGCATTCGATCAACTAATAGTTGATCAAGAACGGCCACGGAATGGCCCACTTGGTCGGCTTCTGGCTACAAGAAGTAGCCTCAACGGTGCTCATCTTTTCAGCTGCACTCTTCTCAGCTCCAACATCCGCAGAACTCAACGGATCAACATGTCGGACATCTTCCCATTCAATGACCTCTTTGGACTCATCGGAATCCAGATCAGACTCCGTTGCTTTGACTGGCTCGTCTTCGGGCTCCTCATCCGTGCCATAGCAAAGGCATCCTAGACCGCCTCTTTGAACTATTGACTCCTTCACAGCTGGAGCGACACGCGGCTCGTCCTTCCCCAAACCAGCTCCTGCAACATCTAAAACAGAAGAATCTTCCTCCACTTTGCTCCTAGTCTGGGGCGGAGGTGTCACAACAGGAGTAGGGGTAGAGATGGGCATATCAGGAAGCATAAAATAAGATTTCTTTTCAGAAACCGTATTGCAAGTGACGGGTCACATGGGGTCTTCTTCCTAGCTGTCTGGGCAAAGACAATGGAGTGCTTCCCTACCTTAAAGGTCAAAGTACACGAACGAACATCAATAACTGCACCAGCAGTGTGCAGGAATGGTCTAACTAGAATAATAAGAATGTGGGCATCTTCGGGCATAACTAGTACCACGAAGTCGACAGGGAAGAAGAACTTCCCTATTTACACGGGAATGTCCTCTAAGACTCCTATTGGCTGGACCGCAGAACGATCAGCCATCTGTACTGTCATGTTCGTGACTGTAAACCTATTCAACTTTAACTTCCTAGCAAGACTCAAGGGCATTACACTAATACTGGCTCCTAGGTCACATAAGGCTTTCTCAATAGGAAAGGTGCCAATATTACATGGAACTGAAAAACTACCCGGGTCTTCTAGCTTAAGGGGTGCAGTATGTGTCAAATAAGAGCATGACTCCTCAGTTAGTGCGACAGTGTGCACAGTTTCAAGTGTCTTTTTCTTAGACAATAATTGCTTCATAAATTTCATGTAAGCAGGCACTTGATTGACTAATTCAAGAAAAGGAACTTGTACGTTTAAGCTACGAACAACATTTTCAAACTTATTAAACGATACTTGTTCCTTCGTCGGCACCAATCTTTCTGGATAAGGGGCTGTAAGAAGTAACTTAGCCCTCTCCTCTAAATCTCTCATGCCGGCATCGGTGGACTTAGGCTGAAAGTCCACGACCTTCTCTTTGTTGAAGCTTGAACCCTCTTCAGACCGTCTCAAATGTGAACCATTGACCGTCATCGGGTCGTACTTCGGAACCGGAACTGACCCATCAGCATTCGGGTCTGGCCTCAATATTTTCGGGGTGGTCGTACCCCGAAACAAATGATCCCTCAAGTTATTAGGCATTGGAGGACGAAAAGAATCACTTTCAGAATAGTATTTGTCGATCGATCGGGCCAAGGTTGGTCGATCGATCGACCGACTTCTACAGAACGATAGCTCTTTTGTTTGTCGCGGAATGGTCGATCGACTGGGTATGTCAGTCGATCGACTGACATACCTGCTGATCGTCTTTTTCTTGCTTTTGTTCGTCATTGCCTTCTTCTTGCTGGTTTCCGTCTCATCTTTTTCAGTGACGTCCTCAACCATAATGGGCCCATCAAGGGTAGACCCACTCCTCAAAGTAATGGCATTAAGGGTCTCCTTTTGATCAGTTTGTGTCGGTAAATGTCCCGGAGCTCGAGTTGTATTTTTTCTAGCCAATTGAGCAATTTGGCTTTCTAGCATCTTCATCTCGGCCTCTCTTGCTTGAGACTCTTTCAGCAACAAATTCTTCAACTCAGTGAAATCAGAACTTTGGGATTGTTGTTGCTGTTGAGGAATATACGGAAGCTTTTGATATGGCTGCTGCTGCTTATGAGGGGGCACATAAGTCTGCTGCTGCTGCTGTTGTGGAGCTTGAGTCGGATTCAAGACATTTCGGCTACTCCTTCTCAGATTTGGATGGACATTCGGCTCATAGTAAGTGTTTGTCTGCCTATAATGTTGAAAGGCAGCACAAGACTCGAAGGGACTAAGACAATTTTCTGAAACATGTCCCTCAGCTCCACATCTTTTGCAGACGAAAGGACCGTCTGAAACAGCGTTCACATGGTAGATCCCTCCTTTTGAAGCTCCTCCCAACTCGTACTTATCAAACCTTGCCGTGAGAGCTTCTAATGCCGCTACAGAAGGAGATTCAGCGGCTCTCCTTTGATTTCCCCTGGAATTTCTATACTCAGCTTTATGGGTGGCGAAGTCATCAATGACCTTCCACCCCTTAGTCTCTCCCATGTTCTCCTGGAATCTGCCACTGGCTGCCGCATCCAGGATAGCCCTCTGATCGTCATAGAGCCCATTGTAGAACTGATTGCATAGGCTCCATTTCTCAAACCCTTGATGCGGAATGGTTCGCACCAGCTTCTTGAAACGCACCCACGCCTCATGAAAGTTCTCGTCAGGACCCTGTTTAAAGCTCGTGAACTGAGCTCTAATAGCATTAGTCTTCGAAGCAGAGAAGTACTTCTTATAAAAAAGCCAAGGCCAGCGAATTCCAGTCGGTGATCCCATTAGCAGCTCGATCCAGGTCTCTGTACCACTCCCTTGCAGCATTTCGGAGTGAGAATATAAACATAGTCTCCTTGACCTGGTCTCGGGTCACACCGGTCGGCGGGGGTATAGAGCAGTAATAGTCAATAAATATCTCCATATTCTTGGCTGCATCTTCATTTGCAGCTCCCCCGAATTGGTTTCTCTCAACCAAGTTGATATAAGAAGGCTCCGGTTCAAAGTTTCTATCAGCTCCTGGTAATTCGTACCCCTTATATAGATTTGCAGTTGTCGGCTCAGAGTGACTTGCTATGGTCGCTTCTTCAGCCATCTCTAGAAAATCTGGAGAAGTGACTGTCTGAGGTGATGAAGTGGAAATGGGGGATGAAGGTGGATCCTCCTCAAACAGCTCGTTCTCGTAGTAAATAGACAGAGTACTCAGCTCTTCCTCTGTCGGCAATACTCTAGATGATCGCCTCAAGTCGCGCAAAGTCTTCTCAATCTCAGGATTGAACGATACTAATTCACCACCCTGTGACCTGCGTATAAGAAGAAACTACAAAAAGAATATGAGAATAGTTTAAGGAACAAATGTCCCTTAAACTATGAAACAGGCAAAAATAAAACAACTAAAAATTAGAACAATTGCCTCCCCGGCAACGGCGCCAAAATTTGATACCCGTCGTTGTGAGTACCAAAAATAATATTTATAATACCTATTAAAACTAACAGAAGCTAGTGGTAACAGGGTCGAACCACAGAGAGGCAGATGTAATTTTTAGTTGTCTAAATTTAGTCCTAAAGTAACAGTGTGTGGGGGTTTGCTTTGATTTGGTCTATAGCTAAAGGCAATGAAATATAAATTAAACTAAAGAAATGTATTAAATCAAAAATAAAGAAGGGTACTAGGATGGTCGGTTCACTATAGTTTCGGCGGCAGCATGCTAAGTAGGTCTAAATCAAACACATGAGGCGGGAAAACAAGAGGTCCTCTCGGTCCACTCTTATCAAGTAGCATCTTTCGATCTCGCTACGGGTCCCCCTAATACTGACTCTCATCCTGAAAAGTGACTAATAACCTAAACTTTACCTATCTTTCGATCTTAGCATAATTTAGTCATTTTAATTGGTAGTCTAACAACTTTCCCTATCTTTCGATCTAATGGGTCGGTCAATCACTAAGCATTCAACTAGTCGCGTGCACTCGATTCGTCAAATATAGAATTTAAAACAATTAAAATGAAGCAAAACCTCACGTGGCCAGTCGATCGACCAGGGAAACCAGTCGATCGACCGGCATGCGATTCAGGTCACTATTCTACTGCCGCCTAATCTACAGATTCCCTACATACTAGCACGATGAATTTAGCTACTCATGATTATTACGAAAACAACAACAAGATTGATGAAATAAACTACTGAATTCATGCTTAAATTAATATAATAAAAGACTTGCATAAAACGATAATTATGGTTTCGGGAGATCTAACTTGCAATCCTATACTACGAATGGAAGCAACAAATTGAATAATAAAACAGAAGAATACCGTGTAAAGGATTTGTAAAGGGAAGATCAGAACTGAATGCAAAAACCGAAACTTTATTAAAGAACGAACTAAACTATGAATGTTGAATTGTATTTCGAACTGAATGGTAAAACCTAGATGAAAACTCAATCCCTATTCTGCAAACCTAGCTTACGTTATATAGAATACAACGTAGTTCTTATTCCAAAACCTAATGTACTATGGGCTTCAAATTCCTCGATATTTTAATTCACGTCTGAATCACGGTCTGGTCGATCGACCATGTTGCTCAGTCGATCGACCAACCTACGCTGAGCAGTAGCTTCTGATCTTCGTGCCTTGGTCGATCGACCAAAGGAATCAGTCGATCGACCACTGTAGCTGGTAATTTGTTTCAAAAACTTCGTGGATTAGTCTTTTGGGCCTCGAAATGTGCACCAAGCTTATTCCTTGCGTAAATACTTCATGTCAAATGCAATGCAAGATACTCGGGGACGGATTTAGCTAAATATCTACTCATTTCCGCATAAATCTGCAATATTACATAAAAATACGAAAGTAGACGAAATGGGGCAAATAGTAGCATAAACTACATAAATGAGCTCTGAAATGCGTGTAAAATGAGGTGTAAAACATCATATAAAAGACACGAATCAAACTTCCCCAAACCAAACCCTTGCTTGTCCCCAAGCAATAACTAGACTCGATCCTAAAACCTAATGGAACGAGTTCAATCTCAGAGCGAAATGCAAACCGTATAGCCTAAACCAATTTAATGCATTAACAAACAATCAATTAGCGTATGAATCATGCAAACGAGTTATGGAGTCATTAAAAACTGCTGAACCGTCAACTGTAGAGACTTATCAAATTGGACTCTCACGGGTCGCTCAAATCACTCAAATAAGCACAAGGTGAATATATGTGAAAGATAGAAAGAATTCAATTTGTTATGACTCTCACCTAACTACGACCTATAAGAACATGCCTGCAATCTAATGTAAAAGTAATCTCTACAACTGTACATATGCATTCCAACCAATCAAATGACCATGACACATCCCGAGGTATATATATGGATATGTGAGGTAATGGGTAAGAAGAGGCAAAAGATAATTATGGGAATGTGGGGTACAGGTGATCAAGCTAGTACCTAAACAAAACCATATGACAACATCCAACTTCTTGCTCAAAATTCAATAAAACAGGTGCTAATAATTAGCACAAATCTCGCAATCTCCATAAAACTAAATCAATCAACTCCCCATAAGATATAAATGCAGCATGGGAGCAAAAATCGCCATATAACAAAGACTTTGAATATGCGAATTGATTCTTTCTCTTCTCGAACCTCAGTCGATCGACCAATGAGGCCAGTCGATCGACTGCCTCTACAGTACAACACGCTTTATCTTTTCGATTCATTTTTTTTTCTTTTCTATTTCTTCATTCCTTTTCTTTATTTCTCTTTCTTTCCTCTTTCATTTTCCCAAAAACATCTCGACAAAGAGCATATACCACCAAAAACAGAGTAACAATCCCAACAACTAAACTACTAGCTTGACAAAGGCAGGCTATGTGTAGGATGTAGTGACGGGACAAAAAGGCTATTTTTGGTAGTGTGTAGCTTATGGGCAAAATGAATAAAGGAAAACCTCTACCACATGTGTCAACAAACCACAAACCGAATGCATACAGGTATTAAGCAGATTAAGTTCATACTTTTGCAAATTAATGTAACATGTCTTATAAGGAGTAACTACTCACAATCCTAGAAGAACTGGTCATGAATGACACCAGTTATAAGCTCTAAACCTCAGAAAATGATGTAGATTGCCAAAAATCTAAGTCAAGTCTCAAGTTCAGCAAGAAATTTAACGAAAACTCGTAGATATGCATATGTGATTCTACTAATAACATGTCAATTGGCAAGGCTTAGGTGTAAACAGATGAAAATGCAATGTCATCATCGAAATACTACCGTTCCGACTCGACCTATATGCTAAAACAAACATGCATTTTTTGAAACTATTGAAATTTTTCATTTTTTATATATATAGAAAATTAGACAACAATGCAAACTGAAATGTAAACGTGTAACTGAAATGCAATAAAACATATGCAAATGCGACGCAAAACCCTTCCCTAAACCAAATCACACAATGTCCCCATTGTGCAAAAGCATGTAATGAAGTAAAAAGGAAAATGGGAATTTGCGATAAATAAATTAAAAAGACATGAAGAGGAACTCGGAAACTCACAAGACTTTAAACGCAGCAAAGAGGGAACCTCCCCAAACCAGTGTGATCTAGGAGGTTTCAGTAGCCAGGAGTGCTACCAATAAGTACCTGAAAAGAAAACAATACCACGCATAAAACCGAGAAAGAAAAGTTGGGACGGTAAAATTATGCGCAAAATGAAGAAAACAGAAGAAATCAGAAATTAAGCGGAGAATAAAGAGGAGGCAAGACTTCCTCAATTCCGCAAAACGACCAAACACAGCAGGGGAAAGGTCGTGAACAGGTACAGCAGCGACAACGGTCGATCGACCATAGCAGGCAGTCGATCGACTGGAATGAACAGGAACAGAAGCTCCTGGAAGTCGCACCTTAGTCGATCGACCACTCAGGCCAGTCGATCGACTGACTTTTCTGCTGTAAGTTCTGATTTTCTTCGAAATAGCTCAATAACTTGAGCTATTAAGGTCTATAAACCTGCAAATGCACAATAATACGCGCCCAAATTTGCGCAAAACCCAAAGTAACCATCTAAATGTTTAAAATCCTAAGCAAACTTATAAAAAGGCGAAGTCTCGCGCACACAAAAGCACTAAAAAGGTTCAAAAGCAATAAAAAGTAAATGTTTTTGAAGAAGTCTCAATCAACTAATAGTTGATCAAAAATGGCCACGGAATGGCCCACTTGGTCGGCTTCTGGCTACAAGAGGTAGCCTCAATAGTGCTCATCTTCTCAGTTGCACTCTTCTTAGCTTCAACATCCGCAGAACTCAACGGATCAACATGTCGGACATCTTCCCATTCAATGACCTCTTCGGACTCGTCGGAATCCAGATCAGACTACGTTGCTTTGACTGGCTCATCTTCGGGCTCCTCATCAGTGCCATAGCTAAGACATCCTAGAGCGCCTCTTTGAACTATTGGCTCCTTCACAGCAGGAGCGACTTGCGGCTCTTCCTTCCCCAAACCAGCTCCTGCAATATCTAAAACAGAAGAATCTTCCTCCACTTTGCTCCCAGTCTGGGGCGAAGGTGTCACAACAGGAGTAGGGACAGAGATAGGCATATCAGGAAGTATAAAATAAGATTTCTTTTCAGAAACCTTATTGAAAGTGACGGGCCACATGAGGTCTTTCTTCCTAGCCGTCTGGGCAAAGACAATGGAGTGCTTCCCTACCTTAAAGGTCAAAGTACGCGAACCAACATCAATAACTGCACCAGCAGTGTGCAGGAATGGTCTACCTAGAATACAAGGAATGTGGGCATCTTCGGGCATATCAAGTACCACGAAGTCAACAGGGAAGAAGAACTTCCCTATTTGCACGGGAATGTCCTCTAAGACTCCTATAGGCTGGACCGCAGATCGGTCAACCATCTGTACTGTCATGTTCGTGACTGCAAACCTATTCAACTTTAACTTCCTAGCAAGACTCAAAGGCATTACACTAATACTGGCTCCTAGGTCACATAAGGCTTTCTCAATAGGAAAGATGCCAATATTACATGGGACTGAAAAACTACCCGGGTCCTCTAGCTTAAGGGGTGCAGTATGGGTCAGATAAGAGCAAGACTCCTCAGTTAGTGCGACAGTATGCACAGTTTCAAGTGACTTCTTTTTAGACAGTAATTGCTTCATAAATTTCATGTAAGCAGGCACTTGATTGACTAATTCAAGAAAAGGAACTTGTACGTTTAAACTACGAACACTATTTTCAAATAATATTTATAATTATGGACTGGTTATAGTGGAGTTAATCAAGTGCCTGCTTACATGAAATATGTTGTTTAATAGGAACAGTATGCATAATGGTACGTTTAATTGGAACACACTGTTACTTTAGGAACCAATTCGGGGGAGCTGCAAATGAAGATGCAGCCAAGCATATGGAGATATTTATTGACTATTGCTGCTCTATACCCCCACCGACCGGTGTGACCCAGGACCAGGTAAAAGAGACAATGTTTATATTCTCACTCCGTGATGCTGCAAGAGAGTGGTACAGAGACCTGGATCGAGCTGCTAATGGGATCACCGATTGGAATTCTTTGGCCTTGGCATTCTACAAGAAGTACTTCTCTGCCTCGAAGACTAATGCCATTAGAGCTCAAATCACGAGCTTTAAACAGGGGCCTGATGAGAACTTTCATGAGGCATGGGTCCGTTTCAAGAAGCTGGTGCGAACCATTCCGCATCATGGGTTTGAGAAGTGGAGCCTATGCAATCAGTTTTATAATGGGCTCTATGACGATCAGAGAGCTATCCTGGATGCGGCAGCGAGTGGCAGATTCCAGGAGAACATGGGAGAGACTAAGGGGTGGAAGATCATTGATGACATGGCCACCCATAAAGCTGAGTATGGGAATTCCTTGGGAAATCAAAGGAGAGCTGCTGAATCTCCTTCTGTAGCTGCATTAGAAGCTCTCACGGCGAGATTTGACAAGTACGAGATGGGAGGAGCTTCAAAAGGAGGGATTTACCATGTAAATGCTGTTTCAGACGGTCCTTTCGTCTGTAAAAGATGTGGAGCTGAGGGACATATTTCAGAAAATTTTCCTAGTCCCTTTGAGTCTTGTGCTGCCTTTCAACATTATAGGCAGACAAACACGTACTATGAGCCGAATGTCCATCCAAATATGAGGTGGAGTAGCCAAAATGTCTTGAATCCGACTCAACCTCCACAGCAGCAGCAGCAGCAGACTTATGTGCCCCCTCATAAGCAGCAGCAGCCATATCAAAAGCCTTCGTATATCCCTCAGCAGCAGCAACAATCACAAGGTTCCGAATTTACTGAGTTGAAAAACCTGTTGCTGAAAGAGTCCCAAGCTAGAGAGGCCGGGATGAAGATGTTAGAGAGCCAAATTGCCCAATTGGCTAGCAAGAATACAACTCGAGCTCTGGGACATTTACCGACTCAAACGGAGCAAAAAGAGACCCTTAATGCTATCACCTTGAGGAGTGGGTCTACCCTTGATGGGCCCATTATGGTTGAGGACGTCACTGAAAAGGATAAGGCGGAACCAAGCAAGGAGAAGGCAGTGACGAACAAAAGCAAGAAAAAGACGATTAGCAGGTATGTCAGTCGATCGACTGACATACCCAGTCGATCGACCGTTCTGCGACAACCAGAAGCTACTGTTCCTGTACAAGTCGGTTGATCGATTGACCAACCCGGTCGATCGACTGACAGCGCTGTTGAAAGTGATTCTTTTCGTCCTCCAATGCCTAGTAACTTATGGGATCATTTGTTTCGGGGTACGACTGCTCTGAAAATATTGAGGCAAGACCCAAATGCTGATGGGTCAGTTCCGGTTCCGAAGTACAACCCTATGTTGATTAATAGTTCACATTTGAGACGGTCTGAAGAAGGGTCAAGCTACAACAAGGAGAAGGTTATGGACTTTCAGCCTAAGTCCACCGATACCGGCATGAGAGATCTAGAGGAGAGGGCTAAGTTACTTGTTACAGCCCCTTATCCGGAGAGATTGGTGCCGACGAAGGAACAGGTATCGTTTAATAAATTTGAAAATGTTGTTCGTAATTTAAACGTACAAGTTCCTTTTCTTGAACAAGTCAATCAAGTGCCTGCTTACATGAAATTTATGAAGCAATTACTGTCTAAAAAGAAGTCACTTGAAACTGTGCATACTGTCGCACTAACTGAGGAGTCATGTTCTTATTTGACCCATACTGCACCCCTTAAGCTAGAAGACCCGGGTAGATTTTCAGTCCCATGTAATATTGACACCTTTCCTATTGAGAAAGCCTTATGTGACCTAGGAGCCAGTATTAGTGTAATGCCCTTGAGTCTTGCTAGGAAGTTAAAGTTGAATAGGTTTGCAGTCACCAACATGACCGTACAGATGGCTGATCGCTCTGCGGTCCAGCCAATATGAGTCTTAGAGGAAATTCCTGTGCAAATAGGGAAGTTATTCTTCCCTGTTGACTTCGTGGTACTTGATATGCCCGAAGATACCCACATTCCTATCATTTTGGGTAGACCATTCCTGCACACTGCTGGTACAGTTATTGATGTTGGTTCGGGTACTTTGACCTTTAAGGTAGGCAAGCATTCCATTGTCTTTGCCCAGACGGCTAGGAAGAAAGACCCCATGTGGCCCGTCACTTGCAACACGGTTTTTGAAAAGAAATCATATTTTTTGCTTCCTGATATGCCTGTCTCTACGCCTATTCCTGTTGTAACCCCTCCGCCCCAGATTGGGAGTAAAGTGGAGGACGATTCTTCTGTTTTAGATATTGCAGGAGCTGGTTTGGGGAAGGAACAGCCGCATGTTGCTCCAGCTGTGAAGGAGCCAATAGTTCAAAGAGGTGGTCTAGGATGCCTTAGCTATGGCGCGGATGAGGAGCCCGAAGATGAGCCAGTTAAAGTAACGAAGTCTGATCTGGATTCCGACGAGTCCGAAGAGGTCATTGAATGGGAAGACGTCCGACATGTTGATCCGTTGAGTTGTGCGGATGTTGGAGTTAAGAAGAGTGCAGTTGAGAAGATGAGCACTGTTGAGGCTACTTCTTGTAGCCAGAAGCCAACCAAGTGGGCCATACCGTGGCCGTTCTTGATCAACTACTAGTTGATCGAATGCTTCATAAACCATTTATTTTATTGTTTTGTTAAGACTATTTACCGTTTTTCGTGTGCGCGAGACTTCGCTCTTTTAAGTTTGTTTGGTTTTTTAAACACTTTTGACTATTGCTTTGGGTTTTGCGCAATTTTGGGCGCGTTATAATGTGTTTTTACAGGTATATAGACCATGTTAGCTCAAGTTAGTGAGCTAATTCGAAGAAATCAGAAAGTTACAGCAGGTTTTCCAGTCGATCGACTGCCTCCTATGGTCGATCGACTGGGCTGCGAGTTCCAGAAGCTCCTGTTGCTGTTCACTTTGGTCGATCGACTGGGTGATGTGGTCGATCGACCGTCCAGAGCTGCTGTACCTATTTTCGATCATTCCCCTACTGTGTTTGGTTGATTTGCGGAGTCAAGGGAGTATTCCCTTCATTTTATTCTCCGCTTAATTTCTGATTTCTTCTGTTTTCTTCATTTTGCGCATAATTTTACCATCCCAACTTTGTTTTCTCGGTTTTATGCATGGTATTGTTGTCTTTGCAGGTACCTATTAGTAGCACTGCTGGCTACTGAAACCTCCTAGCTCACGCTGGTTTGGGGAGGTTTTCTTTTGCTGCGCTTAAAGTCTTGTGAGTCTCCACGTCTTCACTTCATGTCTTGTTTACTTAATTTTCTCGCAAATTCCCGTTTTCCCTTTTTTCTTCATTATATGATTTTGCACAATGGGGACATTGTGCGATTTTGTTTGGGGAAGTTAAGGGTTTTGCGTTGCCTTTCATTTGCTTGAATTCACGTTTACATTTTTGTCTTGCATTGTTGTTTATTTCCCTATATATATACAAAAATCCGGAAAAAAAAATTTCAAAATAAAAAAAAATGAAATGAAAAATTTAAAAAATTTCAAAATAAATGCACGTTTATTTTAGCATATAGGTCGAGTCGGAACGGTAGTATTTCAATGATGACATTGCATTTGCATCTGTTTTATGCCTAAGCCTTGCTAATCGACATGTTATTAGTAGAATCATATATGCATAGTCTACGAGTTTTTCGTTAAATATTTTGCTGAACTTGAGACTTGACTTAAAATTTTGGCACCCTACATCATTTTCTGAGATTTATAGCCTATAACTGGTGACATCCATGACCAGTTCATCTAGGAATGTGAGTAGTACTCCTTATGAGACATGTTACATTAATTTGCATAAGTATGAACTTAATCTGCTTAATACCTGTATGCATTCGGTTTGTGGTTTGTTGACACATGTGGTAGAGGTTTCCCTTTATTCATTTTGCCCATATGCTCCACATTGCCAAAAATAGCCTTTTTGTCCCGTTACTACATCCTACACATAGCCTGCCTTTGTCAAGCTAGTAGTTTAGTTGTTGGGATTGTTACTTTGTTTTTGGTGGCATATGCTCTTTTGAGATGTTGATGGGAAGATGAAAAAGGAAGGAAAGAAAGAAACAAAGAAAAAGAAAAAAAAAGAAGAAGGAAAATGATTCGAAAAAGAGAAAAAAAAAGAGTGTTGTACTGTTTGAAACGGTCGATCGACTGCCCGATTTGGTCGATCGACTGCCGCCCGAAAGAGAAAAATCAATTCGCATGATTCAAGTCCTTATTTAATTGGCGATTTTTGCTCCGATGTTGCATTTATATCTTATGGGGAGTTGATTGATTTAGTTTTATGGAGATTGCGAGATTTGTGCTAATCATTAGCACCGGTTTTATTGAATTTTGAGCAAGAAGTTGGATGTTGTCATATGGTTCTGTTTAGGTACTAGCTTGATCACCTGTACCTCCACACTCCCATAATTATCTTTGCCTCTTCTTACCCATTACCTCACATATCCATATATACCTCGGCATGTGTCATGGTCATTTGATTGGTTGGGATGCATATGTACGGTTGTAGAGATTACTTTGATATTAAATCGCAGGCATGTTCTTATAGGTCGTAGTTAGGTGAGTGTCTTTACAATATTACTTCTTTCTATCTTTACATATATTCACCTTGTGCTTATTTGAGTGATTTGAACGACCCGTGAGAGTCCAATTTGATAAGTCTCTACAGTTGACGGTCCAGCAGTTTTTAACGACTCCATAACTCATTTTGCATGATTCATAGGCTAATTGATTGTTGGTTATTGCATTAAATTGGTTTAGGCTATACGGTTTGCATTTCGCTCTGAGATTGAACTCGTTCCATTAGGTTTTAGGATCGAGTCTAGTTCTTGCTTGGGGACAAGCAAGGGTTTGGTTTGGGGAAATTTGATGCGTGTCCTAAATATGATGTTTTACACCCCATTTTACACGCATTTCAGAGCTCATTTGTGTAGTTTGTGCTACTATTTTCCCCATTTCGTCTACTTTCGTATTTTTATGTAATATTGCAGATTTATGCGGAAATGAGTAGATATTGAGCTAAATCCGTCCCCGAGTATCTTGCATTGCATTCGACATGAAGTTTTTACTCAAGGAACGAGCTTGGTGCGCATTTCGAGGCCCGAAAGACTAATCCACGAAGTTTTTGAAGCAAAGTACCAGCTACAGTGGTCGATCGACTGATTCCTTTGGTCGATCGACCAAGGCACGAAGATCAGAAGCTACTGCTCAGCGTAGGTTGGTCGATCGACTGAGCAACATGGTCGATCGACCAGACCGTAATTCAGACGTGAATTAAAAGATCGAGGAATTTGAAGCCCATAGTACATTAGGTTTTGGAATAAGAACTACGTTGTATTCTATATAACGTAAGCTAGGTTTACAGAGTTTTTCATTCAGTTTTCATCTAGGTTTTACCATTCAGTTCGAAATACAATTCAACATTCATAGTTTAGTTCGTTCTTTAATAAAGTTTCGGTTTTTGCATTCGGTTCTGATCTTCCCTTTACAAATCCTTTACACGGTATTCTTCTGTTTTATTATTCAATTTGTTGCTTCCATTCGTAGTATAGGATTGCAAGTTAGATCTCCCAAAACCATAATTATCGTTTTATGCTAGTATTTTATTATATTAATTCAAGCATGAATTCAGTAGTTTATTTCATCAATCTTCTTGTTGTTTTCGTAATAATCATGAGTAGCTAAATTCATCGTGCTAGAATGTAGGGAATCTGTAGATTAGGCGGCAGTAGAATAGTGACCTGAATCGCATGCCGGTCGATCGACTGGGTTCCCTTGTCGATCGACTGGCCACGTGAGGTTTTGCTTCGTTTTAATTGATTTCATTCTATATTTGACGAATCGAGTGCACGCGACTAGTTGAATGTTTAGGTTTTGACTGACCCATTAGATCGAAAGATAGGGGAAGTTGTTAGACCACCAATTAAAATGACTAAACTATGCTGAGATCGAAAGATAGTTAAAGTTTAGGTTATTAGTCACTTTTCAGGACGAGAGTCAGTATTAGTGATATTAGGGACCCGTAGCGAGATCGAAAGATGCTACTTGATAAGAGTGGACCGAGAGGACCTCTTGTTTTCCCGCCTCATGTGTTTATTTCAGACCTACTTAGTATGCTGCTGCCGAAACTACAGTGAACCGACCATCTTAGTACCCCTTTTATATTTGATTTTATACATTTCTTTAGTTTATTGCCCATTAGTTATAGACCAATTCAATCAAACCCCCACATCACTGTTACTTTAGGACTAAATTTAGACAACTAATAATTACATCTTCCTCTCTGTGGTTCGACCCTGTTACCACTAGCTTCTGTTAGTTTTAATAGGTATTATAAATATTATTTTTGGTACTCACAACGACGGGTATCAAATTTTGGCGCCGTTGCCGGGGAGGCAATTGTTCTAATTTTTAGTTGTTTTATTTTAGTCTGTTTCTTAGTTTAAGGGACATTTGTTCCTTAAACTATTCTCATATTCTTTTTGTAGTTTCTTCTTATGCGCAGGTCACAGGGTGGTGAATTAGTACCGTTCAATCCTGAGATTAAGAAGACTTTGTGCGAGTTGAGGCGATCATCTAGGGTATTGCCGACAGAGGAAGAGCTGAGTACTCTGTCTAGTTACTACGAGAACGCTCTATTTGAAGAGGATCCACTTTCATCTCCCATTTCCACTTCATCAGCTGAGACAGTCACTTCTCCAGATTTTCTAGAGATGGATGAAGAAGCAACTATAGCCAGTCACTCGGAGCCGACAGCTGCGAACCTATATAAGGGGTTCTAATTACCAGGAGCTGATAGAAAGTTCGAACCGAAGCCTTCTTATATCAACTTGGTTGAGAGGAACCAATTCGGGGGAGCTGCAAATGAAGATGCAGTCAAGCATATGGAGATATTTATTGACTATTGCTGCTCTATACCCCCACCGACCGGTGTGACCCAAGACCAGGTGAAAGAGAAAATGTTTATATTCTCACTCCGTGATGCTGCAAGAGAGTGGTACAGAGACCTGGATCGAGCTGCTAATGGGATCACCGATTGGAATTCTTTGGCCTTAGCATTCTACAAGAAGTAATTCTCTGCATCGAAGACTAATGCAATTAGAGCTCAAATCACGAGCTTTAAACAGGGGCCTGATGAGAACTTTCATGAGGCATGGGTCCGTTTCAAGAAGCTGGTGCGAACCATTCCGCATCATGGGTTTGAGAAGTGGAGCCTATGCAATCAGTTTTATAATGGGCTCTATGACGATCAGAGAGCTATCCTGGATGCGGCAGCCAGTGGCAGATTCCAGGAGAACATGGGAGAGACTAAGGGGTGGAAGATCATTGATGACTTGACCACCCATAAAGCTGAGTATGGGAATTCCTGAGGAAATGAAAGGAGAGCTGCTGAATCTCCTTCTGTAGCTGCATTAGAAGCTCTTACGGCGAGATTTGACAAGTACGAGTTGGGAGGAGCTTCAAAAGGAGGGATTTACCATGTAAATGTTGTTTCAGACGGTCCTTTCGTCTGTAAAAGATGTGGAGCTGAGGGACATGTTTCAGAAAATTGTCCTAGTCCCTTTGAGTCTTGTGCTGCCTTTCAACATTATAGGCAGACAAACACGTACTATGAACCGAATGTCCATCCAAATCTGAGGTGGAGTAGCAAAAATGTCTTGAATCCGACTCAACCTCCACGGCAGCAGCAGCAGCAGACTTATGTGCCCCCTCATAAGCAGCAGCAGCCATATCAAAAGCCTCCGTATATCCGTCAGCAGCAGCAACAATCACAAGGTTCCGAATTTACTGAGTTGAAAAACCTGTTGCTGAAAGAGTCCCAAGCTAGAGAGGCCGGGATGAAGATGTTAGAGAGCCAAATTGCCCAATCGGCTAGCAAGAATACAACTCGAGCTCCGAGACATTAACCGACTCAAACGGAGCAAAAAGAGACCCTTAATACTATCACCTTGAGGAGTGGGTCTACCCTTGATGGGCCCATTATGGTTGAGGACGTCACTGAAAAGGATGAGCAGAACCAAGCAAGGAGAAGGAAGTGACGTACAAAAGCAAGAAAAAGACGATTAGCAGGTATGTCAGTCGATCGACTGACATACCCAAACGATCGACCGTTCTGCGACAACGAGAAGCTACTGTTCCTGTAGAAGTCGGTCGATCGACTGACCAACCCGGTCGATAGACTGACAGCGCTGCTGAAAGTGATTCTTTTCGTCCTCCAATGCCTAATAACTTGAGGGATCATTTGTTTCGGGGTACGACTGCCCTGAAAATATTGAGGCAAGACCCAAATGTTGATGGGTCAGTTCCGGTTCTGAAGTATGACCCTATGTTGATTAATGGTTCACATTTGAGACAGTCTGAAAAAGGGTCAAGCTACAACAAGGAGAAGGTTATGGACTTTCAGCTTAACTCCACCGATGCCGGCATGAGAGATTTAGAAGAGAGGGCTAAGTTACTTCTTACAGCCCCTTATCCGGAGAGATTGGTGCCGACGAAGGAACAGGTATCGTTTAATAAATTTGAAAATGTTGTTCGTAGTTTAAACGTACAAGTTCCTTTTCTTGAATTAGTCAATCAAGTGCCTGCTTACATGAAATTTATGAAGCAATTACTGTCTAAAAAGAAGTCACTTGAAACTGTGCATACTGTCGCACCAACTGAGGAGTGTTATTCTTATCTGACCCATACTGCACCCCTTAAGCTAGAAGACCCGGGTAGTTTTTCAGTCCCATGTAATATTGGCATCTTTCCTATTGAGAAAGCCTTATGTGACCTAGGAGCCAGTATTAGTGTAATGCCTTTGAGTCTTGCTAGGAAGTTAAAGTTGAATAGGTTTGCAGTCACGAACATGAAAGTACAGATGGCTGACCGATCTGCGGTCCAGCCTATAGGAGTCTTAGAGGACATTCCCGTGCAAATAGGGAAGTTCTTCTTCCCTGTTGACTTCGTGGTACTTGATGTGCCCGAAGATACCCACATTCCTATCATTTTGGGTAGACCATTCCTGCACACTGCTGGTGCAGTTATTGATGTTGGTTCGGGTACTTTGACCTTTAAGGTAGGCAAGCATTCCATTGTCTTTGCCCAGACGGCTATGAAGAAAGACCCCATGTGGCCCGTCACTTGCAACACGGTTTCTGAAAAGAAATCATATTTTGTGCTTCCAGATATGCCTGTCTCTATGCCTATTTCTGTTGTAACCCCTCCGCCCCAGATTGGGAGCAAAGTGGAGGATGATTCTTCTGTTTTAGATATTGCAGGAGCTGGTTTGGGGAAGGTGAAGGAAATGTAGAATCATATACATATTTAACATACTCATATATGTCTAATTAATTTGTCATAAATTAAAACGGATCTTATGCATGCAAACAATAAAATGAATAGAGGAGAAATTATGTCCTTACATATTTAATTTCGGATATTTGGGCACAAAAGAGATCACCTTTCTCTTTTGTTCTTGAGCTTATTCCAATGGAAGAATGAAGATCTAAGTGTAAGATCTCTCCCTATGCTTTATACCCAAGGCTCCTCTTAATTAAAATTAATATTACAAGTACTAGTTATAATATTAAATTTAGAAGAAAATTGAACCAAAAACTTTATAAAACCCTTATGTGTTTTCGGTTTTAGAGAGAAGAAGAGAGGATTTTATTTCTCTAGAAAATCTCTATTTTGATGATGGAATTAGAATGAATACACTACTAAACATTTTTAGTGTTATTAGGTGAAAAAATAGGAAAAACAATGATGGCATTTTTCTTCCCAAAACCGTGTAAGAGGAGAAGGAAAAAGAAGCCAATGCATAGAGAAATTGTTCTTCACAAGGAACAATAGGTTTGCATGGCTAGGGATGCCTTTAATCATTGTGTTTTCCACTAATTATAAACAACATATAATTAGCTAAACACCTTCTAATTTTTCGGCCCTTTGCATAATATGGTGTCCATATTATTTTTGTCAATTGTCTATATGTTACATGTTACATGTCACATGTCACATATAATTGTTTATGTATTTTTATCATATTAAAAATCAACGTATTAATAAAAATACGTCACATACAAAAATTGACTTAGTAATTTCATAATTACTTGTGCCAAAAATTTTACCAATTTATAAATCACAACATATTGTATTTATATCAATTCATTCAATTTAATTGTTACATTAAACAATTTATTTCATCCGAGTAATTATACAATTTAATTACTCAGACCGTATCTTATTTAATCACATTTCAATATGATACGTAAATTTTACTTCCAAAATCGTCCGTCAATTTTCAAGTAATTTAATTAACTCGTAACATTATACGATTAATTAAATAATCAATTAAGAGTATTGCCCTTTAGGTATGACCTAGGGGGTCAACTGATCACCACCGTCACACGACAGTAATGTCAAACTCTAGTCAGCCAATCATTACCGATATATGTTGACCGGTTGACAAGATAACAATATTACTTCCCAATTGTATTCATTTTAATGAGACTTAAACATGTGATCATCATGATCAACGGTCGTGATCGCATTATTGTCGGAGGACACATATTCCAACAATCTCCCACTTGTCCTCGACAAGTGTGCGTCACCAATTCTCTTGTCCTATTACTATCTCCCACTCAATGCAAGGTGTCTTTCAGGTCGTACTTGCAAGTGATCATATCGAGAGTGGTTTCCTCGATCTGGAGAATAACTGATTGACCGGATTTATCCACTCTGGATACCTTCCGAGCGTGGCCACGCATTTCCAATTCATTACTCCTCGAGTGGCCCCGAGATATTGTTATAACCCCGACTAGGGGTGGACAATTCCTATCGCACTCATTCCCTTCGACTAGCCACGACCATCATAACCCAAAATATGCCCATTTGACCCCATTTACGAAGGTCGTAGTAACACAAATCAAAGTTAATCTGAAACTGTGCCATCTTAGGCGAATAGTCTTTAGTCAAAAGAATCGACTCATTTGAATACTATAGTAGCTCTCGCCACGACCAGGCTATATAAATTTGCCAGAACTCTATAAGCGGTCATAAGGCCCGACAAAATGTTCCTAACAATCCGCCTATGTGATCGACTAGTCATCACACATGACTCTATGGCACTTGAACTTGCCATCAATCGCATCACACTCTAGTCACTTCGAGACGTCACCTCATATAAGTAACTATGGGCATAAACAATGTTAATCCATGTTCACTTTAACGGGGTTCAATTGTCTCCACAACCCGTTTGGATATAACAATGTACCAAGTGAGTTAATAATAACTCAAACGACAAATGTCGACATCACACTCGGGTAGTCAATATCATATTACAACCTTGTGATGTTTATCATAAGTGTAAACACTTATCGATTGCAATAGAAGTTTAACATCCCATGTGTCCACGTGTTCAAACTTCTTACACTTGCAATTTCCTTCACATTCATGTTCTCATACCATGAATTTTACAAGCATACATCAAGGTTCTCGACCTTGGTTTTGGTTCTTTAACTTGAAAGAACTTTCTTATCGATCATCTCATAATGAACGAATTTGTGATGAATAATACAACTTCTACCGATCAAGTATTCCATCCACACACAATGCACTAGGTATATGTTTTGTAGAATCTTGTAACAATTGACAAGATTATTAGCTTAGTACTTCTCACAAGTCCTAGCTTTATTAGGAAAGATTGTTTTGAATAACCTCTTATTTAACCAAGTATCTTTCCAAAACTCCTCATTTCTCTTTCTGGGCTTGAAAGATTTGGGATTCTCATAAATCCTCATATGTGCTCGGATTTTCTACAATATGTGCAAACTCTTGACACACAATAGAACATCCGTCAATCATCAAATCGCTCATCGGATTCTACTCGAGAATTCATGACGCTTCTATTATGGCTCACCAAGTCAATCATCATGCTCTTATGCATATGATTCATAATTGACATGTACATGATTATTCTAATGGCGGAAACATTAGTTACTAATAATCATGAGATCAACCGTTCATAGGTTCAATGAACTACCATGACTGCTAATGGTAATCCCATTTTCATTCATACGAATAACCTACGCGTATGTTGATGTGATGTGTATCTCTTAATACTAATCCAACATCCCATGATGTAATTGGATTCATCATTGTCCATTTTCATCCAGAATTGAAAACTCAAAAGCTTCTTTATGAAAGAAGATATTAGCTCGTCATTCTTTAATGAGTAATGAGTTTTATACATTCAAGGATGATAGCTCCCACTAAATTCTATGTCTTCACATGAGAATTTCCTAACTCCCACTCAATTCTACATATTTCGAGATGACTTCTTAATCGAAATTTGTCAAGAATATAAATATAAATTGCTTTGCCAAGTTACTAGGATAAAACCACATATGTTCCCATCATATCCTTTCAAAAATGCCTATTTTGAAGTGGTCTCATCTCAACCTTACGGAAAGAGATTTTAAATCTCTAACACACTCATGTCATAATGATGTGTAGCAATGTCATTATTCAAATACAAATAATATTTAGAATAGGTCCTTCGGAATACCCTTTCGGAAGGAGGTTTAACCATTTCATAGGGAGGTTAAACAATGACATTTGCGGTTAAAACGTTGGCTATTGAAGATATCGGAATATCAATCTTTGCAACTTGATCATAACTAGTATGTTACTATGATTCATTTAGGCTCTTAAGTAAAACTCATGATTGAAACTATTGGTCAAATGATTCATAACCTTAGTCAAAAGCTTGTTAAGACTTTACATTAGTCATTATTCTTCCAAAACTTCTTTTGGTCTCCTCGTGTAGTTATCTTGAGAATAAACTCTTGTGATTATTCCACTTGGTCTCTTAAGTCATTTAGAACTAACTTGAGACTATAGATCTCATCTATTTGGTATACTATGTAAATAGATATACCTTCATTCAAATCATTCTTTCTTGCGTAGATCTTCATTTACACAAGTACACAATTATATCTTGCCTTGTGTGTTGTGTCCTCATTTTCTCCCACTCTATCTTTAGAATGAATACACTAAACATTCAAAGATAGCATATGAGACACAAATTAATGATGTTGAAGTATAAGGAGGACTACCTCATAGGTTGACTAATTGTTATAGATTTCATATGTGTACTTGGTGGTTGACATACCTTTAAGAGAGTTCATAGACTCAAAATCACTTCATTAATGATCATACACAAGCCTTAAGCATGTGGACATATAATGAAACCGGTCATTATATTTGTCTATTAGATCACTTTAAGTGAATAATCTTATGTTTCAAAACGCAAGCAATTTAAAGATGAAATTTTAGAACATAAAGGATAAATGATAAAACGTGTGACTTGGGTTGCAAACCAAGTCACTATCATCCAAAATACAAACCATTATCCAAAATACCTTTCCATGTCGAACACGGAAACTTAAAGTTCTAAAATTCAAAACATAACTTAAAATAAGACAATGAAAAACAAAGCTCCATAAAAGCTATCCTTAGCTTCTTCATGGTTTTTTATGCTTGCTTTTCTTTTCCTTTGTCTTTGCTTGGTGGCGGCCCTATTTACAATAAAAAGGGAGATACATTATCACAACTTTGCATCATAATACCATAGTTGAATTTTGAAACACAAAAGAAGGTTAGTCATTTACCTACTGGAGTGATCTTTCCAGTTTTGATATCACCAAGGTATTTGGAACAATTCCTCTTCCAATGTCCCATGCCATTACAATAATGGCATTTGTCAAGAGGACCCTTCTTGACTTTGGAGGTGCTAGCTTCACAAGACTTAGCTTTGGTGAATGTGGGAGCTTGCTTTTTACCCTTTCTTCCACTCTTCTTGAACTTCCCCTTACTCTTTGCGCTTATATTAAGCACATCCTTGGGAGGGTTCACATTTAACCCCATGTCCCTCTCGGCTTGCACAAGTAACTTGTGCAACTCCTCAAGAGACACATCCTTGTCTTGCATGTTGAAATTCACCAGGAATTGCACATATGCCTTTACTTTAGACAAGGAGTGTAGAATCCTATCTACGATGAGTTCTTTGGGGATTTCAACTTTTTGAATTTTCAAGGTCTCGACAAGCTCCATGAGTTTGAGCACATGAGGGCTAACCCTTTTGGCCCTCTTTGAAGTCGAGATCAAAGAATGCCGCGGCCGCCTCATATTGGACGATCCGCGGAGTTTGTGAAAACATGGTCACAAGTTTGGAGTAAATCTCATTAGCATTGCCCATTTTGAAGGCTCTCCTTTGGAGTTCCGCCTCCATCGCAAATATTAAGACATTTTTCATTGCGGCGGACTCCTTTTGGTAAGCCTCATAGGCTTCCCTAGTGGCCGCGGTGGACCTAGTGGTGGGCTCGGGTGGAGAGGCCTCGGTAAGGTAACGAAGCTTGTCGTCACCTTCGGCGGCTAATTTGAGTTGGGCATCCCACTCGGAGAAATTTGACCCATTCTTTTCAAGTTTACATCGATCCATGAAGGATCGGAGCCAAGATGAAGTAGCGAGTGGTGTAGCATTAGGAGTTGGTGTTGCCATTTGTTATGAAAAAGAAGTGGTCTACAAAACAAAATATAAGGAGTAAAACAATTGTCGTTTTAATAATACTCGTAAAAATGTATGATTTAAACAAGTTATAAGCATTTTTCTAGTGACCTCTACCCAACTAGAATAAATGATTCCAAGACCCAAATTCATATCGACTTAGGCACGGTAGGGCCGATTCATCCTTTATCAATATAACTCGGTGGATTAACGCTTAATCGATTCTACTTTTAGAACTCTTGGTCGATAATATTACATTAACATTTATCTTTAGCCCAAAACACATTTGACAAGGGCACGGTAGGGCCGATACATCCCTTATCAAAAACTTTTGTTGAGGTCAATCCAAATTTCGAATAAATGTGTCCATGATCCAAATCCATATCAACTTGGGCACGGTAGGGCCGATACATCCCTTATCAACATGAATTAGGTGGATTAACATTCATCACCCACTTCCCCTACGTAACAAGGTTTGTACCCCGGTAGGGCCGAGTGCACTCCCTCGCGAAATAGGTTTTCATGGTTTCTACTATTTGGTAAGGCTATGTCTCAATTGTTTGTTTTAGCGAGAGGTCATGTCAATTTATTATCTATCACGTTTTAAGTGAACTAAAGTGGTGAACTACGATAATTCGAATTGACACGGTCGATAAACTCGATAAAATAAGACAATGCATGTTTAGTTATGGCGATTTAGCGATGCATGTGACATAAAATAAAATGCAAGCATAAAGATAAATAAATCCTAGTATGGCCTTTCCTAAAATAGAAAAACTATTAATCTATTACATATTCGGAAACCAACTCCATTGGTCCCTTGAACTTCGGTTGTGGCACGCATCTCGAGGTAACACCGTCTTTATGTATCGTCATTCTTGAAGAAATCCGTCTTTTGGAACTCAGGAATGAATAAAATTACATAATAAATTACATAATTTCCTATTATACATTTGTAACTAAAATAAAATAAATCTATTAAATATTACAAAACGGTGATACGAGATCACAATAAAAATTACAACCGAATCGATATTCCCATACATTTTGGGAAATACCAATTAAAATCTAAGGCCATACTAAGTAAAATTACATAATTCAAAATTACATAAATTAAAATTATGACAATCATAAGAAAATGCAGCATTATAATATGTATAAACATGCTCAATTTTTATGCTAAATCGCCTTTTAATTAGCCAATATCGTATATTACTCGGTTTTTTACGGATTTGCGTGATTTCAACATTTTATAATCACAAAAATACATAAACTCATATTTATGCATAAGTTAATTACCCTAACCTCTTAGGACTCAAAATATAGTCTTCACTAATAATTTGACCATAATTAACCTTTATTTATAAAATTGTTCATAAATGGACCAAAAATTACAAAAATAAGCCATTAAACTTCAAATAAATCCAAAAATTTCAAATAAATTCAAAATTTGAAATTTAAATTCATGAACATTCTGGAAAAATTCCATGACACTCATAATGTTCAAAATCTTAGGTTAAAAATTTGAAATTTTTAGGAAAAACAATGTTGCGGTTTATCGATATTTAATAAAATAATCATAAAAACATGGAAAAATTATTTTCATTAACTTTTCAATTTTAGATCTGAAAAATATAATAAAATGCAACATTAGACGTTTTTCCTTAGTCATAGGTTATGTTTTATTAATTTTCAACTAATAATGTCACTATCTATGCCATTTTTCTTCAAAAATTCATAAATCATGCTAAAAGACTTCTTTATAGCCAATTATTTTACACACATCTTGTAAAATTGCATGTGACAACATATAAATTTTCTATGACCAGATTCGAAATTTAACTCATATTAACCTATTTTTCTCTTAAATTCGAATTTAATAATGAAAAATTCATTTTTCGAGCATAACAAGTGCAAAAATTATGACAATTTACAGGTTATCTCAAAATAATATATGTAACAACATATCCAAAAACCAAGTGAAAATTCGAAGTATAGCTAATTTTCGACCAAAAATGACATTTTTACTCATAAAATCACATTTAAATGTCATTATTATTAAATATGAACAATAAAAATCCGAAAAATTAACCCAAAAATCCTAAAACACTTTAGGACCAGAAATATTAACATGCATGTAATTATTTCGTGATATATCATAATAACACAAATTTTACAAGTTTTATTTTGTTATTCATATAACTCGGAAAAACTTTTAACCAATTTGCATGCAAACAACCGTGGCTCATGATACCGATTGAAGGAAATGTAGAATCATATACATATTTAACATACTCATATATGTCTAATTAATTTGTCATAAATTAAAACGGATCTTATGCATGCAAACAATAAAATGAATAGAGGAGAAATTATGTCCTTACATATTTAATTTCGGATATTTGGGCACAAAAGAGATCACCTTTCTCTTTTGTTCTTGAGCTTATTCCAATGGAAGAATGAAGATCTAAGTGTAAGATCTCTCCCTATGCTTTATACCCAAGGCTCCTCTTAATTAAAATTAATATTACAAGTACTAGTTATAATATTAAATTTAGAAGAAAATTGAACCAAAAACTTTATAAAACCCTTATGTGTTTTCGGTTTTAGAGAGAAGAAGAGAGGATTTTATTTCTCTAGAAAATCTCTATTTTGATGATGGAATTAGAATGAATACACTACTAAACATTTTTAGTGTTATTAGGTGAAAAAATAGGAAAAACAATGATGGCATTTTTCTTCCCAAAACCGTGTAAGAGGAGAAGGAAAAAGAAGCCAATGCATAGAGAAATTGTTCTTCACAAGGAACAATAGGTTTGCATGGCTAGGGATGCCTTTAATCATTGTGTTTTCCACTAATTATAAACAACATATAATTAGCTAAACACCTTCTAATTTTTTTCGCCCTTTGCATAATATGGTGTCCATATTATTTTTGTCAATTGTCTATATGTTACATGTCACATGTCACATATATTTGTTTATGTATTTTTATCATATTAAAAATCAACGTATTAATAAAAATACGTCACATACAAAAATTGACTTAGTAATTTCATAATTACTTGTGCCAAAAATTTTACCAATTTATAAATCACAACATATTGTATTTATATCAATTCATTCAATTTAATTGTTACATTAAACAATTTATTTCATCCGAGTAATTATACAATTTAATTACTCAGACCGTATCTTATTTAATCACATTTCAATATGATACGTAAATTTTACTTCCAAAATCGTCCGTCAATTTTCAAGTAATTTAATTAACTCGTAACATTATACGATTAATTAAATAATCAATTAAGAGTATTGCCCTTTAGGTATGACCTAGGGGTCAACTGATCACCACCGTCACACGACAGTAATGTCAAACTCTAGTCACCCAATCATTACCGATATATGTTGACCAGTTGACAGAACAATATTACTTCCCAATTGTATTCATTTTAATGAGACTTAAACATGTGATCATCATGATCATGATCGTGATCGCATTATTGTCGGAGGACACATATTCCAACAATCTCCCACTTGTCCTCGACAAGTGTGCGTCACCAATTCTCTTGTCCTATTACTATCTCCCACTCAATGCAAGGTGTCTTTCAGGTCGTACTTGCAAGTGATCATATCGAGAGTGGTTTCCTCGATCTGGAGAATAACTGATTGACCGGATTTATCCACTCTGGATACCTTCCGAGCGTGGCCACGCATTTCCAGTTCATTACTCCTCGAGTGGCCCTGAGATATTGTTATAACCCTGACTAGGGGTGGACAATTCCTATCGCACTCATTCCCTTCGACTAGCCACAGCCATCATAACCCAAAATATGCCCATTTGACCCCATTTACGAAGGTCGTAGTAACACAAATCAAAGTTAATCTGAAACTGTGCCATCTTAGGCGAATAGTCTTTAGTCAAAAGAATCGACTCATTTGAATACTATAGTAGCTCTCGCCACGACCAGGCTATATAAATTTGCCAGAACTCTATAAGCGGTCATAAGGCCCGACAAAATGTTCCTAACAATCCGCCTATGTGATCGACTAGTCATCACACATGACTCTATGGCACTTGAACTTGCCATCAATCGCATCACACTCTAGTCACTTCGAGACGTCACCTCATATAAGTAACTATGGGCATAAACAATGTTAATCCATGTTCACTTTAACGGGGTTCAATTGTCTCCACAACCCGTTTGGATATAACAATGTACCAAGTGAGTTAATAATAACTCAAACGACAAATGTCGACATCACACTCGGGTAGTCAATATCATATTACAACCTTGTGATGTTTATCATAAGTGTAAATACTTATCGATTGCAATAGAAGTTTAACATCCCATGTGTCCACGTGTTCAAACTTCTTACACTTGCAATTTCCTTCACATTCATGTTCTCATACCATGAATTTTACCAAGCATACATCAAGGTTCTCGACCTTGGTTTTGGTTCTTTAACTTGAAAGAACTTTCTTATCGATCATCTCATAATGAACGAATTTGTGATGAATAATACAACTTCTACCGATCAAGTATTCCATCCACACACAATGCACTAGGTATATGTTTTGTAGAATCTTGTAACAATTGACAAGATTATTAGCTTAGTACTTCTCACAAGTCCTAGCTTTATTAGGAAAGATTGTTTTGAATAACCTCTTATTTAACCAAGTATCTTTCCAAAACTCCTCATTTCTCTTTCTGGGCTTGAAAGATTTGGGATTCTCATAAATCCTCATATGTGCTCGGATTTTCTACAATATGTGCAAACTCTTGACACACAATAGAACATCCGTCAATCACTGAAATCGCTCATCGGATTCTACTCGAGAATTCATGACGCTTCTATTATGGCTCACCAAGTCAATCATCATGCTCTTATGCATATGATTCATAATTGGACATGTACATGATTATTCTAATGGCGGAAACATTAGTTACTAATAATCATGAGATCAACCGTTCATAGGTTCAATGAACTACCATGACTGCTAATGGTAATCCCATTTTCATTCATACGAATAACCTACGCGTATGTTGATGTGATGTGTATCTCTTAATACTAATCCAACATCCCATGATGTAATTGGATTCATCATTGTCCATTTTCATCCAGAATTGAAAACTCAAAAGCTTCTTTATGAAAGAAGATATTAGCTCGTCATTCTTTAATGAGTAATGAGTTTTATACATTCAAGGATGATAGCTCCCACTAAATTCTATGTCTTCACATGAGAGTTTTATACATTCAAGGATCATTCCCCTACTGTGTTTGGTCGATTTGCGGAGTCAAGGGAGTATTCCCTTCATTTTATTCTCCGCTTAATTTCTGATTTCTTCTGTTTTCTTCATTTTGCGCATAATTTTACCGTCCCAACTTTGTTTTCTCGGTTTTATGCGTGGTATTGTTGTCTTTTCAGGTACCTATTAGTAGCACTGCTGGCTACTGAAACCACCTAGCTCACGCTGGTTTGGGGAGGTTTCCTTTTGCTGCGCTTAAAGTCTTGTGAGTCTCCATGTCTTCACTTTATGTCTTGTTTACTTAATTTTCTCGCAAATTGCCGTTTTCCCTTTTTTTCTTCATTATATGATTTTGCACAATGGGGACATTGTGCGATTTGGTTTGGGGAAGTTAAGGGTTTTGCGTTGCATTTCATTTGCTTGCATTCACGTTTACATTTTTGTCTTGCATTGTTGTTTATTTCCCTATATATATACAAAAATCCGAAAAAATTGAAAAATTTCAAAAAAATGCACGTTTATGTTAGCATATAGGTCCAGTCGGAACGGTAGCATTTCAATGATGACATTGCATTTGCATCTGTTTTATGCCTAAGCCTTTCTAATCGACATGTTATTAGTAGAATCATATATGCATAGTCTACGAGTTTTTCGTTAAATATTTTGCTGAATTTGAGACTTGACTTAAAATTTTGGCACCCTACATCATTTTCTGAGATTTAGAGCCTATAACTGGTGACATTCATGACCAGTTTATCTAGGAATGTGAGTAGTACTCCTTATGAGACATGTTACATTAATGTGCATAAATATGAATTTAATCTGCTTAATACCTGTATGCATTCGGTTTGTGGTTAGTTGACACATGTGGTAGAGGTTTTCCTTTATTCATTTTGCCCATAAGCTCCACACTGCCAAAAACAGCCTTTTTGTCCCATTACTACATCCTACATTTAGCCTGCCCTTGTCAAGCTAGTAGTTTACGTTCTTGGGGTTGTTACTTCGTTTTTGGTGGCATATGCTCATTTTGAGATGAAGTTGGGAAGTTGGAAAAAGGAAAGGAAGAAAAGAAATAGAAAAGAGAAAGAGAAAAAAAAATGATTCGGAAAAGAAAAAAAAAGAGTGTTGTACTGTTTAATGCAGTAGATCGACTGCTCTACTTGGTCGATCGACTGGAGTCCGAGGAAAGAGAAAGAATCAATTCGCATAATTCAAAGTCTTTATTATATGGCGATTTTTGCTCCCATGTTGCATTTGTATCTTATGGGGAGTTGATTAATTATTATGGAGATTGCGAGATTTGTGCTTCTATTTAGCACCGGGTTTTATTGTTGATTTTGAGCAAGAAGTTGGATGTTATCATATTGTTTTGTTAGGTACTAGCTTGATCATCTATACCTTCACATTCCCATAAATGTTTTGCCTCTTCTTACCCATTACCTCACATATCCACATATTTACCTCGGCATGTGTCATGGTCATTTGTTTGGTTGGAATGCATATGTACGGTTGTAGAGATTACTTTCATATTAGATTGCAGGCATGTTCTTATAGGTCGTAGTTAGGTGAGAGTCACTACAAAATTAATTCTTTCTATCTTTATATATATTCACCTTGTGCTTATTTGAGTGATTTGAGCGACCCGTGAGAGTCCAATTTGATAAGTCTCTACAGTTGACGGTTCAGCAGTTTTTAACGACTCCATAACTCGTTTTGCATGATTCATACGCTAATTGATTGTTTGTTATTGCATTAAATTGGTTTAGGCTATACGGTTTGCATTTCGCTCTGAGATTGAACTCGTTCCATTAGGTTTTAGGATCGAGTCTAGTTCTTGCTTGGGGACAAGCAAGGGTTTGGTTTGACGAAATTTGATGCGTGTCCTAAATATGATGTTTTACACCTCATTTTACACACATTTCAGAGCTCATTTGTGTAGTTTATGCTACTATTTGCCCCATTTCGTCTACTTTCGTATTTTTATGTAATATTGCAGATTTATGCGGAAATGAGTAGATATTGAGCTAAATCCGTCCCCGAGTATCTTGCATTGCATTCGACATGAAGTTTTTACTCTAGGAATGAGCTTGGTGCGCATTTCGAGGCCCGAAAGACTAATCCACGAAGTTTTTGAAGCAAAGTACCAGCTACAGCGGTCGATCGACTGATTCCTTTGGTCGATCGACCAAGGCACGAAGATAAGAAGCTACTGCTCAGCGTAGGTTGGTCGATCGACTGAGCAACATGGTCGATCGACCAGACCGTGATTCAGACGTGAATTAAAAGATCGAGGAATTTGAAGCCCATAGTACATTAGGTTTTGGAATAAGAACTACGTTGTATTCTATATAACGTAAGCTAGGTTTACAGAGTTTTTCATTCAGTTTTTATATAGGTTTTACCATTCAGTTCGAAATACAATTCAACATTCATAGTTTAGTTCGTTCTTTAATAAAGTTTCGGTTTTTGCATTCGATTCTGATCTTCCTTTTACAAATCCTTTACACGGTATTCTTCTACTTTATTATTCAATTTGTTGCTTCTATTCGTAGTATAGGATTGCAAGTTAGATCTCCCGAAACCATAATTATCGTTTTATGCTAGTCTTTTATAATATTAATTCAAGCATGAATTCAGTAGTTTATTTCATCAATCTTGTTGTTGTTTTCGTAATAGTCATGAGTAGCTAATTTATTCATGCTAGGATGTAGGGAATCTGTAGTTAGGCGGCATTAGAATTAATATGGCCTGAAATCGCGTGTTGGTCGATCGACCGCCATACCTAGTCGATCGACTGGGTTCCCTGGTCGATCGACAGGCCACGTGAGGTGTTACCTTCGTTTTAATTGATTTAATTCTATATTTGACGAATCGAGTGCACGCGACTAGTTGAATGTTTAGGTTTTGACTGACCCATTAGATCGAAAGATAGGGGAAGTTGTTAGACCACCAATTAAAATGACTAAACTATGCTGAGATCGAATGATAGGTAAAGTTTAGGTTATTAGTCACTTTTCAGGACGAGAGTCAGTATTAGTGATATTAGGGACCCGTAGCGAGATCGAAAGATGCTACTTGATAAGAGTGGACCGAGAGGACCTCTTGTTTTCCCGCCTCATGTGTTTGATTTAGACCTACTTAGTATGCTGCCGCCGAAACTATAGTGAACCGACCATCCTAGTACCCTTCTTTATTTTTGATTTACTACATTTCTTTAGTTTAATTTATATTTCATTGCCTTTAGCTATAGACCAAATCAAAGCAAACCCCCACACACTGTTACTTTAGGACTAAATTTAGACAACTAATAATTACATCTGCCTCTCTGTGGTTGGACCCTGTTACCACTAGCTTCTGTTAGTTTTAATAGGTATTATAAATATTATTTTTGGTACTCACAACGACGGGTATCAAATTTTGGCGCCGTTGCCGGGGAGGCAATTGTTCTAATTTTTAGTTGTTTTATTTTAGTCTATTTCTTAGTTTAAGGGACATTTGTTCCTTAAACTATTCTCATATTCTTTTTGTAGTTTCTTCTTATGCGCAGGTCACAGGGTGGTGAATTAGTACCGTTCAATCCTGAGATTGAGAAGACTTTGCGCGAGTTGAGGCGATCATCTAGGGTATTGCCGACAGAGGAAGAGTTGAGTACTCTGTCTAGTTACTACGAGAACGCTCTATTTGAAGAGGATCCACCTTCATATCCCATTTCCACTTCATCAGCTGAGACAGTCACTTCTCCAGATTTTCTAGAGATGGCTGAAGAACCAACTATAGCCAGTCACTCGGAGCCGACAGCTGCGAACCTATATAAGGGGTTCGAATTACCAGGAGCTGATAGAAAGTTCGAACCGAAGCCTTCTTATATCAACTTGGTTGAGAGGAACCAATTCGGGGGAGCTGCAAATGAAGATGCAGCCAAGCATATGGATATATTTATTGACTATTGCTGCTCTATACCCCCACCGACCGGTGTGACCCAGGACCAGGTGAAATAGACAATGTTTATATTCTCACTCCGTGATGCTGCAAGAGAGTGGTACAGAGACCTGGATCGAGCTGCTAATGGGATCACCGATTGGAATTCTTTGGCCTTGGCATTCTACAAGAAGTACTTCTCTGCCTCGAAGACTAACGCCATTAGAGCTCAAATCACGAGCTTTAAACAGGGGCCTGATGAGAACTTTCATGAGGCATGGGTCCGTTTCAAGAAGCTGGTGCGAACCATTCCGCATCATGGGTTTAAGAAGTGGAGCCTATGCAATCAGTTTTATAATGGGCTCTATGACGATCAGAGAGCTATCCTGGATGCGGCAGCCAGTGGCAGATTCCAGGAGAACATGGGAGAGACTAAGGGGTGGAAGATCATTGATGACTTGACCACCCATAAAGCTGAGTATGGGAATTCCCGGGGAAATCAAAGGATAGCTGCTGAATCTCCTTATGTAGCTGCATTAGAAGCTCTCACGGTGAGATTTGACAAGTACGAGTTGGGAGGAGCTTCACAAGGAGGGATTTACCATGTAAATGCTGTTTCAGACGGTCCTTTCGTCTGTAAAAAATGTGGAGCTGAGGGACATGTTTCAGAAAATTGTCCTAGTCCCTTTGAGTCTTGTGCTGCCTTTCAACATTATAGGCAGACAAACACGTACTATGAGCCGAATATCCATCCAAATCTGAGGTGGAGTAGCCAAAATGTCTTGAATCCGACTCAACCTCCACAGCAGCAGCAACTGCTGACTTATGTGCCCCCTCATAAGCAGCATCAGCCATATCAAAAGCCTCCGTATAACCCTCAGCAGCAGCAATAATCACAAGGTTCCGAATTTACTGAGTTGAAAAACCTGTTGCTGAAAGAGTCCCAAGCTAGAGAGGCCGGGATGAAGATGTTAGAGAGCCAAATTGCCCAATTGGCTAGCAAGAATACAACTCGAGCTCCGGGACATTTACCGACTCAAACGGAGCAAAAAGAGACCCTTAATGCTATCACCTTGAGGAGTGGGTCTACCCTTGATGGGCCCATTAAGGTTGAGGACGTCACTGAAAAGGATGAGGCGGAACCAAGCAAGGAGAAGGCAGTGACGAACAAAAGCAACAAAAAGACGATTAGCAGGTATGTCAGTCGATCGACTGACATACCCAGTCGATCGACCGTTCTGCGACAACCAGAAGCTACTGTTCCTGTAGAAGTCGGTCGATCGACTGACCAACTCGGCCGATCGAGTGACAGCACTACTGAAAGTGATTCTTTTCGTCCTCCAATGCCTAATAACTTTAGAGATCATTTGTTTCGGGGTACGACTGCCCTGAAAATATTGAGGCAAGACCCAAATGCTAATGGGTCAGTTCCGGTCCCGAAGTACGACCCTATGTCGATTAATGGTCACATTTAAGACGGTCTGAAGAAGGGTCAAGCTACAACAAGGAGAAGGTTTTGGACTTTCAGCCTAAGTCCACCGATGCAGGCATGAGAAATCTAGAGGAGAGGGCTAAGTTACTTCTTACAGCCCCTTATCCGGAGAGATTGGTGCCGACGAAGGAACAGGTATCGTTTAATAAATTTGAAAATGTTGTCCGTAGTTTAAACGTACAAGTTCCTTTTCTTGAATTAGTCAATCAAGTGCCTGCTTACATGAAATTTATGAAGCAATTACTTTCTAAAAAGAAGTCACTTGAAACTGTGCATACTGTCGCACTAACTGAGGAGTCATGTTCTTATTTGACCCATACTCCACCCCTTAAGCTAGAAGACCCGGGTAGTTTTTCAGTCCCATGTAATATTGGCACCTTTCCTATTGAGAAAGCCTTATGTGACCAAGGAGCCAGTATTAGTGTAATGCCCTTGAGTCTTGCTAGGAAGTTAAAGTTGAACAGGTTTGCAGTCACCAATATGACCGTACAGATGGATGATTGCTCTACGGTCCAGCCAATAGGAGTCTTAGAGGACATTCCCGTGCAAATAGTGAAGTTCTTTTTCCCTGTTGACTTCGTGGTACTTGATATGCCCGAAGATACCCACATTCCTATAATTTTGGGTAGACCATTCCTGCACACTGCTGGTGCAGTTATTGAGGTTGGTTCGGGTACTTTGACCTTTAAGGTAGGCAAGCATTCCATTGTCTTTGCCCAGACGGCTAGGAAGAAAGACCCCATGTGGCCCGTCACTTGCAACACGGTTTCTGAAAAGAAATCATATTTTGTGCTTCCTGATATGCCTGTCTCTACGCCTATTCCTGTTGTAACCCCTCCGCCCCAGATTGGGAGCAAAGTGGAGGACGATTCTTCTGTTTTAGATATTGGAGGAGCTGGTTTGGGGAAGGAAGAGCCGCATATTGCTCCAGCTGTGAAGGAGCCAATAGTTCAAAGAGGCGGTCTAGGATGCCTTAGCTATGGCACGGATGATGAGCCCGAAGATGAGCCAGTTAAAGCAACGGAGTCTGATCTGGATTCCGACGAGTCCGAAGAGGTCATTGAATGGGAAGATGTCCGACATGTTGATCCGTTGAGTTCTGCGGATGTTGGAGTTGAGAAGAGTGCAGTTGAGAAGATGAGCACTGTTGAGGCTACTTCTTGTAGCCAGAAGCCAACCAAGTGGGCCATACCGTGGCCGTTCTTGATCAACTACTAGTTGATCGAATGCTTCATAAACCATTTATTTTATTATTTTGTTAAGACTATTTACCGTTTTTCGTGTGCGCGAGACTTCGCTCTTTTAAGTTTGTTTCGGGTTTTTAAACACTTTTGACTATTGCTTTGGGTTTTGCGCAATTTTGGGCGCGTTATCATGTGTTTTTACAGGTATATAGACCATGTTAGCTCAAGTTAGTGAGCTAATTCGAAGAAATCAGAAAGTTACATCAGGTTTTCCAGTCGATCGACTGCCTCCTATGGTCGATCGACTGGGCTACGAGTTCCAGAAGCTCCTGTTGCTGTTCACTTTGGTCGATCGACTAGGTGATGTGGTCGATCGACCGCCCAGAGCTGATGTACCTGTTTTGGATCATTCCCCTGCTGTGTTTGGTCAATTTGCGGAGTCAAGGGAGTATTCCCTTCCTTTTATTCTCCGCTTAATTTCTGATTTCTTCTGTTTTCTTCATTTTGCGCATAATTTTACCGTCCCAACTTTGTTTTCTCGGTTTTATGCGTGCTATTGTTGTCTTTTCAGGTATCTATTAGTAGCACTGCTGGCTACTGAAACCTCCTAGATCACGCTGGTTTGGGGAGGTTTCATTTTGCTGCGCTTAAAGTCTTGTGAGTCTCCATGTCTTCACTTCATGTCTTGTTTACTTAATTTTCTCGCAAATTCCCGTTTTCGCTTTTTACTTCATTATATGATTTTGCACAATGGGGACATTGTGCGATTTGGTTTGGGGAAGTTAAGGGTTTTGCGTTGCATTTCATTTGCGTGCATTCACGTTTACATTTTTGTCTTGCATTGTTGTTTATTTCCCTATATATATACAAAAATCCGAAAAAAAAATGAAAAATATAAATAAAAAAAATGAAAATTTTCAAAATTTTCAAAAAAAATGTACGTTTATATTAGCATATAGGTCGAGTCGGAACGGTTGTATTTCAATGATGACATTGCATTTGCATCTGTTTTATGCCTAAGCCTTGCTAATCGACATGTTATTAGTAGAATCATATATGCATAGTCTACGAGTTTTTCGTTAAATATTTTGCTGAACTTGAGACTTGACTTAAAATTTTGGCACCCTACATCATTTTCTGAGATTTAGAGCCTGTAACTGGTGACATCCATGACCAGTTCATCTAGGAATGTGAGTAGTACTCCTTATGAGACATGTTACATTAACTTGCATAAGTATGAACTTAATCTGCTTAATACCTGTATGCATTCGGTTTGTGGTTTGTTGACACATGTGGTAGAGGTTTCCCTTTATTCATTTTGCCCATAAGCTCCACACTGCCAAAAATAGCCTTTTTGTCCCGTTACTACATCCTACACATAGCCTACCTTTGTCAAGCTAGTAGTTTAGTTGTTGGGATTGTTACTTTGTTTTTGGTGGCATATGCTCTTTTGAGATGTTGATGGGAAGATGAAAAAGGAAGGAAACAAAGAAACAAAGAAAAAGGAAAAAAAAAGAAGGAAAATGATTCGAAAAAGAGAAAAAAAAAGAGTGATGTACTGTTTGAAACGGTCGATCGACTGCCGCCCGAAAGAGAAAAATCAATTCGCATGATTCAAGTCCTTATTTAATTGGCGATTTTTGCTCCCATGTTGCATTTATATATTATGGGGAGTTGATTGATTTAGTTTTATGGAGATTGCGAGATTTGTGCCAATCATTAGCACCGGTTTTATTGAATTTTGAGCAAGAAGTTGGATGTTGTCATATGGTTCTGTTTAGGTACTAGCTTGATCACCTGTACCTCCACACTCCCATAATTATCTTTGCCTCTTCTTACCCATTACCTCACATATCCATATATACCTCGGCATGTGTCATGGTCATTTGATTGGTTGGGATGCATATGTATGGTTGTAGAGATTACTTTCATATTAAATCGCAGGCATGTTCTTATAGGTCGTAGTTAGGTGAGCGTCTTTACAATATTACTTCTTTCTATCATTACATATATTCACCTTGTGCTTATTTGAGTGATTTGAGCGACCTGTGAGAGTCCAATTTGATAAGTCTCTACAGTTGACGGTTCAGCAGTTTTTAACAACTCCATAACTCGTTTTGCATGATTCATACGCTAATTGATTGTTGGTTATTGCATTAAATTGGTTTAGGCTATACGGTTTGCATTTCGCTCTGAGATTGAACTAGTTACATTAGGTATTAGGATCGAGTCTAGTTCTTGCTTGGGGACAAGCAAGGGTTTGGTTTGGGGAAATTTGATGCGTGTCCTAAATATGATGTTTTACACCGCATTTTACACGCATTTCAGAGCTCATTTGTGTAGTTTATGCTACTATTTGCCCCATTTCGTCTACTTTCGTATTTTTATGTAATATTGCAGATTTATGCGGAAATGAGTAGATATTTAGCTAAATCCGTCCCCGAGTATCTTGCATTGCATTCGACGTGAAGTTTTTACTCAAGGAACGAGCTTGGTTCGCATTTCGAGGCCCGAAAGACTAATCCACGAAGTTTTTGAAGCAAAGTACCAGCTACAGTGGTAGATCGACTGATTCCTTTGGTCGGTCGACCAAGGCACGAAGATCAGAAGCTACTGCTCAGCGTAGGTTGGTCGATCGACTGAGCAACATGGTCGATCGACCAGACCGTGATTCAGACGTGAATTAAAAGATCGAGGAATTTGAAGCCCATAGTACATTAGGTTTTGGAATATGAACTACGTTGTATTCTATATAACGTAAGCTAGGTTTACAGAGTTTTTCATTCAGTTTTCATCTAGGTTTTACCATTCACAGTTCGAAATACAATTCAACATTCATAGTTTAGTTCGTTCTTTAATAAAGTTTCGGTTTTTGCATTCGGTTCTGATCTTCCCTTTACAAATCCTTTACACGGTATTCTTCTATTTTATTATTCAATTTGTTGCTTCCATTCGTAGTATAGGATTGCAAGTTAGATCTCCCAAAACCATAATTATCGTTTTATGCTAGTCTTTTATTATATTAATTCAAGCATGAATTCAGTAGTTTATTTCATCAATCTTGTTGTTGTTTTCGTAATAATCATGAGTAGCTAAATTCATCGTGCTAGGATGTAAGGAATCTGTAGATTAGGCGGCAGTAGAATAGTGACCTGAATCGCATGCCGGTCGATCGACTGGGTTCCCTGGTCGATCGACTGACCACGTGAGGTTTTGCTTCGTTTTAATTGTTTTAAATTCTATATTTGACGAATCGAGTGCACGCGACTAGTTGAATGCTTAGTAATTGACCGACCCATTAAATCGAAAGATAGGGAAAGTTGTTAGACTACCAATTAAAATGACTAAATTATGCTAAGATCGAAAGATAGGTAAAGTTTAGGTTATTAGTCACTTTTCAGGACGAGAGTCAGTATTAGTGATATTAGGGACCCGTAGCGAGATCGAAAGATGTTACTTGATAAGAGTGGACCTAGAGGACCTTTTGTTTTCCCGCCTCATGTGTTTGATTTAGACCTACTTAGTATGCTGCCGCCGAAACTATAGTGAACTGACCATCCTAGTACCCTTCTTTATTTTTGATTTAATACATTTCTTTAGTTTAATTTATATTTCATTGCCTTTAGCTATAGACCAAATCAAAGCAAACCCCCACACACTGTTACTTTAGGACTAAATTTAGACAACTAATAATTACATCTGCCTCTCTGTGGTTCGACCCTGTTACCACTAGCTTCTGTTAGTTTTAATAGGTATTATAAATATTATTTTTGGTACTCACAGAAGCTAGTGGTAAAGGATTTGTAAAGTGGGGTATAATTCGACGGGTAAAAAACTAACTCGTAGATATGCACTCATCAGTAAACTCAAAGACAGCATCCTTAAGGAGCAATTATGTAAGTGGTTTAGCAATTTTTGAAAAATCCTTAATGAAACGCCGATAAAAACCAGCATGACCAAGGAAACTCCTCACTCCTTTAACATTCACGGGAGGAGGTAATTGCTCAATCACCTGCACTTTTGCTTTATCAACATGTATACCCTTATCAGAGATCAGATGCCCTAACACAACTCCCTCATTGACCATGAACTGACATTTTTCCCAGTTTAAAACAAGATTAACATCAATACAACGCTGCATGACTTTATCAAGGTTAGCTAAACAACGATCAAAGTCATTACCATAAACTGAGAAATCATCCATAAATACCTCCATAATATTCTCTATATAATCAGAAAAAATCCCCATCATGCACCTCTGAAAGGTAGCTGGGGCGTTACACAATCCGAAAGGCATTCTGCGGTACGCAAAAACACCCTGTGGACAGGTAATAGTGGTCTTACTCTGATCATCCAGATGAATAGGGATCTGGAAGAACCCCGAATATCCGTCTAAAAAACAGAAAAATTTGTTAGAAGCAAGTCTTTCAGTCATTTGGTCAACAAAAAGGAGGGGGAAGTGGTCTTTCTTGGTGGCGGCATTCAACTGTCTATAATCAATGCACATCCGCCACCCTGTCACAACTCGTGTTGGTATTAATTCATTTTTCTCATTTTTAACCACGGTAGTCCCTCCTTTCTTCGGAACTACCTGAACTGGGCTAACCCACTTGGAGTTGCCAACTGTATAAATAATACCTGCATCGAGTAGTTTCATCACCTCGGCCATAACAACTTCCTGCATCTTCGGGTTCAACTTGCGTTGACCCTGTCTGTAAGGCTTGTGGCCTTCCTCCAGCTCTATCCTATGCATACAAATATCAGGGCTGATGCCCTTAATATCATCCAAAGTGTAACCTAGAGCTTTCCTATTTTTATTAAGCACACACATCAAAGCAGAAACCTGGTCATCATTAAGCTTAGCACTAACAATAGCTGGGTACTGCTCCGTATCATCCAGAAAAACATACTTAAGATTAGGAGGAAGTGGCTTACGCTCTGGCACCTTTACCTCTACAACATAGGCAGAATCAGCTTCAATGGTATAGCAAATGTTCACCAAATTTTCGTTGGCCAGGCTTAAGAGCATCTCATCCTCTTCCTCTATGAGCTCGTAGCTCTCCATTGAGGCTACCAAAGCATCTGGCTCCTCAGCATTCTCCGCTGTATTACCTGCACACTCATCTAAACGGGTTAGATCAGCTAAGGGATCCTTGGTTAAGGATTCCCTCCAGTTATAATTAACAGCCCTCTCAACAATATCAATGGAATAACATGTATCATCCTCAGTAGGTTCAGTAGCCTTACGAGCAAGACTGAACTCAATGGTGTCATCCCCTACCTCTAAGGTAATGATTCCGCGTTTGACATCTATTACAGCTCCAGCTGTATGTAAAAATGGTCTACCTAAAATAATAGGTATCTGATTGTCCTCTGCAATGTCCAAAACAACGAAATCGACAGGAATAAAAAACTTACCCACTCGAACGGGTACATCCTCTAAGACTCCTAAAGGTCTCTGAGTCGATCTATTTGCCATCTGAAGGGTAATATCGGTCACCTTAAGTCTACCAATATTTAGCCTTTCATAAACAAAATATGGCATGACACTGACACTGCCCCTAAATCACAACGGGCCTTCCCAATTTCGTGGTTACCTATAGTGCAGGGAATTGAAAAACTACCCGGGTCCTTTAATTTAGGTGGTATATTAATTTGCGAAAGAGCATTGCATTCTTCCACAAAAGCAACATTACCATCATCATGAAAATTTCTCTTACGATTCAAAATGTCTTTCATAAATTTAGCGTAAGAGGGTACCTGGGTAATTAGGTCGGTGAAAGGAATTGTTACCTCGAGATTCTTGACCATTTCCAAAAACTTACCAAACTTGCGCTCCAGCTTAGTATTCTTTAAACGCTCCGGATACGGGACTGCAACACTGGCCGTAGGATCAATAACCTTCGGCTTCCGTAAGTTTAAAACCTCCGTTAAATCATCAATAAGTGTAGAATCATGCAGACTAGTTGACGGATTTGCGTTTAGCACTGGAGTCCCAGTCGATCGACCATTGAGCTCGGTCGATCGACTAATCATGTTGGGCGTGAACAGTTTCTGGTCAGAAACTGTTTCTTCAGGAACCTCAGTCGATCGACTACTGTTGGTGGTCGATCGACCACTTGTGCTGGGCATGAATAGTTTCTGGTCAGAAACTTTTTCCTCAGGAATTCCGGTCGATCGACTGCTGTTGTTGGTCGATCGGCCGCTGGTACTGGCAATAAAGTTCGTTTTCGCACCAGAATTTAAACTAGCCTCTTCATCATTTCCCGAGTCTCCTCTTGGCTTATCGGGACCTTCATAAGAGAGGCCACTTCTGAGATTAATGGCATTAATCGTTTCAATTGGCCCCTCACATTTGTTTGAAGAATTGGCCACTTGCTTAGCCTCTATATTCTCCAACTGCTTCACAAAATTCTTTGTAGATTCAATTCCAGCTGCTTCTATTTTCGCGACTTGAACCCAAAGAGCTCGGATCATTTCTCTCAATTCCGCGGTCTCATCTGAATTATGGACAAGAATTTCAACTCTTTCCTTGGAAGCTTCAGAGGTCTCAAGCTTCTCGAGACGGACAGTGATAGAAGTTATGAGTGTCGCAACGGCACTCATTTCATCACTTTGCTTTCGCGATTTTCCACGTGAACTTCCAAACTCAGCTCTATGGACTGCCATCTCCTCAATAATGTTCCAACCTTTATTCTGACCGGTATTATTTTGGAACCTACCATTCGCAGCTGCATCTAGGATGACCTTGTAATCATCATATAAAGCATTATAGAATAAGTTGCAAAGGTACCACTGCTGGAAACCATGGTGAGGGACAGCCCTAACCAAACTCTTGAAACGTCCCCATGCTTCACAAAATTCCTCATCAGGTCCTTGCTGGAAATTTGTAATTTTACTTCTCAAGGCATATGTCTTTGCAAGTGGCAAGTATTTCTTGTAGAAGGCTAACGCTAGAGATGTCCAATCTGTGACTCCAGCTGCTACTCTATCAAGGTAGCGGTACCAATCTCGCGCCGAATCCTTCAAGGAGTATAAGAACATTATCCCCTTTACTTCATCCTGGGTCACCCCAGCCGATACAGGATTGGAACAGCAGTAGTCTGTGAAAATTTTCATATGCTTCAAAGGATCCTCGTCCGGTAGACCAGGAAACTGATTTCGCTCCACTAAATCAATATAAGAGGAACGAAATTCGAAGTGACCAGTAGTAGGGGTAGGTAACACGTGTCCCTTTGGAATATGCTGCTCTTTTGGCTGAAGATTGTCATATATCGTAGTCATATTTGCAAAACTGAGAGTACTCAAGTCTTCCTCTCAAAAACCTGTCTTCTAACTGTGCAAAAGCAAAACTAGAAGCAAGAGTAAGCAACGGCCTCAAGGAACCAAAGTTCCTTGAGACAAGAAAGATAAACTAAAAATAAAGCAAACAAAATTACACCGTCTCCCCGGCAACGGCGCCAAAATTTGATACCGTCGTTTTGTATCAAAATTAAATTTATAAATCCAAACTAAGACTATAGCTAGTGATAGTAAGGGTCGAGCCACAGAGAGACAAGATCAATTTTGTTTGCTATTTTCAGTCTATAAAAGTAACAATTAAGTGGGGTTTTGAATTGGTTGATTCTAAGGACTAATTGACAAAATAAGAAAATTCTCAAACAAGATAAAAAGAAGATCGGGAACTTCGGTTCACCATGGTTAAGGTCAGGTCAATAAGGTAGCAGAGGTCCTATAATACGGTCCCAGGAAATATGAGCAAGCCTTTCGATCAATGCTCAAAGTAACCTTACGGTCTTCTAATTCCCTAGAATTTCTCAAAGCTTTCGCTCAAAGGAAATTCCAATCTAATGACAACTTTAATTACTAATCTTTCAATCTAGTAAAAAGGTTTATCAAAAGAAAACAAGATCGATATGGAAGAAAATCATACTAATAAAATTGACCCTATTTTACGCCATGGCTCACCTCGTTCCCAATCAATAAAATTAGCTATGCATGATTAAAACTATAACAATTGTGAAATTGAAGGCAAGGAATGAGATTGACATAATTGAAATTGAATTTAAGACAAAATAATAAAACTGAATTTCTTGAATAAAACTAATAATAACAAGAATTAAATTGATTAGAAATAATGAAGATGGAAATTGCATTAAAACTTACCAAGAATTGATGAACAAAGGCAATTGAATTGCAATCCGTAGTCTACCTTTCTTCCCCAAAAACTAGATCTAAAACTTGAGTTCCTCTCTAATGAAAAGCATAACCTAATTTATTCATCTGTTCTACTGATAAACGATGCCCAAAAAGTTAATTACAATTGGGCTTTTTAAAAGTCTAACACGAAAAATCAATAACAGCTGCGAAACCTGGTCGATCGACTGAGTAGCATGGTCGATCGACCAGCCAGAAACAATGCAGTAGCTCCTGCTGAAATTCCACGATCGATCGACTGATGAGCTTGGTCGATCGACCAACTGAGCTGTGCAGTGACTTCCTTCTTTCTTCAAATCAGGCCACTTTACTCCAATGCACGCATCCCAAGGTGAGAGAGTACGAACTCCCTTCTTCCAAGCTTCCCTGAAGTTGCCTCCGGAGGACGATTTAGGCTTGATTCAGCTCACTTCCACTCATTCCTACAATAAATCATAGAAATCGCAAAGTAAACCGTTTCGGGAGAAATAATAGCTTTAAGCTAACAAATACGCGTGGAAATACGTGCCAAAACTGCAATTAAAGTGTATAGAATATGCACGTATCAGTAGTAGTTTAGGGTGGATAGCGGACCGAAAAGACTTTTCCCTTGCCCTTCTCACAGTAGACTATCTAGGCTATTTATGACTGAGTTAGTAAACTGCCGTGGTGAACCGAAATCCTGACATACCTCTCTTTATCTGATCACATCATAGCTTTTCTTGCTTTTATTGCTCTTTGCCTTACTTCTCTTGCCTTAATCACTTTTAGTTAGAAATCATTTAAAACCCCCCAATTATGACCGTAGACTGACTAGAATTAACAAGTAGATAGTGACCGCCTCCCTGTGGATATCGACCCTACTTACCGCTTACTTCTGTTAGTAGTACTTAGGTATTTATTTTTGGTACTAAACGACGGTATCATGCGTTTTGAAAATCGAGATTTTTAAGGTTTGAAATTTTTGTTGTCTCGAGACGGTGTGTTGTCCTCGGGATTTGAAAAGCCTCGAAAAAGGTGTTTCATTTTTGGGTATTGAAAGATCCATTATGTCGGCGCGAAACGGTTTAAAATCCGTGATTGGAAACGGTCATTATAACGGCGTAAAAAGGTGTTTTTGTTGAAGCGGTTGTAAAAACCGGTTTGAAAAGGTGCTTTTGACACTGTTTGTAAAAACTGGTTTGAAAATTGTCATTATGACGGCATGAAAAGGGTGCTTTTGTTGAAACGGTTTGCAAAAAAACGGTTTAAAAAATCGCCATTACGACGGCATAAAAAGGTGTGCAACGGTCGGTGAAAGACCGAGGTTTGAAATGGCAATTATAACGGCGCAAAAAGGTGTTTTAAAAGTTTATAAATGACAAGGAAGGACTTATGATAATATAGCACATAAGCACTGACACTTCATTATACTATGCATATTGCTGACACGGGTTTTGGCTTCATAATGGTGGTTACACACCAAGCGATTAATCCCCGATTTTCGAGAGGGATACCAATAGAAACAAAATGTGTAAGGAGGGTGCCCTAGCCTCGTGCACGAAGGAAATGAGTGCTCTTTGATGAAACAGAAATGTGTTACGCCAATGGTATGCTTGACATAATCGATATTCGAAACGCGGGGGTGAGAAAACTCACGCCGGCGGGATGAGCCAATTGGTCGGTAAAGGTTAGGTTATAGGCCCGGACAAGGAACCCGACTTATGACCGTAATATAAATAATGCATAACCAAGACCTCGTTCGAGTATCACCATCTAGGGATCGCAAAGGCACAAGTGTCCTAGTTATCCCCAACGGAGTCGCCAATATGTGGACATGGGCCCACTTGCTCGCCGATCCGCGGACGCGCAGCAGTCGGAAAGCCACGCTCGGCGGAGTAATAGATGCTTTCGACTGGCATTTTAGATCGGTCGGTTTCGTCTCGACAAGGGTCTGGAAAGGATGTTAGAGATGTTCGGAGTCTCCACCAAGCAATTATGGATGCCTAGAAACTGTTCGAATCCACTTTATACCTAGTTCAGTCAAGGCAAAAGCGGTGCTTGACATATGTACTAAAGACAAGGAATCGTCCCTCTTTAACATCCTATCACTAGAATGACTCTCATTCGCCCTGGATAAGGTCGTACACTATCCAAAGTTTCTGAGTAAGAGGTGAAGGTACGTATTGAGAAGCCCTTTAATCGGAAACCCAATGCCGCCCGCAATAGCGGCCTCTACTGATCGATCTTGGTTGGATAAATGCAGAAATTGATAAAACGGGTAAATGCATGAATGCGCATCCACAAGTATAAACCTAACATGTGAAATTTACTATGTCGGTTGTTTATCTAAATATCAAGTAATTGATGTCAAGTTGGATTTAATGTTGATTTGTATACAAGACGGAAATTAAACATCCATTTACCGAGTTAGGTTTATGGTGCATAACGTGATCCATTTGTCATAGAAAAATGTTTTTCAAATACAATGTGTAAAATGTGGACTCATCAATCTGATCCGTCCTGTATTCGTATTAACCGAAGTCGGGATCGTCCAAGACCAGTGCTGGAAAGGAAACAGGAACTGCATGAGGAAGCCAATTGAGGTGCGAGTCCTGGGGTGATGCAAGGGAGCCTGTCCAGGTTTGAATACTTGAAATCAGAGGGCCTGTTTAGGCACGGGGCAGGCAACGACCCAAAGAGGGGTCTCCTGGTTGTTTAAAATGTTTATAAAATTGTTTGTAAGATTGTTTGCAAAGGGGTGACAAAACCCGTGTTGTTGAAAAGGTCGTTGAGACCGGTTTTGTGCTAATATGACAAACGGGACTTGAATAATTATCATTGTGTTGATAATATTCGATGTCGGGTTCGGTTTTGCAAGCTTAACATGAATAGTTTTGTAAGAAAAGATGCAAAAACATGTTTGTTATGAACTAATTATGTTAAGTTCATTGCTTTGCAAATAAAGTGTAAAAGGATCATTGATATGAACTAATTGTATTAAGTTCATTGCTTTGTAATTAGTCAAAGTTTATCATCATACTCGGATTAAACCGACATGGTATGTAGAACCAAGGATGATTATGCATGTGTGACTAATATGGTTGTTTTGAAAATGTAAACAAATGAATAAAAGACTTTAAAATTTCGTTTAAAATGTAATTAACCAAATATTATCACCGAAACACGGATTTAACCGTTATGGTATAAGGAACCAAGGGTGAATATAATTTATGATTAAAAAGGTTCATCATAAAAATGATTTAAAATAGTAAAAACCGATTGTAAAATGAAATGAAAATGGAAAGAATGAACGCAAACACATTTGAGTTCTGACCTGGGCAGCCAGTATAGGCGCGAGCCACCTAGTTGTGACTAGCGGCTTCTACTTCATGTCAAACCTCAGTTTTGGCTCATTTAATCCGTATTTTGGACCATGTTATGCATGTTTTAGCATGTTAAGGTCATAAAAACAGATTAAAGAACATGAAAGAAGAGGATTAATTACACCCTCATACCTATATGCTAGGTTGTTGACGAGAAATCGACGAAAGTGTAAAAAATTTTTAGGTCGGAAAACTCGGTTTAAAACCGTTTTTCGTAATAAGGAGTGTTGCTTTGTTTAGCGATGGTGTAGTTGGTCGAAATGGGCGGTCAAGTTATTTAATGCATGATGATAGTACCAAACAATGTCTATGGCTCGTATTTTCTATCGGTAGGTCGAAAATACGTGTCGGTTTGTGACTTGAGAAGTCGAGTCTAGAATTTTAGGGAAGAAAAAAGGGGGCGGACGCTCACGTACCTTAAAATGGTGGCATTTGAGGGGTATTTATAACGGATTGTCTGGTTGTGTTCGTTTTCAGCGACGTGGCCATATAGGCTACTCGAAGAGGCGCGAGCATGTTCGCGGGTCTTCGAGTTGTCTTGTCACTATCACGCATTTGGAATCATGGTTTGTTCTATCCTAGGTTTCGGATGTCATGATTGTTATAGTTGACCATCAAGTATACCGTATATACTTAGCATGGAAGGTTTGTGATGTTTGTTTTTTGTGTTTGACTCGGTTTTAACTCTAGTTAGTGTCATTGTGAGTTTGTGACCCCGTCATCGTGCATAAAACACTCCAGGTAGTTTTGAAATGTTTTAAAAAAATTTTTGTTTTCGAAATCGTTTTGGGTTTTCTGACGCATAGTTATACAAAATGTCGATCCAACGTAGCGATACCTAAGCATGTTGTAGTCCGATAATCATCAGATGTTTGTTGGGGATTCAAAAGATACCGGGTATCTACAATTGTATGAACGGTTTCTAAAGTTTCTACCAAGTGTCTAAGGTCAGTCAACGGTTAGTCAACGGGTCCCTAACGGGGCGGGAATTACGTCTTTCCCCCTTAAAAAGAACTTCATCCCCGAAGTTCAACACATCACCTCCCACAAACCGAAAGGTGTATGCTAAGCCAAGACACTAACAACAACTCGACCCGACAAGAACCACTATAACTATACTCAAACATACTACCCAAATCCTCATGCCGACTAATCATCATCATCATCTACTTTTACGAATAGAACCACCAACACAACTCCTTTCCAGGTCATCATCCACATGTTAACAATTGAAAAGGTATATACTTGAAAAAAAATTAAATTATTCACCAGAAATGACAAACATACCATTAAATTCCAAAACTTTACTTAAAAGACGACATTTTTGGCATTTTTCACGCGCGACATTACTCTTCCTCTCTAAAAAGGAACTTCGTCCGCGAAATTCACCATTAAGATGAATAACATTATTATAATACAAAAACCATTACTTATCCTTCACATTACGATATTAACATTCATTCATGTGAGCACATCAAAGGAAAATAAACATACAAAAATGAATCTATCATGCGCAGCAAAACAAATCAAAATGTCTTAAAATGTAAAAGTAGTTTATTCATGTAACTTCATGACAAAATGATTACTAAGTGATTATATAAATTTAACAACCGCATAGGATTAAAAATCATTTCATACCTCTCGGATACAACCCGTGCATAAGTATATAACAAAAGATAACAATCAATGATCATAATCACAGCATATACCGGTAAAAAAGTACTCCCACAATCCCCAAGTAACAAGAAAACGGATTAAATATATGTATATGGAGCGGTACTCGATCGAGTTAGGTGTACTCGATCGAGTACAAGTTAGGTTACTCAATCGAGTATTTATAGGTTGGAATGCTCCTTAAAACGTCATACACAGGTACTCAAGCGAGTTGAGGGCATTCGATCGAGTATCTACAAGTCAGAATGTCCACAATACGATATCAAACAAGGGAAATACACCAAGGTTCGGGGTTTTATCCCGACTTCATTGTACCTACGTGACAAATCCAGCAAATCCAACAGAAAATACGGCCTTATGGCCAAATACAAACCGAAATAAAATCCAAGTACCGAGAAACAAATATAACAATCTAACACGAGTCCGATAAAACAACCATAAACAAGAAAGTTCACTCGAGGTCACAGCCTCGATCCTCCTCCATCTCATCATCTCCTCATGCTCTTAAGGTGCTTGCTCCCAACGTCCCTCCTCCAGTAGAAGCTCCCGTGCGGGGATCTCCTCCTGTCCTCCATGGTGCAAGGCACCCATAAGGGTAGCTCTTACGGGTTCCCCATATAGTCGAATCCACTTCGTAGGAGTGAAAGACACCACTATCATTCCCCACGCCGCACCACCAAACCGGTTAGGCCAAGGTGGTCCCTACACCCTGCACATAAGCCATCTCGTGGTGGTTCCGGAGCACCAAGGCGTTGGACACTCTCTCTGTAAGCTCGCTCAGCTGCATTTGAGGGCTGAAGGAATACGGGTAGCTAGGGTACTGGTACTGAGGAGGTCTCTGCTGCACAAACTGGGACTCCCCAACCCTGGGCACTTGGTCCTCCCTCCTAGTATGATCTCCCCCAAAAGGCTCGGCCATCTCCTCCCGAAGGTCATAAATTATCAAGTACGTCTGATCGGGAAGACTAGTCTCCTCACTCCCAGGGGCAGCCTCAGCCAACGGCTCAGTCACTGGTAGATGGTCTGGGTCGGGCACTCTCATCCGACTCCTCCCCGGTACTCTTCATGCTAAGTCGCCATCATCCAACACCCTCAACCACTTCTTGTGGATGAAGTAGGCCTTGTCCATAGTCGGGACAACCAAGGTTAAAGGTTTGAGGGCCGAAGAAGCCTCAAAACTGGTCAACCCCTCAGCTAGGCGAGTGGCGATAGCGCCGTAACTAAAGAAACGGGTCGAAGACCTAGCCATCAATACTAAACTGGCACAAACTATCGTCGGGGCAATGTAAGCAAACCACTTCTCCCCGGTGGGGTTAGGATAGGATATCACATCCTTCCTCCCGTAAAGTAAACAAGTCAAGGATCGAAAGAAGATCTTTAAGGTCATGTGTTAAATATCATTTATCAGCATGACACTCGAGGTCGGGGCATATCGACCGGTAAACAAAGGAAGGTATCTACTGGCACCACACTCAGTCGGGACATTACTAAGATATCCGTTATTGGCGCGGGTAAGCCTCAGGTGATCGAAAAACTCGTCAAAGGTCAGATAAAAGCTAGTGTTCATCAACCGAAAACCCACCATTTTCTCAGCCACCTCGTAAGTCAAAGAACTCATAAACTTTAGGGTCAAAGAGGCATATGAATGCTTCCTCAAGTGGTACAACCCCTCCAAACCCAACACCTCAAAGATATAACGAACGTCTACCTCTATCTTCAACTCCTCTAAGAAAATTGTGTCTATGCACCTTGTGGGTCTCAAGGTGCGACTCAACAAGTCCAAAAAAGAATCTCTCGGCCTAAAGTCAGCAAAGATTTGTTGGAATATGTGTCCTCCGACAATAATGCGATCACAACTGTTGATCATGATGATCACATGTTTAAATATCATATTAAGAATACATGCGGGATGTAATATTTTACAGTCAACTGGTCCACACGTATCGGTAATGATTGGCTGACTAGAGTTTGATATTACTGTCGTGCGACGGTGGTGATCAGTTGATCCCCTTAGGTCATACCTAAAGGGTGACACTCTTAATTGATTATTTAATTGATCGTATGTCGATACGGGTTAATTAAATTGCTTAAAATTGACGGACGATTTTCTGAGTATAATTGACGTGTCTTATTGTAATTCGATTAAATAAGATACGGTCTAAGTAATCAAATTGTTTTATTACTAAGATTAAATTATTGTTTACGAAAAAATTGAAATTGAATGAATAATTTATTATAAATACAAGACGTTGTGATTTATAATTCAATAAACCGTTCTGGTACAAGTAATTACCAATTACTAGTCGATTTTGTATATGACATATTTTTATTAGTATGTTGATTTTTAATGTGTTAAAAATACATAAATGTGAGACATAAACATGTAACATATTACACGTGACATTGTGACAAAATTGACAAATTGACAAAGATAAAATAGAACCCATTTTATCTTACATTGTACCGAAATTATAGGGGTGTTTAGGGTTTTGTTGTGTTTTAAATTGAAATAAGAAAAGCACATATGATTACACTACTTCTAGCTATGCATGCCTAATTGCTTTTGTGAAGAGCATCTTGGCCATGCATTGACTCCTTTTCTTCCCCCACTCGGTTTCCACCTAGAAGAAACAAGAGTTTTTCTTCTATAATTATTCTACTTTTACACTACATAATTTCTAGTGTAATTTTATTCTACTCTCTAATAATATTACTAGAACCTAGAGATATAAAATACTCCATTATTCTTTCCTTCTCTTGGCCGAAAAACAAGAGAGCAAAAACAATATTTTGGGTCAATTTTTAGTAAGATTAATATTGTTCTAGATCAAATAATATTAGTCTTTTAAGAGTTTACCTTGGGTATAAACTTTTGGGAGGGATTCTATTTTGGATCCTTGTTCATCCATTATATGGAAGCTCAAGAACAAATGAGAAGGAGAACTCATTTGTGCCCAAATATCCGAAACTACAATCGTAAGATGTGACGATTTCTTCTCTTATCTTATTTATGTTTGCATGCATAAGATATGTAATTATTTTATGACTAAATAGTTTCTCACATATATGAATATTTTATATAAAGAGATTAATGAATTTCTAACAAGCGGTATCATGAGCCTTATGTTGTTTGCATGCAAATCGGTTTATAGTTTTTCCGAGTTATATGATTAACATACAAAACTAATTAAATTGGTTTTATGAAGAAAAACCTTAAAATAAATTTGCATGTTAAAGTTTCTGGTCCTAAATGATTTTTAGGACATTTTGGTTTATTTATGGATTTTATTGTTCATTTTATATCATAATGGCATTAAAATGTGATTTTTATGATAAAAATGTCATTTTTGGACTAAAAATAGCTAAACTTCGATTTTTCCAGTGGTTTTTGGATATGTTTTCACATATATTATCTATTGATGGCCTGTAAATGTTCATAATAAAATGAGTTGTATTGCTCGAAATATGGATTTTTCAAGTTAAAATCGTATTTAAATGGGTAAATAGGTTAATATGAGTTATATTTCGAATCTGGTCATGGAAATTTAGTATGTTGTCACATGCAATTTTACGAGATGTGTGTAAAATATTTGGCTATAATGAAGTCTTTATGCATGATTTATGAATTTTTGATGAAAAATCACATAAATAGTTACTTTAATTAGTAAAAATGCTAAAACATACTTCATGACTAAAGAAAAACGTCACATGTTGAATTTTATCATATATTTCAGATCTAAAAGTGAAAAGTTGATGAATATAATTTTTCTCATTTTTTTTAGGATCATAATTGTTAAATCCGATAAACCGCAACATTGTTTTTCTCGATAAATTTTCGAAATTTTTAACCTAAGTTTTGAACATTATGAGTGTCATGGTATTTTTCCAGAATGTTCATGAGTTTAAATTTCAAATTTCGAATTTATTTGAAATTTTTATGAATTTTTTTTTTTTGGTTAAATGTAAGCTTTGATTAATCAAAAGGATAATACATGAATACATTTCATCAACTTAAGCCATAACAAGAAAAAAGAAGCATCTTATACATTGAAACCTTGGCTATTCAACCAACTAACTTCAGGCTGTTGAACAAGAGAAGATAATTTCTGCTGAATTCTTAGCTGAACCATCTTCTGTATTTCTGAAACAAGCACCTCTGGTCTTCAAAGCTTCAGTTCAATCCTGCAGGTATTCCTTTCCATTCAGAGGACATACCAACAGGAAAGTTTTACCACTCTCCAAACTTTCCTCCTGACAGTAAAACAATGACCAGGAGAGGTTTGAAACCTCATATGTAACCAGTGTTCAATTAGGCTAATCACCTGTTTGCTGTAAGTACACTCAGAGAAAAGGTGAGCATGAGTTTCTGGATCAAGCTCACAGAACACACAACAATTGCTGCCACTAATCCCAAGATGAAATAACTTGTCTCTTGTATTCAGAGCTTGCCTCTGAATAAGCCAACCAATGACACTATGCTTGGGTATTGTCCAGCTGTCCCAAACATCCTTGTACCAAGGCACAGGGGGGTGTGAACCCGTAGCCAATGATAACTGCCGAATAGAGTAACCTCGGCATCGAGAGATCCAGTGGTTACCCCCGGTACCTTAAGCTAACATACTTCTAACCTTACATATGTTCCTCCAATTCCAGTTTCAGTCTGGTGGAGGTGAATATGAATACCAGTCAGCACCCTTCATATAGATATGATCAACCCAAAGCACCCATAAACGATCAGCATTTGTATAAATCCAGTTCACCAACTTGCCAACAGTAGCAATATTCCACACCCCTGCATTCTTAACACCCAAGCCCCCCTCTTTTTTACTGCAGCAGACACTGTCCCAGGCAACCAGAGGAGTCCTCTGGTACACAGCATCCCAATTCCACAAGAAATTGCGACAGAGAGCTTCAATCCCTTTTATAATACATTTTGGCAGAAGGAAAATAGAGCACCAGTAATTATGTAATGTGTTAAACACAGAGTTAATTAAGATAAGCCTGCCAGCATAACTCAATTTCCTAGCTCCTATTCCCCTAATTTTAGCCACAATTCTCTCCACAAGGATATTACAGTCCTAAATATTTAAAAGGGAGCACACCCTCCTGAAACCCAGAGATAAAAGTAATATCCTGTCTCATTGCCTCAGTTACACCATTAAACACCACTTCTGATTTGGAGGCATTTACCTTAAGGCCAGAGGCAGCAGTAAAGGTAGCCAACACCCTCAAGATAAGCATAATAGACTGATGATCTCCTTTGCAAAACATAAGGAGATCATCAGCAAAAAGCAAATGAGTCAACTTTAAGGACTTACAAAGAGGGTGAAACTTAAAGTACCATTGTCCCACAGCATAAGTCATCACTCTTGACAAATACTCCATAGAAATAGAAAAGAGAAGGGGAGAGATAGGATCACCTTGTCTCAACCCCCTCCTGCCTGCAAAGAAACCAAACTGGGTTCCATTTAAATTCAAAGTATATGAGGGGGTAGTAACACACAGCATAATCAGATGCCTAAACTGCTCAGGAAAGTTCAAAGCTTCAAACATCTGCTCAATGAATCCCCATTCAATGGAATCATAGGCTTTCTGAAGATCTAGCTTAAACATACACCTGGGAGATACTGCCCTTCTACTGTACATTCTAACCAAGTCTTGGCAAATAAGGATATTTTCTAGAATTCTTCTACCTTTGACAAAAGCTCCTTGATTTTTACTTATAATATCATGCAGTACCAAAGCCAACCTAGCACACAAAATTTTGGAGATAACTTTATAAAGTACATTACAGGAAGAGATGGGCCTGTAATGCACAACACTAGTTGGCCTATCAATTTTAGGAATCAGGGTGATGACAGTAGCATTAACCTGAGAAAGCAGCTGACCAGAATCAAAGAAGTTAATAATGGCAGCACAAACCTCATCCCCAACCACATCCCAAGCATCTTTATAAAACTGACTATTATAGCCATCAGGACCAGGTGACTTACAGCTTGGAATGCTAAATAGGCAAGCTTTAACCTCTGCACTAGTAACAGATTTAGCCAGAATAGACCAGTGATCCTCAGAACAGCAAGGACCCCTTCTGACCACAGCAAAATTAACTGGATCAGTAGGATTCTGAGTACCTAGCAACTTCTGGTAATAAGCTAAGAATGCAGCCTGAATAGTAGCTCCTTCAATACAAAGAACACCCTGCATATCCTCTATCTGGAAAACCATATTCAACATAATCCTTTTCTTGATTGCACGATAAAAATAGGAAGTATTCAGATCCCCTTCCAGAGACCACTGCAGTTTGGCCTTCTGAGTAAGTAAACTATCCCTAGCTTTAATGAGCCCCTTTAACTCAACAGATAGATCAAGTTCATGCCGAATCAAATCAATATCCCTTGGATTATCAACTAACTTCTCTTGTATCTCCTCCAAAACTCTACTAGCAATGGTGGTGCTGTTCTCTATATCAGAGAAACAAGTAGTATTCAGCTTCTTGAGGACAGGTTTTAAAGCTTTCAGCTTCTTCACAACAGAAAACATCTTAGTGCCTTTGTAGTTCTGCTTCCACACACTTGCAACCTGTGCCTTGAAAGAATCAGCTGCACCCCACATATTAAAGTACTTAAAACTTCTTCTACCTTCAAATTCAGCTTTCCTATTCACCACAGTACACGGGCAATGGTCAAACAAACCCTCAGGGTGGAAATGAGCCACATAATCACCAAAATCATCAAGCCATTCCTGATTGCCCATAGCTCTATCTAACCTACTATAAACTCTAGCAGTAGGTTCCTGCTTATTAGACCAAGTATATAAGGCCCCAGTAGCATTGATGTCCTCCATTCCACAAAGTGAAACACACTCCTGAAAATGCTCCATTTCTGCTTCAGTAGTGCTTCCACCCAGTCTCTCAATAGGAGATAAAACAGCATTAAAGTCCCCCAACCATAACCAAGATGACACACAGGTCTGAGACTGTAGTTTCAAAAAATTCCATAAGGCAATTCTATCATTCAAGTCATTGAATGCATAAATCATTGTAAGGTAAAACTTTTTATTATCAACTCTAGAGTGGACATGCATATGGATATGTTGAGCTTCATATGAAATAAACTGCAAATCAAAGAGATTAGGTTTCCAGAACACCCAAATTCTCCTACCCTTATGCCAACTACAGTTAGTAGTAATACTCCAACCATCATAAAGAGAGGTATTCTTTTTAAGAAGATTATTAGGTTTGATCTTTGTTTCAATAAGACCAAACAAACCAACCCCATGATTGTGCATAAACCATTTAACTACTTTCTGTTTATTCAGGTCATTTAGACCCCTAACATTCCAAAAACCGATGTTATGCATTGATAACAGTTTGAGGAGGGTCCTTCCCACTGTCACCAACTATACCAGTTGGAGTATTAGCTACCAGAACATCAATAAAAGTATATTTTGAAAATTTATCAGATAACCTTATCCCCACAATGTCCTCCTGCCTAGTATTTCTCATAATTTGTTTAGCAGGTGTTGGTCTCACACTGGGAGTAGCCCTAACACTAGACAGAGGAGGGAATGATGCAGGGGTAAAAGGAGGAGGGGACACTGTACTCTGCACAGGAGGCTTTTGTACAGGTCTCCAAACCTGTTTCAGTTGCTGAACACCCTTCACTTTCTGAACTTTTTTTGCAGATGGCCTACCAGGTTTCCTACATTGAGCAGCATTATGGCCTATACCATTACCACTAGTACAAGACCTAGGCATCCACTCATAATCAACACCAACAGAAACAACCTTGCCAGTTTCATCCAGGAATTTAACTTTATCAGGTAATTCCTGATCCATTTATAATTCCACCAAGACCCTAGCAAAGCTTAAACGAACTTTATCATGTGTGTCTTTGTCTTTCTGAACATATTTACCCACTAAACATGCAATATGAGGCAAACAATCCCCCCAAAACTTCAGAGGAACACCAAATAAACGAACCCACACAGGTACAGTTTCAACTTTAGCCTTGACCAGTTCCATATCCATAACCCATGGTTTTATAACCACAGGTTTGTTATCAAAAAGATAATAACCTGACTTTAACAGAGCATCCCTTGCCCCCACTGTGGTAAATCTTACAAGAAAAGCATCATTATCCAAGAATGAGACTCTGTCAATGCCAAACTGGTCCCAAACTCGATATATGAACGATTCAACCAACTCCTATGGTGGATTAGCGCCTAAAATGTAACAAAAAACAGCATTATTCCAAAAGTCTACCTCTTTTTTGATGTCAGCAGACGTAAATTGAAGAAGACCTGTCACATCTTCCTCCTCATCTATCGTCTCCAACACAGGAACATCTTTTCCATTCTTATGCAACATCCACCCAGAACCAGTAGTTTCCTCCGTAGCACCAGACATGTCAAGAACAGGGATTCCATGTAACTCCCTTAAAGAAGTTGTCTTTCGAGCATCAGCTGACGCTGGACCTGCAAAGTTGGTACCTTTAGTTTTTTGTTGTGAAGAGGAAGGACGTTGTGAAGGAATAAGATCATTTTTTGGATTTTGATCAGAAGAAGTAATACATTTTAATGGAGTAAATCTGTTATTAGTTGTAAGTTTCATGACTGCCATGCTGATAAACCCTAAAATCTATGCAAAAGATTTAGAGCTTTCTCTCTCCTGTTTCTCTCTCATAATTTCCTTGAAGAGTAAATTTTTATGATTTAATTTGAAGTTTATGACATAATTTTGTATTTTAGGTCCATTTATGAACAATATTAAGAAATCTAGGTTAATTATTGTCAAAATGTTAGTGGAGACTAATTTTGAGTCCTAAGTTGGTTAGGGTAATTAACTTGTACATAAATATGAATTTATGTAATTATTGTGATTTTAAAAGGTTATCACGCAAATCCGTAAAAACCGATTAATATACGATATTGGCTCTTTAAAGGCGATTTAGCATAAAATTTGGCATGTTCATACATATTATAATGCTGCATTTTATTTATGATTGTCATATTTTAATTTTATGTAATTTTTGAATTATGTAATTTTACTTAGTATGGCCATAGTTTTAATTGATATTACCCGAAATGTTTGGGAATATCGATTTGGTTGTAATTATTGTGATCTCGTATCACCATTTTGTAATTTAATAGATTTATTTTTATTTTAATTACAAATGTATAATAGGAAATTATGTAATTCATTTTGTAATTTATTTATTCCGGAGTACCTTGAAGACGGTGCCACTCGAGAAGGCGATCCATCAAAGAAAGTGTTGCCTTGAAGTGCGTGCCAAGACCGAAGTTCAAGGGACCAAAGGAGCTGGTTTCCGAATTTGTAATAGTTTATTAGATTTACTATTTTAGGAAGGCCATACTAGGATTTTATTTTTATGCTTTGCATTTTATTTATATGTTGCATGCATCGCTAAATCGCCATAACTAAACATGCATTTTAAATCGAGTTTATCGACCATGTCAATTACAATTATCGTAGTTCACCGCTTTAGTTCACTTAAAACGTGATAGATAATAAATTGACATGACCTCTCGCTAAAATAAACAATTGAGACTTAGCCTTACCAAAAAGTAGAAACCATGAAAACCTATTTCATGAGGGAGTGCACTCGGCCCTACCGGGGTACAAACCTTGTTACGTAGGGGAAGTGGATGATAAATGTCTACCCACCGAATTTATAAAGATAAGGGTTGTATTCGGCTTTATCGATGCCCAAGTTGATGTAAATTTGGATCATGGACACATTTATTCGAAATTTGGGTTGAACTCAACGAAAGTATTCTCGACGGTTGCCGGATGTGTTTCGGGCTAAAGATAAATATTAATGTAATTTTATCGACCAAGAGTTCTAAAAGTAGAATCGATTAAAGAGTTAATCCACCGAGTTATATTGATGAGGGTTGTATTCGGCTTTACCGATGCCCAAGTTAATATGAATTTTGATCTTGGAATCATTTATCATAGTTGGGTAGAGGTCACTATGTAAATGCTTTACTTGTTATTTACAAGTATTAATAAAACGATAAATGTTAAGTTTTCCACTATTCCGTTATCATATTGTTCTATTTCTTTACCATAATTCATATACGATATCATTTCGATTTTTGATTCAAATCTCCATTAAAACATCGTAACTAAAGACAAATATGAATTTGCTTCTAAAACCTCATATGAACCATTGAAAGAATCTCTTGTGAAGAGTATAGATAAGAGTTATTCGTGATCAAAAGGGTTTTTGATTCTTGACTAACATATCTACTTACAATAAATTGTTTCTCATATGCTTAATTGAGTTAAGTACTTTGAAACGTTAAATCATTTTGGTGACTAGATTTGTTAGAAATAAAAATTGACCAAAATACCGCAACCACTTCAATGAAAGTTTTAAGACTAAACGAACGAATGAAGAGTAGTCTTCATGATTTTCATTTTTTGCTTCTATTAGCAAAGACTCATTGAAATGAGTGGGAGCATTCTCTTAAACCGTTAAGAAAAGGATGAGGTTTAAAGAAGTAAAATTAGAATGGAATTGATACAAGGCAATGTTAAAAGTAAAGTTATTCAGAATAACGATACTAAACCTATCAATCCCGACCGATATAGTTTCCATTGTCTTAATTGTTGGACGCTAGAAAGGAAACTACCCCAAATTATTGAAGAATCAACAAGTTAGTTGTGGGACATCTAATGGGACCTTCTTCTTTAAATGTTTATTTGATTAACATAAATTTTGCTAGTACGACTTCGTCAATATTAGAAACCAGTGGAGGTTTTCATCATTGTATTCGATACATAAGATGATTATAATATGACGACTAGCATCAAATAATGTCGAGAGATAGAGTCATTGTGTACTCGATCTAGTTTTGGGTTTATTTTTATACCTTAATTATAACTATTAAGGGAATAAACTCTAGATAAGAATATAAACTTGTTAAGATACAAAAGAGGTTTTACTTTTGTGACCCTATACACCACGATTTGATGTATGGCTAGCCCATTATCAAGGTAAATATATTCTAAACCAAACTAGAATGATACATCATGTAGATGATGCAAGACTCAAATTGGTAAAACAAGATTAAACTATAAATTCTGGAATGATAAACGCAAAGAGTTATCGAGTACCCTTGGAACCATTAGATTGTTAAACTTATGGTATATGCGTATCTTGTGTTCAAAGCAAGATGTCTCGTGCTTTTGGTTGAAAAGGAGATCGAGGTTGTAAATCATTGATCCAGAATAGGTTGATCATTTTTTTTTACCAACGATTTACGTTGACACTAATGTGTTCACTTAATAAGGTAAATAGAGAAATCTTTGAAAAAGTTCAAAGAGTTCCAAGAATCACGATTTAGTCGTGATGGGATTATCAAAGTGAAGACTTTGATATAAGCCAAAGGAAATAGGATATAGTATCACAAATTAATCTCTCTTAGCACGCATTATGGGATAATGTGTGGTTGGATAAAGAAATCAAACGCTATTCGTTATGGTTTGGACTTCAATCAAGTTACTTTGAGTTACTTGATCCTTTTGGGTATTTTATCATTTTGTCTAAATTATTTTTCGACTAAATCTAAAACGCGAATCATATGAGATATGAAATACTTGTAAGTTTTCACAAGAAACAAATGCTCGTTTTTCCTTACTATAATCACGAGTACAACGAGTTTGTGGCTCGTGAAGCTGTCTTTCTAGAATACAAGTTTATTTCTAGAAGACAGAGTGGGAGAAAATATTCAAGAGCCACAAAAGAATTGTGTCAAAAATTTTGAACTATATGTTGCAAGAAACTGATCTTTCTTAGCTACATGAGACGTTTTGTGTAAGACGTTGTTTCTTCAAAACCTAGGAGGTTAAAGTCATCACTTGTTGAAGATGATGAATTAGTGTTACTTTTAGAAAGTAAAGAGCTTACAACTTACAAAGATATTGTTTGATTCAAGTTACTTCTGGAAAGTAATGAATATATGACTTACATGAGAGTGTTTAAGTCACAACTCAATACAAGACTTAGAGCCATGAAAATCCGAAACAAATTCCGAGTGGAATTATTGGATATCAAAGAGAGATATCAAAACTTGATTAGTTGCAAAGTGTTTTGCACTATTCGGATCTTCTTAGGGATTGTGTTTCATTATGATGACATACATATAGCAAGTGAATCTAAAACCCACTTCTTCAATTAGAAGGAATGTATTCAATACATGTCTTGAGTTTTGTAGATTCTTGCAATCCTAAGATAATGTGAAACTTAAGAGAGGGTCTTTAAGTAGGACATCCATGAGTTGGAATCAATGTTTTGATCATGTTGTAAAACTTTTCTCGATAAGTCGAGAAGTTGTGTTTATGCATGGAGTTTAGTGGGAGTTGCGGTAATTTTAAATAGTCTTATATGTGGATGACATATTGATCATTGCGAATGATTTAAGACTTTGGAGAAATATAGTACATCTTTAATATCCGGATTTATGGAGATAAATCTACATGATATTAATGTCAAATAAGGAGTCTTATGTTGATAAGATTCATGATTAGTTCAATCGAGTTGAACATATTTGATTGATTCCATTTGCTTCCGCTGCCGGATCAATTAAATAAGTAATGATGTATCACACTTCATATACTTTGAGTATGATGAATTATTTCAAATCGAATTTAAGTAATAGTTACCAAGTAAGCCATAAATATTATTCTTAAGTGCTTGAAGAAGCATTAAAAATGCAAAGTTAAGTGTTTTTGCAATTCACAAATTTATGTAAGGGTTTACACAAATGACAATTGAGATTGCGAAAGGTTTCAGACAAAACCATATTCAAAACACGTGAAGATGGTTAAGGAACCATTATGGCTATGTTATTTAAGAAATAGATTTGCTAGAATCGTTCTAGGCAATAAAGAACAATGAGAGATATTTACAACGAAAATTGAGTAAACTTGCAGTCATGAGATGTACAAGAGGATGGATCCCGCACACTGTGAAAACAGTGGGACCTATTCTAAGGCTAGAGAGCTTATGTCTAGATTGGATCTAGACACGTACTCAGAAAGTTTTGTAATGCAAATGTATACATTATAAAGGAAAACGAGTATGTAGTAAGGTTGAGTAAGGTACAAGAAGTTGATAAAACCTACTAACCAAAGCCTTCTCATGGGCTTAACATGATTAGTCATGTCATATGTCATTTCAATTGGATTGAGATGAATAACTACATACATGATCAAATTGGATTATAAAAAAAAATATGAAGTAGTAATCAGGTATTGACTATTCATATGTGATAATCACATTTGTCTTTCAAGTTTTTAAATCTGAAAACTCCTTTTATATACTTTGTTACATCCAAATGGGTTGTAGAGACAATATTGAACCCCGTTAAAGTGAACCCGGATTAACATGGTATTCGCCCATAATCACTTGTATGAGGTGACGTCTCGAAGTGACTAGAGTGTGATGCGATTGATGGCAAGTTCAAGTGCCATAGAGTCATGTGAGATGACTAGTCGATCACATAGGCAGACTGTTAGGAATACTTTGTCGGGCCTTATGACCGCTTATAGAGTTCTGGCAAATTTATATAGCCTGGTCGTGGCGAGAGCTACTATAGTATTCTAATGAGTCGATTCTTTTGACTAAAGACTGTTCGCCTAAGGTGGCACAGTTTCAGATTAACTTTGATTTGTGTTACTACGACCTTCGTAAATGGGGTCAAATGGGCATATTTTGGGTTATGATGGCTGTGGCTAGTCGAAGGGAATAAGTGCGATAGGAATTGTCCACCCCCTTGTCAGGGTTAAAAAAATATCTCAGGGCCACTCGAGGAGTAATGAACTGGAAATGCGTGCCCACGCTCGGAAGGTATCTATGGTAGATAACTCCGGTCAATCAGTTATTCTCCAGATCGAGGAAACCACTCTCGATATGATCACTTGCAAGTACGACATGAAAGACACCTTGCATTGAGTGGGAGATAGTAATAGGACAAGAGAATTGGTGACGCACACTTGTCGAGGACAAGTGGGAGATTGTTGGAATATGTGTCCTCCGACAATAATGCGATCACAACTGTTGATCATGATGATCACATGTTTAAATCTCATTTTAAGAATACATGTGGGATGTAATATTTTACAGTCGACTGGTCCACACATATCGGTAATGATTGGCTGACTAGAGTTTGACATTACTGTCATGCGACGGTGGTGATCAGTTGATCCCCTTAGGTCATACCTAAAGGGTGACACTCTTAATTGATTATTTAATTGATCGTATGTCGATACGGGTTAATTAAATTGCTTAAAATTGACGGACGATTTTCTGAGTATAATTGACGTGTCTTATTGTAATTCGATTAAATAAGATACGGTATAAGTAATCAAATTGTTTTATTACTGGGATTAAATTATTGCTTACGAAACAATTGAAATTGAATGAATAATTTATTATAAATACAAGACGTAATTTATAATTCAATAAACCGTTCTAGTACAAGTAATTACGAATTACTAGTCGATTTTGTATATGACATATTTTTATTAGTATGTTGATTTTTAATGTGTTAAAAATACATAAATGTGAGACATAAACATGTAACATGTTACATGTGACATTGTGACAAAATTGACAAATTGACAAAGATAAAATGGAACCCATTTTATCTTACATTGTACCGAAATTATAGGGGTGTTTAGGGTTTTGTTGTGTTTTAAATTTAAATAAGAAAAGCACATATGATTACACTACTTCTAGCTATGCATGCCTAATTGCTTTTGTGAAGAGCATCTTGGCCATGCATTGGCTCCTTTTCTTCCCCCACTCGGTTTCCACCTAGAAGAAACAAGAGTTTTTATTCTATAATTATTCTACTTTTACACTACATAATTTCTAGTGTAATTTTATTCTACTCTCTAATAATATTACTAGAACTTAGAGATAGAAAATACTCCATTATTCTTTCCTTCTCTTGGCCGAAAAACAAGAGAGCAAAAACAATATTTTGGGTCAATTTTTAGTAAGATTAATATTGTTCTAGATCAAATAATATTAGTCTTTTAAGAGGTTACCTTGGGTATAAACTTTTGGGAGGGATTCTATTTTGGATCCTTGTTCAACCATTATAAGTTAGCTCAAGAACAAGTGAGAAGAAGAACTCATTTGTGCCCAAATATCCGAAACTACAATCGTAAAATGTGACGATTTCTTCTCTTATCTTATTTATGTTCGCATGCATTAGATTTGTAATTATTTTATGACTAAATATATTCTCACATATATGAATATGTTATATCATGAGATTAATGAATTTTTAACAAGATTGTCGTAGGATATCCAGGTACCGGCGAAACAACGGGTCCTTGGCTCCCTTCCCCTACCTCGGCGGCGCGTGTCCTCTTGCTTTGTCGTGTTGCAGCTGTTCTCGGCATCTGTTTCAACATAATTTGGCTACACTTCGGTTTTTACCAATTCAATGTAGAACCTTCAAATGCTTTGTATATGGCGAAGATGATGTTTAAGACGGATTTTCTTGCTAAAACATGAAAAATTAGAGACAAAACAAGATTTTACCAATTCCTCTTACTCTTCACAACTTATAAAAGGTTGTTTAGAAATTGCAACACATGAAGTTTAAGCAAGTTGTAGAAGTAACCGCATTGAATTTCTACCAAAACAGGCTTAACAAGTCGATTATTGTAGTGAAATTGGGGCAAAATTTCAGCTTTGTGCACTTTTAAGACGGAGTTTTAAGACGAAATGTTTGATGAAAATAACCAAAATCAAGCGCCAAATATGATATTACTAACATCTCTTACCCTTTTGCAACACTTTAGGATGGGTTTGATGAACAAAATCGAAAATTTGGGGCAAACCTTAGAAAAATCCGGGTTAGTTTTTGTCACAAATCGAGTTGAGTTTGTAATTTCTAACATCAATAAACAGTAATTCAAGGTAGTTTTTATCAAAATCTAACAATTACAATACAAAATTTGGGTATAAAACCGAAATTTTTCAGAAATTCCAACACCAATACATACTTCAAATTGCGTTAAAATCAAAGAAAAGTGTAGTAATTTACCTTGAATTTAGGTTTAGAAAGAAGAATAAGAAGTAAAAGAATTGAAAAGATGAAGATATAAGGCTCTAAAATTTTTTGTACGAATCCCGTGTGCTGTAGTAACATACTCGATCGAGTAACTGCGGTATTCGATTGAGTAGCCTCTACTCGATCGAGTTCGGGTTACTCGGTCGAGTTTTAACGTTGGCAGAACTGACATTGGTTCTGTTTTCTATAAAACTCGATCGAGTGACACGCCTACTCGGTCGAGTAAGGCCTACTCGGTCGAGTAAGGCCTACTCGGTCGAGTACTCCCTCGTACTCGGTCGAGAAAGTCAAGACAAACAAAAATGATTACGGATCTTGGTTAGTTTCATACAAAATAACAAATCGTTCGGAGTCTAAAGCGGACTTAGAGCTCGTCACTGAAAGATCATACATCCATATTAGACTCTCTAATAAAATTAATTTATCTCATAAATTATCATTTAGGTGATCTATGTAACATGCATGCTAATATGAAAGCATAAAAGGAAAGAACAATTTCCTTACATTGAATTTGTGGTAAAAAGGGCACAAACTAGTTCACCTTACTAGCTTGTTCTTGAGCTTATACCAATGGAAGATCCTCCTTGCAAATCTTCAAAATAGAAGATCTCCTTCTTGTTGCACCCAAGAACTAACCCAAAAATAATAACAAGTATGAACTAAAACTTGTTAATATTTTACCCTTGATTATTATTAGTAGTATTACTAACTAGTCTTAGTAATATTATTTGTGTTCTTACTAACAAGCTTAGTAGTAAGGATTATTATTTTAGAGAGATGAATAAGATGTTCACATGCATGTTGGTAGAGTAAAGAAGAGAGGTAGAGTAAAATGTGAACAATTGATGGAGTATAAAGGGAAGGGAAGTGGCGGGTGGAAGGTGGAGTGAGGGAGTGGAGAAAATTTGTCTTATCTTTTTATCTTACATCACATGCAAACCCTTACATAAGATAAATTATGGTAGTATACAAAATAAGGTGAAATGATTATGTGAATAATCATCCACTACTCTTATTTTACACGGTCCACTTGACCATATACGGGTCCATGTTGGTTCTTATATTTGCCGCACAAATCCGTGTAATTTTTATTTTAAACATCGTATCATGTTTAAATACATCCATAATTAATTCGTCCAATTCACTCCGTAAATATACGTGTACTACTACACATATTATTTACGTACTAATATTAATCACATTAATCAATTAGCACAATTTTAGTAAATTAACAGTTAATTAACTAAAACCCGTTTTCGAAAACTTATTATTTAATTATAGCATAATTAAATAATAACTGCCGCTCCTCGAGTTCGCAACTCGAAATCTCTCTAAAAATAATCGACTAACCTCTTAGTCTATAAATCAAGGGACTAAACAAATTGTATCTCATACAATTAATTAGTTATCAATTGGGGTTCGTTCCTTTAGGTGTGACCAAAAGGGGTCAGTTGATCACCGCCGTCTCACGACAATAACGTCAAACTCTAGTCAGCCAACCGTTATCGATTTACGTTAATCAACTGACGAGGATCAAATAATTAAATATCTGATGATATTCCATTAATGAGATTTATTATGTTAACACACTATTGTGGAGGACACTAACTCCAACAATCTCCCACTTGTCCGACACAAGGTGTGCGCTACCAATTCTCTTGTCCGTTTTAATCTCCCACTCAATGCAAGGTGTCTTTCAGGTCGCACTTGCACATGAACACGTCGCGAGTGGTTTTCTCGATCGGGAGTGTGCCTACCTGACCGGAAAAATCTCTCACAGATTACTTCCGAGCGTGGCCACGCATTTGTAGTCATTAACTCCTCGAGTGGCCTTGACATATAGTTACCCAACGTGGGTGGACAATTCCTGTATGCCCTATCTATCCTATTGCACAATACAACTCACCATGACCTAGTAAATGCCCTTTTGGCCTCCTTTCACGGCACGACCTAGGACAAAAACCAAAGTCACTCGGAATCTGCACCTGCTCAGATAATAGTCTCCAGTCAAAAGAATCGACTCATTAGAACATCTTAGAGATCCCCGCCACGACCAGGCGTCTATAATAGAGCTTAGGGACTCTCTAAATGGTCACTGTCCGGCAAAGTGTCAGACACTCTGCCTATGTAATCGACCAGTCATCACATATGACCTTATGGTGTTGAACAACCATCAATCGACTTACAATCTAGTCACTCCGAGACGTCATCTCATTAAGTGACTAGGGACAAAATACAATGTTCATCTTATTCACTTGAATAGTGTTCAACATTGTCTCCACAACTTATTCAGATAAACAAGGTATTAAAATTTAGTCACACTAAATAAAAGATTCATAAAAGAATGAATACGAAAACAATGAATGTGATTATCATATATATAATAAAAGATACACTATCCAATTATTACATATCCATAATCTAAAGAAAATCTGGTACTCGTCTCAATCCCATAGAGACGACATGACCATCATGCTTAGCCTTTGATAAAGGCTTGGTTAAAGGATCAGCAATATTATCATCTGTCCCAACCTTACAAATGTCAATTTCCTTCCTTTCCACATAATCTCTAATTACATGGTATTTCCTTTCAATGTGTCTAGATTTGTTACTAGACTTAGGCTCTTTGGCTTGAAAAATAGTTCCACTGTTATCACAATATAGAGTGATAGGATCTTTGGCGGAATGGACTACTCCTAGCCCCTCCATGAATTGCCTAATCCAAACAGGTTCCTTCGTAGCCTCAGACGCTGCAAGGTACTCAGCCTCTGTTGTAGAATCCGCGGTAACACTTTGCTTGAAGCTCTTCTAGCAAACAGCTCCTCCATTTAGCATAAACACATAGCCGGATTGGGATTTCATGTCATCCCGATCGGTTTGGAAACTTGCGTCCGTGTAACCTCTTACACGCAACTCAGTTTCTCCTCCAAACACTAAGAACAAATCCTTAGTCCTTCTCAAGTACTTAAGGATGTTCTTTACGGCTATCCAGTGACTCTCACCAGGCTTGGCTTGATACCGACTTGTCATGCTCAAGGCATACGCAACTTCGGGACGAGTGCAAATCATAGCATACATGATAGACCCAACAGCGGAAGCATAAGGACGGTCTTCATGTGTTCAATTTCCTTAGGGGTGGAGGGAGACTGTGACTTGCTCAAAGTGATCCCTTGGCCCATAGGTAGAAATCCTCTCTTGGAGTCTTTCATATTGAACCGGTCAAGAACTTTGTCAATATAAGCTTCTTGACTCAATGCTAGTATCCTCTTGGACCTATCCCTATAGATCCAGATACCTAAGATTCGTTGTGCCTCTCCCAAGTCCTTCATTTGGAAGTGTTTCCCTAGCCACTCCTTAACAGAAGTGAGTGATGGAACATCATTCCCAATGAGCAATATGTCATCCACATATAGGACAAGGAATGCAACCTTACTCCCACTAAACTTCATGTATAAACACGGTTCTTCCACACTTCTAGTGAAACCTTATTGTTTAATAACATGATCAAAGCGATGATTCCAACTCCTAGATGCTTGCTTAAGACCATAGATGGACCTTTTAAGCTTACACATCTTCTTAGGGTTAGATGTATCCACAAAACCTTCGGGTTGTATCATGTACACCTCTTCTTCTAGAATCCCATTCAAGAAGGCGGTTTTGACATCCATTTGCCAAATCTCATAATCATGAAATGCGGCAACCGCTAAGATTATCCTAATGGACCTAAGCAAAGCGACTGGAGGGAAGGTTTCGTCATAGTGTAAACCATGAACTTGGGTGAAACCTTTTGCCACCAATCTAGCTTTGTAAACATCCACATGTTTATCCACGCCGAGCTTAATTTTATATATCCATTTACACTGAAGGGGTCGCACTCCCTCAGGTAAATCCACCAAGTCCCATACTTGGTTCTCGTACATGGAATCCATTTCGGACCGCATGGCTTCTAGCCAAAGCGAGGAGTCGGGACTAGACATGGCCGATTTTTAGGTAGTGAGTTCATCACTTTCAAAAAGTAACAAAACACCATCCTCTTCGATGTTACCAAGGTAGTGAACAGGTGGATTAGAAATCCTACTTGACTTTCTAGGAATAATTACCATTTCAGAGGAAGAGGGAATGCTATCCTCCACTTTCTCCTCTACCTCATTCTCGGTTTGTGGCTCTCGAACTTCTTCAAGTTCAAATATTCTCCCACTATGTCTCCTAGAAATAAATTCCTATTCTAGGAAGACAGCATCACGAGCCACAAACACTTTGTTCTCGTGTTTATTGTATAAGTAATAGCCACGTGTTTCCCTTGGATATCCTACAAAAAACATTTGTCAGACCTGGGTGCAAGCTTATTCTCAGACTTGATCTTAACGTACGCTTCGCAACCCCAAATACGCATGAATGACAAATGAGGGACTTTCCCTGTCCATATCTCATATGGAGTCTTATCGGCCGCTTTAGTCGGGCTTCGATTTAGTGAAAATACTGCAGACAAGAGGGCAAAACCCCAAAATGAACTAGGAAGCTTAGTTAGACTCATCATTGACCGAACCATATCAAGTAAAGTTCGGTTTCTCCTTTCGGCCACACCATTTAACTGCGGTGTGCCAGAAGGAGTCCATTGTGATACTATACCACAATCTTTTAGGTGTGAATCAAATTCAATATTTAGATACTCACCACCACGGTCGGACCGTAGGGTCTTTATCTTTTTATCCAATTGGTTCTCTACTTCTTTTTGAAACTCTTTGAACTTGTCAAAGGCTTCACTCTTGTTCTTCATTAAGTAGACATACCCATATCTACTTAAGTCATCAGTAAAAGTAATGAAGTAGTGAAAACCTCCTCTAGCGGTGATGGTTAATGGTCCACACACATCCGTGCGGATGAGAGCCAAAACCTCACTAGCTCGTGTCCCTTTTCCCGTAAAAGGTGCACGAGTCATCTTGCCTAAAAGGAAAGACTCGCATGTACCATAAGATTCGAAACCAAATGGTTTGAGCACTTTTGATGAAGCAAGTCTCTTAATGCGTCTTTCGTTTATGTGGCCTAAATGACAATGCCAAAGGTAGTATTCGTTTGGATCACCCTTTTTGAACTTTTTAGTTTCCTTATGATAAACGTCATTAACATCATTTAAAACATAAATGCCTCCAATTGAAATGGCCATGCCATAAACCACATCGTTAAAAGAAAAAGTACAACACTTGTCCTTAATCATAAAACAAACCCTTCCGCGTCTAACGCGGAAATGGAGATGATGTTCTTAGTTAAAGTTGGTACAAAATAACACTTATTTAAATACAACTCTAAACCACTAGCTAAAGTGAGCACATAGGTCCCTACGGCAACGGCGGCTACTATAGCTCCATTGCCCATGCGGAGATCCACATCACCTTTTGCTAGAGCTTGCACGTCCCTTATACCCTCCAAATGGTTACAAAGGTGAGAGCCACATCCGGTATCAAGTACCTAAGTGGAAGTACAAGCATAATTAACGTCTATCACATAGAGAGAGGAAATCATACCAATAGGCGTCACACGCCCTTCCTTGAGATCCTCCAAGTATTTGGGACAACTCCTCCTATAATGCCTCTTCCCATTACAATGGAAACATTCGGCCTCGGAGAGCTTGACACTTTTTGCCTTGGGATTGCCATTCTCAACGGCCTTCCCCTTTCCCTTGTCATGTTTCTTTGACGATTTATTGAATTGGGACTTTTCTTTCTTGACTCCAAGAGACATGTTCTTTAACTTCATGGTTAAAACATCTCCCTTTTCACTCCCACTAGCCTCCATATCCCTCTCCGCTTGGGAGAGGAGTGCATGAATTTCATGGTAACTCTTATCCATGTCATTCATGTTGTAGTTTACCTTAAAGTGGGCAAACTTGGTAGGGAGTGAGTGAAGGATACGATCCACCACAAGAGACTTAGGAATCTTACACCCTAGACGCTATAGGATGTCAACATATTCGACCATTTTGAGTACATGGGGACCAACCTTTTGGCCCCTCTCAAGCTTAGCTTCAAAGAAGCGTGCCGCCGCATCGTATTGACGGACTTTTGGTGTTTGTGATAACATAGTGATCACACGAGTGAAAATCTCGTAAGCATTTAAAGAAATGCATGATAGCTTGAGCTTTGGGGATGTTGACCATATCAACACATTCTTGATATCATTCAACATCCACACATAGTCATCATAGGCGGTCCGCACTGCCGATGAAGCTCTTGCACCGGGCTCGATTGGAGGAGCATCGGTCAAGTAAGTGAGCACATTGTCGGACAACGCGGCACTTTTGATGTTGAATTCCCATTGAAGAAAGTTACTACCGTCATCTTTTAAAATACATTTGTCCATTACGGACCTTAGCCATGAATCTTTGCCTAGTGAAGTAGTCCATGAAGTTGATGAAGTTGCCATTGCGAATTAAAATGCTACAACAAAAAGGAAATATTAACATTCATTGTTTTTAAAAATTACTTGTAAAAACATGTTTAGCAAGTTTTAGCATTTATATAATGACCTCCCACTAAATTATATAAATGATTCCAAGACCCAAATATTAAACAAAAATGAGCATCGCTTGGGCGAAACATCCCATAATTGCGTAAATTCGGTAATTCACGTTGACTAATTCTACCTCTAGAACTCTTGGTCGACGAATTTCCTCAAATTCATCTACTAGCCCCGAAACACAAGACCGTCTCCGTTTACCACCCTACTTACCCAAGGTAAAAAGAGAACACCCCGCTTGGGCGAGCGTGGCTCTAATGAACAAGAGATTCATAGTTGTTACTAATTGGTAAGGCTAATCTCAGTTTTAGTTATGTGAGAGATCTTGTCAATTTAGTCATAAATTCCTTATAAGTGAATTAATTCGGGGAATGTAAATGACGTGAATTGACAACCGTGAAAATAAAATGCATGTGAATGGCAATTTTGGCATGCGCGAAAATAAAACAAGCAAACATGTAAGCATATGAATAAATCCTTGTATGGCCACCTAGTTAATAAAAACTAGTCTATTACATTTCGGAAACCAACTCCTTGGTCCCTTGCCTCTTCATTCCATAAGTGGCTCTTCCTTGTGGGATTTGGAACACCTTCCAAAAATAGACTCCGTCTTGTTGTAATCCGTCTTTTGGAAAACGCCGGTAAAAATAACTATTACAAATGAATTACATAGCTATTCCTATTATACATTAATTAATAAAATGAAATAAAACTATTAATTAATTACAAACCGACGATACGAGATCGTATTTAATTACAAACAAATCGATATTCCCATTCATTTCGGGTAATAACGATTAAAAATTAACTAGGCCATACTAGGTACAATAAGATAAATACTTTAAATAAATGACAATCATTCATTCAACTTAAATAAATATGCTTAAAATGCTGTAAAAATGATGCCAAAATCGTCCTATCTATCATTCATTGGTATTCATCTTGGTTTTTGTGGATTTAATCGATTTTTAACATGTAAAAATCAATAATTAACTCTTAAATCTCATTTAAGTCCAAACTAATTGTCCAAACTGTTTTGAACGTCAAAATTAGTCCTCACTAATTTTATGATAAATTATTAGTTTGATTTGGTGACAATTTTCGAATTTAATCGATAAAATCATAATATTTAAGTAAAAATCCAAAATAATTGAAGAATTACCCAAAAAATTGAAACAAAAATTTTTAATATTCTGGAACACTCCCAAGAACACCAAAATGTCATAAAAATTGCCCAAAAATTCCGGATAAATTTTGTGAAGAAAAAGATCGATATTTATCGGTTTTTAACCACAAAAACCAATAAACATCAAAACAAAGTGAAAACACACATGCAAAATCACTTTTGACATTTAAATAATATTCTTAAATGTACATAAATTTATCATGGGCAGAATCAAAAAGTTTCGAAATTATGATTAATTAATTTGACTTTTATCGACTTTTAACTCAAAAAATCAATAAACATGCAAAAATTTCGAACCAACCTTCAACTTTTTGCATACAAACAGTAGAAAACATGCATGAACTACCATAAAAAAGCCATGCACCGAATCAACTTTTAACTAATTTTAGTCAATTTTTAACTAAAATACGGCATTTTGACTCGGTTTTCTACCAAAAATCATTAAAAATAGCAAAATAACTTCAAAAATCACCAAAAAATTCCACAAACCTTTTGATATCAGTAGGTATGCATGTCCCAAAAATTTCGTGCTAAAACCTCTTCTAACACAATTTTTGAGTTTTTATAAATTATCACATAATTCATTAAAATGCTTAAAATCAACATGCAAATTACAAGCCTAAGCTCTGATACCACTTGAAAAATCATAGATCCATATTAGACTCTCTAATAAAATTAATTTATCTCATAAATTATCATTTAGGTGATCTATGTAACATGCATGCTAATATGAAAGCATAAAAGGAATGAACAATTTCCTTACATTGAATTTGTGGTAAAAAGGGCACAAACTAGTTCACCTTACTAGCTTGTTCTTGAGCTTATACCAATGGAAGATCCTCCTTGCAAATCTGCAAAATAGAAGATATCCTTCTTGTTGCACCCAAGAACTAACCCAAAAATAATAACAAGTATGAACTAGAACTTGTTAATATTTTACCCTTGATTATTATTAGTAATATTACTAACTAGTCTTAGTAATATTATTTGTGTTCTTACTAACAAGTTTAGTAGTAAGGATTATTATTTTAGAGAGATGAATAAGATGTTCACATGCATGTTGGTAGAGTAACGAAGAGAGGTAGAGTAAAATGTGAATAATAGATGGAGTATAAATGGAAGGGAAGTGGCGGGTGGAAGGTTGAGTGAGGGAGTGGAGAATATTTGTCTTATGTTTTTATCTTACATCACATGCAAACCCTTACATAAGATAAATTATGGTAGTATACAAAATAAGGTGAAATGATTATGTGAATAATCATCCACTACTCTTATTTTACACGGTCCACTTGACCATATACGGGTCCATGTTGGTTCTTATATTTGTCGCACAAATCCGTGTAATTTTTATTTTAAACATCGTATCATGTTTAAATACTTCCATAATTAATTCGTCCAATTCACTCCGTAAATATACGTGTACCACTACACATATTATTTACGTACTAATATTAATCACATTAATCAATTAGCACAATTTTAGTAAATTAACAGTTAATTAACTAAAACCCGTTTCGCAAAACTTATTATTTAATTATCGCATAATTAAATAATAACTGCCGCTCCTCGAGTTCGCTACTCGAAATCTCTCTAAAAATAATCGACTAACCTCTTAGTCTATAAATCAAGGGACTAAACAAATTGTATCTCATACAATTAATTAGTTATCAATTGGGGTTCGTTCCTTTAGGTGTGACCGAAAGGGGTCAGTTGATCACCGCCGTCTCACGACAATAACGTCAAACTCTAGTTAGCCAACCGTTATCGATTTACGTTAATCAACTGACGAGGATCAAATAATTAAATATCTGATGATATTCCATTAATGAGATTTATTATGTTAACGCACTATTATTGAGGACACTAACTCCAACAGTCACTAGTTATTCCTATAATAATACTATCAATTACCATTACTTTACATATAACACAATTATCGCGACTAGAACATTATAATTTTATTCTATTACATTTCAAACATGTAGATACCCGTATCTGTCGATATTGGAATTTACAGAAATCCCGACAAAACACCAGACGATGATAGGACACATGTTTACTTACACTGGTCGTTAACGGATTTTGTTTTGTGATGCGGGGACAAGCGTTTTTTAACAGTTTTATAATTTAAATGAAATTTAAATTATTTTGAAATAAATAAAATTTATTTCATCGGTTTTCGTATTTTCGAGCTTATTTAAAATTTAAGGTTTTATAATTTATTTGAAAAATAAATTATCTTTCCGAGTTTTTAATTTATTTGAAATAAGATATGGGTTTCATTTTATCGCTTTATTTTTAAATTTTAAAAGTTAATTTAAAGCGGTTTTAAACGAGGTTTTTTCAAATGGTTTTGAGCTCGATTTTAAGACGATTTTAAACTCGATTTTTGGACGGATTTCGACACGACTTTTGAGGCTATCATTGACACCACCCATTCCCCCCAAGGTCCCCGGTTCGCACCCCACTACACTCACCTTTCCCTTCCCATTTTCCTTCCCCCAAACCCGACACCCAACTCCCATTCCCCTTCTTTTCCCGAGCCCAACCCGCAACCCCAAACACCAGCCCACCTAGCTCAACAATCAACCCACCACCTGACCCATAGCCCAACACCTAACCCATGCCTAAACCCGCATCAAAACCCAACCAAAAACCCATGCCCAACCCGCATCCGAGCCCCTGTTTTGCCGCGTCAAAACAGGGTGCAATCCCGTCCCCTTTTTTTATTCCTATCCAACCCAAGCTCCCTTTCCTCGTTTCTCTTACTTGTTCCCTAAGTATAGGAGATATTTCCACCTATCCAACCAGCTCACAATATCTTTAAAAAACCGAAACATAATCCCTTCTTTATCTCTTTCCATAATCGAAATATCCACCTACCATACTCCATATTTCATCCAACTCCCTTTCCCCTTCCATAAGCCAACCCTACATAAGCTAAATGACCTAACCCTAGATTCCCACCCTCGTTTCCTATATAAACTAACACCCACACACCATAAAACAGGACGAAAAAGGAGACAAAAACATAACACTCAAACACGACCCAAAACCCTAGCAAACTACCATCAATGTGACGTAAGAAAGCTACCCTAAACTCCTCTCATACACAGAAACAAAGTACAAAGTTCATACAAAGGATTAGACAAGCATTAGAGCATCAATTTGCTCTCTTGTTTGTGTTCTCCCGCGTTTTGGACAGCCGTTCTTCACGTCCAATTCTCGTTGTTTTTAAACCGTTTTTACCTGTGTTTTTTTGCTAAAGTTTGAATATTGGGAGTCTAAGGATTTCATAACATCTTTTGGATTCATATTTGAGGAAGAAGCGAAGTCACATTTGCTGTTAGAAAATCGTTGTACGAAGTACAACAAAACTGTGTTTTCTGAACTCGTGTGAACTGCACCTGTTCTCACTCATTTTTAATCATTTCAAATTGATTTTTGCTTCTGAATTTTGATAAAATTCGAATATTTGGAGTCTAAGGATGCCAGAACGTCTTTCGGATTCATATTTGAGTAAGAAACGAAGTCACAATCTTCGTTTGAAAATTGTTGCACGAAGTGCCTTTTACGCGAGAAAAATGTTTTTGTTTTTCGAAATTGTTTCAATTTTTGGTTTACGATTGTTGAAGACGCGCCTTCCAAGTAAAACTTGCATACGGGATCCGGAGTGGTGTCCAAGTCTACATGTAAGTTGAGGATGCACAAAATTGCGTCTCCTTCACCCCATTTCGCTCGTGTAGGTCACGGCCTTATGGACTTTTTGCTCGTTTTTTATCGTCTTTTAATTATCGTCTCATGTTAGTCAACATGTTTCATAATTATTATGGATTGTTTAAATGCTATTTAGAATAAATAGTATGATAATCATATGCTCGTATTTCAATATATGACGATAATATGTTAATTAGAATAGTAGCATCTTTAGTTTATAAAACGAAACAATTTGTTAATTGCACGACGATAATATGTTTTAAATTAATTAAAATGAAATTTTAGTTATTTTATTTCATTCTCACATGATTTACATTTGTTTTATTTTAATTATGAAATAATTAGATTAATTCACATGTTTATTTGTTTTATTTGATTTATGATGCATGTATGTTATTTGTATTGTTTATCATTGATAACTCACAACTTGGCCAAATTAATGTGTAGAATGTATTTTAAATGAATTAGACATTCATAGGTCATACAAAACCCGACATGGGACGATTTAAATGGATTTTTTTAAAGAATTTAAATGAATTCATCTTTTCTTATGACGATTTCTCGCTAGTTGAATTGTGCATGCTTAGCATCCGATTCATTGCACTCGATGACTAGAATAATCAACATTGACCACTCCCTTAGGTCGTGTCCTTGGTCGTGTGTGTCTCGGCTTTCGTGTCAATTTTAGTTCATTTTGTTTTGTTTTATTTAGTTATTGCGGTTTTATTTCAATTGTTATTTTAGTTTAATCGTTGTAATTATTGTAATTAATTCAAGCAATGTAATTTGTACTTTAAAATATGGGTTTAGTAAGTCCTTTATTTTGAGTCAAAATGATTTTACAAAACCTTCGGTTTAGTTGGTTAAAGTGAAGTATTTAATCAATTAAATCGAAGTGAGTGCACAAAACGATGATAAGGCCAAGGACGAAGTCCATGTGAGCCGTAGCCAAATCATTAGCACGTTTTTTGAGATACCTGGATAAGCGTGTGAAACATGAGCCAAGTGTCATGTTTAGTACATATATTTAGATCGAGTTGTATCTTTAATTAAATTGTTTGCAAATCGAGTCGACGAGAATCGTCTGGATTGTAATAGTTAGTTCCCCAACGGCTGCCCCATTCCCATCTAAGCCATGTTTGTGAATGCTTGTTAGTATAGTTCAAATCAACCTCACATGATAAATCACTTGGACAAAGTAGATTAGATGCATTAAACGATTAGAAACCAAGCTCACATAGGATCAAGATGGTGTTTTGCATTCTCTTACAACGAATCATAGTCTTGTCCGATTAGCCATCGTAGTCCTAAGTAGGGGCCGTTATTGCAACCGGGGAGGGGGAGGGGTGGTGGTGAGTGTTTTATTAGAGAACTTCCCATCACATACTTTCAACAACGAACTCAAATCTCCTTTTTCAAAATGGTTCCCAAATTTCCTTAAATTTGGTGGCGACTCCAAACGATTTTCAAACCCGTGGATTGCGATCAAATCCCCACATCCACATTTTGGCGACTCCGTTGGGGAGTTGTAACTTGAAAAGGAAAATGATGGCTAATAGGACTAACACCACGATTCGTTTTGTAAACATGCATCACCCATTTGAGACTTTAGGAGGACCACCTCACCCATTGAGTCGATTTCAATGGTTAGGAGGTGACGTCCACTATGTTGATTTAAATATCAAGATGGTACCGCCGAGATCTTTAAGTACTTGCTCTTACTATATTGCACACTTTTGCTTATGGAAGACTTGACTTTATTTGATAAGGTGGATCATTGGCATAGACCCAATTAGAGGACCGACCGAGACTTAGAAGAGTATAGGTTATGCACGACTAATATGCGAATGCTTATGTTCAATATGACCACCCTCCATGTTTTTTTTCGAAAATTTCAAGCTGTTTTTTCAAACCGTTTTTTGTCGAAAACCGTCTTCAAATCAAGTATGTTTTCAAACTCGGAATATTGCCGAAATAGATGTAGGTTTTTTCGACCAAAATGCGCTTTTTATAGCCGGTATGCTGCCCATTTAAAATCTCATTTTCAAATCATCCTTTTTTAAATCAATTCCGAAATGATATCTCACCTCTCCCGAGCATAGAAATATGTTTCGAGTCAAGTCTAGTCATGTCTTGGCTTCAAGTGAACTGTGTCTAGTACACGACCCTAGTGGGTCACCCATGTTCCCTCTTGGGTTCAAGTCAAGTGAGTCGACCATTCGGTCCAAGTTAAACAACCAAACGTCCCATTTAGGCCACCTAGGACGTTTCCCAAGAGCCCATGAACCATGTCTGGTTCAGTCACGGGGTAGTCACACCAAGTCTATGTCAAGTCTAAGTCAAGGGTTTAGTTGAGTTGAGCCATAGTCCTTGTTAGGTCTAGACCCCTCTCCCATGTGACCCCTTTACAAGTGAGCCACTTAGCTCATTTCCTGGGTCTGGTTCTGTCTTTGAGTCAAGTCTGAGTCAAAGGTCAAGTCTGTGAATCGAGTCCTTGTTTGTGCAGGGGATTTTTAATTCAAGTATTGATTGGTTTGGGGTTTTCTTGTAGAAATTCCGCCTCAAACCCGAAAGAAACTAATGGAAGCTGCCGTCGCTAAGCTGAATTAAACTATGGAGTTGATGATGGCTCGACTGGATGCTATTGCAGAAAAGATGAGTTGGGAAAAAGCTGTAACCGCTCCATCGGAAACATATGAACTTGAGAAACAAATCGAGCTTATGCAAAGTCGACTGAAACTCGCGGAAAATATCCTCTATGAACCTCCGGCCCAAGACCAGCATCGGCCCAAAAATTTCTTTGTAGGAAAAGTATGTTGGAGTAAGTGTCCCCGACAATAATGCGATCACATTGTTGATCATATTGAGATCACGTGTTTAAATCTCATATTAAGACTACATGAGGGAAAGTTATACTTCTTTGTCAACTGGTCCACACATATCAGTAATAATTGGCTGACTAGAGTTTGACATTACTGTCGTACGACGGTGGTGACCAGTTGATCCCCTAAGGTCATACCTATAGGGTAATACTCTTAATTGATTATTTAATTAATCGTATGCCGATACTGGTTAATTAAATTCCTTAAAACTGACGAGTGATTTTGTGAGTAAAATTACGTATCTTATTGTAACTTGATTAAATAAGATTCGGTCTAAGTAATCGAATTGTTTTATTGCTTAGATTAAATTATTGTTTATGAAACCATTAAAAAATAGAACGAATTTCCTATTATAAATATAAGAATTTGTGATTTATAATTCTATGACCCATTTTAAGTAATTATAATTGTGAATTACTATTTAATTTTGTATGTGATTTATTTCATTTATATAATGATTTTTAATTTGTTAAAAATGCATTATTTAAATGACATGTCTAGGAACATGTCCAATTTGTCACACAATACAAATTAACAAATTGACAAAGTTAAAATGGGTCCATATTATACATATGTGCCGTGTAAAATGGGAGAGGAAGGAAAATTTTTGTTTTGTTATTTTAATTAGTGGGAAACATTATCATTGCCTACTAATTATAGGCTTTTAAGCCTACACTCTTATGAAGAGCAACAAGCAAAAGCATTGGGCACTCTACCCATGCTAAAACCGGTTGCCTCCCCCCTTATACACTCAAGTAGTGTATTTTTCCTTTACACTAATTCATTCTTATTAGTTTACAACTTGAGAAAAATAAATCTCTCTAGTTTTTGTTGTTGAACAAAATAAAAATCTCACAAAACTCTTCCTCTTAACCGAAATTTTCAAGAGAAAAATACAAATTATTTTGTGTCAATTTTTAAGGTAGTTTTTATTAATACTAGTCTCATATTAATTTAAACTATTAAGGGTATTATCTTGGTACAATCTTTAGGGAGAGATTCTATACTTGAATCTTTTTCATCCATAAGGAAAGCTCAAGAACTAAGTAAGGTAGGTGACCTTACTAGTGCCCAAATATCCGAAATATCATATGTAAGGAACCGATTTTCTCCTTACTCTTGTATTTGTTTTGCATGCATAAGATCTTAAATTAATTTTATGACTAAATTAATTATTCACATATTCAATATGTGAAGTAATGAGATTAATGAATCCCAACAAGTGGTATCAGAGCACAAGGTTGTTGCATGCAAAATCGGGTTTGTTTTTCCGAGTTAATTAGTTAACAAATAAAACTTATTATTTAGGATTTATGAAGATAAATCACGAAATAATTTTTTCATGTTAAAAGTTTATCGTCCTAAATGGATTTTAGGTCATATGGGATGATTTATAGATTTTACTGTTCATTATATATATTATTGGCATTACAATGTGATTTTTATGAGAAAAAAATGTCAATTTTGGACGAAAAATAGTTAAGCTTCGAATTTTTCAGTGATTTTTGGATATGATTTCAGAAATATAATCTACTAGTTGCATGTTAAATTTCGTTTAAAATAAAGTCTTTTTGCATAAAATATGAATTTTATAAGTTGAAGTTGAATTTAAAAGGGTTATTAGGTTAATAAGAGTTAAATTTCGAATCTGGTCATGAATATTTAATATGTTGTCACATGCAGTTTTACTCAGTGTGTGTAAAAATGTTAGACGGATTGAACTCCTTTTGCATGATTTATGAATTTTTTAGTAAAAATTCAATAAATAGTGACTTAAATTAGCCTCTAATGCTAAAACATAATTCATGACTTAAGAAAAACGTCCAATGTTGCTTATTTATCCCATTTTTCATATCTAAAAGTGAAAAGTTGATTAAATTATTTTTCTTATGCTTTAATGATTTTATTTGTCAAATTCGATAAACCGCAACGATGTTTTTCTCAAAAGATTTTCAAAATTTTTAACCAAAGTTTTAAACATTATGAATGTCATGGAATTATTCCAGAATGTGCAAAAGTTTAAATTTCAAAATTTTAAATTATTTGAAATTATTTTAATTCAATTTGGAGTTTTATATATATTTTGAGTCCAAATGAACAATATTAGAAATTCAAGTTGAATTATTGTCGAAATTTTGGTGAAGAGTAAATTTTGAGTCCAACAAGGTTAGGGTAATTAACTTTTACATAAATGTGATTTATGAAATGTTTCATGATTTTAATAGTTAATAATCATTCAAATCCATAAAACCGAGAAAAATATATGATATTACCTCTTTAAAGGCGATTTGGCATTAAATTTAGCATGCTCATAAATATTTTAATGCTGCATATTATTTATGATTGTCATATTTTTGATTTATATACTTTTTGAATTATGTAATTTTACTTAGTATGGCCTTAGTTTTTAATTGGTATTACCCGGAATGTATGGGAATATCGATTCGGTTGTAATTATTGTGATCTCGTATCACCGTTTTGTAATTTAATAAATTTAATTTTTATTACAAATGTATAATAGGAAATTATGTAATTTTTAATTATTACTTGTAATTCTGGAGATCCTTGAAGACGGTGCCATTAGGAAAGGCGTTCCGACACGACGGTGTTGCCTTGGAATACGTGCCAAGTGAAGTTCAAGGGACCAATGGAGTTGGTTCCTGAATTTGTAATAGTTAATTAAATTTTCTTTTAAGGGAAGGCCATACGAGGATTTTCTGTTTTATGTTTTGCATTTATTTATATATTTGCATGCATCGCTAAATCGCCATAACTAAACATGCATTTTATTTTATCGAGTCATCGACCGTGTCAATTATAATTATCGTAGTTCACCGCTTTAGTTCACTTAAAACGTGATAGATAATAAATTGACAAGACCTCTCTCTAAATAATAATTGAGATTTAGCCTTACCAAATAGTAGAAACCATGAATCCCAATTTCATAAGGAAGTAGGCTCGGCTCACCGGGGTGCTAAACATGTTACGTTGGGTAATTGTTATTACATTGAAATTTTGATTGAGCTCAACGGAAGTATTCGTGACCGTAGTCGCATGTGTCCCGGGCTAAAGATAAATATTAGAGTAATTTTATCGACCGAGAGTTCTAGAAGTAGAATCGATTAAAGAGTTAATCCACCGAATTATATTGATAAGGGATGAATCGGCTCACCGTGCCCGAGTTAATATGAATTTGGATCTCGGGATCATTTATAATAGTTGGGTGGAGGTCACTATATAAATGTTTAAAACTTGTTTAAAATGTTTACAAGTATTATCAAAACAATAGATGTTTATTAATTCCTTCATTTTTATTTTGTAGTCAAATTTGTTTTCTCTATTGCAATGGCAACTCCAAATTCAAACGCAACCACTAGCTCAAACACTCTCACCAATGTTTCATGGCTCTGACTCTTCATGGATCGTTGTAAATTAGAAAAGAATGGGTCCAATTTCGCCGATTGGGATCCTCAACTTCGCTTGGCCGCGGAGGGTGACGAAAAGCTTCGTTACCTTACCGAGGCCTCTCCCGCAGCACCTACCGCTAGGTCTACCCCCGCCGCTAGGCAAGCCTATGAGACTTACCAAAAGGAGTCGGCCGCGATCAAAAATGTGTTGATCTTTTCTATGGAGGCCGAACTCCAAAGGAGTGCTATAAAGATTAGCACCGCCTATGAGATCTATACGAAGATTGTGACCATATTTTCACAAGCTCCGAGGATCATTTAATATGAAGCGGCTTCCGCATTCTTTGATCTCAACATCAAGGAGGGCCAAAAAGTTAGCCCTCATGTGCTCAAGTTGATGGAGCATGTTGAGACCTTGAAAATGCAAAAGGTGGAGATTCCTGAGGAACTCATCATTGATCGAATTCTTCATTACTTGAACATGGGGCTAAATGCTAGCACCACCAAGGATGTGCTAAATATTAATCAAAAGAGCAAAGGGAATTTCAAGAAAGGTGGTCACAAGGGAAAGAAGCAAACTCCCTACAAAAACAAAGGAAAGGCTTGTGAAGCTAGCTCTTCAAAGCCCAAGAAGGGTGCCCCTCCGGGACAAATGCCACTATTGTAATGGTGTTGGGCATTGGAAGAGGAATTGTCCTAAGTACCTAGGCGACATCAAAGCTGGATAAGTTATTCCAGTAGGTAAATAACTATCCCTATCTTTTTATGTTTCGATCTCAACATTGCTATTTTGATACAAGTTGTGATGATTACCCTCTTTTTATTGTAATTAGGGCTTCCTAGCAAGGACAAAGGGTAAAGAAAATCAAACCTAGAAGATATTGATGGAAGCTAGATGTAGCCGCCCATGGTGCTAGATCGATGGAAGCTTGGCTTTATTTTGTCTTTATTTTTATGTTGTATTTTGAAATTTTTAGAACTATTTTGATTTCCTCGTTCGACTTGGAAATTTAGTTGTTTCCTTAAACAATGGTTGTATTTTGGATATTAGTGACTTGGTTTGTAACCCAAGTCACTTATTTTATCGTATCGTTTGTTCTAAAATTTGTCATCATACACTACTTGCTTCGAGAAACATTAAGATTTATCGACTTAAATTGATCAAATAGACAATTTTAATGATTGAGTCATTATATGTCCATAAGCTATGAATTAAGTTCTCCTTATGCCTTTGTGACCAAAAGTCACAATTTACTTTTATGAGATCAATTATAAAGTTATTATTGAGTTGATGAACTCACACAAGGGAACGTTGCCAGCTTTATTTGATACACCTATCATATTTAAATCACCTAGTCTATATTATCTTTTTAATATGTCTCGATTATATCACTATTAAGTTGAAATGTACTACGTTTTCCTCCTTCTCCATCATTATTATATTGTTTTGTGGCTCAAAAGCTATCTTTGAAGAAAAGGGGCATTTTTCATAAAGATAGAGTGGGAGTGAATTTAGCCACAAACTCTTCGCATAGAGAAGACCAACAGAAGATGTTCTTGATGAAACTACGTGAGGAGACCAAAAGAAGATGTTCTTGAGGAAACTACATGAGGAGACCAAACTACGTGAGGAGACCAAAGGAAGATGTTCTTCAGGAAACTACGTGAGGAGACCAAAAGAAGATGTTCTTGGATTGTAAGATTTTGATCGATGGAGGGATATGACTAGAGATTTTAATATTTGACATTTTACTTAAGAGCCTTATGAAACTAAAATGATTTCTATGCAAGTAAATGGATTTATTTGGGATTGTTGAGACCAATCCAAGGTAAATAGATATTTATATTTAAAGGTTGCATAGAGTGGCATGTAAATGTCAACAAAAGCCAAGTTAAGTGTTGACTATGCTAAAGACTCAAAATCATTTTTTTTTTCGGTAAAGGTAAGCTTCTCATTAAAATCAAAGGTTTCCCATACAATTACATATTTCTCATTTCATACATAATCAGAAAAAAAATTAATGTTGTCTAATATAATCAATCCAAGTTAAAGCACTAGCATTTCTACTTTTAATCTGCAATTGCCCTACTCTCATTTTCACCTCATTTTTGACCCGCTGCAGTATGCAAGCAAGCCTACTGACAAAACCATCCACCCTGGTAACATTGCGTGCATTCCAAATATTGTACATTAGGCTAGCTAAAATCACTGCTATGATCTTCTTCCTGCAAGAACTATGATCTCATAAACGGACCCACCACTGAATCACCTCTGAATATGGCAGCTCAAGCAAACAACAATTAGCAACCAACCCTCTACATCTTTGACTGAACTCACAGGAAAAGAAGAGATGTTCATGAGTCTCTTCCTGTAAGCCACAAAGAAAGCACATGTTACTCTGAATGATGTGCATCCTAACCAATCTATCCTGAGTTGTTAATCTTTGATGAGCAATCAACCAACACACAAAAGACTGTTTGGGTCTGTTCCACTGATTTATCACCCAGGGATACTAGGTCACCTTGCCCACATCTGGTTTTAGCCACTGATACCCTGTCTGAATATTATAATACTCTACATCTGCTCTGAAAATGTGATCTTTAAGTAAGTGTTTAACCTGGCAGATTTTACGCCAAGCCCAGCTACTTCCAACTCCTGGCTCATACTCATTCCAATTAGTATTTTTTATGTAATAAGTAAGTTATTAAGACCACTCTCCAAAATGAGTATTTTTAAAGGGATATGTGAATGACATATATGGTTTTAACTAACACTTTGAATAGCAATGATTATTTCAATTCATAAAATGTTTCGAATGAGTTGTCAAAAATGAAACATGTGGAATTCAGTGGGAGTCGGTGATAGTCATGTTTAGACATGAAGTTTAGTGGGAGAAATCATCCTTCATGAATTGCATAACATATTACTCATTGAGAATGACGAGCATATACTGTCTTTTATAAAGAAGTATTTAGGTTTTCAATTCTGGATGATATCGGACATCATGTGGATCTATTAAAACATAGGATGTTGGATTGGCACTTAGATAGATATCTTATGTTAATCATGATCCTTCATCTTAAGAGATTAACCAGTTAAGTAGGTTATTCATGTCGATGAATATAGAATTACCATGATAGAGTCATGGTTATTTATCGAACCTAAGAACTGTTGTTTACATAATTTGATAACCAATGTTTCCGCCGTTGGTATAGTCATGTAATGCCATTATACACATGTCCTAGATGAATTAAATGCTTAGAGCATGATAAGTCGATAACAAATTAACCCATACGAGAGTCATTGGTAAGCCTGTGGACGTAGCCACCTGCACGTCCCAGCCGATCTCTGGGACATACAACGGTCTTTTGAAAGCAACGCTCGGCGGCGTAAAAAATGCTTTCGACCGGATCGTTTTAGATCGGTCGGTTTCGTCTCGGTAAGGGTCTCGAAACGATTAGAGATGTTCGGAGTCGCCACCAAGAATTTGTGGGATGCTTGGAAGCCGTTCGAATCCACTTTATACCTCGGTCAAATGAAGCACAAAGCAGTATTTGGCATAGGTACTAAAGATAAGGAATCGTCCCTCTTTAGCATCCTATCTCTAGAATGACTCTCGTACGCCCTGGATATCGTCGTCCACTATCCAAAATTTCCGAGTAAGAGGTGAAGGTACGTATTGGGAAGCCCTTTAATCAGACACCCAATCCCGCCCGCGGTAGCGGCCTCTACTGATCGATCTTGGTTGGTTGAATGCAAAAGTTGATAAAACGGTTTAAATGCATGAATGCGCATCCAATAATTTAAACCTAACATGTGAGAGCTTTCTAAGTCGGTTTATTTAATCCAAGTATCAAGTATAAGATATCGAGTTGGATTTATGGTTGATTTGCATGCAAGACGGAAACTAAACATCCATTTACCAAATTAGGTTTATGGTGCATAACGTGATCCATTTGTCTTAATAAGACGTTTTGCAAATACGGTTTTTGAATGAGCAAGTTACTCGTATGATCCGTCCTATATCCGGGTTAGCCGGAGTCGGGATCGTCCTAGACTAATGCTGGAAAGGGAACAGACCCTGCACCAGGCAGCCAGATGAGGCGCGAGCCTATTGGCGATGTAAGAGGGTCTCCCCTGGTTTAAAAATAGGAAAAGAAATTACCTGTTTAGGCGCGGGTCAGTCAACGGTATAAGACGAATTCTAACCATTGAAAAACGTATATAAAACGTATTAAAAATGGGTATTTGAACCCGTTTTGGTTTCAAAGGACCGTTTAGGTCGTATTTGTGTTGATTTGAGGAATGAGACTTGAATAATCATCATTGTTTTGATGATATTCGATGTCGGGTTTGACTTTATAAGCTTGACATGAATAGTTTTGAAAATAAATATGAACTAATTGTTTTAAGTTCATTTGAATATAATTAGTCGATACTCATCATCGTACTCGGGTTAAAATCTGACATGGTATGTAGAGCCAAGGATGACTTTGTGTTGGTGACTAATACATTTATTTTGGAAATGTAAAGAAATGATGAATGGCTTTAAAATACCTTCCAAAATGTAAAGAAATGAAATAAAAGGCTTTAAAATACCTTTTAAATGTAATTAACCAAATATTATCACCGAAACACGGATTAAACCGTCATGATATTAAGAACCAAGGATAAAAAATGATTTATGGTTAAAACTTGTAAAAGAAAATAAAATGGGTTTAAAAATACTTGAAATGGTATAAACCGATTACAAATATGAAAATGAAAAATAGAAGAAAAGAAGAGACCAAACACGGATTGCACTTAAGGCTGGGCAGGCTGCTTTAGGTGCGAGCCGGTGTGCTACGTAAGTAGCCTCTGCCTCAACCAAAAAGTCCGGTTTTGGCTCATTCTTCCCATGTTTTGGACCATGTTATGCATGATTTAGCATGTTATAGTCATGAAACAAGTAAAGACATGATAAAAGAAGGATTTTTACACCCTCATACTTACATGCTTGGTTTATGGCGAGAAACCGACGGAATTGTATCAACTCGTTTGGTCGGAAAAGACTCGGTTTAAAACCGTTTTAGTAAGTAAAAAGTGTGTTTTATTATGTTTAGTGATGGTGTAGTGGAAATGGTTGGTAAAGTGATTTAATGCACGATGACGGTACCAAACAATGTGTAAGGCTTGTATTTACGATCGGTAGGTCGTAAATACGCGTCGAATTGTGACTTAGGAAGTCAAGTCGAGCATTTTAAGGGAGAAAGAGAGGGTGGACACTCGCGTAAGTTCTCAAATGGGGGCATTTGAGGGGTATTTATAGGAAAATGAGTGGTTGTGTGAGTTTTGAGCGACGTGGCCACCTGGGCTGCTCAAAGAGGCGCGAGCAATGTAGCACGTCTTCGAGGTGTCTTGTCGCTTTCACACAAATGCAATCATGATTTGTTCTATCCTAGGATTTGTATGCACATGTTTGGTACTTGACAATACATGAATCTGTTGGGAAATGTGTCCTCAACAATAGTGCGATCACATGATTTAAATATCATTATTAAATCTCATTACAAGAATACGGAAGGGATGATACATATATATATAGTCAACTGGTCCACACATATCGGTAATGATTGGCTGGCTAGAGTTTGACATTACTGTCGTGCGACGGTGGTGATCAGTTGATCCCTTGAGGTCACACCTAAAGGACGATTCCCTTAATTGAAAAGGTTAATTGGTTGTATGCCGATACAGATTAATTAATTCCTTAAAATTGAACAAATTATTATCATAAGAGAGAAAAAATACATCTTATTATAATGTGATTAAATGAGATTTTATTTAGTAATTAACGAAGTTATATTACTAAAATTAATCGGTGTTTGCGAAACACGCGAGATGAGAATGATAAGTTAGTTATAATTACAAGATATTGTGAATTATACTAACTAGTAATTAAATGACCATTTTATGAGAAAGTAATTTTATATTACTAGTCAATTTGTTAAATATGATTTATTTAATTTATAAATGATATTTAATTTGTTAAATATGCATTTTAAATTAAAACATGACATAAGACATGTCACATGTCACATGACATTCAATTGTACAATTGACAAAAATAAAATGGACTCCATATTACAACATGTAAACCGAAATTCGGTGGGTGTTTTAGTGGGTTTTGGTCTTATTCATTTGTCTTATTCATTTGTCTATGACACTTGATAGTGACTTGACCATGACAAAGCCTTACACCTATTTGTCTTGTGAAGACAAAAAGAAAAATAATTATGGTCTATAATGATAGATGCCAACCGGTTTTGTGAGGCTTATGGGTGAATTTTATTCTCTTAATTTTCACTTATCATTCATTCTAATTTTACATGCAAAAAATTCATGTAGTTTTCCTCTCTTCTCTCTCCTTAATCTTCATCAAAAAGGATGAATTTTTTGATTCAAATTTGTTCAAAAGATTACAAAAATTATTAATGTAATATATGAGTGTTAGTAATCAATTGATAAACAATACCAATATAAGGACCCTTTTTCATAATCAGTACCAACATAATCAATAATTAGTAATCAGTACCAAAATATTAACTTTTTTCTATGATAGGTACCAAGTCGCCTAAAAATCCAATCTTAACCTACTCAAAAAAGTCCTAAAAGCCATCATTCAACTACAAATCTCCACTCACCCACGTTCAAAATCCCTATCTTAAATGAAAGCATCTTTAAAGTAGGAAAAAAACTAGAGTAAGAAGGCGACTTGGTACCTATTGTAGAAAAAATTTAATATTTTGGTACTGATTATTAATTATTGATTATGTTGGTATTGATTATGAAAAAGAGGACTAAAGTTGGTAGTGTTTATCAATTTACCCTTAAGGTAAACCACAATATAAATATCTAGTACATATTAATTAGTTTGTGGGATTAAGGGATTGTCTTGGGTGCAACTAATTAGAGGGCTTCTATTTTGAGGTCATGTATGTTTATCCAATATTGGAAAGCTCAAGAACTAACAAGAAGGAGATCTTGTTGGTGCCCATTTGACCGAAATTTATTTGGTGAGAAATTGATTTTCTTATCTCTTTTTGTTTTGTTTGCATACATAAGATCTAGTTTTAATTTTATGACTAAATTAAAATGAAACATATATGAATATGTTATATAAAGAGATCTAGATTTCTAACAAGCGGTATCAGAGCACAAGGTTGTTTGCATGCAAATCGGTTATTGTTTTTCCGAGTTATATGATTAACAAACAAAACTTATAAATATGTGTTATTATGATATATCACGAAATTTATTATGCATGTTAAAGTTTCTGATCCTAAAATGTATTTAGGATATTTTGGTTAATTTTTGGATTTTTATTGTTCATTTTATATAATATTGGCATTAAAATGTGATTTTTATGATAAAAATGTCATTTTTGGATGAAAATTAGCTAAACTTCGAATTTTCAGGTGGTTTTTGGATATGTTTTCACATATATTACTTTTAGATGATCTGGAAATTTTCATAATTTTATGAGTTTTTATGCTCGAAATATGGATTTTTCATGTTAAAAATCGAATTTAAATGAAAAATAGGTTAATAGGAGAAATATTTCGAATCTGGTCATAGAAATTTAGTATGTTGTCACATGCCCTTTTACAAGATGTGTGTAAAATAATAGGCTATAATGAAGTCTTCATGCATGATTTATGGATTTTTGATGAAAAATAGCATAAATAGTGACTTAATTAGTGAAAATTGCTAAAACATACTTCATGACTAAGGAAAAACGTCACATGTTGCATTTTATTATATTTTTCAGATCTAAAATTGAAAAATTGATGAATATAATTTTTCTCATGTTTTTATGATTTTTATTGATCAATCCGATAAACCGCAACATTGTTTTTCCCGGTAACTTTCAAAAATTTTAACCTAAGTTTTTGAATATTATGAGTGTCATGGTATTTTTCCAGAATGTTCATGAGTTTAAATTTCAAATTTTGAATTTATTTGAAATTTTTGTGATTTATTAGAAGTTTATAGCTTTTTATTGTAATTTTAAGTCCTTTTATGAACAATATTAAGAAATATGAGTTAATTATGGTCAAATGGTTAGTGGAGACTAATTTTTGAGTCCTAAAAAGTTAGGGTAATTAACTTGTGCATAAATATGAATTTATGTAATTTTAGTGATTATAAAACGTTGAATCACGCAAATTCGTAAAAACCGTGTAATATACGATATTGGCTCCTTAAAGGCGATTTAGCATAAAATTGGGCATGTTCGTACATATTATAATGCTGCATTTTATTTATGATTGTCATAATTTTTTTTTTATGTAATTTTGAATTATGTAATTTTACTTAGTATGGCCTTAGTTTTTAATTGATATTACCCGAAATGTATGGGAATATCGATTCGGTTGTAATTTATTGTGATCTCGTATCACCGTTTTGTAATTTAATAGATTTATTTTATTTTAATTACAAATGTATAATAGGAAATTATGTAATTTGTTATGTAATTTAATTATTCCGGAGTTCCATAAAGACGGATTCATTCAAGACGGCGATACATAAAGACGGTGTTACCTCGAGATGCGTGCCAAAACCGAAGTTCAAGGGACCAATGGAGTTGGTTTCCGAATATGTAATAGTTAATTATATTTTCTATTTTAGGAAGGCCATACTAGGATTTAATTTATGCTTTGCATTTTATTTATATGTCGCATGCATCGCTAAATCGCCATAACTAAAACATGCATTATCTTTTAATCGAGTTAATCGACCGTGTCAGTTATAATTATCGTAGTTCACCGCTTTAGTTCACTTAAAACGTGATTGATGATAAATTGACATGACCTCTCGCTAAAACAATCAATTGAGACATAGCCTTACCAAAAAGTAGAAACCATAAAAACCTATTTCATGAGGGAGTGCACTCGGCCATCCCGGGGTACAAACCTTGTTACGTAGGGGACGTGGGTGATAAATGTCTATCCACCGAATTCGTGTTGATGAGGGTTTCATCGGCTATCCCGTGCCCAAGTTGATATGGATTTGGATCATGGACACATTTATTCGAAATTTGGATTGAGCTCAACGGAAGTATTCGTGACCGTAGTCGCATGTGTTCCGGGCTATAGATAAATATTAGAGTAATTTTATCGACTGAGAATTCTAAAAGTAGAATCGATTAAAGAGTTAGTCCACCGAGTTATATTGATAAGGGTTCCATCGGCTATCCCGTGCCCAAGTTAATATGAATTTGGATCTCGGAATCATTTATCATAGTTGGGTAGAGGTCACTATGTAAATGCTTTACTTGTTATTTACAAGTATTAATAAAACGATAAATGTTGAGTTTTCCCACTATTCCGTTGTCATATTGTTCTATTTCTTTACCGCATTTTTATACGATATCATTTCGTTTTTGATTCAAATCTCCATTAAAACATCGTAACTAAAGACAAATATGAATTTTCTTCTAAAAACCTCGAATTAACCATTGCTAAGGATCTCTTGAAAAGAGTATAGATTAAAGTTATTCATTATCAAACAGGTTTTTGATTCTTGACTAACACATCTACTTACAATGGATTGTTTTTCATGTACTTAAATGAATTAAGTACCTTGAAGCGATAAATTGTTTTGGTAATTAGTTTTGTCAAGAATTCGTAATTGACCAAAATAACGCAACCACTTCAATGAAAGTTTTAAGACTAAAACGAACAAATGAAGAGTGATCTTCATGAATTCAATTTTGCTTCTCAAAGCAAAGACTCATTGAAATAAGTGGGAGCATTCTCTTAAACCGTTAAGATGAGGACGAGGTTCAAGAAGTAAAAATTATAATGGAATTGATATAAGGTAATGTTAAAAGTAAAGTTGTTGAGAATAGCGATACTAAACCTATCAATCCCGACCGATAAAGTTTCCATTGTCTTAAATGTTGGACACAAGAAAGGAAACTACCCCAAATTATTGAAGAATCAACAAGTTAGTTGTGGGACATCTAATGGGACCTTCTTCTTTAAATGTTTATTTGATTAAACATAAATTTTGCTAGTACCACTTCGTCAATATTAGAAACCAGTGGAGGTTTTCATCTTTGTATTCGACACATAGGATGATTAGAATATGACGACTAGCAACAATAAAGTCGAGATAGAGTCATTGTGTACTAAATCTAGTTTTCGGGTTTGGAGTTGTACTTAATTGTGACTATTAAGTGCATAAACTCTAAATAAGAATATAAACTTGTTAAGATACAAAAGAGGTTTTCACTTTTGTGACCCTATGCACCACGATTTGATGTATGGCTAGCCCATTATCAAGGTGATTATATTCTAAACGAAACTAGAATGATATATCATGAAGATGATGCAAGACTCAAATTGGTAACCCAAGATTAAACCTTAAATTCTGGAATGATTAACGCAAAGAGTTATCGAGTACTCTTGAAACCATTAGATTGTTAATGGTATATGCGTATCTTGTATTCAAAGCAAGATGTCTCGTGCCTTTTAATTGAAAAGGAGATCGAGGTTGCAAATCATTGATCCAAAATAGGTTGATCATTTTCTTTTACCAACGATTTAAGTTGACGCTAATATGTTCACTTAATAAGGAAAATAGATAAATCTTTGAAGAATTTCAAAGAGTTCAAGGAATCACGATTTAATCGTGATGGGATTATCAAAGTGAAGACTTTGATATAAGCCAAAGGAAATGTGATATAGTATCACAAGTTAATCTCTCTTAGCACGCATTATGGAATAATGTGTGGTTGGATAAAGAATTCAAACGCTATTCGATATGGTTTGGACTTCAATCAAGTTACTTTGAGTTACTTGATCCTTTTGGGGATTTTATCAATTTTGTCTAAATTATTTTTCCACTAAATCGAATCATATGAGATATGAAATGGTAAGGGTACCATGCTTGTAAGTTTTCACAAGAAACAAATGCTCATTTTTCCCTTTCAATTATCACAAGTACGACGGGTTTGCGGCTCGTGAAGCTGTCTTTCTAAAAATACAAGTTTATTCCTAGAAGACAGAGTGGGAGAAATTATTCATGAGCCACAAAGAATGTTTATTCAAGAGCCACAAAGAATGTTATGTTGCAAGAAACTGGTCTTTCTTGGCTACATGAGACGTTTTGTGTAAGACATTGTTTCTTTAAAACCTAGGAGGTTAAATTCGTCACTTGTTAAAGATGATGAATTCATGCTACTTTTAAGAAAGTAAAAAGCTTACAACTTACAAAAAAATTGTTTGATTCAAGTTAATTACTTCTGGAAAGTAATCAACAAATGACTTACATAAGAGTGTTTAAGTCACAACTTAATACAAGGCTTAGAGCCATGAAAATCCGAAATAAAAGGCTTGATTAGTGTCAAAGGGTTTTGCACTAATAAAGACAGTTTTCAAGGCTTGATTGGTGGCAAAGGGTTTTGCGCTAGTTGAAATGCTTAAGTCTATTTGGATCTTCTTAGGGATTGTGTTTCATTATTATGAAATACATAGCGAGTGAATCTAAAACCCACTTCTTCAATAGAAGGAATGTATTCAATACATGTCTTGAGTTTAGTAGATTCTTGCAATCCTAAGATAATGTGAAACTTAAGACAGGATCTTAAGTAGGACATCAATGAGTTAAAATCAATGTTTTGATCATGTTATAAAACTTTTCTCGATAAGACGAGAAGTTGTTTTTATACATGGAGTTTAGTGGGAGTTACGGAAATTTTATTTAGTCCGATATGTGGATGACATATTGATCATTGAGAATGATTTAAGACTTTTGGAGTAATATAATACATATTTAATATCCAGATTTATGAAGATAAATCTACATGATATTAGCATCAATAAGAAGTCTTATGTTGTTAAGATTCATGACTAGTTCAATTAAATTGAACATATTTTATCGATTCCATTTGCTTCTGCTGCCGGATCAATTAAATGAGTAATGATGTATAACACTTCATATACTTTGAGTATGATGAATTGTTTTCAAAATCGAATTTAAGTAATCTTTACCAAGTAAGCCATAATGATTACCCTTAAGTGCTTGCAGAAGCATTAAGGAAGTAAAGCAAAGTGTTTATGATGCAATTTTGTGTAAGGGTGTTACACAAGTGACAATTGACAATTGAGATTGCGCATGGTTTCCGACAAAACCATAATAAAAACACATTAGGATGGTTAAGATACCATTGTGGCTATGATATTTAAGAAATAGATTTTCTAGAATCGTTCTAAGCAATAAAGAACAATGAGAAATGTTTACAACGGAAATTGAGTACACTTGCAATCATAAGATGTGCAAGAAGGATGAGTCCCGCACACTGTGAAAAACAGTGGGAGCTATTTTAAGGCTAGAGGGCCTATGTCTTGATTGGATCTCGACACGTACTCAGAAAGTTTTGTAATGCAAATGTATACATTACAAAGGAAAACGAGTATGTAGTAAGGTTGAGTAAGGTACAAGAAATTGATAAAACCTACTAACCAAAGCCTTCTCAAAGGCTAAACATGATGAGTCATGTCATTTCAATTGAATTGAAATGAACAAAACTACATACAAGATCAAATTAGATTATAGAACATGAAATAGTAATCAGGCATTGACTATTCATATGTGATAATCGCATTTGTCGTTCGAGTTTTTACTTTAAAAACTCCTTTTATACTTTGTTACATCCAAACGGGTTGTAGAGACAACATTGAACCCCATCAAAGTGAACACGGATTAACATTGTATTCGCCCATAGTCACTTGTATGAGGTGACGTCTCGAAGTGACTAGAGTGTGATGCGATTGATGGCAAGTTCAAGTGTCATAAAGTCATGTGAGATGACTAGTCGATCACATAGGCAGACTGTTAGGAACACTTTGTCGGGCAGTGACCGCTTATAGAGTTCTGGCAAATTTATATAGCCTGGTCGTGGCGAGAGCTACTATAGTATTCTAATGAGTCGATTCTTTTGACTAAAGACTGTTCGCCTAAGATGGCACAGTTTCAGATTAACTTTGATTTGTGTTACTACGACCTTCGTAAATGGGGTCAAATGGGCATATTTTGGGTTATGATGGCTGTGGCTAGTCGAAGGGAATAAGTGCGATAGGAATTGTCCACCCCTTTGTCAGGGTTAAAACAATATCTCAGGGCCACTCGAGGAGTAATGAACTGGAAATGCGTGGCCACGCTCGGAAGGTATCTATGATAGATAAATCCGGTCAATCAGTTATTTTCCAGATCGAGGAAACCACTCTCGATATGATCACTTGCAAGTACGACCCGAAAGACACCTTGCATTGAGTGGGAGATAGTAATAGGACAAGAGAATTGGTGACGCACACTTGTCGAGGACAAGTGGGAGATTGTTGGGAAATGTGTCCTCAACAATAGTGCGATCACATGATTTAAATATCAATATTAAATCTCATTACACGAATACGGAAGGGATGATATATATATATATATATATATATATATATATATATATATATATATATATATATATATATATATATATATAGTCAATGGTCCACACATATCGGTAATGATTGGCTGGCTAGAGTTTGACATTACTGTCGTGTGACGGTGGTGATCAGTTGATCCCTTGAGGTCACATCTAAAGGACGATTCCCTTAATTGAAAAGGTTAATTGGTTGTATGCCGATACAGATTAATTAATTCTTTCAAATTGAACAAATTATTATCATAAGAGAGAAAAATGACATCTTATTATAATGTGATTAAATGAGATTTTATTTAGTAATTTAAGAAGTTATATTACTAAAATTAATCGGTGTTTGCGAAACACGCGAGATGAGAGTGATAAGTTAGTTATAATTACAAGATATTGTGAATTATACTAACTAGTAATTAAATGACCATTTTATGAGAAAGTAATTTAATATTACTAGTCAATTTGTTAAATATGATTTATTTAATTTATAAATGATATTTAATTTGTTAAATATGCATTTTAAATTAAAACATGACATAAGACATGTCACATGTCACATGACATTCAATTGTACAATTGACAAAAATAAAATGGACTCCATATTACAACATGTAAACCGAAATTAGGTGGGTGTTTTAGTGGGTTTTGGTCTTATTCATTTGTCTATGACACTTGATAGTGACTTGACCATGACAAAGCCTTACACCTATTTGTCTTGTGAAGACAAAAAGAAAAATAATTATGGTCTATAATGATAGATGCCAACCGGTTTTGTGAGGCTTATGGGTGAATTGTATTCTCTTAATTTTCACTTATCATTCATTCTAATTTTACATGCAAAAAGTTCATGTAGTTTTCCTCTCTTCTCTCTCCTTAATCTTCATCAAAAAGGATGAATTTTTGATTCAAATTTGTTCAAAAGATTACTAAAATTATTAATGTAATATATGAGTGTTAGTAATCAATTTTAAGGTAAACCACAATATAAATATCTAGTACATATTAGTTTGTGGGATTAAGGGATTGTCTTGGGTGCAACTAATTGGAGGGCTTCTATTTTGAGGTCATGTATGTTCATCCAATATTGCAAAGCTCAAGAACTAACAAGAAGGAGATCTTGTTGGTGCCCATTTGACCGAAATTTATTTGGTGAGAAATTGATTTTCTTATCTCTTTTTGTTTTGTTTGCATGCATAAGATCTTGGTTTAATTTTATGACTAAATTAAAATAAAACATATATGAATATGTTATATAAAGAGATCTAGATTTCTAACAAAATCCGGGAAATATTAACATGGAAGCATTTGAATGGTTTGTTTTTTGTGTTTGACTCGGTTTGACTTATTGTTGGAGTCGGGATTTGAATTTTTGAGTCGATTTTTAGTGTTGTGTCGGTTTTGACTCTAGCTTGTGTCATTGTGACCCCGTCGTCATGCATTAAACACTCCAGGTACTTTTGAAAAGTTTTGAAATCGTTTTATGTTTTCCGACGTAAAGTTGTACACGAATTGTCGATCAAACGCCGCGATTTCAAAGCACGTTGTAGTCCGATAATCATCGGGTGTTTGTCGGAGTCTCAGCAGATACTGGGTATCTACAGAGTCCCCACTTTGACTGAGGCTTGGACAGGGCGAAAGTCAAAGTAGAGCCCCCCAGGTCAATCGAAGATTACAACCTGGAGACCCAAGCGACGTCAAGGCGGCTCGAAAGGATTCGGGCCAAGGACCTGCCGTCGGGAAGGGCGACACCAAGGCGACTCGAGGGTACTGATGCGTGTCCTAAATATGATGTTTTACACCTTATTTTACACGTATTTCAGAGCTCAGTTATGTAGTTTATGCAACTATTTTCCCTATTTCCGTCTACTTTCGTGTTTTTATGTAATAATGCAGAAATGTGAAGAATCCAGCGGGAAATGAGCCAAATCCGACCCCGAGTATTTAGCATTGCATTTGACATGGAGTAAAGACTCGGGTAGCGAACTTGGTGCGCGTATCGAGGCTCGAAAGACGAATTCACGAAGCTTTTGGAGCCAAGTACCTGTTGAAGTGGTCGATAGACCGGTGCCCTTGGTCGATACACCAGCGTGCGACTTTCAGAAGCTCCTGTACAGCGCATCTCAGTCGATCGACCGGTCCCAGGGGTCGATCGACCAAACCGTTAATCTGACGTGAATTAAAGGGACGAGAAGTTCCGAAGCCCATTGTAATTAGGTTTTAGGAATAAAGTTACGTATGGCTATCTATATAACGTAACTCCTACATACTACTATCATCATCGAATTTATTATGGTTCATCACAGAAGTTAAATTTTGATTAATTCATTAGTTTAGAATATTTTCCGTCAATAAAGTTTACTTTCCGCATTGGGTTTGATCTTTTCTCTTCAATTCTCTACGGTATTTCTCTGTTCCATTATTCAGTTTCATTGCTTTCATTCATTCGTAGATTAGAATTGCTAGGTTAGATTTCCCAAAGCCAATTTATCGTTTCATGATAGTTATTTATTTAGTTAATTTAAGAATGAATTCAATTGCTTTATTTGTTAATTTTATTGTTGTTATGAATTTATTCATGAGTAGCTAAACCCTTTGTGCTAGGATGTAGGGAATCTGTAGTGTAGGCGGCGTAAATTTTGTAGGCCTAAGTCGCGCCATGGTCGATCGACCGCCTACCCTGGTCGATCGACCGCCTCACGTGAGAATAACTTCGACTTAATTAATTTAATTGCTATATTTGACGAATCGAGTGCACGCGACTAGTTGAATGCTTAGGAATTGACCGACCCGATAAGATCGAAAGATAGGGGAGGGAAATAGACTACTTAATTAAGACGACTAAATTAATAAGATCGAGAGATAAGTTAATTTAGACTTTTAAATCACTTTTCAGGACGAGAGTCAGTACTGGTGATATTAGGGACCCGTAGCTAGATCGAAAGATGCTGCCTGTTAAGAATGGACCGAGAGGACTTCTTATTTTCCCGTCTCACGTGATTATCTTAGACTTACCTAGTATATTGCCGTCGAAACTACAGTGAACCGACCATCTTAGCATCCCTTTAATATTTGCTTCCATCTATTTTTATCTACTGCTCATTTATTTACTTTAGTTTTAGAACAATTCAAAACAAACCCCCACACATTTGTTACTTTAGACTAAAATCAGACAACTATTAATTGCATCGCCTCTCCGCGGTTCGACCCTGACTGCCACTAGCTATAGTAGTAGTTTGAATTTATAAATTTATCTTTGGTACTCTACGACGGTATCAAATTTTGGCGCCATTGCCGGGGAGGCAATTGGTTAATTTTTAGTTGTTTTTATTTTAGTCTTTTTCTTAGTTTAAGGGACATCTGTTCCTTAAACTCTTCTCATATTCTACTTGTAGTTTCCTCTTATGCGCAGGTCACAGGGTGGTGAATTACGACCATTAGATCCCGAGATCGAAAGGACTTTGCGTGAGTTGAGACGATCATCTAGAGTATTGCTGACAGAAGAAGAGCTGAGTACTCTGTCTAGTTACTACGAGAACGAGCTATTTGAGGAGGATCCACCTTCGTCTCCTATTTCTACTTCTTCACCTGAGACCGTTACTTCTCCAGATTTTCTAGAGATGGCTGAAGAAGCGAGTATAGCCAGTCACTCCGAGCCAAAAGCTGAGAATCCCTATAAGGGATTCGCATTGCCAGCTGGGACGGATAGAAAATTCGAACCGAAACCGTCCTACATCAATTTGGTTGAGAGAAACCAATTTGGGGGAGCTGCAAATGAAGATGCAGCTAAATATATGGAGATATTCATTGACTATTGTTGTTCCATACCCCCACCATCAGGTGTGACCCAGGGCCAGGTGAAAGAGACGATGTTCATATTCTCACTCCGTGATGCTGCTAGGGAGTGGTACCGAGATCTGGATCGAGCTGCTAATGGGATTACCGATTGGAACTCGCTGGCCCTAGCATTTTATACAAGATATTTCTCTGCATCGAAGACCAATGCGATTAGAGCTCATATCACGAGTTTTAAGCAAGGACCTGATGAGGATTTTCATGAAGCTTGGGTCCGTTTCAAGAGGCTGGTGCGAACTATTCCGCACCATGGGTTCGAGCAATGGAGCCTGTGCAATCAATTCTATAATGGGCTTTATGATGATCAAAGGGCTATCTTGGATGCTGCAGCTAATGGCAGATTCCAAGAAAATGTCGGGGAGACTAAGGGGTGGAAAATTATTGAAGATATGGCCACCCATAAAGCTGAGCATAGAAACTCCAGGGGAAATCAAAGGAGAGCTGCTGAATCTCCTTCTGTAGCCGCACTAGAAGCTCTTACTGCGCGTTTTGATAAGTATGAGCTAGGAGGAGGATCTCAAAAGGGAGGTATTTACCAAGTAAACGCAGTTTCAGACGGTCCCTTTATATGCAAAAGATGTGGAGGAGAGGGACATGTTTCAGAGTTTTGTACCAGTTCGAATGAAATATGTGCCGCCTTTCAACATTATAGGCAAATTGGTACTTATCCCGATCCCTCTAATGTCCACCCCAATTTGAGGTGGACTGACCAGAATGTCCTTAATCCGGGTCCACCACCGCATCAGCAGCAGCAGCAAAGTTATGTGCCCCCTCATAAGCAGCAGCAATATCAAAAGCCTCCCTATGTGCCTCAGCAGCAGCAATTTCAAGGTTCTGACATTTTTGAGTTGAAAAACATGGTTCAGAATCTGTCGGGTTTGCTGCAAAAGGAGTCTCTAGCTAGAGAGACTTCTACAAAAATGTTAGAGAGTCAAATTGCCTAATTGGCAAGCAAAAGTGCAACTAGAGCTCCGGAGCATTTATCGTCGCAGCCGGATCAAAAAGAGACTCTAAATGCGATCACTTTGAGGAGTGGGTCTACCCTTGATGGGGCCCCTATGGTCGAAGATGTTACTGAAAAAGATGAGGCGGAACCGAGCAAGAAAAAGGCCGTAGTGAACAGTAGCAAGAAAAAGACGATCAGCAGGTATGTCGGTCGATCGACTGACCCCCATGGTCGATCGACCAGTCCGCGCAACAGTACAACTTCTGGTCCTGAGGAAGTCAGTCGATCGACTGACCTACATGGTCGATCGACTGAAGACAGTGCTGATCATGAACCTTTTTGTCCTCCAATGCCAGATAACTTGAGGGACCACTTATTTCGGGGTACGACGACTCCGAAATTATTGAGGCAAGATCCAAATGCTGATGAGTCAGTTCCGGTTCCAAAGTATGACCCCATGACGGTTAATAGTTCATTCCTGAGACGGTCTGAAGAAGGTTCGAGCTACAACAAGGACAAGGTAGTGGATTTTCAGCCTAAGTCCACTGACGCCGGTATGAGAGACTTAGAGGAGAGGGCTAAGTTGCTTCTTACAGCCCCTTATCCAGAGAGATTGATGCCGACAAAGGAACGGGTATCGTTCAACAAATTTGAAAATGTTATTCGTAGTTTAAATGTGCAAGTTCCTTTCTTAGAATTAGTAAATCAAGTGCCTGCTTACATGAAATTTATGAAGCAACTTTTGTCTAAAAAGAAGTCACTTGATACTGTGCAATCTGTCGCACTAACTGAGGAGTCATGTTCCTACTTGACTCATACTGCGCCTCATAAATTAGCTGACCCTGGTAGCTCTTCTGTTCCTTGTAATATTGGTACCTTTTCTATTGAGAAGGCATTATGTGATCTAGGAGCTAGCATTAGTGTTATGCCTTTGAGTCTTGCTAAGAAATTGAAATTGACTAGGTTTGCAGTTACTAACATGACGGTGCAGATGGCTGATCGTTCTGTGGTCCAGCCTATAGGAGTCTTAGAGGATATTCCTGTGCAAATAGGAAAGTTCTTTTTCCCAGTTGACTTCGTTGTACTAGATATACCCAAGGATGCTCATATTCCTAACATTTTGGGTAGACCATTTCTGCACACTGCTGGTGCAGTTATAGATGTTGGCTCAGGGACATTGACCTTTAAAGTAGGGAAACAGTACATTGTTTTTGTCCAGACCGCTAAGAAGAAAGATCCTATGTGGCCAGTCACTTGTAATATGATTTCTGAGAAGAAGTCTTATTTTGTGCTTTATGATATGCCTGCCCCTATGCCTATTTCTGCTATAACACCTCCGCCCCAGACTGGGAGCAAATTGGAGGAAGATTATTCTGTTTTAGATATTGCAGGAAATGATTTGGGGAAGGAAGAGCCGCATGTTGCTCCAGTTGTGAAGGAGCCAATCGTTCAAAGAGGCGGCCTAGGATGTCTGAGCTATGCAACTGATAAGGAGCCTGATGAGGAGCCAGTCAAGGTGACGGAGTTCAATTTGGATTTTGACGAGCCAGACGAGGTCATTGATTGGGAAGATGTTAGAGATGTTGATCCGTCGAGTTCTGCGGATATTGGAGTCGTTAGGAGCCCCGCTGAGGAGATGAGCACTGTAGAGGCTACTTCTTGTAGCTAGAAGCCGAGCAAGTGGGCCATTCCGTGGCCATTCTTTATCAACTATTAGTTGATTAAAACTTCTTTTTAAAAGACATTTTATTGCTTTGTTAAACCTTTTTGTTGCTTTTGTTTGCGCGAGACTTCGCTTTAATAAGTTTGCTTAGGATATAAAGACTTTAGACTGTTACTTTGGGTTTTGCGCAGTTTTTGGGCGCGTTATTATGTGTATTTGCAGGTTCATAGACCATATTAGCTCAATTTATTGAGTTAATTCGAAGAAATCAGAAACTTACACCAGGTTTTCTGGTCGATCGACTGGCTGCTATGGTCGATCGACTGAGCCGCAATACCAGGGGGCTTCTGTTCATGTCACCCTGGTCGATCGACTGGTCTGTATGGTTGATCGACCGTGCCCCGATGCTGTACCTGCTCACGACTATTCCCCTGCTGTGTTTGGTCGATTTGCGGAGTTGAGGGAGTCTTTTCTCCACTTTATTCTCCGATTCATTTCTGTTTTCTTCTGTTTTCTTATTTTGCACATAATTTTGCATTTCGTAAATTGCTTTCTCGGATAATGCGTGGTGCTTTTGTTTCTTTTCAGGTACCTATGGTAGCACTGCTGGCTACTGAAACCTCCTAGCTCACGCTGGTTTGGGGAGGTTTCCTGCTGCGCTTAAAGTCTTGTGAGTTTCCAAATCCTTCTTTTATGTCAATTTTGGTTATAACTCCGCAAAATCCCAATTTCCTTTGCTTATCTTTCTTATATGATTTCGCACAATGGGGACATTGTGTGATTTGGTTTGGGGAAGGGTTTTACGTTGCATTCATTCTGTTTTGCATTCACGTTTACATTTTTGTCTTGCATTGTTGTTTATTTTCCTCTTATATACAGAAAATCAAAAAAATTGAAAAATTTCAAAAATTCAAAAAATGCATGTTTATTTTAGCAAGTAGGTCGAGTCGGAACGGTAGTATTTTAATGATGACATTGCATTTTCAATTGTTTATGCCTAAGCCGTGCTTAATTGACATGTTATTAGTAGAATCATTTGCATAGTCTACGAGTTTTCGTTAATTTATTCGCTGAATATTGAGACTTGACTTAGATTTTTGGCAAACTACATCATTTTCTGAGGTTTAGAGCTTTATAACTGGTGTCATCCATGACCAGTTCATTTAGGAATGTGAGTAGTACTCCTTATGAGACATGTTACATCAATATGCATAAATATGAACTTAATCTACTTAATACCTGTATGCATTCGGTTTGTGGTTTGTTGACACATGTGGAAGAGGTTCCCCTTTATTCATTTTACCCATAAGCCCCACAAAAGCCAAAATATCCCTTTTTGTCCTATAAGCTACATTCCATATTTAGCCTACCCTTGCTGAGCTAGTATTGGTAGTCGCTCGGGAATATTTTATTGCATTTTGGTTTTTATCTCGTGTTGAGAATATGTTGGTGAAATGTTGAAGGAAAAGAAAGGAAAAGTTGAAAAAAAACATAAATAAATAAAAAAAGAAAAAAGGAAAAAAAATGATTCGAAAAAAAAAGAATAAGGATCAGTCGATCGACCGTCCCACTTGGTCGATCGACTGCTTACTGCAGTAGCGAAAGAAAATTCGAAAAATCACATGGTTGAAGTTTTGAGTAGATGGTGATTTTATTCCCATGTTTTATTATTATCATTTGGGGAATTACAGTTATTATTGGAGATTGTGAGATTTGTGCTTACTATTTAGCACCGGTTTTATTGAAATCTTGAGTATGAAGTTGGAATATTTTATAGTTTGGTTTTCAGTAGTTACTAGCTTGGCTTTAACTCCTTTATCCAAATTCATTTTAGCCCCTTCTTACCCATAGCCTCACATATCCAAATTTACCTCGGCATGTGTCATGGTCATTTGTTTGGTTGGAAAAAATATGTACGGTTGTAGAGATTATTTTCATATTAGATTGCAGGCATGTTCTTATAGGTCGTAGTTAGGTGAGTGTCATTACAAAATTACTTATTTCTATCTTTACATATACTCACCCGTATTTATTGTGTGATTTGAGCGACCCGTGAGAGTCCATAATGATAAGTCTCTATAGTTGACGGTTAAGCAGTTTTTAACGATTACATAACTTGTTTGCATGATTCATATTACTAATTGATTATTGATTTTTAGCATTAAACTGGTTTAGGCTTTGCAGTTTGCATTTAGCTCTGAGATTGAAATCGTTCCAATTAGGTTTTAAGATCGAGTCTAGTTCTTACTTGGGGACAAGCAAGGGTTTGGTTTGGGGAAGTTTGATGCGTGTCCTAAATATGATGTTTTACACCTTATTTTACACGCATTTCAGAGCTCAATTATGTAGTTTATGCTACTATTTTCCCTATTTCCGTCTACTTTCGTGTTTTTGTGTAATAATGCAGAAATGTGAAGAATCCAGCGGGAAATGAGCCAAATCTGTCCCCGGGTACTTAGCATTGCATTTGACATGGAGTAAAGACTCGAGAAGCGAACTTGGTGTGCGTATCGAGGCTCGAAAGACGAATTCACGAAGCTTTTGGAGCCAAGTACCTGTTGAAGTGGTCGATAGACCGGTGCCCTTGGTCGATAGACTAGCGTGTGACTTGCAGAAGCTCCTGTACAGCGCATCTCAGTCGATCGACCGGTCCCAGTGGTCGATCGACCAAACCGTTAAACTGACGTGAATTAAAAGGACGAGAAGTTCCGAAGCCCATTGTAATTAGGTTTTAGGAATAAAGTTACGTATGGCTATCTATATAACGTAACTCCTATATACTGCTATCATCATCGAATTTATTAGGGTTCATCAGAGAAGTTAAATTTTGATTAATTCATTAGTTTAGAATATTTTCCGTCAATAAAGTTTACTTTCCGCATTGGGTTTGATCTTTTCTCTTCAATTCTCGACGGTATTTCTCTGTTCCATTATTGAGTTTCATTGCTTTCATTCATTCGTAGATTAGAATTGCTAGGTTAGATTTCCCAAAGCCAATTTGTTGTTTCATGATAGTTATTTATTTAGTTAATTTATGTATGAATTCAGCTGCTTTATTTGTTAATTTTATTGTTGTTATGAATTTATTCATGAGTAGCTAAACCCTTTGTGCTAGGATGTAGGGAATCTGTAGTGTAGGCGGCGTAAATTTTATAGGCCTGAGTCGCGCCATGGTCGATCGACCGCCTACCCTGGTCGATCGACCGCCTCACGTGAGAATAGCTTCGACTTAATTAATTTAATTACTATATTTGACGAATCGAGTGCACGCAGCTAGTTGAGTGCTTAGGAATTGACCGACCCGATAAGATCGAAAGATAGGGGAGGGAAATAGACTACTTAATTAAGACGACTAAATTAATAAGATCGAGAGATAAGTTAATTTAGACTTTTAAATCACTTTTCAGGACGAGAGTCAGTACTGGTGATATTAGGGACCCGTAGCTAGATCGAAAGATGATGCCTGTTAAGAATGGACCGAGAGGACTTCTTATTTTCCCGTCTCAAGTGATTATCTCAGACTTACCTAGTTTACTGCCGTCGAAACTATAGTGAACCGACCATCTTAGCATCCCTTTAATATTTGCTTCCATCTATTTTTATCTAGCTACTGCTCATTTATGTACTTTAGTTTTAGAATAATTCAAAACAACCCCCACACATTTGTTACTTTAGACTAAAATCAGACAACTATTAATTGCATCGCCTCTCCGTGGTTCGACCCTGACTGTCACTAGCTATAGTAGTAGTTTGGATTTATAAATTTATCTTTGGTACTCTACGACGGTATCAGGTACGAGCCAAGGACTTGTCGTCGAGAACAGTTTAGAGTCTGTCGACTGTCCGTGCGGGTCGTTTAATGTCCGTTAGACTACGTACAAAGATTTGCCAGCCATAAGAAGGAGTCATACCTTAGGCATCTTCGGATATATCCTTGCGTGTTTGCGGACAAAGGCTCGCCAATTGTGGTGCGTACATGAGGAGGGCTCGCCAGCTGTGGTGCGTATATGAGGAAGGTTCGCCAGCTATGGTGTGTATATGAGGAGGGCTCGCCAGCCGCGATGCATTATAAGGCTCGCCAGCCATGGGGCGTATATGAGGAGGGCTCGCCAGCCGCAATGCGTTGTATGGCTCGCCAGCCATGGGGCATATTTGAGGAGGGCTCGCCAGCCGCGATGCGTTGTAAGGCTCACCAGCCATGGGGTGTATATGAGGAGGGCTCGCCAACCGCGATGCGTTGTAAGGCTCGCCAGCCATGTGGTGTATATGAGGAGGGCTCGCCAGCAGCGGTGCATTGTAAGGCTCGTCAGCCATGTGGCGTATATGAGGAGGGCTCGCCAGCCGCGGTGCGTTGTAAGGCTCGCCAGCAGCGGTGCATTGTAAGGCTCGTCAACCATGGGGCGTATATGAGGAGGGCTCGCCAGCCGCGGTGCGTTGTAAGGCTCGCCAGCCATGGGGCGTATATGAGGAGGGCTCGCCAGCCGCGGTGCGTTGTAAGGCTCGCCAGCCATGGGGCGTATATAAGGAGGGCTCGCCAGCCGCGGTGCGTTGTAAGGCATGCCAGCCATAGGGCGGTCGGTTGATCAACCGTGAGAATAGCCGCGTTGGATGGGCTTGTTTTGGAAATAGCGGACTCATGATGCCTCCGTGGAAATAGTGAATTTTGAATTTCACTATTATTGTTTTTGAAATAAGCGGGTTCCGCGAGGAAGCCCCCTGTTGACATTTGAAGGAATAGTGAATTTTGAATCTTCACTACTCGTTTTTGAATTTGAAGTGGCGGTTTTAATCGCCCTTTGTTTGAATTTTGAAGGAAATAACGATTTTTGAATTTTCGCTATTACGTTTGGAGTGACGGTTTATGTTGCCGCCGTTGACATATGTGGTGAAAATGTGAAATTTGATTTCTAACTATTATTTTGAAAATGACGGTTTTAATTGCCGTCGTTCGAAATTTGAAGAACTAGTGAATTTTGATTTTTACTATTATTTTTGAAAATGACGGTTTTAATTGCCGTCGTTTGAAATTTGAAGAAATAGAGAATTTTGAATTTTCACTATCATTTTTTTATTTGCAAAATGACGGTTCCTAATGTCGTCATTGAAAATTTGAGGTTTGATGGGAAATTGGGCCAAAGCCCAAAATTCCGCTACAATAGGGCAGGGAGCACCCCATTGAGGCGCGAGCAATTTGGCTACGTAAGGGACCTTCCCTATTTTCCTGTAAAAGACGCGAGATTGGTTTGCATACCATTCTCATTTAATCTTCTTCAACCTCTCGACAAAACCGCACAAAACCGCCGTTGTTGGTCTTTTAGCTTGCTCCCATTCGTGCCATTATCAACATGTCATCTCAAGGTATTTATTTCCTCTTGAATCCATTTGAATTTGTTGGTCTTTTTAATAGATTGAATTAGGACGAAATGTTTACCCTTGAAAATCGATTTGGACGTTTTTGATTGAGCCCATTTCGAGTGAAATTGATCATAGCATTAGGTTAGAAACCTGTTTAGGAGTATAGGGGTGCTTTTAGTTTGCATTTTGGTCCCCGTTTGCGTCCCCTATGCTCGAAAAACGTGAGTGATGCGAAGAAATCGTCTCATTTCACAATGCCAAGTTTATTTGCTTGGGTAATGGGTCCTACTAGGTTGCATTGTAGTCGGGAAAGACCGTATTTGCCATTGTGGACCTTTGTTGGGTATTGTGGGCAAAATTGGAATTTTTGCCTTTCGTGACGGTCTTATGTCTGACAGAATAAGCGCCTGTTTAGGGCTTGAATTGAGTCAGTTTGCCTTGAAATGGACCTTATTGGTAGTTTAGGTCGCTTTGAGGTGTGATAAAATTACGTTGCCTTGTTGTGGTCGTATTTTAAAAATTTGACCGGTTTGCGCTGAAATTGGCGTAGGAATTGCCTTTTTTGAGTGGTAGAAAAATACCCCGTCGCACCGGGAACGTATTTTGGTTTGTTGGCCGACCTTGTACGGGTCTTGGGTTCCCGTTTTTGTGTTGTGGTTGTTTTGACATCGTCTTTTGCTTGAAAAGAAGGGCGAGTCATTTTTTGTGCGTTTTTTTGTAAATTGTTTTTGTTTGGTTGGGTTTGGGTGGGATTGCCCTTGTTCTGCTTTGTAGGTGTTTTTTTTTTTTATTTGTCCATTTTACGTCGTCGTAATGCCGTAATTTCGGCTGATGTCCTTTGTTTGCAGGAGAGTGTTCGGGACCTACTATGTCTCTTGCTGCGACTTTAGAGGACCTGTTTGGGACAGGGCCGGTTAGTACTCCAGTTAGTGCCCCTGCCGTGACAGTGGAGGACGCTTCTGAGGAGGAGGGGCCCTCCGAGGAGACTGTTAGGGCCGCTGAGGTCCGTGAGAAGCCCGTTGTTGGGGCTGCTAGCGTTCAGAGAGCTCAGACTTGGTCTGAGGTTGGTCCTCCCGGGAGGAGGGTTACTAGGAGGAGACGAGCTCCTCGACCGACCAGACGGACTTTACAGAATGTCGCCAGGATCATTGAGATGCCGTCTATCCGTCACGTCGAGTCTCGTGGGCCGAAGAGGCGGAAAGTGTAGACGGTTGAGGACGACGCTCACGTCGCGGGTTGGGACGTTAGACGGGTTACAGCCCTGCAGGGGCTGAACCTGCGGGCGGTGCCTGCTTGGGCCGAGGGTTTCGACGGTAGCCAGTTGCTGCTTCGACTGGACAGGCACATCTCCTACCGTGCACATGAGGGCTTGGTAAGTCGTGTCACCTGGTTTAACTTTCGTCACTTTTTGAAGTATCAGACCTGAATAGGTGTTCTGACGTTGTCTATTTTTCATTTCAGAAGATCGGCACCATGAGGACTTTCTCGGGCTTCACTACCTGCCTGGGCTTTTACGACGTTCTCCGAGCCGGTACGAGGGCGTTGATAGAGAAGTCGGCCTTTGGGCCGTTGGTGGCCGCTTGGCGGGACATTCACAGGTCTTCGATTAGGTCAAACCTGTGTCTGATCCGTGCCATATTGGATCGGTACTGGAATACGACGTCGTCGTTCCACATGGAGTTCGGGGAGGTCGGCGTGACCTTAGAGGATTTTACCATGATATCCGGCCTCCCTTGTGGCGAGACGTCTGTTGAGTTCACATAGACACCGGAGAGGGTGTCTTCTCCTGCGGTTACTCATCTGATCGGTACTGTTTTGCCTGAGCCTTCTGACGTTACTCCGTACCTGATCGCGAGCTCGTACGTGAGAGACCACTTCAGAGAGAGAGCGGTGGATTATGCTCCGGCGCCGTTGGCGAGTCCAGAGGCTGAGGCTAGAGCTGATGCGCATGAGGCGCGGTTGTGGTTGTGGTACTTCTTGGGTGCCACGTACTTTGGTGACAAGGGTGAGTGCTTGTCGACCAAGGTACTTCCTCTCCTCGCTGACCTTGACACTTTGGGTCAGTTTGACTGGGTCACGCCGACTTTGGCGAGTTTTACTCGGTATATGCACGCAGCAGTGCGTCCGGAGGCAGTGGGGGATGGTAGTGCCCCTCCTTTGGTTGGTCCCGGCCTCATCTTGGAGGTACGAGCGTTTTTTTTTGTAGTTTTGAGTTTGATTTTGATTTTGATTTTGATTTTGGCAATTCTTTGGAAAGCCTGGCTGATTTGTGTTTGCTGTGTTTTGTTACAGGCTTGGTTGTACGCTTACTTCGTCCCTCTGCGTCCGGGGACTACGGGCGGTGTCTCTTCGACTTACCCTGCTGTGAGGGCTTGGACGGTGGCTCGGAAGAAGTCGATTAAGTCGACTTACGAGGACTGCAGGCGTCGTGTGAACGCCCTTCGGGTTGCTGATGTGAGTTGTCGTTCCTTACTCCTTCTTCTTTATAGAAATAGATAGAGATAGGATGACTAGGTAGCTTAGGAAGCCCCTAGTCGGTTGAGTAGCTTTGTCTTGAATGCAATTTGTCCGGTGGCCTGGGGAGCACTACACAGAGGTGCCGGCCGCTGTCAGGGAGCGTCTGCGGCCTCGCAGCTCCCAACGTTTGTACCTGGAGACGGCGATCGAGCCGGTTTGGTACCTGGGCGGGTGTTTAGCTCGTCAGCGCTTTACTGAGACTTTCGTGGTACCGGTCGACCCGCCTAGGGTGTTGTTCCAGGAGTCGACTCCCGACGAGGTAGAGGAGCACCTTCACGGTCAGGGAGGTGAGGAGCTGTTGCTGCGGGAGGTCGACTACGACACCTTCTGGTTGTTGAGGCTTGCCTGGTACCCGATCGAGGTATGTTTTCCTCTGTTCTTTCGTTTTCATTGCCTCTTTGATAGGAGGGTTTGTTACCTTTGATGTGGACCCAAATTGCAGGGAGCCGACATGCTGATGAAGACTCAGCCCCCAGTTTTCCCGGCGGAGACCACCTTTTAGGGGCCGGGTGGCGAGGAGCTACAGCTGCACTTGCCAGAGTCTGCGGTTGCTGAGGTGACCGACGTTGGCATGAAGTGGAGGTTGGTCCTTCTGAGGGTGAGTTCTTGACCTGAACATTTTTCCTCATTTACGTTTTACCTTGCATTGTACTGAAGAACCTTCTTGGCTGTAGGTGACAACCGCTAGTGATGAGAGTGTCGTTGGGGCTCTCAATCAAACACATTTATAATTCTCAACAAACAACTAGTTAGTGGTTAAGTCGAGGTCGATCCATGGGACGGTGTGCTTTGGGTTTTAAGTCTATCTATCTTAATTTATGCTAGTGTCACAATTGATTTAGGTTTGTAGTTGAGTTCTAGACTAATAAAAGCAATAAAGTAAATAGAGGTATAAACAAGTAATAAAGAGTACTAGGATGTCATGGGGTCATAGGGGATTCATGGTGTGGATCATACAAACATGTTTACAAAGTTGCAAGCAATTAATGTTGTAGAGGAACCGAGTTGGTTTAAATCTTACGGTTCTTAGGAAGAGTTGGGTCCCGGAGCCGAATCGATTAGATTTTACAACACCTACAAGTCGACTTAATTTCCTCCTAATCACTTCTATGCATGATCTAACAAGACTCGAGTTGGTTTATATCTTACAAGTCAAGTTAAGTAGATAAGAGATGGGTAACAATGCAAGGATTCATAGGCTTAGCATTTCATCAAACATAACATGTGCATAGGTTGACATCACAATAAGCAAGCAATTTAATTGTGAAAACATATCAGATTAAGCATGATTAATCCCCTTGTTGGTTTCCCCTAATTACCCACTAACCCTAGCTAAAGAAACTACTCACTCATTATCATGAGAAACATGTCATTAATGGTGTCAATCGTCACAACAAGGCAAAACATGTTGAACAAGTAAGAAATATTAACAATAATTAAAACAAGGATTAAGAGAATTATACCTATAGAGATTCCAAAATAATAAAGCAAAGAATAAAAGAAGAGAACTTGATTTATTGATGAAGAGTTGTCAATTCTCCAATAATAACCCAATAATCTTCAATTAATCAAAAGTAATAGACTAGAACAATAATCACATTGTTTATACCGCATCAATCAAGATAAAGCCACATAGTCATTAACATAAAGAAGGAAAAGGAGATTAGAATTATCATACTATGCGGTCTTCAATATCCTCATGTCTCGGATGTGGCACAGTTGATCAATGTGAAAATGGATGGACAAACACAATATATACAAGATATACAATTTTAAACTATAAAGGAATGAACATGTTTTTGTATTTTTCAATTTTTCAAATTTTTATGGTTTTTAATTTTTTTTGAAATAAAAAGACATGTTTTTGTATTTTTCAAAATTTGTCAATTTTTATGCATTTTTGGAATATAAATTCCCATCCCCCACTTTATTTTGACATTACCCTCAATGTACATATAGAAGTAGGAATGAAAAAGAAAGTACATGTTTTTTTGGATTTTTGAATAAATGCAGTGATATGAATGAATGCATGCTCTAACTAAATGCAATTCTATATGATATATATATAAAAAATGAATGCAATCTACACTATACTAGATGATGCATGTTCTCACCTATGATCAAACTTCCCCAAACCGATTTAAACACTATTTCTAGTGTAGAAATGAATAGGTTTGGTCATTAGTGATTATGCATGAATTCTATTCTATATGTAACTAACTACATGAATCATGTGAGATATAATACAATGCAAACTATACTACATGAACTAACTAATGTAAATTCAATATGAAATGTTATACAAATGCAAGTGAAGCGTAAACTAAATGCAAGGTAATTTAAAATGCAATGCGACTATACATAAGAGATAGGCAGAGAAGAGTAGCATACAATTGGAGATGGTGTGGTAGGCATCTCTCACTCGTCATCATCACCATCATCGCGGTATCTATACCCGCTAGAACCTCCTTGGTCATATCCTCCTCCTTGACCATAGTATTCCCCACCTTGACCACCAAAGTTCCCGTCTTGGTTCCCTTGATTAGGGAACAAAAGGTGCGGTTGAGCCCAAGATGGATGAGGGCCATTAGGGTCGATAGACCCTTGTTGTGCCATTTGGTAGTATTGAGGATAAAGGGCCAAATAGTTGTCGACCCTCCCATCGTATACTCCAAGATCAACCTTCTTTATAAGCTCCATCACATTATTCATATTCGGAGCATTGGGGACTTGCGGTGTGAATGTCACATGAGTAGTGGGGTATGGTGGGATGGGTACATAAGATGGTGGGGCATTACCTCTGACCGGCATCCCACGAGGTTGTTGAGGTTGGCGGGGTGCTTCTTCTCTTTGAGGCGGGTTGGGGTAGATCTCAATGTCGAGGAGGTAGCTCGGAGTAGGTGAGTACCGTCTCAACCTCGGGTCGGTAGCGGGTACATTCCACCCCGTAAGAACAATAGAGGAACACCCTTTTGTAAACCATTCCACACTCCCGGTTTGAGTGTAGGTACACCACCGGTGGTGGTTGAAGACTGCATCCTCATCAATTAAGGTGCTACCCTCAAGTCTCACATAAGCCCCATGAATGTTAAATCCGGGATGAAGATCATTAGCCAACATTGTAATTAGACCTCCCATCACGAAGGTCTTGATTTGGGAGCTCCCTTGAGCAAAGTCGAAGAACCTTGTGAGCATCTCAAGGGGGGTGTTGAAGCTATAGGGCCTTGTCCCCCGAACATTTAGATAGGACTCTAGAAAGGTCAAATCAAGGAGAGTGCACCTATCTTTCTCAAATCTTCCATTAATAGTGCCGGCAATGAAGCATTCGGTGATTCGAATCACCGGATGTTGAATTGCGAAGGTATAGCATTTTTCAAATGTATGAAGTCCCTCCCGGAAATAGCCCTCCAAACTTGGTCCACATCAAAGTCGGCGGGTTTGTCGGTGTTTTCCGTTGGCACAACAAGACCAAAAATACTTGCAAATTGGTTGAGGGTTAGTCTATGGTCGTGATTGCACAATCGGAATTCCATGCAAACGGTTCATGGCATGTTTGTGACGATGCGGAGGCTACTCAAGAATTCCAGGGTAAGGCTAAGGTAGGTGTCTTCGTGGGCATAGAATAGTTTTCCAAGCCCCAAACCATCAAAGAACATTTCTGTATGGTACCTTATACCTAGGACCTCTACCACTTTGGTATCAATGAATTGAGTTGGCTCAAAATGCTTACCTAGCAATGTGACGAACTTATTGCGGTGCTCATTGGATGTGAAGATCACCTCCGGAAAGTATTCAAGTTACTCCACCCCTCTGATCATCACAATGCGATTGCCTCTTGGCGGCATCCCTCCTTGAGTGGATGAAGAGGAGCCCTTGCGCTTCTTGGTGGCGGACTCGATGAGCTTCTTGGCTTTTCCCTTGAGGTTCATCATTTTTGATTTTGAGAAAGTTAGGGTTTGGTTGATTTTTGTGATGGGGAGTGTTTGGGAGATGGAGATGTGAGATTTAGGTTTTGATAAGGTAAGGAAATGAGGGATGGTGGGGGTGTTTATATAGAAAAGGGGTGTGGGACGAGCGGCTGAGAGTCGGGCTCGGGCGGATTTCACGAGGCTTCAAAGGAATCCGAGCGTCCTGGTTGTCGAGATGAGCGTCTTTCAGAGGGAGTCCGAGCGTCTTGGCAAGAATCCGCTCGGATTCTTTTCCAGTGATTCTGGCTCTTCTGAAGTTGGCTGAGGACGAGCATCTTATATATGAGACGAGCGTTTTATGCAGGACGGGCGTCTTACTGAGAATCCGCTCGGATTCTTGTCCAGTGTAAAAATCTTTTCATGCTGCTACTTAGGACGAGCGTCCTTCCTCGAGTACGAGCGTCTTCATTAGGACGAGCGTCTCGTCTAGTAATCCGCTCGGATTTCAAGTCAGGACCAAGCAGTACCCAGGAAGAGGCTGAGGACGAGCGGCTTGCCCTTGGGACGAGTGTCCCGTGCCGTTTTTCTAACTTCTTCATTCTTTTCTTTCAAAGATTATACCCTTGCACCCTTTTGGTATTCCTCCTTATCTTTTTCTGAAGTTATGCTCAATAAATGGGTAAGAAAACCCTCTCTCACTACTCTCATGCAAGAAATTGTAAGAAAAGTGCGAAAATGTACAATATTATATAATGCAATTGAAGGAAATGTAGATCTATATACATACTAACATACTCATATATGTTAAAATTAATTTGTCATAAAATTAAATGTGGATTTTATGCATGCAAACATTAATAAAATAAGATAAGAAAACATTTTCTCACCATAAAGATTTCGGTCATAATGGGCACTAACAAGATCTCCTTCTTGTTAGTTCTTGAGCTTTCCATTAATGGATGAACATTCTTGACTTCAAATTAGAAGCCCTCCAATTAGTAGCACCCAAGACAATCCCTTAAACCCACAAATAAACATGTACTAGATGTTTGTATTGTAGTTTACCTTAAAATCTATTACTAATACTCATATACTACTTCTAGTAATCTTAGTAATTTATATGAACAATTTAGATTATAATCTCATCTTTTTGATGAAAATAAAAGAGAGAGAAGAGAGGATACATGAACATTTGCATGTAGATAGAATGGTTGTGTAAGAATAATCATATAAAAGAACTAAAACTCCTCTTTAGGAGTAGTAGAGTGAAGCCCACTCAAGGCCAAAGGAGAGCATCTTGCTTTCCTTTTTGTCTTACCAATATTGTAGGTGTAAGGCTATGCAATAATAGGTATGATTATAATAATTTTAGGCATTAAAATAATACACCCACTATCCTCCACTATCTACAATATTTCGGTCCATATGTAAAATGGACTACCATTTTATTTTGTCAATTTGTCACTTGTCACACAATATGTCACATGTTATATGATACATGTTATTAATTAATTTAATGCATATTTATCACATAAATACCATTTTATGAATTAATTAAATTATATACAACAAATTGACTAGTGATACTTGATCACATAAATAAAATGGGTCATACAGTTATAATTCACAACATCTTGTAATTATAATTAACCATTCATTCTTATCTTTATTGTTTCTCAAACAATAAATAATTTTAGCAACAAAGCATTTTATTACTAAAATAAATCTTATTTAATCCCATTACAATAAGATATCAATATTCTCTTTCTCACAAATCGAATTGTTCAATTTTAAGGAATTAATTAATCAGATCGGTATACAACTAATTAACCTTTTCAATTAAGGGAATCGTCCTTTAGGTGTGACCTCAAGGGATCAACTGATCACCACCGTCGCACGACAGTAATGTCAAACTCTAGCCAGCCAATCATTACCGATATGTGTGGACCAGTTGACTATATATATGTAATGTATCATCCCTTCCGTATTCTTGAAATGAGATTTAATAATGATATTTAAATCATGTGATCGCACTATTGTTGAGGACACATTTCCCAACAATCTCCCACTTGTCCTCGACAAGTGTGCGTCACTAATTCTCTTGTCCTATTACTATCTCCCACTCAATGCAAGGTGTCTTTCAGGTCGTACTTGCAAGTGATCATATCGAGAGTGGTTTCCTCGATCCGGAGAATAAGCGATTGACCGGATTTATCCACTCGGATACCTTCCGAGCGTGGCCACGCATTTCGATTCATTACTCCTCGAGTGGCCCTGAGATATTGTTTTAACCCTGACAAGGGGATGGACAATTCCTATCACACTCATTCCCTTCGACTAGCCACAGCCATCATAACCCAAAATATGCCCATTTGACCCCATTTACGAAGGTCGTAGTAACACAAATCAAAGTTAATCGAAAACTGTGCCATCTTAGGTGAACAGTCTTTAGTCAAAAGAATCGACTCATTAGAATACTATAGTAGCTCTCGCCACGACCAGGCTTTATAAATTTGCCAGAACTCTATAAGCGGTCACTGCCCGACAAAGTGTTCCTAACAGTCTGCCTATGTGATCGACTAGTCATCTCACATGACTCTATGGCACTTGAACTTGCCATCAATCGCATCACACTCTAGTCACTTCGAGACGTCACCTCATACAAGTGACTATGGGCGAATACAATGTTAATCCGTGTTCACTTTAACGGGTTCAATTGTCTCCACAACCCGTTTGGATGTAACAAAGTATAATAAAAGAGTTTTAAAATAAAAACTCGAACGACAAATGTGATTATCACATATGAATAGTCAATGCCTGATTACTATTTCATATTCTATAATCTAATTTGATCTTGTACGTAGTTGTTCATTTCAATTCAATTGAAATGACATGACTCATCATGTTTAGCCTTTGAGAAGGCTTTGGTTAGTAGGTTTTATCAACTTCTTGTACCTTACTCAACCTTACTACATACTCGTTTTCCTTTTGTAATGTACACATTTGCATTACAAAACTTTCTGAGTACGTGTCGAGATCCAATCAAGACATAGGCCCTCTAGCCTAAGAATAGCTCCCACTGTTTTTTCACGGTGTGCGGGACTTATCCTCTTGCACATCTCATGATCGCAAGTGTACTAAATTTCCGTTATAAATATCTCTCATTGTTCTTTATTGCCTAGAACGATTCTAGAAAATCTACTTCTTAATTAACATTGCCACAATGGTATCTTAACCATCCTAATGTGTTTTGATTATGGTTTTGTCGGAAACCATGCGCAATCTCAATTGTCAATTGTCACTTGTGTAACACCCTTACACAATATTGCATCATAAACACTTTGCTTTACTTCCTTAATGCTTCTGCAAGCACTTAAGGGTAATCTTTATACCTTACTTGGTAAAGATTATTTAGATTCGATTTTTGAAAACAATTCATCATACTCAAAGCATATGAAGTGTTATACATCATTTCTTTTTATTTGATTCTGCAGCGGAAGCAAATGAAATCAATCAAATATGTTCAATTTAATTGAACTAGTCATGAATCTTATCAACATAAGACTTCTTATTGACGCTAATATCACGTGGATTTATCTTCATAAATCCGTATATTAAAGATGTATTATAATACTCCAAAAGTCTTAAATCATTGGCAATGATCAATATGTCATCCACATATCGGACTAATTAAAAATTTCGTAACTCCCACTAAACTTCATGTATAAACACAACTTCTCGACTTATCGAGAAATGTTTTATCACATGATCAAAATGTTGATTCCAACTCATTGATGTCCTACTTAAGATCCTCTCTTAAGTTTCACATTATCTTAGGATTGCAAGAATCTATAAAACTCAAGACATGTATTGAATACATTCCTTCTATTGAAGAAGTGAGTTTTAGATTCACTCGCTATGTATTTCATAATAATGAAACACAATCCCTAAGAAGATCCAAATAGACTTAAGCATTTCAATTAGTGCAAAAACCCTTTGCAACCAATATTGCTTTGAAATATTAGTGCAACACCCTTTGTCACTAATCAAGCCTTTTATTTCGGATTCTCATGGCTCTAAGCCTTGTATTGAGTTGTGACTTAAACATTCTTATGTAAGTCATATGTTCATTACTTTCTAGAAGTAATCAACTTGAATCAAACAATTTCTTTTGTAAGTTATAAGCTCTTTACTTTCTTAAAAGTAGCATGAATTCATCATTTTTAACAAGTGACGAATTTAACCTCCTAGGTTTTGAAGAAACAATGTCTTACACAAAACGTCTCATGTAGCCAAGAAAGACCAGTTTACAAGAAAGACCAGTTTCTTGCGACATAAAATCTTTGACATAAAATCTTTGTGGTATTCTTTGTGGCTCTTGAATAATTTCTCCCACTCTGTCTTCTAAAAATAAACTTGTATTTTAGAAAAGACGACTTCACGAGCCACAAACCCGTCGTACTCGTGATAATTGAAAGGGAAAAATGAGCATTTGTTTCTTGTGAAAACTTACAAATATGGTACCCTTACCATTTCATATCTCATATGATTCGATTTAGTGGAAAAATAATTTAGACAAAAATGATAAAATCCCCAAAAGGATCAAGTAACTCAAAGTAACTTGATTGAAATCCAAACCATATCGAATAGCGTTTGATTTCTTATCCAATCATACATTATTTCATAATGCGTGCTAAGAGAGATTAACTTGTGATTCTATATCACATTTCCTTTGGCTTATATCAAAGTCTTCACTTTGATAATCCCATCACGATTAAATCGTGATTCCTTGAACTCTTGAACTTCTTCAAAGATTTTTCTATTTACCTTATTAAGTGAACACATTAGCGTCAACTTAAATCGTTGGTAAAAGAGAATGATCAACCTATTATGGATCAATGATTTATAACCTCGATGTCCTTTTCAACCAAAAAGGCACGAGACTTCTTGCTTTGAATACAAGATACGCATATACCATTAACAATCTAATGGTTTCAAGAGTACTCGTTAACTCTTTGCGTTCATCATTCCAAAATATTAAGGTTTAATCTTGGGTTACCAATTTGAGTCTTGCATCATCTTCATGATATATTATTCTAGTTTGGTTTAGAATATTATCACCTTGATAATGGGCTAGCCATATATCAAATCGTGGTGTAAAGGGTCACAAAAGTGAAACTTCTTTTGTATCTTTAACAAATTGTATTCTTATTTAGAGTTTATGTACTTAATAGTCACAATTTAGTACAACTCCAAACCCGAAAACTAGATTTAGTGCACAATGACTCTATCTCTTGACTTCATTGTTGCTAGTCGTCATATTCTAATCATCCTATGTATCAAACATAATGATGAAAACCACCACCGGTTTCTAATATTATTAAGTAGTACTAGCAAAATTTATGTCAATCATATAAACATTTAAAGAAGAAGATCCCATTAGATGTCCCACAACTAACTTGTTGATTCTTCAATAATTTGGGGTAGTTTCCTTTCTCGTGTCCAACATTTAAGACAATGGAAACTTTATCGGCCGGGATTGATAGGCTTAGTATCGTCATTCTCAACAACTTTACCTTTAACATTATCTTGTATCAATTCCATCATAATCCTTACTTCTTGAACCTCGTCCTCATCTTAACGGTTTAAGAGAATGCTCCCACTTAATTCAATGAGTCTTTGCTTTGAGAAGCAAAATTGAACTCATGAAGATTCACTCTTCATTTGTTCGTTTTAGTCTTAAAACTTTCATTGAAGTGGTTGCGTTATTTTGGTCAATTACGAATTCTTGACAAAACTAATTACCAAAAACAGTTTATCGCTTCAAGGTACTTAATTCATTTAAGTACATGAAAAATAATCCATTGTAAGTAGACGTGTTAGTCAAGAATCAAAAACCTGTTTGATAATGAATAACTTTAATCTATACTCTTTACAAGAGATCCTTAGCAATGGTTTGTTTGAGGTTTTAGAAGCAATTCAAATTTTTGTCTTTAGTTACGATGTTTTAATGGAGATTTGTATCAAAATCGAAATGATATCGTATATGAATTGTGGTAAAGAAATAGAACAATATGATAACGGAATAATGGAAAACTTGACATTTATCGTTTTGTTAATACTTGTAAATAACAAGTAAAGCATTTACATAGTGACCTCTACCCAACTATGATAAATGATTCCAAGACCCAAATTCATATTAACTTGGGCACGGTATGGCCGATGAAACCCTTATCAATATAACTCGGTGGAGTAACGCTTTAATCGATTCTACTTTTAGAACTCTTGGTCGATAAAATTACTCTAATATTTATCTATAGCCCGGAACACATGCAACTACGGTCGCGAATACTTCCGTTGAGCTCAATCCAAATTTCGAATAAATGTGTCCATGATCCAAATCCACATCAACTTGGGCACGGTATGGCCGATGAAACCCTCATCAACATGAATTTGGTGGATTTGACATTTATCACCCACTTCCCCTACGTAACAAGGTTTGTACCCCGGTAGGGCCGAGTGCACTCCCTCACGAAATAGGTTTTCATGGTTTCTACTATTTGGTAAGGCTATGTCTCAATTAATTGTTTTAGCGAGAGGTCATGTCAATTTATTATCTATCACGTTTTAAGTGAACTAAAGCGGTGAACTACGATAATTCGAATTGACACGGTCGATAAACTCGATAAAATAAGACAATGCATGTTTAGTTATGGCGATTTAGCGATGCATGTGACATAAAATAAAATGCAAGCATAAAATAAATAAATCCTAGTATGGCCTTTCCTAAAAATAGAAAAACTATTTAACTATTACATATTCGGAAACCAACTCCATTGGTCCCTTGAACTTCGGTTGTGGCACGCATCTCGAGGTAACACCGTCTCTATGTATCGCCATTCTTGAAGTAATCCATCTTTTGGAACTCCGGAATGAATAAAATTACATAATAAATTACATAATTTCCTATTATACATTTGTAACTAAAATAAAATAAATCTATTAAATATTACAAAACGGTGATACGAGATCACAATAAAAATTACAACCGAATCGATATTCCCATACATTTCGGGAAATACCAATTAAAATCTAAGGCCATACTAAGTAAAATTACATAATTCAAAATTACATAAATTAAAATTATGACAATCATAAAGGAAAAATGCAGCATTATAATATGTATGAACATGCTCAATTTTTATGCTAAATCGCCTTTTAAATAGCCAATATCGTATATTACTCGGTTTTTACGGATTTGCGTGATTTCAACATTTTATAATCACAAAAATGCATAAACTCATATTTATGCATAAGTTAATTACCCTAACCTCTTAGGACTCAAAATATAGTCTTCACTAATAATTTGACCATAATTAACCTTTATTTACAAAATTGTTCATAAATGGACCAAAAATTACAAAAATAAGCTATTAAACTTCAAATAAATCCAAAAATTTCAAATAAATTCAAAATTTGAAATTTAAATTCATGAACATTCTGGAAAAATTCCATGACACTCATAATGTTCAAAATCTTAGGTTAAAAATTTGAAATGTTTAGGAAAAACAATGTTGCGGTTTATCGATTTATAATAAAATAATCATAAAAACATGGAAAAATTATTTTCACTAACTTTTCAATTTTAGATCTGAAAAATATAATAAAATGCAACATTAGACGTTTTTCCTAAGTCATAGATTATGTTTTATTAATTTTCACTAATAATGTCACTATTTATGCTATTTTTCTTCAAAAATTCATAAATCATGCTAAAAGACTTCTTTATAGCCAATTATTTTACACACATCTTGTAAAATTGCATGTGACAACATATTAATTTTCTATGACCAGATTCGAAATTTAACTCATATTAACCTATTTTTCTCTTAAATCCGAATTTAATAATGAAAAATTCATTTTTCGAGCATAACAAGTGCAAAAATTATGAAAATTTACAGGTTATCTCAAAATAATATATGTAACAACATATCCAAAAACCAAGTGAAAATTCGAAGTATAGCTAATTTTCGACCAAAAATGACATTTTTACTCATAAAATCACATTTAAATGTCATTATTATTAAATATGAACAATAAAAATCCGAAAAATTAACCAAAATATCCTAAAACACTTTAGGACCAGAAATATTAACATGCATGTAATTATTTCGTGATATATCATAATAACACAAATTTTACAAGTTTTATTTTGTTATTCATATAACTCGGAAAAACTTTTAACCAATTTGCATGCAAACAACCGTGGCTCTTGATACCGATTGAAGGAAATGTAGATCTATATACATACTAACATACTCATATATGTTAAAATTAATTTGTCATAAAATTAAATGTGGATTTTATGCATGCAAACATTAATAAAATAAGATAAGAAAACATTTTCTCACCATAAAGATTTCGGTCATAATGGGCACTAACAAGATCTCCTTCTTGTTAGTTCTTGAGCTTTCCATTAATGGATGAACATTCTTGACTTCAAATTAGAAGCCCTCCAATTAGTAGCACCCAAGACAATCCCTTAAACCCACAAATAAACATGTACTAGATGTTTGTATTGTAGTTTACCTTAAAATCTATTACTAATACTCATATACTACTTCTAGTAATCTTAGTAATTTATATGAACAATTTAGATTATAATCTCATCTTTTTGATGAAAATAAAAGAGAGAGAAGAGAGGATACATGAACATTTGCATGTAGATAGAATGGTTGTGTAAGAATAATCATATAAAAGAACTAAAACTCCTCTTTAGGAGTAGTAGAGCCGGCCCACTCAAGGCCAAAGGAGAGCATCTTGCTTTCCCTTTTTGTCTTACCAATATTGTAGGTGTAAGGCTATGCAATAATAGGTATGATTATAATAATTTTAGGCATTAAAATAATACACCCACTATCCTCCACTATCTACAATATTTCGGTCCATATGTAAAATGGACTACCATTTTATTTTGTCAATTTGTCACTTGTCACACAATATGTCACATGTTATATGATACATGTTATTAATTAATTTAATGCATATTTATCACATAAATACCATTTTATGAATTAATTAAATTATATACAACAAATTGACTAGTGATACTTGATCACATAAATAAAATGGGTCATACAGTTATAATTCACAACTTCTTGTAATTATAATTAACCATTCATTCTTATCTTTATTGTTTCTCAAACAGTAAATAATTTTAGCAACAAAGCATTTTATTACTAAAATAAATCTTATTTAATCCCATTACAATAAGATATCAATATTCTCTTTCTCACAAATCGAATTGTTCAATTTTAAGGAATTAATTAATCTGTATCGGTATACAACTAATTAACCTTTTCAATTAAGGGAATCGTCCTTTAGGTGTGACCTCAAGGGATCAACTGATCACCACCGTCGCACGACAGTAATGTCAAACTCTAGCCAGCCAATCATTACCGATATGTGTGGACCAGTTGACTATATATATGTAATGTATCATCCCTTCCGTATTCTTGAAATGAGATTTAATAATGATGACTAAATCATGTGATCGCACTATTGTTGAGGACACATTTCCCAACAGCAATGGTTTAAGAAATATCTTACAAATGGTGGTTTAAGATAGGACTCCACCTAACTAATTCAAATTGTCGAAATTCTTTGTCCATTGAACTCAAGGCTCTTAGAAGGAGATCCAAAGCTTGCGAACAAGCCTTAAATAAGCATAAGTATGGTTTGCTTAACTTCAAAACAAAGCTGCGCCAACGGAATTTGTCATTCATTTTCTTTTTCATCTCTCTTTTGGCACTTGAGTATTTGCGATGCTTCAAACCAACAAGCCCATAATTCTTGTCAACATAAGGTATGAAGTATGGTTCACATTTGTCCGGAGACTTCCACTTACCACCTTCCTCTTCAATTTTGGTGATGATGATAGCATTTTGATTTATCAATCCTTCCAAAGTAGAAGGAGAATTCTCATTACATTGATGATCGGGTTCTTTAGAAGTTGAAATTGTGGATGCAAATTTCCACAAGTAGCTTCATGTGCAAGTTTCTTCTTGAGCTTTTCCACCAAGTACCCTTTGTATGATGTTTTGACTTTTTGAAGGAGATCCACCATATCGTCTTCAACAATCATAGGTTCCATAGTGGGTGTAAAGTAGTCTTCATAGGCAATAGGGAAGAGGCATTCTTCTTCTTCATGATAAGATATCTCAAATTTCTCAAGGATAGGCTCCTCGAGTAGATTGATCTCACAAACTTCCTCTTCCTTGTCCCATGAGCTCTTGCAAAACACGATCTTATTGTCATGGCTATCTTCATAAGAATCATAAATGGGGGCTTCATTTAATTCTTTCTTCAACACCTCAATGTTCACATAAAAAGACACACCCTCATACTCACAAAGGCTAAAAGTATTTGGCTTACTCAACCTCATGTCTTCTTCATTTAATACAACACTTTCATACTAAGAAGAGCTCAAAAGGATTGGCTCTTCCCACTTTTCGTCTTCCATATCAAAGGTCGCTACTTCAAACTCGCATTCATGATCAATGTCTAAGGAATGGTGGGGAATGGTTGCTTGGGCTTCTTTTATCTGGGCAATTTGAATCTCCAATTCCTCACCATGGGTAACAGTGCCTTGAAGAACATTGTCCCTCTTTTGGCTCTCCTCTAGCATTTGTTTGAAGAAGTTTTGTTGATCTCCCATCATTTGGAGAATCATATTTTGAATGGGTTCATTTTCTTGTTGTGAGTGGGTGTGAAGGTGGTTGTATTGTGGCAATTGAAATTGATTATGAAGTGGGTATTGGGTGGACGGTAAAAACGAACCTTGAGGAACAAGTTCCTCATGGTTAAAGCACAAATAAAAATAGACAAACAAGTAAGAACTTAATCACATAACACCGTCCCCGGGAACAGCGCCATTTTGATGAGAGTGTCGTTGGGGCTCTCAATCAAACACATTTATAATTCTCAATAAACAACTAGTTAGTGGTTAAGTCGAGGTCGAGCCATGGGACAGTGTGCTTTGGGTTCTAAGTCTATCTATCTTAATTTATGCTAGTGTCACAATTGATTTGGGTTTGTAGTTGTGCTCTAGACTAATAAAAGCAATAAAGTAAATAGAGGTATAAACAAGTAATAAAGAGTACTAGGATGTCATGGGTCATAGGGGATTCATGGTGTTGATCATACAAACATGTTTACAAAGTTGCAAGCAATTAATGTTGCAGAAGAACCGAGTTGGTTTATATCTTACGGTTCTTAGGAAGAGTTGGGTCCCAGAGCCGAATCGATTAGATTGTACAACACCTACAAGTCGACTTAATTTCCTCCTAATCACTTCTATCCATGATCTAACAAGACTCGAGTTGGTTTACATCTTACAAGTCAAGTTAAGTAGATAAGATATGGGTAAAAATGCAAGGATTCATAGGCTTAGCATTTCATCAAACATAACATGTGCATAGGTTAACATCACAACAAGCAAGCAATTTAGTTGTGAAAACATATTAGATTAAGCATGATTAATCCCCATGTTAGTTTCCCCTAATTACCCAATAACCATAGCTAAGGAAACTACTCACTCATAATCATGAGAAACATGTCATTATTGGTGTCAATCATCACAACAAGGCAAAACATGATGAACAAGTAAGAAAGATTAACAATAATTAAAACAAGGATTAAGAGAGTTATACCTATGGAGATTCCAAAATAATAAAGCAAAGAATAAACAAAGAGAACTTGATTGATTGATGAAGAGTTGTCAATTCTCCAATAATAACCCAATAATCTTCAATTACTCAAAAGTAATAGACTTGAACAATAATTAAGGAAAGATTAATGTGTGATTTGTGGAAAGATTAAAGAGTAATCTATTCTAATCTACTCCTAATCTAAGAGAGCTTCCTACTATCTAATGTAATGTAATGTAATCTCCCCTCCCTTTTTGATTATTACACAATGGAGAATATATAGTGGTGCATCATTAGGTTAAGTAAGGATAAATTAGTAATTAACAATGTTAAGTTCTAAAATAGGGAAATCCAAGTATCCTCAAGAAGATGAGCATATCGTGCTGAAGGTGTCACTGTCCATTCGTACCAAGGAGGGGGACACTCGGATTCTGGGCAGGGGGGACGAGTGGATCAACCATCGGGATGCTCGTATTCTTTGAGGGGGCGACGAGCGTCTTCTTGCTAGGACGCTCGGATTGCCCTTCAGAATGCTTTTTGCTTTTCCTTTCGCATACTTCTTATTCTTGTGTTTTGCTGATCTTGGTTCTTGCCTCTCCTTCTATACTCGTTCACCCAATATCATCGATAACCTTCCAAATATGCACGAGAGACGGGAATTTCCGCCTAATTGTCTTTTTCCTACAAACCATACGAAATGTACTAGGAAAGCAAAATAAGGAGCATTTGACGGACAAAATGGCTATGGTATGTTATAATAGTATGCAAAATAGGTTCAATTAGGGGACTAAATGTGCGCAAATATGAGTCACATCAGCTAGTCACCAGGCTTTATGGCGGATGGCTAACCGCTGGAGGGCGCTTTCTGGTGACCTGGCTGCGAGGAAGGATCGGCTTTCTCAGGTACTTTTTGTGTGTTGTTTTTGTGTATTTTGTGTTGCATTTCACGTTTTTAGATCTTGATGACCTCTATTGTGTTTTGTAGGGTACTGCGGATCCGACGGAGCTTGCTCGGGTCCGTGCTGAGTTGGATACAACCAGGTCGACGATTGAGGCCCAGGGGTTGGGGATCACCCGTCGAGACCAGGAGCTGAGGCATCATGAGGACGTGCTGCGGAGCCGAGATGCGGAGATTGCCTCTCTCAAGGCTCAATTGGTTGCGGCGGAGGAGCTTCACATCGAGATGGAGCACGAGACGCTGGACAGTTCTCCGGAGAGGGAGTCTGAGCAGATGGTAGTGTCTGCCTTGGCTGCGACTCCTCGTGAGACCGGGACTGGTCCGACGGGAGGCGTTGAGTAGTTGTAGTAGCTTGTCCGTGTCTTGGACTCTTGCTTGTATACATTTATATTTTGTTTGAGGCGGTTTGTATATATGTGATTTTGGATTGTGGTTCATTTTGTGATTTTTGGCTTTTTTGTGTTGTGTTTCGGAGGAGCGCTGTCGGCTATCAATTCCCCTTTCGCTTTGCACTAGTTCCTGCATCGTTAGTGTAGAAAACAGAGAACAGGTAGCACATGCACATAAACGTGAACACGTAAAAAACATTTGAAATTGAAATTAACCACGGTGACTCGCAGTTAAAATTGGAATTTGAAATTTGAAATGATTTTTTTGAAAATTTGCGACAAGTCGTCGCGTTTGGACTCCAAAAGGAATTGATTTGAACATTTTTGAGCAACTAACTCGTGTCTTGAGTTAAATTGCATCGAAATTATTGAAATTGATTTGTGACTCGGGAAAAAAAAAATTAAACTCAAACCGTCAGGGATGAATTTTAGAAAAGATTTTTACGAGTGTATTTGATTTGATTTTTTTGTGAGATCAAGACTCGAATTTGTGAGTGCTTGAAATTTTGAGGAAAACTGACGTCGTGGTATCAATTTTCAATATTTTTTTTGCTGGAAAATTGCGAAAAAGCGAAAAAATTTTGGAATTTTGATTGACATGGAAACGATCCGTCGCGGATCGTGGCGACTAGCCGTTCCCCCTTTTAAAAAAGAAAGAAAAATCCGTATGTTTAAAGCTGCGTCATGGAAACTGTGTCGGATTTCGTAAAACGCGAAAATAAGGAAATGTGAGTGCGAGGAAACACAAAATGTCCTCGACCATCCCGAAGAGGCGCGAGCATTCCGGCGGGAGGTTTGAGGTTTCAGGAGAAAACAAAACTTGAAATGGGCAATTCAAGGTGGGAATCCTGAGAACAGGCCCAAAGAGGCGCGAGCTGCTTGGCGATAGGAAGCAACTCGTACTAAGCAATTAAAATCTATCCATACAATTATAGCACACGGCCCAATGCCTTATTATTAGCTAAGCCCAATTTCCGACCTGCTTACTTATTTAATTATTTAATTAACGTCTTATTCACAACTTATTATTAGAAATGCCATCAATTATTTATTTAAATTACATAAATTATTCTCATAAATTATTATTAAATTACGGGGTATTACATTATCGATGTAGCCTCATCATTCAATCTGTTATTAGGAAGGCCATAGATCCATGCAGTATGTGTCATGTCCTCCACCCTACATTGAAAGATCAAGATCCCTTTAAAAGATGGACGCTACACCCATCGTGGTGACCGGAGGAGATGTTACATCCGAAGTGAGTCTCAAAACCGCTAATGATGCTTGTGGTTTTGAATTCTTAAGCACGATCGAATCCAGCCCCGAGTTAGGAAACATGGACCTATACACGGGAAGTCAGATTTGTGAGACATTTCTCAAAACGGGAAAGTACTTCGGTTTTTCTATATACCCCCGAAGGGAGGACACGTTTGTGCTAAAACCGGCAGTCCTAAAAGGAACAACATTTGGGCTTGGATTCGAGCCCATTGAAAAAGATCTTTTGAGAAAGAAGAAGAAATCGATTGAATGCCGAGAAATCGAGATGGAGCCGTACCTATTAACGCTAAATGGGTATTTCATAAGGCTCGGGGAAGATGAACCATGATTGGACTTTCCCGAACCCATTTACGACTGGAAGAATAAAAAGATGGTTCCTGGAATTGAAATATTCCAAGACTGTTACTACATTCCCGAAGACATGCTAGCTGTAAAACCAGGAAAGAACGATTCGACCCCTATAAAAGGTGGGAAAGCATTGGATCTCCTTTTCGGAGAAGAAATAAAGAGGGTAACATCGAGCAAAGACTTGGTTTGCATAATCCTTCGAAGTGACAGGTTCGATCCATCTACCCTCATCACTGATGTAGCTCCTAAAGGGACTATCTCTGGATGGCGGAAAATTGTTAAATGGACCGATAATAGAGGACTTCTTTTCAAGTTGACTACGGGAGAAGGAGAAATGTTTAAGCTGGATGACGGATCTGAGTCTGAGTCTGAGTCTAATAAGAGTCCTAAGTTTGAGTCTAAGGAGTCAGGTGTCGAAGCCACCCCCTCCCAAGTCTTTCCTTTCAATGCACTCCTTTATAATTCTGGTATCCCGGGGCCTGTCCCGAGTACCTCTGTTGTCTTGCCACTATCCTCTGAATAATTGGCTAAAATGTTAGCGCATTTCACGCAATTTTAAATTAATAATAATAAGATGAACCATTTTCCTTACAACTTGTTTTTGAAAATAAGTGTTTTAGTAATGACATTGAGAAGGAGGCCAAAGGCGAACAGGTTGAAGAAGAAGAAGAGGAGGTAGAACCACCTCCACAATTGGTTAAAGGGTTAGAAGAATATGACCAAATCAACTCGTGATGAAGATACCGAATCTATCAATGTGGGAACCACCCAAGAATCATAGGAGCTTAAGATAGGAACTACCTTAGATCCCATAGAGAGACAAGGGTTCATTGACTTGCTAATTGAGTTCAAAGATGTTTTCGCATGGTCTTGCAAAGACATGCCGGGAATTGACAGGGAAATTGCAGAGCACAGAATTCCGATCAAACCAGGGTTCTAACCAGTAAACAGAAGCTACGCAGAATGCGCTCAGAATGGTCTTTAAAGGTTAAGGAAGAAATTGATAAACAGCTCAAAGCCGGGTTTATCAAAGTGTCGGAATATTCGGATTGCGTCGCCATTGTAGTGCCAGTACCGAAAAGAGATGGTAATGTTTGCGTGTGTGTGGACTTTCGGGACGACTTTCCATTACCTCACATCGATATCTTGCTTCATAATACCGCATATTATGCATTACTGTCTTTCATGGATGGATATGCCGGTTACAATCAGATTCAGAAGGCCGAGGAAGACTGCAATAAGACAACGTTTACGTCACAATGGAGAACCTATTTTTACACAGTAATGCCTTTCGGTTTGATAAATGTCGGGGCAACGTACCAGAGAATAGCAACGACGTTGCTAAATGACATGATGCACAAAGATGTTGAAGTTTATGTTGATGACATGATAGTTAAGTCAAAGGAGCGTAGTGGCCATCTTGGGGCGCGACGAAAATTCTTTCAAAGATTGTGAAAGTACAAAATGAGACTGAATCCGCATAAGTGTGCTTTCGGGGTCACCTCTGGCAAACATTTGGTTCATATTGTTAGCCACCATGGTATCGAAGTAGACCTATCAAAGATAAAAGCCGTTATGGAAATGCCCTATCCCGAGACCGAGAAAGAAATTCGTGGTTTCCTGGGAAGAGTTCAATACATTAGCCGTTCCGTCGCAAAGTTGACGATGATTTGTGAGCCGATCTTTAAGAAACTGAAGGTCGGAGAACATGTTATGTTTGATGACCAGTTTTAGGCCGTATTCGATAAAATAAAAGAAGTGTTGTCTTGTTCACCAGTTTTAAGCCCACCGGTAGTCGAGCTGCCATTATCACTGTATCTAACTGTCACGGATACAGCAATGGGGGCTATGTTAGCCCAAACACTTGACAAAGAAGAAAGAGCTATTTACTACATCAGTAAAAAGTTCTTAGACTATGAAGTAAAGTATACACCTCTTGAAAATACGTGTTTGGCCCTAGTCTAGGCAACGAAGAAATTAAGACATTACATGCTTAGCTACAGTGTGAGTGTCTACTCCAAAATGGATCCGACCAAGTACTTGTTTGAAAAACCAGTTCTAAATGGAAGGATGTTAAGATGGACCCTCATGTTATCAGAGTTCGATCTCAAATATGTACCTTTGAAAGTGATTAAAGGAAAGGCGGTCGCTGATTTCCTCGCCGACAACCCAATCGAAGAAACAAAAGTCATTGACACTTGGTCATTTCCCGACGAAAACGTGGTACACGTCGAGAATGACATATGAGATTTGTTTTTCGATGGAGCATCGAACTATATGGGATATGGAGTGGGTATGCTTCTTATCTCGCCAAAAGGTGAACACGTGCTCGTGTCCATCAAGCTGGATTTCAATGTCACAAACGCCGCTGAATATGAAGCACGTTTGTTTCGTTTACGCAGTGCTCTAGACTTGGGTGTGAAGAAATTGTTAGTACATTGAGACTCATCCCTTGTGATCAATCAAGTAGGTGGGTCGTGGAAAATTAAGAGCCAAAGTTTGGCCCCATATCAAACCAGAATCGAAGAATTGGAAAAATACTTCGAGGATATTCGGTATGTTCACCTCCCGAGAGAGGAAAACCAGTTTGCAGATGCATTGTCCAAGTTAGTTGCCTTGATCAACATTCCCGAACATATAGACAGTATGCCAATATGTGTCGAACGAATATCATCACCTGCCTATGTGAATGTAATCGATGATGCCGAGGAAGGTGAAACCGAACCCTGGTACACAACCATTTTGAAATTCAAGGAAATAGGAGAGTATCCTCCCGACCTTGACACGCATGGAAAGCGCGCTCTAAGAATGTTATCCGCCCAATTCATTAAGACCGATGACGGGCAATTGTACAAGAAGACGGGCGAAGGTGTTTTGTTGTGCTGCATCGATAGACCGACAGCTAAAAGAGTTATGGAAGAAGTTCATGACGGTGAATTTGGGCCTCACATAAATGTCCATATGCTAGGCCGTAAGATCATAAGGCTTGGTTATTATTTGACAACGATGGAAACATATTGTTGCAAATATGTCAGGCACTGTCACAACTGTCAGATATTCGCAAATGTACAGGATGCGACACCTTCTATGTTATATACCATGACTTCACCCTGGCCATTTTCAACTTGGGGAATCGACATCATTAGAAAAGTAAACCCATCAGGAACTGGAGGACACTGTTTTATCCTTGTTTCAGTTGACTACTTAACGAAGTGGGTAGAGGCTAAGTCTTACAAAGTGCTAAAAGCAAAGCAAATAGCACAGTTAATTCAGAATGACATCATTTGCCGGTACGGAGTACCACATGAGTTCATCAGCGATCATGGAACTCATTTCCAAGCGGAGACCGCGGTTATACTTGAAAAGTATAAGATTAAACACCATAAGTCATCACCATACCAACCACAGACGAATGGTGCGGTAGAGGCTGCTAATAAAACAGTTACAGTCATTTTGAGAAAGATGAATGACAACTATAGGGAGTGGCCAGAGAAGATACCCTTCGCACTATGGGGGTATAGAACTTCAATTAGAACAGCCACGGGAGCAACCTCGTATTACTCGTTATATGGAATGAAAGTGGTTCAACCAGTTGGGCTGGAAATACCGTCCCTAAGGATCGTACTAGAAAGCTAGTTTCCTGAAGCATATTGGGTTCAAGCAAGATATGATTCACTAGTCATGCTCGATGAGCGGCGTTTGAACGCATTATACCATGTTCAACTCTACTAGAAAAGGATGGAGAGATCTTTCAACAAAAAAGGTCAAACCAAGGGGAATTAGTGAGGGAGATCTGGTTCTTAAGTCGGTTAGAGCTTTTTTACCTATTGACCCGAGGGGTAAGTTTAAACCAAATTGGGCAGGCCCTTATTTGGTAAAGAAGATTTTCTCAGGAGGGATTCTTCTATTAACAAATTTGGATGGGAATGACTTCACAAATCCTACGAATTTGGACCAGCTGAAGAAATACTATCCTTGATGACCTCATTCTCAAATGTTATGAAATAATTTTTGAATTGCAAATGTTTTTAGAATAAGTTGTGAGTTGTTTGTCAATACTGTATGAAATATTTTATGTGAGAACTACGGACTCGGTCTGATTCTGTTGCAAAGCAGATACATAGGCAACTCTTAGTTAAGAGTACAACCGAAACATGTAAAACAAAAATGAAATTTTTGAGGCAGAAATTGGGGATTTCTAATAAATAATAAGTTTTTATTTATTTTAAATTTCGGACGAAGCCCGTTACAATATTCTATTCCGGGCGAAGTCCATCACACACAACTAAAAAGGAAAGCACACAAACAGTAATAGTAATAGTAGATAGTAATGTCGAAGACTACTCTTTGCCACCCTTAGCCGGGCCGCACGCCCCATCACGACGAGACGAAGTCTCACCCATCATCACCCGGGCTTTTTTCTTCGTAGGAATCATCAATTCTTCCCGAGGGCCCAGTCTGTCTTTCACATTAGGTCGAGGACCAAGTCTTTCTGCAAGTGTCAACCCATATTCATTTCTCGGACCTAACCTCTTCCACAAATATGAAACCAAAGAGTTAGTCTCTATTTCAGGCCTCGAAGAAATCGGGGTCGTCCGAGTGAAGAATTCTCGGTTCTTCTCCCCTTTCTTGTGGTATTTGTAAACAATAGCTTCATCCTCGTAAAGTTCCCTCCGGGCCTTGAAAGAAGGCTCAATAGTCCACTGCAAATAAGAGGGTGACACCCAATTAGAAGCAAATGGCTCAGAAATATGTCAAATAGTCCTCCGAGTCCAGGACTCTAACCATGCATTGCACCTCACGAGAATAACTCCTTGGGCTTGGCCGCGAACAGGCTCAATAGCGGGAATCTGTTGCCGACGACCGACCTAAAAAAGAATACGGTATGGGTAGATATGGGTGGACCACTCCAAGCCCAAAAAGAGTGAGATGTCTGGTTCTATCAGTTTCTGGCAAACTAGTAAGTGCAGTAAAGCGAAGCCAAGGTAAAGCTCATCTAACATGTAATCCAACATTGGCAGAAAGCTGCTGTCGCCAAAAAAGCTCTTTCTTCCCAGTAGCAAATTGACAGTGACGACAAGTGAAGCTTCTCACTTCATATGAACCCGGAACATTCGGCGGATCAACCAACTCGAGTCTCTCACATAACCAGATCTGTGAAAAAATGGCCTAGAAAATGATTCAGACTACAGGAAATAATTTCAAAACCCATTGAGAAGAAAGGAGGTGGGCGAAAAAACAAAAAAAAAAACGAGGAAGAAGGAAAAAAAAAACGAGAAAAAATGAAACAAAAAACGAGAAAGAAGAAAGAAAAAAAGAAAAAAAATGCTGCAAAAAGAAAAAGAGAACAGCGATAAGACATATTTGTAGAAGACGGGTTGATCCAGTGTAAGCAAGGTTTGGGTTGGCCTTCCGAGCATCTAACCCAGCATTGATTTCAGCAAGAATGAGCAAGGCTGGGCTCCTATGTTGCTCCATTTGTTCGACGATCCGAATGAACTTCTCTTTACCGTAACAAGTTGGTACCTCAATATGCCCTTCAAAAGCATAAAGATGAAGCATAATCAATCCAAAAGCCCTACGACGAAACATTGCAGGAATCAATGGGTCGTCAGCACGACCATAATTTAGAGCAATGGCGAGTATGTTTACTCATTCCCAATCAACGAAGGCACGTGACATACCTAGGAAATCACAGTATTTGTTAGCCCATCCCCTATGAAAGTCGGGAACAACAGGAGTTATCTCAATTTTCCAACTTCCTAGAATGGAAATTTCTTAAGGAAAGGGACAAATCTCTTCTTCTGGAAAAGCAAAAACATGATGGGTAGGGTCCCAGAATTTTAAGCACTCATCAAGAAAGACGGTTTCTGGCAGGACCTGTCTCTGCGGGACTAGTTTTTTCAATCCCGTATCAACAAATATTTGAGAATCCAATCCTTTGAAATCAGAAACCCAAGATGACATAGTTTTTTTGAAGAGAATTCATGATTAACAAAAATTTTTGTGAAGAAAAGAATAAGAAGTTATGATTTACCTCCTATTATGATCTTCATATAGGAAAAACAAGGAGAGAGTTCCAAGGGTTTTAGGAAAGCCTTTACTTGCCTCCCAAGCAACTCTGCCAAATCTTTGGGGTGTGGGCCTCCGGGTTTCCTTACCACCCTTTATCGCTTGTTGCACCAAAGTTCGTTGTCGCGGGCTTTACTTGTGTTTCGAGGGCCAGAATGGCCAATCTACATTTTTTATCCCCGGCAAGTCCATGCTTGAATTAAAAAACCCGTACGCACTCATGGATTCTTTTATGTTTTACGGGTTATGTCCTGCCCATGTCATTTACGGGCCAATCCCCGAGTCAAAAACTCGAAACAAGTCTACCCATCGTTTTTCCTAGTAGATTTCGAAAATTCAAAATAAAATGTTCCGGGCGAAGCCCATTTTCAAAGTGAACCTTTAGCTCCGGGCGAGGCCCATATTCAAAATGAAATAATCCCGGGCGAAGCCCATTTTCAAAGTGAAACTTTAGGTCCGAGACTGGCCCATATTCGAATGAAATAGTTCCGGGCGAAGCCCATTCTCAAAATGAAATGTCAATCCCGGGCGAACCCATCTTCACATGCAAATCAGGTCAGATACCCAATTTAATGTCTTAGTTCGGACCTCGAGCCTATCCGTGTGAGCTATGATTTCCGAAAGTTTGGGATAGCATTATGTGATTTTCTGTTATGTTATATGTCCAAGTTTAAGCAGGTACGCTTCAGCTAAGCACCCTAAAGTCAGAAACTTTAGACCCAATGCAACTGGGGGCTCTGTCCGATTTCCAGCTCTTGAGACCGCCATAATGATGTAGGGAGAAGTCTCCACCAAGTAAAGTTAACCTGTGTCGAGTTACTAAGATGAAAATATTTCCCAGCGGATTGCAACCAATGATATTACAACAACGCTGCTCAAAGTTGGGCCCCAATGATGAAAACTGTTAACTCTAACGGGTGATATTATGGGAGAAGTATCTCCAACGAATGATAGAAAACCCCTCGGGAAGAACCCGTCCATTTGGGCATAGTTAGAAGAATGCATGCCAGCAGTATTTGGGTCAAGACAGCAGAATGCCAGGACCAATGTTTGCCGAACTACGATGCGGGTTTGATTCCGTCATACGGATACGTAGGCGCCTAAGGATAAGGCTCAATCCACCATATATGCAAGTTTATGGGTCCACGACCAATGATGATGATTTGACGCCACAGAAGTAAGCCAGCAAAGTTTCAGGTATGATCTCTTCTTATGACTGGCGAGCTTACATACGCAAGTCTAATGGACTCTAAACGACCCGCGGAATCCTCAGGTTGAGAGGGACCTGGGGTATACATTGACTTTCGCCTTGTCCAAGCCTCAGTCAAAGTAGGGGCTCTGTAGATACCCATATCCGTCAATATTGGAATTTACAGAAATCCCGACAAAACACCCGATGATCATAGGACACATGTTTACATACACTGCTCGTTAACGGATTTCGTTTTGTGATGCGGGACAAGCGTTATTTGACGGTTTTATAATTTAAATGAAATTTAAATTATTTTGAAATACATGAAATTTATTTCATCGGTTTTCGTATTTTTGAGTTTATTTAAAATTTAATCTTTTAGAATTTATTTGAAAAATAAGTTATTGTTTAAATTTTTTAATTTATTTGAAATAAGATATGTGACGGTTTCATTTTATCACTTTATTTTTTAATTTGAAAAGATAATTTAAAGCGGTTTTAAACGAGCTTTTTCAAACGGTTTTGAGCTCGATTTTAACACGATTTTAAGCTTTACTTTTGAACGGATCTCGACATGAGTTTCGAGGCTAGCTTTGACACCACCCATTCCTCTCAAGGTCCCGGGTTCGAACCCCACTACACTCACCTTTCCCTTCCCCCTTTCCTTCCCCCAAACCCGAAACCCAACTCCCCTTCCCCTGTTTTTCCCGAACCCAGCCCGCAACCCCAAACACCTCCCAAACACCAGGCCACCTATCTCAACACTCAAAACACCACCTGACCCATATCCCAACACCTAACCCATGCCCAAACCCGCCTCAAAACCCAACCAAAAACCCATGCCCAACCCGCACCCGGGCCCCTGTTTTGCCGCGTCAAAACATGGTGCAATCCCGTCCCCTTTTCGATCCCTATCCAACCCAAATTCCCTTCCTTTCTTTCTCTTACTTGTTCCCTAAGTATAGAAGATATTTCAACTTATACTACCAGCTCACAAGATGTTCAAAAAACCGAAACATAATCCCTTCCTTATCACTTTCCATAACCGAAATATCCACTTACCATACTCCATATTTCATCCAACTCCCTTTCCCTTCCACAAGCCAACCCTAAACAAGAGAAATGAACTAACCCTAGCTCTCCATCCCCGTTTCTTATATAAACTAACACCACACACCATAAAATAGGACAAAAAAAGAGACCAAAACACAACACTCAAACACGGGTCAAAACCATAGCAAAATACCATCAATTTCACGTAAGAAAGCTACCGTAAACTCCTCTAATACCCCGAAACAAAAAGTTCATACAAAGGATTAGACAAGCATTAGAGCTTCGATTTGCTCTCTTGTTTGTGTTCTTCCGCGTTTTGGACAGCCACTGTTCACGTCCAATTCCCGTTGTTTTAAATCTGTTTTTACCTCTGTTTTTTGCTAAAGTTTGAATATTTGTAGTCTAAGGATTCCAGAACATCTTTCTAATTCATATTTAAGCAAGAAACGAAGTCACAATTGCTGTTTGAAAATCGATGTACGAAGTACAACAAAACCGTGTTTTCTAAACTCGTGTGAACTGCACATGTTCTCACTCGTTTTTCAAATTGCATTTTGCTTCTGATTTTTTCTAAAGTTCGTATCTTTGGAGTCTCAGGATTCCAGAACGTCTTTCAAATTAAGATTTGAGTAAGAAACGAAGTAACAATCTTCGTTTGAAAATCCTGCACGAAGTGCCTTTTACGCGAGAAAAATTGTTTTGTTTTTCGAAATTATTTTCGTTAAATTGTTTCGATTTTTGTTTTAAGATCGTCAAAGATGCGCCTTCCAAGAAAAACTTGCATACGGGAGCCCGAGTGGTGTCCAAGTCTACATGTATGTTGAGGCTGCACAAAATCACGTCTCCTTCTCTCCTTTTCGCTCGTGTAGGTCACGACCTTATTGCTCGTTTTTTATCGTATTTTAATTATTCTCTCATGTTAGTTAATATGTTTCTTAATTATTATGGATTTTTTAAATGTTGTTTAGAATAAATAGTATGCTATCATATGCTCGTATTTCAATATATGACGATAATATGTTAATTAGAATAATTGCATGCTTAGTTTATAAAACGAAACAATTTGTTAATTGCATGATGATAATATATTTTAAATTAATTAAAATGAAATTTTAGTTATTTTATTTCATTATCACATGATTTACATTTGTTTTAATTTTAATTATGAAATAATTAGATTAATTCACATGTTTATTTGTTTTATTTGATTTATGATGCATGTATGTTATTTGTATCGCTTATCATTGCTAACTCACAACTTGGCCTAATTAATGTGTAGAATGCATGTTAAATTAATTAGACTTCATAGGTCATACAAAACCCGACATAGGACGATTTAAATGAATTTCTTTAAAAAATTTAAATGAATTCATCTTTTCTTATGACGATTTCTCGCTAGTTGAATTGCGCATGCTTAGCATCCGATTCATTGCACTCGATGATTAGAAATGTCAACATTGACCACCTCCTTAGGGCGTGTGCTCGGCCGTGCGTGTCTCGGCTTTCGTGCCAATTTTAGTTCATTTTGTTTTGTTTTATTTAATTATTGCGGTTTTATTTCAATTGTTATTTTAGTTTAATCGTTGTAATTATTGTAATTAATTCAAGCAATGTAATTTGTACTTTAAAATATGGGTCTAGTAAGTCCTTTATGTTGAGTCAAAATGATTTTACAAAACCTTTGTTGTAGTTGGTTAAATTGAAGTAGTTAATCAATTAAATCGAAGTGAGTGCGCAAAAGGATGATAAGGCCAAGGAAGAAGTCCATGTGAGTCGTGGCCTAATCATTGGCACGTTTTTTGAGACGCCTAGATAGGCGTGTCAAACGTGAGCCAAGTGTCATGTTTAGAAATTGTATTAAGATCGAGTTGTATCTTTAATTCAATTATTTGCAAATCGAGTCGACGAGAATCGTCTGGTTTGTAATAGTTAGTTCCCCAACGGCTCCCCCGTTCCCATCTAAGCCATGTTTATGAATGCTTGTTAGTATTGTTCAAATCAACCTCACATGCTAAATCACTTGGACAGAGTAGATTAGATGCACTAAACAATTAGAAACCAAACTCACATGTTAGGATCAAAATTGGTGTTTTGCATTCTGTTACAACAAATCGTAGTCTTGTCCGATTAGCCATCGTAGTCCTTAGTAGAGGCCGTTATTACACCGGGCGAGGGTGGGTGTCACTACAAGGATAACACGGCATAGTGACGGAACTGTAGGGATGGATGAAAATCCCGTCACAAAACACGGGTTTGTGACGGACTCGTGACGGACTAGTGACGGACTGACACTTGTGACGGACTATCCATCACATACCGTCACATGAATTTGTCGGGTTAACAAAAACAAGGGCGCCAAAGGCTATGACGGATTACCCGTCACAAAAGAGGAACTTGTGACGGATAGTCCCTCACAAAAATAGTGATTTGCAACGGATATTCCGTCACAAGTCCCCCTTCTGTGACGGATATTCCGTTACAAAGAAAAAGTAAACTTGTGACGGATATTCCGTCACATAGTCAATTAAAAAGACGGGAATGGGACGGATTTGTGACGGATAGTCCATCACAAATTTACTTTTGCTGACACACGTCACTTCGTTCAGAGGGAATCTAAAAAGTATTTATGTGACGGAATTTGTGACGGATATTCCGTCACAAAAATCAAAAAACACGGGAATGGGACGGAATTTGTGACGGCTATTCCGTCACAAGTTTCCTTTTTCTGAAAAAACAAAGCCGCGACCTCTTTAGCTTTCTCATTCCCCCCAAATCAATTTCTCCAATTATTTACCGCCATCAACCATCGACCACCACCATCAACCACCTGTCAAGAACGCCGCCACCTTCCTGCTCCCGCCGCCGCCGCCACCTTCCTGTCGCCGCACACTGCCACCGCAATCAACCACCACCATTTTCAGTTTTAGTTAATTAAGTAATCTTTTCTTACTAATTATCTTTTTAAATTACTAATTATTATTTAAATTATGCTAATGACTCTAGGATAGTAGCCATTATTGTTGTTGATGTAGTTATTGTTTATGTTGTTATAATTGATGTTGTGTGTATTAATTTTGTTGATATTGTTAAAGTTAATATTTTACTAACATAACAATTTATAAACTTAATATGACAAAACATGAATATTGTTGTTGATGTAGTTATTGTTTATGTTGTCACAAGTTCAGAAATTTCCAACGGCTAATCCGTCACATATTCTTATTTTTGTGACGGGTGACACGTGTCACGTGAGATAAACTATGTGACGGGTAATCCGTCACAAATCCGTCACAAGTGAATTTGTGACGGAATTGTCGTCACAAACGCGCTTTTTGTGACCATATACAGTGACGCCGGTTTGTGACGGGCAATCCGTCACAAATCCGCTTTTTGTGACGGGTAATGCTATATAGTGACGGATTTGTCCGTCACTATTTCGTGTTATCCTTGTAGTGTGTTTTATTAACGAACTTTCCATCACATACTTTCAACAACGAACTCAAATCTCATTTTTCAAAATGGTTCCCAAATTTCCTTAAATTTGGTGGCTACTCCAAACGATTATCAAACCCGTGGATTGCGATCAAATCCCCACATCCACAAAACAACATACGGTTATATTCCTCCTCTACGTATCTTAATTTGCGTATTTACTCATAGCAATAACGATATTCTACCTTGTTCAGCTTGCATATTAAATTCTTCAACATAACACAACATAACGTGTTCATATAATCTATCAAATATAGCAAACTTGTAAACCAATTACCAACTTTTCATTTCACCACATATCCTTATGTATACTTCCAACACGTCCTATCGCATATCCACATACTTACACATACACAACTATACGAACAATTACACATTCATATTCTATCACCTACATACAACACATTACCATGACACACACACACACACACACACACACACACACACACACACACACACACACACACACACACACACACACACACACATATATATATCGTATATTACACACAGGCACACAATTCCTGTCTCGATATCCCCTTCGAAGTGGTTGGCTTAAGTATATTAGGGCCGGGATTTTAGAGTGAGGGCGCCCTCTCGCCCAAAATCAAGTAACTCAAGGGGCTCCCAACACACATATACCAGGTTCATTTTATTAGACTCATTACGTTCATTATGTTTGTTGGTTACATGTTCCAAAATCGTCGCTCTGATACCACTTTGTAACACGCCCATCTACCAAATAACCTTAGCAAGACCTTCCATTGCATATACGAGCATCACCAGCTCAGTTGCCCGAGGAATAGTATATATCATAACTTCAATAAAAGAACTAATTAAGTTTATTACAAGTTTAACTTAATAAAAGAAAAGATTCAACTGATCAACAACAACTATCAACTATGGTGATACTATCCATGCCAAGACTCGGTGAAAGACTCGTCCCTCCGACACACCCGTCTAAACTCCACATATCAACACCTGCTAATACTAACTGCTCACCATAATGGATCACGGCAAACACATAAAAAGAAAAAAGACAAACAAAACCCACAAGGTCAGTAACTGAAGCACAACAGACAACACAAGATACAACATACACACATCCATTTCCAACTCCAATCATCTGACTAACCCGAAGGTAAAGTCCTGCCAGAATACCCATCGCAAAAAATATTCCACACCGCCAGTGGGGACCGTAGCCTTTCCCACCTAAGCCCCGCTCATCTCCATCGAGCGAATAACCCATGTCCATTAATGTGCATGTCCATTAATGTGCACATTCCCCTTGTGACGGGAACCACAAGGAGCGAATCAAGAGCGTGAAGCCATTCCCGATGATGACTCCACTTAGCCAGGGATGCACCCCGCACACAAACACAACATTACTATCACATAATCAACAATACTATACAACACAGATGACAATCAAGCAACAGTACTAAGTAAGAAAACCTACATTTAGCAATCGGCAGAAACAACGCATACATCCATACGAAGAAAAGATAACCTCGATCAACCCCTATCACAACCAGCATGGAAAACCCTATTACTAACACACGTAACCACAAGGAAACCTAAGTATGATGATGATGATGATAATGATGATGACTTACCATGCTCGGCTTTCCTGCGACAAGACCGCTACCCGACTCAAGTCTCCATCCCCATGGTGTCTCAAGATGTAGAGGGTCTCAAAAGGTTGAAGGTTGGTTGAAGAGAAAAGAAGTGTCGTCGATTAGGTTTAGGAAGATAGAAATGAAAAATTGATTTGGGTTTACGACTCACGAGTTATACACTTACGCTGAACTCGTCGTATTCGATCGAGTATGGGACTTACTCGATCAAGTGGCCTCTACTCGGTCGAGTCACTGGACTACTCGATCCAGCAGCCTACGCTAGATCGAGTTCCCCACATCTAAAGGTCACCAAGTACTAAGTCCAATTGTATGAACGGTTCTCAAGGGTCTACAAAGTATCTAAGGTCAGTCAACGGGCCCCTAACGGGGCGGGTATTACAGTACCTTTGCAGGATTGATTATAAATAATATATTGATGAAAGTAAAAGTAACTAACAATAAAGGAAAACATGACATAAAGATTTATATGTGGAAAACCTTTGAATGGGAAACTACGGTCCCTAAGCCAGGAGAGGATTTCACTATCTAATTTGGAGAATTTAAGAACAAGTGTATGAATGCTTGAGATATATTTGCTATGTATTGTATGATTTGTGTAAAGGGGGTCGATTGTAGAGTATGATGTGTGTACAATGTAGAATGCATTATGTTGTGTCTCGAATGTCTTATGAGCTCCTCCTTGTCTTCTATTTATAGTACTTCTTGGATGGTAACAGTTCGCTTATCATTATTCTTCATTAAAGGCAAAGATTCTCTCTTAATTGCGTCATTCATTACCTCCTTAATTGTGATTAAATGTTCATCAATGTCGCTTTCCATATTAGTATCTTTTGCATTATGACCGTCTTTAGTATCATATAAAGTGAATAAACATCTTTGACATAACTAGTCAAATGTTGACCTCATATTTGACTATTATATCCTCTCCTACCTAGAGTCAAGCCTGGGCTGCTACGTTGATCTGGCCTGACCGATAATATTGTCATGAGTTCTACCGTCGGCGTAGCTGGAATTATCTGGCCCATTAACTACATTTATCGTATTTTGTAAATATCTATATTATCTTCTCATTTTTTTTCCTTTTACATCGAAAGCATGTCAAAATATCAATTAGGATAATTAGCATTATGTTTAATGGATTACTTGTTTTACATTCAAGGATTATGATTAGTGAGTGGTCTTTTACTAAGGTCAATTAATTCCCGACATGCTTAGTTTATGCAATTACATCCCAAGTCTGACGAGTTATTGGGTAATAAGGTGGGGTTAGTTATGGGGTTTTTCTTACTTATATTCCTATGAGTTTCATTGGTTCCTTGAACCTAGAGCTAGCAAATAATGACACGACACGAAAACACGACACGAACCCGACACGAAATTAACGGATTTGGGTTGAGGCTTAATGACCCATTTATGTAAGTGGGTCGACACGAACACGACACGATAATTAATTGGGTTGGGTTTGGGTTGAGCTCTGTAAACACGAACCCGACACGAATGACCTGTTTTACTGTTTACTAAATTAATCCTAATTTTTCTTGATTCTCCATCACATAAATATACTTAAACTTTCCAAATATGTGCATGACACAAAAACACGACACGAACCCGACACGAAATTAACGGGTTAGGGTTGAGGCTTGATGACCCATTTAAGTAAGTGGGTCGACACGAACACGACACGAGATTTAATTGGGTCGGGTTTGGGTTGGAAAGTTTGTGACCCGTTTACATGTGACACGAACACGAACCCGACACGACCCGATCTGTTTGCCAGGTCTATTGAACCTTAACAATCAATGAAATTAATTAGATTTATAAAATATGCCACCCTACTTGACTAGCGAAACCAATTTGGGTTGAAAGCGAGAGTGAGAACTTTAAAAGGGCGGTGCCGATAACGTTTAAACGGAACTCTTACCTCAGATGTGGAGGAGGGATAAGGAGAGATATAACATGGACTTAAAGACCCTGATCATTAATAGGATACCCGCGGGAGTGGATTAGGTTGTTGTTCAAGGACACCAACTACAAACTAGGGAGGGAGGTACTTGAGATTACAAATCCCCCATTCACGAACCCGGAAGGCAGGTGTTTAGCACCTTAGAGACATTTTTCCCTTGCTTGTTACTTGGTAACTTGTCGTTGAGATTTATGAGCGTAAACGTGACATATCGATGGATTCAAGGCCTTAGACTTTTTCTTTATTTGATTTAACCCTTTATTTTCATCTAGTTGCTAGCTAGTATTTTAGAGTTAATGGCTTATTATATTGTTATATGCTTAGTTTAAATTATTATATAAAAATCATTTTTGTTGTTCGACTTAGCTAAATGTATAGGTTTGAACCAACTAGACCTGGCAAATCGGGTCAACGGGTTGGGTTCGGGTCGGGCTATTTCGGGTCGGACCATTTCAGGTTTCTAAAACGTTCGGGTTAGTTCAGGTCGGGTCGGGTCATTTCGGGTTTACGGGTTTGTTTCGGGTTTGTTGGTCGGATTGTTTCGGGTCAAGCGGATCGAGTCATTTTGGGTCGGGTCATTTTCGGGTCAATGATTAAGAAGGAAAAAGGCAGTTCAAGTCTTTTTGGGCCAATTAAAGTTATGTTTTGTCAGGTCATATTGTGTGTACAATATAGAATGCTTTATGTTGTCTCTCGAATGTCTTATGAGCTCGTCCTTGTCTTCTATTTATAGTACTTCTTGGATGGTAACGGTTCGTTTATCATTATTCTTCATTAAAGGCAAAGATTCTCTTTTAATTGCGTCATTCATTACCTCCTTAATTGTAGTTAAATGTCAATCGATGCCGCTTGTCATATTAGTATCTTTTGCATTAGGACCGTCTTTATTATCATATAATGTGAATTAATATCTTTGACATAACTAGTCAAATGTTGACCTTATATTTGACTATTATATCCTCTCCTACCTAACGTCAATCTTGGGCTGCTACGTTGATCTGCCCTGACCGATAATATTGTCATGAGTTCTACCGTAGGCGTAGCTGGAATTATCTAGCCCATTAACTACATTTATCGTATTTTGTGAATATCTATATTATCTTATCATTTTTTTTTTGCTTTTACATCGAAAGCATGTCAAAATGTCAATTAGGATAATTAACATTATGTTTAATGGATTACTTGTTTTACATTCTAGGATTATGATTAGTGAGTGGTCTTTTACTAAGGTCAATTAATCCCCGACATGCTTAGTTTATGCAATTACATCTCAAGTGAAGAGTTTATGGATTCAAGTACCTAAGAGGGGAGGGGGTGAATTAGGTACTATTTAAAAATTTCAACTTAAACTTTATTGAATTAAAGTAAGTTGTTTGATAATATGGAAGATAAGTGAATACATCGATTAATATTGAATGATTAAACGAGTATTAAAAGAAAAAACAAGTTTTCTAAAGTCTGAAGATAACAATGGTTCTGTCTGTTTTTATTCGTCTCAGCGTATGAAGTACAGGCTACAGACCGAATGTGACAGTATGTGGAACTGTTACTCAAGAGTTAAGCAAATAAAATTAAACAATATGAAAGCAGCGGAATAAAGAACAAATGAAGATCAAACACGAGATTTTTGAATTGGTTCGGCAAGAACTCAAGTGCCTACGTCCAATCTACTTTTTATTGATTAATTTTAGTGATCTACTCCGACTACTAAAAACCCGTACAATAAAAAGACCAACAACCTACTCCGGTTGTGACACAAGTTCAAGAACTACTCCGTCCTAGAACAAGGTACCTCGCAACCTACTCCGGTTGCCAAAGAGTTAAAGGACTACTCCGTCCTAAACTCTACACACTAACTTAGAACGTTTTTCTGGATCAAGTTTCCACGGACTGATTCTTTAACAAGAATTGATATGGACAACTTTACAAGATCAAATGGTTCATAAGTGAAAGAGTTTAGTACTAAAAGCAATAGTGGCTATGATTGTAACACTTGAAGACTTTTTAAAGCTTTGCAAAACAATGGCACGGTTTTAAGCTTTGAAAACAATTTTTGCAGACTTAATAAAATTCTCAGGAAAAGTCTTGAAGAAATAATGAGATGAGGCACTCCTTTTATAGAGAGAGCAAGCAAGGTGGTTGATTTAGGGTTTTGAAATTCAATGGTCATCACATGTGGTGAAGACCAACACTTCCCAAAACTTGCACAAAAGAAGGTACTTCTATAGAGAGGCAAAAGAAGAAAATGAGGTTTGTAATTATCCAAACGGAGCCTTTGGTTTTTCAGAAAACAAAGGGTGGAAAACAAGTCACAAGATGACATGTTTTCACCAAAATGGCAAAAAGCAATCCTTGTTTTACAAAAGACCAAGGAGTCAAATTGGCACAAGGAGGAAACAATTTGAATTGATAATTAGCTAAACCCATTTTTCTAGAAGCCCAAATCCTTAGAGAAAAATCTGAAAGTTATTTATTAAGTCCAAGTTACTTTAGAAAAACAAAAAGGATTTTTTAAAAGTTAAAATAAATCTCAAGTATTACGGATCATGGCGACAGTCCAGGTTATTGTTACTTGTAAGTGTAACAGTAGTGTTAACTGTTATTATTACTTTTAAATACTCTACTCCCTAACTTGTACATTAGATGACACAAATGACTCTATAATTTGGGCGATCAACAATTCAACACATCTTAATCCATGCTTGATTTGATCAGAAAACCTGAAAAGGTAAACTAAGAGAACACACATTAAATGGGCATGTTATCATCAATCAAAGGAACCCAACAAATTCCCCCTTTGATGATGACAAGCCCTAAAAACGAATGTTTAAACAAGAGAGAATCCAATTTCAAGGTTAATCAAGTAAAGTCATATAGGAGAAGGGACTATATTACCTTATGGAGTAAGAGCCTATGTCAAACTTACCAAGACAAGTTTACATTGCCCCAAAACAAGAGTAAAAATTGTGAAGGTTAGGCCTAGTTATGAGTTAACCAAATTGCAAAGAGATTAATAACATGAGTTTACCTTTTCCTCCTCTTGACATCATCAAAACGGGCAGGGATGTCAATGGCATTCAAGAGCAAACACGCATAAGAAAACACGAAAAGACACACATAAACGTGACAAGATAACAAGGTCATCACAAACATTTGGTTTAAACATAGTCCAACCAAAGTTCACCAAAGCTAAATAGAGTTTAACATACACCACCAACAAAGAAATTAAGAGTGAACAACCGGTGGTGAAACAAGAAAAGAGGCAAGGCAAAATAGGCAAGGATTATACGGGTAAAAGGTTTCAAGGAGAGGAAGCTTGGTCACCATCCGACTCATCACCCAAGGGATCCTCATCCAACGGGTCAGCCACGCCATCATCACCGAGCTCCTTGGTTGAGACAAGAGTGGAGATGATATCCACTTCACCACGAATCATATCCACGGTGGAGGCAAGAGCCGAGAGAGCCGCATTCTTTTGACTCGCATCTTGTTTTACCCAAGCACTCAAATCCGCAATAGCTTGAAGAATTTCCCTTATGCTACCCATTCCAACTTGACTAGATGATCCACCCTCCGGATCCGACTTGATTTTCAAAGAAATTAACTCATCATTTTCAACCTTAATCAACATTTTTCCCATTTGACCGTCACTCATTGTATCACACATGTCCAAGGACCCCACACTAGAGCTAATAAGAACCCCATGTGCCTTAAGCACCACTGACAACCACATTCCATAGGGAAGATGAAGCACACTAGTTGAGGGTTTACGGAGTTTAGCCGAGATGAGGGCAAAACGCTTGAACATTAGCCCAATTAGGTTAATCTTTTTGTGAGTAGCAATGTGATAAATGAGGTATTGTTGGGCTATGGATAATTTTGACCGGTCACCAGAGGGGTAAAGGAAACGACAAAGCATGTTGAAAATTAATCGAAGAGGAGGGGGTATAGAGGTATTACCAACAGATCCACATGTCACGGCTTTGGGATGGACGACTTTTGCAACGGCTAAAGGGGAGGCATAAGGTAAGGCAACCCAAGTTTCGGCAGGGAGGTCGTCAAAACCTCCGGTTGGAATGTTAAGAGCAGTGGCAAAATCAAATTGATAAAGTTTTAGCGTCTTACCATTAACCTTAGCAGTGAAAAAATCACCCGTCTTATCCACTCGAACCGTTGCGAAAAACTGAACCCTTCACTCACAAACACCGGTTCACGAATTTCCAGTAAATTTTCCCACCCTTGAGCAGCAATCATGTCTCTCACATCATGAAATGCGGGAGACTCATACCAGGACTGATTGTCGACCCGAGGAGAGTGAATTGCTTTAGGGGACATCAATCTTTCACAGTTCTTGTAAATCGAGGTGGGGAGATCCAAATCTTCGAGTTGTTGCCAAACTCGCGTCGTATACCATTTAGAGATGAGGGACACGGAATCAGAGGATGAAAAATACACCCATTTTTTCTTTGATGGTTTTGATTTTTTGGAAGGAGGTTCAAGAGATGGTTCATTTTGAGGAACAGTGGTCGGATTTGGAACAATAGATCTGGTTTCAATTTCACTTTGTTCAACACTTTCTGTGATCGGGGGTAAGGATGATGAAGAAGCTTTCCCTTTTCTTTTGTTGTTTTTCTTTCCCGGAGTCGGAATGGGATCGGTAGACTCAGTAGGATTCACACTCTCATCGGACGGAGAGATTTCCTCGTTTTCCTCGTTTTCATCGTCAACCACGGTGACTGTTTCTGTGGATGAGCTTGAGACGGCGGTACCCTTGTTACGACCACCTCGGGTTCGACGTCCAACCATGGGGAGATCGGAATGTCGTCAGATGGGACCTTACTTGGAGGGATGACGGTGATAGGAGTTGGGTGAGGGTTTACAGGTTCTGGGTCAGGGGTTGTTGATGGATTTGTGGATGGATTTTGGTATCGAGGAAAGGCATTTGAGTCTTTTTGAGGTTGAGTGGTTTTGGAGGTAGGTGGTGGGTCAGTTGATGTGGATGGGTTTGTCATTTTTGGGGCTTTGATGGGGATTGAAGTGTTGAAAGATGTTTTAACCATCTTGTGGGTAAAACAAGGTTATAAGGTAGGTGAGGGAGAGGAAGGGTTGAAGGGAGACGGATTTTTGTGGGTTAGGCAATAATGGACGAAGGATTTTAGGTAGGTATAAGGGCCCAACATAAATGAAGGAAGTGGTGGTAGGTTGGCCCAATAAATGAGGTTGATCACTCAAAATTAAAAGCAAGGTAATATAATATAAACGTAAATTTAGATATGAGGTTGAGTGATTACCGACTCACGAGTATGGTATCAATTTTCGGTCAAAACATGGTATGCGTGCACTTAGAACAAGCAATAACATATGTCCATTTTAGTTAATCATTTGGAGAAATTAGTAAGACTCATATTAGAAATTACAAGCAATTAATTAACCCAATTTCTAGTCTAAATTTCTCAAAATGTTCTCTAGCAAGTGGCTTAGTAAAAATGTCGGCAATTTGATTTTCGGTCTTACAAAAGATAAGTCTAACATGTCCTTTCTCCACATGATCACGAATGAAGTGGTGACGGATATCAATATGTTTGGTTTTAGAATGTTGAATAGGATTTTTGGATATATTTATTGCACTCGTATTATCACACATTATGGGAACGGAGTCATAAATAATACCAAAATCAAGGAGTTGTTGTGTTACCCAAAGAAGTTGAGAACAACAATGTGCGGCACTAACATACTCACTTTCGGCCGTTGAAAGAGCTACCGTATTTTGTTTCTTTGAGCCCCATGAAATCAAGCAAGGACCCAAGAATGTTGCAATTCCGGAGGTGCTCTTTCGATCTACCGTGCAACCCGCATAGTCCGCATCCGAAAAACCTTTGAGATCAAATGGACAATGTAAGGGGTACCACAAGTAGAGGTCTTGTGTTCCAATCAAATACCGAAGAATTCGTTTGACGGCTTTAAAGTGGGATTCTTTCGGATTTGCTTGGAACCTAGCACATAAACAAACACTAAAGAGAATGTCGGGACGACTTGCGGTCAAGTAAAGAAGTGAACCTATCATACCTCTATACACCTTTTCCCTAACATTCTTACCGAGTTCATCTTTGTCCAATTTGGACCCGGTTACCATAGGTGTATCATGAGACTTACCATTAGTCATTCCAAATTTCTTAAGCATGTCCTTAATGTACTTTTGTTGATGGATCATGATTCCATTCTTTGATTGTTTGATTTCGAGCCCAAGGAAAAATCCTAGCTCACCCATCATGCTCATTTCAAACTCCGATTTCATTAGTTCCGAAAAGTACACATAAAGGAGTTCATTTGTTGCACCAAATATAATGTCATCAACATATACTTGGACAACCAATAGTTCAGCTGACTATGACTTTAAAAACAATGTTTTGTCAACGGAGCCTCTTCTAAAACCATTTTCAATAAGAAATTTAGACAATCTATCATACCAACACCTAGGTGCTTGTTTTAAACCATAAAGAGCTTTGTCTAATTTGAAAACATGGTTAGGCAAATCATTGTCCTTAAAGCCCGGAGGTTGCTCCACAAAGACATCCTCTTCCAAATTTCCATTTAAGAAAGCGGTTTTGACATCCATTTGGAAATGTTTAATGCCTTTGTGAGCCGCAAAAGCTATAAGTAATAGTTTGGCCTCAAGTCTAGCTACCGGTGCATAGGTTTCATCGTAGTCAATACCCTCTTTTTGGTTATAACCTTGCACCACTAGTCTAGCCTTGTTCCTTACGATTTCTCCCGAGTCATCAAGCTTATTGCGAAAGACCCATCTAGTACCAATGATGGTACGATTAGATGGTCTAAGGACTAAGTGCCATACCTCATTCCTCTTGAATTGATTGAGTTCTTCTTGCATAGCTATTAACGATCAAAGATCGTCAGGCGATGTCACATTGGCTGGTTCTAGTTGAGAAAGAAAGGCATTGTGAGCACAATACTCATCAAGATGGGCAAGATTGTTGAGGGAGGATCTTGTTCGAATTCCAGAATTAAGATCACTTGTGAGATTTGAGAGTGGATGAGAGCTTTGATGTTTCCAATTCTTTGGAACAATGGTTTCTTGTTCCCCCTCAGCAGTAGCAGTCTCAGTGACTGTTTCCTCCTGATTAGAGTGGTCATCCTCAATACTATCTGTGGGTTAATATCCGTATACTACCCTTTAATTGCAGGACTATAACGTAAATTTATACATGCGAATATCGTCATAAAACATAAAAACAATAGAAACGATAAGGAACAAGAAATAACCTCGGGTCCTTTAAATTGTGGCGTAAAGAACAGAAATCAAAGCAGATTTCCTCCTAATTGTTACACCCAAGACTTTGTCCGAGATATGCCCTTGTGCTAGAACAGTGTTCTCCGATTGCCTTGCAATATAGGGAGAACTGATGTGAGTTTTGTCGAGATGAGAGATCTCGGGTTTTCGAGAGAAGAATGCCCTTCAAAACCCTAGTTTTTCGTAAATGAAATTGTCTAGGTCAAAAGGAGAGGGAGTCTCTCCTTTTGTTTGGTTCGGCCGGACCGAGTGCATGCATGGGGAAGTGGGCTTCCACTTCCTCTTAATTTTAGCTCGAGGTCCAGTTCGCCAAATGCTAAAATGTATATGACGGGTTTATATTATAAATTGTTATCGGTTATCGGAAATTAAGGCATCGCCTAATAATACGGGTTAGTCTGAATTATTAATTCGTGTCCGACAAAAAAAGTATTGTATAATTATTTTTAATATACATTTAATTAAATATAAATCACGTATATTTAATTTTACGAATTAACCGGTTAATTCGCCTTAGCCCATGATATTTAATCCGTATTAAATATAATATCTCAACATCACATATTTGACTAATTACTAGTCAAATAACTCGGACTAATTGGTTAGTCAATTTTGGCATCTACATGACAGTATTTTCATACCGTCACATCTCTCGAACGTATCCTATAGGTGTGACTTTTAGGGACCATTTGATCACCGCCATCAGTATGACAATAACGTCAAACTTATCTAGCAAACCAACCGTTATTGATAAACGTGGATCAAGCGATAATAATACCAAAGTATGCCCTTTGATCCTTTTAGAGGTTTATAAGTCCTTGCACTAATTGTTAAGGACACCAACCCCAACAAGCTCCCACTTGTCCGTACAAGTGTATGTGCAATGACGTTATCCGCACTAACCGGAGGACACAAGCTCCAACAAACTCCCACTTGTCCGAACAAGTGTATGTGCGATAACCGATTCTCATATTCATTTAAAATTTCTCCCACTCAATGTAAAACAATTTGCGGATCTGGATCCACAAAGGTCGTATTTTACAATCGATCTGTATCTAGAGTGGTTTCCCGACTAGAGAGTAACTTAACTGATAAAACGAATCCGTATCCGAGCATGGCCATGCATTTCGATTCTGACTCCTCGAGTGGCCCCGAGAAATATCGAGCACGATAAAGGCTGAATATTTCCTTCAACTCGACTCCTTCCGATCTAAGCACAGCATGAAATGACCCAGAAAAAATCTACTTGGCCCCCTGTTACGGATGACCGTGAGAAAGAAACCAAAGTCACCCAAAATCTGCCGTAGTCTCAAGAGACAGTCGATAGTCAAAGAATCGACTCTTAGGATCACCATGGAAGTCCTATCCACGACCGGCAGCGCGAATGTTATAAAACATTTAGGACTCCACGTCGATGTCACAATGGTGTCCTACGAAATATCCGTATAAATCGCCTCTGTGATTGGTCAGTCAACCGGTTGACTTATGGCTCGTTGAACCCACCATCAACCAACGTCACAGAATAATTGCCAGAGTTATCAGCTCATGTGGGCAATTAAGGACTAACAAGATATGATGTTTGTTCAGTTCACTTTGTGGTGTTCAAAATTGTCGTACAATTCCACATGAAAAACAAAATATATATATAAATATCAAAACGATGATGTCGTATAGAGTACAAACGAGAATGAATCTAATCCATAAAAGTACTACAACTCAGGAACACGTTTGATTCCCATGGAATTAACGTGCCCTTCATGCTTATCTTGTCGTAATGCTTTAGTGAGAGGATCTGCTATGTTATCATCTGTAGCAATCTTTTCTATCACTACTTCCTTTTGCTCCACGTAATCCCGAATTAGATGAGCTTTCCGTTGTACATGTCTAGATTTGTTACTAGACTTTGGCTCCTTAGCTTGGAAGATGGCACCACTATTGTCGCAATAGATGGTGATCGGGTCATTCGAACTAGGCACTACAGATAGTCCATGTAAGAATTGACGCATCCATATCGCTTCCTTTGTAGCTTCAGACGCGGCATAGTACTCGGACTCGGTCGTAGAATCTCTTGAATGTGATTTGTTTCGAACTCTTCCGGTGATCTGCAGCGCCATTAAGAGTAAAAACGAATCCAGATCGAGATTTCGAGTCATCTCGATCCGTTTGGAAGCTAGCATCTGCAGAATCGGTTGCGCATAGCGTTTGAGAGCCTCCATAAGTCAATGCCCAATCTTTAGTCCTCCGGAGGTACTTAAGAATGTTCTTTGACCAACCAATGTGGTTCACCTGGTTTTTGTTGGAATCGACTTGTCATACTCAATGCATATGCCACGTCCGGACGTGTGCATATCATGGCATACATGATTGATCCTATTGCCGAAGCATAAGGAATCCGTGTCATGCGCTCTTTCTCTTCCGGTGTCTCTGGTGCCCGAGACTTGCTCAAATGCACCCCTGGAGCCATAGGAAGGAACCCCTTCTTGGAGTTAGTCATCTTTGAATCTCTCTAGGACTTTGTCTATGTAAGACTCCGACGATCGAGAGATAACATCCGTCGTGATCTATCTCGATAGATACGGATGCCTAGAATTCTTTGTGCCTCTCCCGGATCTTTCATCTGGAAATGGTTTTTCAACCATACTTTCACCGAAGTTAAGAGAGGTATGTCATTCCCAATCGGGAGTATGTCGTCAACATACAATATTAGGAAGACAATCTTGCTCCCACTCGACTTGATATATAGACATGGTTCCTCGACGGATCGAGTAAATCCATTTTCTTTTATCACTTGGTCGAAGCGATGATTCCAACTCCTTGATGCTTGCTTAAGTCCATAAATGGAACGCTTAAGCTTGCACACTTTCTTAGGATGTTCGGGATCGATGAAACCTTCGGGTTGTACCATGTACAACTCTTCCTCCAAAAAGCCGTTTAAGAAGGCGGTTTTCACATCCATTTGCCAAATTTCATAGTCATGAAAAGCGGCAATCGCTAAGATAATCCGAATGGAACGCAAAGATAACTACGGGTGCGAAAATTTCATCGTAGTGCAAACCTGGCACTTGGGTGAAACCTTTAGCAACTAGTCGTGCTTTGTAGATATCTTGTTGACCTTCCACAGAATGCTTTATCTTGTAAAGCCATTTGCATTGAAGGGGACGAACCTTAGCGGGTAAGTCAACAAGATCCCACACGTTGTTCTCATACATGGAGTCCATCTCGGATTGCATGGCCTCAAGCCATAGCTTTGAGTCGAAACTAGTCATGGCACCTTTATAGGTTGCGGGTTCACTACTCGTTAAGAGTAGAACGTCATCTATGTCATGTTCCTCGACCATACCAATGTATCTGTGTGGAGGAATAGAGACTCTTCCCGACCTCCTAGGTTCCTCGGGAATATTCACCGCAGCCGGGATTGAAGGAATTGGTTCCTCCAATGGTTGCTCGGTGTTTGGTTCTGGAATCTCCGACAGGTCGAAGGTTCTATCACTCTTTGCATTCTCGAGAAATTCCTTCTCTAAGAATGTCGCACTAGCCGCAACAAAAACACGTTGTTCGGTTGGCGAATAAAAGTAATGACCACGTGATCCTTTAGGATAACCTATAAAGTATGTCTTGACCGATCGCGGGCCGAGCTTATCTTTAGGTCTCCACTTGACATAAGCCTCGCAGCCCCAAACCCGTATAAAGGACAAGTTAGGGACCGTTCCCTTCCATAGTTCATATGGAGTCTTGTCAATGACTTTAGACGGACTTCGGTTAAGTATTAGAGCGGCCGACATAAGAGCATAACCCCATAATGAATCGGGTAAAACCGTGTGACTCATCATGGATCGAACCATATCAAGTAGTGTTCGATTTCTCCGTTCGGACACACCATTCAACCGAGGTGTTCCAGGTGGAGTTAAGCGTAGGGCAATCCCACGGTCCTTCGGTGTTGATCAAACTCGTGAGAAAGATACTCGCCACCACGATCCGAACGCAGTGTTTTAATCTTTCTACCTAATAGGTTCTGTACCCTATTTTGGTATTCCTTGAATTTCTCAAAGGATTCACTTTTGTGCTTCATTAAGTAGACATAGCCATATCTACTCAAATCGTCCGTGAAAGTGATAAAATACCTATAGCCTTCTCGTGCGGTGATTGACATAGGACCACATACATCCGTGTGTATGAGCCCTAATAGGTCAGCAGCGCGCATTCCAACACCTTTGAAGGAAATCCGAGTCATCTTACCGATGAGACATGATTCACACGTGCCAAATGATTGAAAATCAAAGGCCGAGATAGCTCCATGTTTGATGAGCTGTTTTACGCGTTTCTCATTAATGTGTCCCATACGGCAGTGCCATAGATACGTTTGATCTTTGTCACCAACCTTTAACCTTTTATTCATTACGTGTAATATTTCCGTGGTCTGATCTAAAACATAAATTCCGTTCATGGAAAGCGCCTTGCCAGTAAATCATATCGTGTAATGAGAAAATGCAAGCATTGTTTTCTATTACAAATGAAAAACCAAGTTTATCAAGCGCGAAAACAAAGAAATAATGTTTTTAGAAAGACTGGGTACATAATAGCAATCATATAATGATAACTCAAATCCGCTAGGAAGCTGGATCACATATGTCCCCTTGGAGATGGCAGCTACTCTTGCTCCATTCCCAACACGCAGGTCCACCTCACCCTTTAAGAGGGGTTCGATGTTTCGGAGCCCCTGCACATGATTACACAGATGAGAACCACAACCAGTATCAAGTACCCAAGTTCCGTAACTTGCGTGGTTAATCTCAATCATATGAATAAAAGTAGAAGAGAGAGAAGACATACCAACAGGTTTAACACGACCTGCCTTTAAGTCCTCATGATAAACAGGACATGTGCGTCTCCAATGCCCAGTCATGTGGCAATGGTGGCATTCCATGTTTTCACTCTTGCTCTTTGTCATGCCTGATGAGTTGCTCGCCTCACCAGGACCACTCTTACCTGAACCCGACTTCTTGAACTTCGCCTTACCTCTTTGTTAGGTTTGCCGGAGCTATGCCCTTACCTTTCCCTTTGTTTGACACAACGAGAACATCTGTTTGAGCTCCCACTGAACTTCATGTCCTTCTCGGTGCGTACGAGGAGGGAGTGCGATTCATGGGGAGTTTTCTTCAAATCATTCATATAGTAATTCGCTCTAAATTGCGAAAAACCATCGTGGAGTGAGTGAAGCATACGGTCGATAACAATGTTCTCGCTGATGTTACAGTTAAAGGTCTCGACTTCTCGACATTCTCAATCATCGAGAATGTGTGGGCTAACCGGTTGGCCCTTCTGGAGTCTCGCATCAAAGAAGCGAGTGGTATGCTCATAGGTCACGATTCTCGGTGCTTTTGAGAATTCCTTAGTGAGCGTGGTGAAAATCTTATTTGCACCATGGGCTATGAAGAGTTTCTGCAAATTGGATTCCATTGCAAAAATGAGTACGTTTTTAATCGCACCCGCTTCCATACAGAAATCGTTAAACTTGGCGATTTCGGTAGCTCTAGCCGTGGGACCTGGGTTTGCCGGGAGGGGCTCTAACAAAAATTTGAGCTTCCCGTCAGCAGTGGCAGCATTCCGTAATGCCGCCTCCCAGTCCGCGAAGTTGGATCCATCATTCTTCAGTCGAGTAGACTGATTCATCTGATTCATGAAGTGAAGGAAATGTAGAATCATATACATTATAACATACTCTTATATGTCTAATAATTTGTCATAAAATTAATAACGGAACTTATGCATGCAAACAATAAAATGAATAGAGGAGAAATTATGTCCTTACATATTTAATTTCGGATATTTGGGCACAAAAGAGATCACCTTTCTCTTTTGTTCTTGAGCTTATTCCAATGGAAGAATGAAGATCTAAGTGTAAGATCTCTCCCTATGCTTTATACCCAAGGCTCCTCTTAATTAAATCAATATTATAAATACTAGTATAATATTAATCAATGGTGAAAAATGGAACCAAAAATATTTATAAACTCTTATCTTATTTTCGGTTTTTAGAGAGATGATGAGGAGGATTTTATTCTCTCTAAAACTTATATTTTGGATGAGTTGAATGAATGAATAATCTAAAACATTTTAGAGTATTATTAGGTAAAATTATAAGAAAAACAATGATGAATTGTTCTTCTCCAAAACCGTGTAAGAGAGGACATAAAGGGAGCCAATGCATGAAGAAATTGTTCTTCACAAGGAACAATAGGTATGCAAGGCTAGGGTTGCCTTTAATCATTGTGTTTTCCCACTAATTATAAACAACATATAATTAGCTTAAGTCCCTCTATTTTTCGGCCCATTTGGTAATATGGAATCCATATTATTTTTGTCAATTGTCTATATGTTACATGTCATATGTCACATATATTTGTTATGTATTTTTAACATATTAAAAATCAACGTATTAATAAAAATACGTCACATACAAAAATCGACTTAGTAATTTCATAATTACTTGTGCCAAAAATTTTACCAATTATAAATTACAACAGATTGTATTTATAACAATTCATTCAAATTTAATTGTTACATTAAACAATTTATTTCATCCGAGTAATTATACAATTTAATTACTCAGACCGTATCTTATTTAATCACATTTCAATATGATACGTAAATTTTACTTCCAAAATCGTCCGTCAATTTTCAAGTAATTTAATTAACTCGTAACATTATACGATTAATTAAATAATCAATTAAGAGGGTTGCCCTTTAGGTATGACCTAGGGGTCAATCGATCACCACCGTCACACGAAAGTAATGTCAAACTCTAGTAAGCCAATCATTACCGATATATGTTGACCAGTTGACAGTAACAAAATTACTTCCCAATTGTATTCATTTTAATGAGACTTAAACATGTGATCATCATGATCAACAGTCGTGATCGCATTATTGTCGGAGGACACATATTCCAACAATCTCCCACTTGTCCTCGACAAGTGTGCGTCACCAATTCTCTTGTCCTATTACTATCTCCCACTCAATGCAAGGTGTCTTTCAGGTCGTACTTGCAAGTGATCATATCGAGAGTGGTTTCCTCGATCCGGAGAATAAGCGATTGACCGGATTTATCCACTCGGATGCCATCCGAGCGTGGCCACGCATTTCCGATTCATTACTCCTCGAGTGGCCCCGAGATATTGTTATAACCCCGACTAGGGGTGGACAATTCCTATCGCACTCATTCCCTTCGACTAGCCACAGCCATCATAACCCAAAATATGCCCATTTGACCCCATTTACGAAGGTCGTAGTAACACAAATCAAAGTTAATCGAAATCGTGCCATCTTAGGCGAATAGTCTTTAGTCAAAAGAATCGACTCATTTGAATACTATAGTAGCTCTCGCCACGACCAGGCTATATAAATTTGCCAAACTCTATAAGCGGTCATAAGGCCCGACAAAATGTTCCTAACAATCAGCCTATGTGATCGACTAGTCATCTCTCACGTATGGCACTTGAACTTTCCATCAATCGCCTCACACTCTAGTCACTTCGAGACGTCACCTCATATAAGTAACTATGGGCATAAACAATGTTAATCCATGTTCACTTTAACGGGGTTCAATTGTCTCCACAACCCGTTTGGATATAACAATGTACCAAGTGAGTTAATAATAACTCAAACGACAAATGTCGACATCACACTCGGGTAGTCAATATCATATTACAACCTTGTGATGTTTATTATAAGTGTAAACACTTATCGATTGCAATAGAAGTTTAACATCCCATGTGTCCACGTGTTCAAACTTCTTACACTTGCAATTTCCTTCACATTCATGTTCTCATACCATGAATTTTACCAAGCATACATCAAGGTTCTCGACCTTGGTTTTGGTTCTTTAACTTGAAAGAACTTTCTTATCGATCATCTCATAATGAACGAATTTGTGATGAATAATACAACTTGTACCGATCAAGTATTCCATCCACACACAATGCACTAGGTATATGTTTTGTAGAATCTTGTAACAATTGACAAGATTATTAGCTTAGTACTTCTCACAAGTCCTAGCTTTATTAGGAAAGATTGTTTTGAATAACCTCTTATTTAACCAAGTATCTTTCCAAAACTTCTCATTTCTCTTTCTGGGCTTGAAAGATTTGGGATTCTCATAAATCCTCATATGTGCTCGGATTTTCTACAATATGTGCAAACTCTTGACACACAATAGAACATCCGTCAATCACTGAAATCGCTCATCGGATTCTACTCGAGAATTCATGACGCTTCTATTATGGCTCACCAAGTCAATCATCATGCTCTTATGCATATGATTCATAATTGGACATGTACATGATTATTCTAATGGCGGAAACATTAGTTACTAATAATCATGAGATCAACCGTTCATAGGTTCAATGAACTACCATGACTGCTAATGGTAATCCCATTTTCATTCATACGAATAACCTACGCGTATGTTGATGTGATGTGTATCTCTTAATACTAATCCAACATCCCATGATGTAATTGGATTCATCATTGTCCATTTTCATCCAGAATTGAAAACTCAAAAGCTTCTTTATGAAAGAAGATATTAGCTCGTCATTCTTTAATGAGTAATGAGTTTTATACATTCAAGGATGATAGCTCCCACTAAATTCTATGTCTTCACATGAGAATTTCCTAACTCCCACTCAATTCTACATATTTCGAGATGACTTCTTAATCGAAATTTGTCAAGAATATAAATATAAATTGCTTTGCCAAGTTACTAGGATAAAACCATATATGTTCCCATCATATCCTTTCAAAATGCCTATTTTGAAGTGGTCTCATCTCAACCTTACGGAAAGAGATTTTAAATCTCTAACTCACTCATATCATAATGATGTGTAGCAATGTCATTATTCAAATACAAATAATATTTAGAATAGGTCCTTTGGAATACCCTTTCGGAAGGAGGTTTAACCATTTCATAGCGAGGTTAAACAATGACATTTGCGGTCAAAACGTTGGCTATTGAAGATATCGGAATATCAATCTTTGCAACTTGATCATAACTAGTATGTTACTATGATTCATTTAGGCTCTTAAGTAAAACTCATGATTGAAACTATTGGTCAAATGATTCATAACCTTAGTCAAAAGCTTGTTAAGACTTTACATTAGTCATTATTCTTCCAAAACTTCTTTTGGTCTCCTCGTGTAGTTATCTTGAGAATAAACTCTTATGATTATTCCACTTGGTCTCTTAAGTCATTTAGAACTAACTTGTGACTATAGATCTCATCTATTTGGTATACTATGTAAATAGATATACCTTCATTCAAATCATTCTTTCTTGTGTAGATCTTCATTTACACAAGTACACAATTATATCTTGCCTTGTGTGTTGTGTCCTCATTTTTCTCCCACTCTATCTTTAGAATGAATACACTAATCATTCAAAGATAGCATATGAGACACAAATTAATGATGTTGAAGTATAAGGAGGACTACCTCATAGGTTGACTAATTGTTATTGATTTCATATGTGTACTTGGTGGTTGACATACCTTTAAGAGAGTTCATAGACTCAAAATCATTTCATTAATGATCATACACAAGCCTTAAGCATGTGGACATATAATGAAACCGGTCATTATATTTGTCTATTAGATCACTTTAAGTGAATAATCTTATGTTTCAAAACGCAAGCAATTTAAAGATGAATTTTAGAACATAAAGGATAAATGATAAAACGTGTGACTTGGGTTGCAAACCAAGTCACTATCATCCAAAATACAAACCATTATCCAAAATACCTTTCCATGTCGAACACGGAAACTTAAAGTTCTAAAATTCAAAACATAACTTAAAATAAGACAATGAAAAACAAAGCTCCATAAAAGCTATCCTTAGCTTCTTCATGGTTTCTTATGCTTGCTTTTCTTTTCCTTTGTCTTTGCTTGGTGGCGGCCCTATTTACAATAAAAAGGGAGATACATTATCACAACTTTGCATCATAATACCATAGTTGAATTTTGAAACACAAAAGAAGGTTAGTCATTTACCTACTGGAGTGATCTTTCCAGTTTTGATATCACCAAGGTATTTGGAACAATTCCTCTTCCAATGTCCCATGCCATTACAATAATGGCATTTGTCAAGAGGACCCTTCTTGACTTTGGAGGTGCTAGCTTCACAAGACTTAGCTTTGGTGAATGTGGGAGCTTGCTTTTTACCCTTTCTTCCACTCTTCTTGAACTTCCCCTTACTCTTTGCGCTTATATTAAGCACATCCTTGGGAGGGTTCACATTTAACCCCATGTCCCTCTCGGCTTGCACAAGTAACTTGTGCAACTCCTCAAGAGACACATCCTTGTCTTGCATGTTGAAATTCACCCGGAATTGCACATATGCCTTAACTTTAGACAAGGAGTGTAGAATCCTATCTACGATGAGTTCTTTGGGGATTTCAACTTTTTGAATTTTCAAGGTCTCGACAAGCTCCATGAGTTTGAGCACATGAGGGCTAACCTTTTGGCCCTCTTTGAAGTCGAGATCAAAGAATGCCGCGCCGCCTCATATTGGACGATCCGCGGAGTTTGTGAAAACATGGTCACAAGTTTGGAGTAAATCTCATTAGCATTGCCCATTTTGAAGGCTCTCCTTTGGAGTTCCGCCTCCATCGCAAATATTAAGACATTTTTCATTGCGGCGGACTCCTTTTGGTAAGCCTCATAGGCTTCCCTAGTGGCCGCGGTGGACCTAGTGGTGGGCTCGGGTGGAGAGGCCTCGGTAAGGTAACGAAGCTTGTCGTCACCTTCGGCGGCTAATTTGAGTTGGGCATCCCACTCGGAGAAATTTGACCCATTCTTTTCAAGTTTACATCGATCCATGAAGGATCGGAGCCAAGATGAAGTAGCGAGTGGTGTAGCATTAGGAGTTGGTGTTGCCATTTGTTATGAAAAAGAAGTGGTCTACAAAACAAAATATAAGGAGTAAAACAATTGTCGTTTTAATTATACTCGTAAAAATGTATGATTTAAACAAGTTTTAAGCATTTTTCTAGTGACCTCTATCCAACTAGATAAATGATTCCAAGACCCAAATTCATATCGATTTAGGCACGGTAGGGCCGATTCATCCTTTATCAATATAACTCGGTGGATTAACGTTTAATCGATTCTACTCTTAGAACTCTTGGTCGATAATATTACATTAACATATATCTTTAGCCCAAAACACATTCGACAAGGGCACGGTAGGGCCGATACATCCCTTATCAAAAACTTTTGTTGAGGTCAATCCAAATTTCGAATAAATGTGTCCATGATCCAAATCCATATCAACTTGGGCACGGTAGGGCCGATACATCCCTTATCAACATGAATTCGGTGGATTAACATTCATCACCCACTTCCCCTACGTAACAAGGTTTGTACCCGGTAGGGCCGAGTGCACTCCCTCGCGAAATAGGTTTTCATGGTTTCTACTATTTGGTAAGGCTATGTCTCAATTGTTTGTTTTAGCGAGAGGTCATGTCAATTTATTATCTATCACGTTTTAAGTGAACTAAAGCGGTGAACTACGATAATTCTAATTGACACGGTCGATAAACTCGATAAAATAAGACAATGCATGTTTAGTTATGGCGATTTAGCGATGCATGTGACATAAAATAAAATGCAAGCATAAAGATAAATAAATCCTAGTATGGCCTTTCCTAAAATAGAAAAACTATTAATCTATTACATATTCGGAAACCAACTCCATTGGTCCCTTGAACTTCGGTTGTGGCACGCATCTCGAGGTAACACCGTCTTTATGTATCGTCATTCTTGAAGAAATCCGTCTTTTGGAACTCCGGAATGAATAAAATTACATAATAAATTACATAATTTCCTATTATACATTTGTAACTAAAATAAAATAAATCTATTAAATATTACAAAACGGTGATACGAGATCACAATAAAAATTACAACCGAATCGATATTCCCATACATTTCGGGAAATACCAATTAAAATCTAAGGCCATACTAAGTAAAATTACATAATTCAAAATTACATAAATTAAAATTATGACAATCATAAGAAAATGCAGCATTATAATATGTATAAACATGCTCAATTTTTATGCTAAATCGCCTTTTAATTAGCCAATATCGTATATTACTCGGTTTTTACGGATTTGCGTGATTTCAACATTTTATAATCACAAAAATACATAAACTCATATTTATGCATAAGTTAATTACCCTAACCTCTTAGGACTCAAAATATAGTCTTCACTAATAATTTGACCATAATTAACCTTTATTTATAAAATTGTTCATAAATGGACCAAAAATTACAAAAATAAGCCATTAAACTTCAAATAAATCCAAAAATTTCAAATAAATTCAAAATTTGAAATTTAAATTCATGAACATTCTGGAAAAATTCCATGACACTCATAATGTTCAAAATCTTAGGTTAAAAATTTCGAAATTTTTCCGGAAAAACAATGTTGCGGTTTATCGATATTTAATAAAATAATCATAAAAACATGGAAAAAATTATTTTCATTAACTTTTCAATTTTAGATCTGAAAAATATAATAAAATGAAACATTAGACGTTTTTCCTTAGTCATAGGTTATGTTTTATTAATTTTCAACTAATAATGTCACTATTTATGCCATTTTTCTTCAAAAATTCATAAATCATGCTAAAAGACTTCTTTATAGCCAATTATTTTACACACATCTTGTAAAATTGCATGTGACAACATATAAATTTTCTATGACCAGATTCGAAATTTAACTCATATTAACCTATTTTTCTCTTAAATTCATATTTAATAATGAAAAATTCATTTTTCGAGCATAACAAGTGCAAAAATTATGAAAAATTACAGGTTATCTCAAAATAATATATGTGATAACATATCCAAAGATCAACTTAAAATTCGAAGTATAGCTAATTTTCGACCAAAAATGACATTTTTACTCATAAAATCACATTTAAATGTCATTATTATTATATATGAACAATAAAAATCCGAAAAATTAACCCAAAAATCCTAAAACACTTTAGGACCAGAAATATTAACATGCATGTAATTATTTCGTGATATATCATAATAACACAAATTTTACAAGTTTTATTTTGTTATTCATATAACTCGGAAAAACTTTTAACCAATTTGCATGCAAACAACGTGGCTCTGATACCAATTGAAGGAAATGTAGAATCATATACATTATAACATACTCTTATATGTCTAATAATTTGTCATAAAATTAATAACGGAACTTATGCATGCAAACAATAAAATGAATAGAGGAGAAATTATGTCCTTACATATTTAATTTCGGATATTTGGGCACAAAAGAGATCACCTTTCTCTTTTGTTCTTGAGCTTATTCCAATGGAAGAATGAAGATCTAAGTGTAAGATCTCTCCCTATGCTTTATACCCAAGGCTCCTCTTAATTAAATCAATATTATAAATACTAGTATAATATTAATCAATGGTGAAAAATGGAACCAAAAATATTTATAAACTCTTATCTTATTTTCGGTTTTTAGAGAGATGATGAGGAGGATTTTATTCTCTCTAAAACTTATATTTTGGATGAGTTGAATGAATGAATAATCTAAAACATTTTAGAGTATTATTAGGTAAAATTATAAGAAAAACAATGATGAATTGTTCTTCTCCAAAACCGTGTAAGAGAGGACATAAAGGGAGCCAATGCATGAAGAAATTGTTCTTCACAAGGAACAATAGGTATGCAAGGCTAGGGTTGCCTTTAATCATTGTGTTTTCCCACTAATTATAAACAACATATAATTAGCTTAAGTCCCTCTATTTTTCGGCCCATTTGGTAATATGGAATCCATATTATTTTTGTCAATTGTCTATATGTTACATGTCATATGTCACATATATTTGTTATGTATTTTTAACATATTAAAAATCAACGTATTAATAAAAATACGTCACATACAAAAATCGACTTAGTAATTTCATAATTACTTGTGCCAAAAATTTTACCAATTATAAATTACAACAGATTGTATTTATAACAATTCATTCAAATTTAATTGTTACATTAAACAATTTATTTCATCCGAGTAATTATACAATTTAATTACTCAGACCGTATCTTATTCAATCACATTTCAATATGATACGTAAATTTTACTTCCAAAATCGTCCGTCAATTTTCAAGTAATTTAATTAACTCGTAACATTATACGATTAATTAAATAATCAATTAAGAGGGTTGCCCTTTAGGTATGACCTAGGGGGTCAACTGATCACCACCGTCACACGACAGTAATGTCAAACTCTAGTAAGCCAATCATTACCGATATATGTTGACCGAGTTGTGATAACAAAATTACTTCCCAATTGTATTCATTTTAATGAGACTTAAACATGTGATCATCATGATCAACAGTCGTGATCGCATTATTGTCGGAGGACACATATTCCAACATGAAGATCCTAAGCCAGGACTCACGGTCCAATGTGGCACTTGGCATTGGGTTATCACTTGAACCAGCCATTTGTTTTAGCAGTTTAAAAACGTGATCTACACTGAAAAGAAAGAAAAACAAAACGAAATAAGCAACTCATCGAGGTGATTTAAGTCTATTTTAAAATTCATTTTAAACATGTAGACTCTCGCACTTGCATAATTGATCTCCCTCAAGAATGATACAAGTGATCCCAAGACTCAATTTCTGTAAATTGATAAGCCAACTGTTTAGCTAATTCTTCCGGAAGAACTCTTGGTCGATAGATTTCTGTAAATCCTATCTATAGTCCACCATAGTCACAGGATCGTACGAGTGACCATGGTGTTGAGATAAAATAGGTCAATCAGTTCCAACTTACCCGACGTAGAAGGGGTCATAGTATGCCTACCGACGAAGAAGGGACTCATTGGAGTTTGACCTATAAAGACCGTTCTCAATTTTAGTTTATACGAGGAAGATCCCATCAACAAAATTATAATTCATTTTAAGTGAACGAATAACTAGCGTCTGTCGTGAATGAATTTATTTGGAAGATGGCTTAAAAACGTGTGACATGAGAATGTCAATGAAAACTAACTCGTGACCTCTATATGTGTCAGTTTTCATGCAATAAATTATAGGTGGTTTGGTTTTTAGGCGGAATATGATGCATATTATCGTTGCATAAAAATAAATAAAGGAATGCGATACGTAAATAAAAAATTCCTAGTGTGGCCTATCCTAGTAAAAGAACATAATACAACTTTGGAATCCACCGTTGGACCCGAAAAGCTTGTCTTGATGTTCCATCTTGATCCAAGTAGCGGGAGTGAGCATCCGGTCTCCATCTTTGGTCTTCTCAAAAATTACAATTAAAATTACAAAATATAAACCTATTTACATTCTAATTAAAACTGTAATTACAAGTGAAAAAAAAAACCAAAACGGAGATACAAGATCTCAAAATACAACCAAGACCGTGTTCCATCATTACGGTAACACGTTCTACTAAGGCCACACTAAGTTACAACCGCTTGCAAAAAATAAATACGTAATAAAAGGCATTCACGGCATTCATAAATTTACGATAAATAAAAATGCATCAACTAAAACAAATTCATTCGTGACATAATTCCGTAATTATGTTAAATTTATCCAAACCACCTTTTAATGATTAAAATTCATGTGATAAAACCGCTTCTATCATTTAATTTTAATCCATTATAATCCGTCATTTCAAAGACGCTTTAAAACAACTATATGGTACGTGAGTGAACCGATTCACTATTAAGCGAGTGTACTATATCCGTATAAAGTACATATTGAAGCCAAAAGAAAATTTAAAACAAAAGAAACAAATTTTCAAAGCTGTTAAAGACGAAATCCCTCGATCCAGGGACATAAGTGCTCGATCGAGGGACGGGGGAGGGCTCGATCGATCAACGCAAGTCGATCGAGAGGTATGCTAATCAGAGGTGCTCGATCGACTAAACGGAGGTCGATCGAGTACCTATATCAAGCAAAACTACTCGATCGAGTACGAGGACAACTCGATCGAGCAGAGGGGTTTTGAAAGCAGGTCGATCGAGTACAAAGAAGGACTCGATCGAGCAAAAAATTTTGAAGGTCGATCGAGTACAGCGGGGACTCGATCGAGCAAAAATTATCTGAGAAAAGCCACTCGATCGATTAAAAACATGGTCGATCGAGTGCAAAAATCTCTGGAAAATCCAAAACCCTCGTGAAAACATATTTCGAGACAAAATCAATTGCAAATATGATCAAAAACGCATTAAAACAAATTTGACAATTGACAAAACATGACATATTGTTATAATCTCTGTATAAAACAACAATATGCAAAAACCAAATCGAAAAACATGAAATTACCGTGTAATACATGACACGGTTTAAAAAATTTCTGCCGTGTATACTAGGCACGGTTTTGAAAGCGAGAAAATCATCGTTTCAAGAACGTTTTATGAAAAACACATGAAAAATTCACGTGGCCTCGCTCTGATACCACTTGTGGGTTAATATCCGTATACTACCCTTTAATTGCAGGACTATAACGTAAATTTATACATGCGAATATCGTCATAAAACATAAAAACAATAGAAACGATAAGGAACAAGAAATAACCTCGGGTCCTTTAAATTGCGGCGAAAAGAACAGTAAATCAAAGCAGATTTCCTCCTAATTGTTACACCCAAGACTTTGTCCGAGATATGCCCTTGTGCTAGAACAGTGTTCTCCGATTGCCTTGCAATATAGGGAGAACGGATGTGAGTTTTGTCGAGATGAGAGATCTCGGGTTTTTCGAGAGAAGAATGCCCTTCAAAACCCTAGTTTTTTCAGTAAATGAAATTGTCTAGGTCAAAAGGAGAGGGAGTCTCTCCTTTTGTTTGGTTCGGCCGGACCGAGTGCATGCATGGGGAAGTGGGCTTCCACTTCCTCTTAATTTTAGCTCGAGGTCCAGTTCGCCAAATGCTAAAATGTATATGACGGGTTTATATTATAAACTGTTATCGGTTATCGGAAATTAAGGCATCAGCTAATAATACGGGTTAGCTGAATTATTAATTCGTGTCAAAACAAAAAAGTATTGTATAATTATTTTTAATATACATTTAATTAAATATAAATCACGTATATTTAATTTTACGAATTAACTGGTTAATTCGCCTTAGCCCATGATATTTAATCCGTATTAAATATAATATCTCAACATCACATATTTGACTAATTACTAGTCAAATAACTCGGACTAACTGGTTAGTCAATTTTGGCATCTACATGACAGTATTTTCATACCGTCACATCTCTCGAACGTATCCTATAGGTGTGACTTTTAGGGACCAGTTGATCACCGCCATCTGTATGACAATAACGTCAAACTTATCTAGCAAGCCAACCGTTATTGATAAACGTGGATCAACTGATAATAATACCAAAGTATGCCCTTTGATCCTTTTAGAGGTTTATAAGTCCTTGCACTAACTGTTAAGGACACCAACCCCAACACTATCATCATTTCTGAAGGTGGAGGCAATAGTTGTTGGGTCTGTTGCTTCCTGAGAAGAAACAGTGGCAGAAGAAGTATCACGTGTTCCCCCTGGATTGTTGCTTTCATTTGGATGCAACAGTCTCTGAGGTTGTTGCAGATCAGCGTTATTGCTCAATGCTTCAACTTTTTCAAACACAAAGTCCTTTCGAACAAGACCAATCTCGAACTCATCTTCATCATCGTCTTCTTCTACACTTTGTACCTGTCCAAGCACACTAGATTCATCAAAAATGACATGGACATTTTCTTCAATTAACATGGTTCGTTTATTGTACACTTTATAGGCCTTGCTATGATCGGAATAACCAATAAAGACCGCTTTATCGCTACGTGGATCGAATTTACCCAAGTTATTTTTACCATTGTTATGGACAAAACATTTGCTACCAAAACATCTAAAATATGAGATATTGGGCTTTCTTCCACGTAGTAATTCATAGGGTGTTTTATTAAGTATGCTCCTTATCATAACACGGTTATAAATGTAACAAGCGGTATTTACCGCTTCACCCCAAAAGTTTTTAGGCAATTTACTACATAACAACATAGTTCTAGCCATACTTTCAAGAGTTCTATTCATGCGTTCAACCACTCCATTTTGTTGAGGAGTTCTAGGAGCCGAAAAATTGTGGTCAATGCCATTATCATCACAATAGGCACCAAATGATGAATTTTCAAATTCGCTTCCATGATCCTTTCTTATGGAAACAAGTTTTAAGTCAAGTTTGTTTTGGATTCTTTTTAACGAAATTTGAAATTCATCAAATGCCTCATCTTTGGAGCTTAAGAAGAGAGCCCAAACAAATCTAGAAAAATCATCAACAATGACACATACATAACGGCTACCACCTCTACTCCTAGTTCTCATAGGTCCACAAAGGTCAATATGCAATAGTTGAAGAGGACGAGAGGTACTAACACATCTTTTGGATTTAAAGGAGCTTCTAACATGTTTGCATCTAGCACATTCATCACACAATTTATCAAATTCAAATTTCATGCTAGGAAAGCCTTCTACTAAGTCAAGTCTTCTAAGGGTATTGAGAGTCTTAGAACTAACATGTCTGAATCTTTTGTGCCACAACCAAGGATCATTTTTCATTACACTCATGCAAGACATAGTATGACCGGACAACATGTTCAAGTCGGTTAGGTAGACATCTTTGACACGTCTACCTTCAAGAATCAACTCATGGGTTGTAGCATCAAAAATACGACACAAATCGGTACTAATTTCAACCATATTACCCTTATCACAAAGTTGAGAAATACTAAGGAGATTATGCTTCAAACCTTTTACAAGCCGCATGTTGTCGACACAAAGTAATGGTGACTTACCAACCTTTCCAATGCCAATTACTTCACCCTTTTTGTTGTCACCAAACCTTACCGCGCCACCATTATACGCTTTAAGTGAGAGGAATTGGCTTCTATCACCCGTCATGTGACGAGAGCATCCACTATCCAAATACCAATTGCGGCCACCTCTCACCAAGCCCTACACAAGATTAGATTTTGAGTTTAGGAACCCAAAAAAACTTGGGTCCCCTTTTGTGATCAACATATCTTACGGTGTCTTTCCTAATCCATATTTGCTTTACAACTTTGATGTTCTTGTTAATGTCATTAAGTCTCTTTCTACAAGCATTGAAGACATGACCATTCTTACCACAATAGTTGCAAATAATGTATTCGGAAAAACCAACGTATTTCCTTCTTCTAAAATCAGCTTTAGGCTTTTGGATGTAACAGCCTGTCTGACTGTTCCATTTGAAGCCCAAACCGACAACTTTGTTACATCTTTCAGTTTGACTCGTGAGGAAGTTTAACACAGTTTGACTTCCTTCCCATTTCTCAGTGACATTTTTAGCATTCACAAGTTCTTTTGTCAAATCATTAACTTTGGTGAGAAGATGCATGTTCTTTTCTTTTTCCCTTTTAAGTTCATCATTTTTCTCAACTTCTATAGACGACCTTTTTTCAACTCTGAAGTCATGAGTGTGAGCATTGAGTTTAGACACAAGATAACCAATTCTATCCTTAGACTCCTCATACTTAGATGTCATTTCATCAATGCGTTTGTTTAGATCAACGAATTCTTCGGATCTTTGGTGAAGAGTAGATCTAGAAGTGCTACATTAGGGCATACCCTTTTGAAGAAAGATAAGCCTTTCATGGAGGACCTCTATTTCTTTCTTGAGGCTAACTACATCACCTTTTAGACGCTCGTTTTCATTGACCAAACACTTAACATTCTCATTTGACTCGTCTAATTCTTTGTTGGATGCAACAGTTCCAGACACTGTTTCTCTCAGGTCTACAATCTCAACCACAAGGTCATACACTTCATTTTCGAGAGCATCTTTGTCCTTTAAAAGATCATCACATTCCTTGGTTAGTGAAGAAACTTGCATCACCAAGGTAGTGTTGACATTTTCAAGGTCAGAGACGTCCGTGGGGGTCATCTTAAGACGCTCTAATTCTTTAGTCAATTGTTTGTTCAATTTGTTGACTCTCTTAACTTCATCATAAGCCTCAGAGGTGACAGTGACCGGTGACGCTGTCAGTTGCTTTTAGTTCATTCTTAAGGTTAAAGTTCTCTTGGGAAATTTCCTCAATCTCATTTTGCATGACCTCAAGTTTATCATTTTGAAACCGACACTTATCAAAAAGTTGGTCAAGAAGCTTACATACTTTTTCTTTGGAGTAAGTTCTAGCCTTCGCCTTTAGATGATTTACCTCATTGTCGGAATCGAATTCGGAGTCATCGGGATTAGCCATGAGGCATCTAAGGTGTTCGATTTTTGAATTTTTTGAGACTTTGTCCTTAAGATGACTTGTAAGACACGTTTTAGCCTCTAGTTGCTCCTCGATGAGTTCCTCATCTTCCTCGGAGTCGGACATTCCCCAAATATCACTCATGACTCGATGTTTATAGTCCTTTTTAACTTTATCTCGTCTTTCCTTAGATTTGATTTCATCCCACTTGGGACATTCTTTAATTTGGTGAGTTTTATCACCACACTTAAAGCATCCCACGGTGGAGTTAGGTCGTTTCTTAGGAAAGCGTTTTTTCGAGTAATTATTATTGAACCTTTTGTTTCCTTGACCATTGACTAACCTGGCTAGGTTCCTTGAGAACATAGCAAACTCGTCTTCCTCCTCATCTTCTCCATCACTTGGAGAGGACGTGAGAGCGAGACTCTTTCCCTTTGAGGACTCACTAGAATGCTTGTCGAGATTGAACTCGTGAGCCATTAGTGATCCCATTAGTTAATGAAGAGATAGGGTTGACAAATCTTTGGCTTCCTCTATGGCGGTGACTTTGGGTTGCCACTTAGAGGTTAGAATACGAAGGATTTTCCGAATAATGTCCTCGGACTCAAAATTCCTTCCTAGACTTTTTAGCTCATTAATAATACAAGAAAAACGTGAAGAAAATCTATTTATGGATTCTGATACCCGTCGCTGTGAGTACCAAAGATAAAATTTATAATTCCTATTAAGACTAACCTAGGCTAGTGGTAACAGGGTCGAACCACAAGGAGGCAGTTGTAAACTTTAGTTGATTAATGTTCAGTCTGAGGTAACTAATATGGGGGTTGATTCGAATTGTTCTATAGCTAAAAACAATAAAAGGAAAATAAACTAAAGATATGATTTAAACAGATAAAAGAAGGGTACTAGGATGGTCGGGTCATTACGGCTTCCGGCGGCAAAGAAACTAAGTCGGTCTGAATTAAACACAGGTAAGGCGGGAAATAAGAGATCCTCTCGGTCCACTCCTAACAAATAGCATCTCTCGATCTCGCTATAGGTCCCTAATGTCACTAATACTAACTTTCGTCCTGAAAAGTGACTAATGGTCTAAACTATACCTATCTTCCGATCTTAGCACAGTTTAGTCGAATTAATTGATGGTCAAACAACCTACCCTACCTTTCGGTCTAATGGGTCAGTCACAAAATAGGTATCTAACTGGTCGCATGCATTCGATTTGTTAAATACAAGTTTAAATTCAATTAAAACGAAGGATAACCTTACAAGGTCAGTCGATCGACCAACCATGTCAGTCGATCGACTGACACGCGGGTTCAGTCCGTGTTTAATCTAATGCCGCCTAGCCATAAATCGCCTACATCCTAGCACTAACTATTTAGCTACTCATGGTGAAGGTAAAAACAACAATAAAGCTCATGACAATTACGGAATTCATACTAAAATTAAATAACAACGATAATGAAACAATAATTGGCTTGGGAACATTAACTATCAATTCTAATCTATTAGCAAAGTACGTAAACTGAAAGTAAACAGGAGAAATACCGAATTGCAGGGGTAAGATTTGATTAATAAGAACCGAATTTCGATACTCACGATAATTCCAAACCCTAATTATTCGATAAAGAACTTTGAATGAAAAATTAATTCTAAAACTTGATGTAAAATTATCCCTAAAAGACTTGATGCTTAAACTGAAAGTTGTGTTACGTTATATAGCAAATAAGCGCAACAACTATTTCCTAAACCTAAACTTCACGGGCCTTGAGTTTCTCAATCTTTTAATTCCGTCTGGAATCGAAATCTGGTCGATCGACTACTCAGCCGGTCGATCGATCGCTCCTCAAAGAAACAGTAGAGCTTCGGATCCCGAGCATTGGTCGATCGACCGACTAGGTTGGTGGTCGATCGCTAAGCCGCTACTTGACTTCTTTTAACTCGTGGACTTGTCTTTCGGGCCTTGGATTGCGCACCAAGCTCGTTCCTTAAGCAATTCCTTCACGTCATTCGCAATGCAGATTACTCGGGGACAGATTTGGCTTGATTTCCCGTCGAATTCTTCACATTTCTACAATAAAGTACAAAATACGGAAGTAGACGGAAATAGGGAGAAATGTAGCATAAACTAAACAAATGAGCTCTGAAATGCGTGTAAAAAGAGATGTAAAACATCATATAAATGACACGCATCAAATCTCCCCAAACCAAACCTTGCTTGTCCCCAAGCAAGAACTAGACTCGATCTAATGACCTAATGGAACGAGTTCAATCTCAGAGCGAAATGCAAACTGTAGGGCCCAAACCAATTTAATGCACAACCAACAATCAATTAGTAATGTGAATCATGCAAACGAATTATAAAGTCGTTAAAAGGCTGCTGAACCGTTGACTGTAGAGACTTATCAAATTGGACTCTCGCGGGTCGCTCAAATCACTCAATTGAGCACAGGTGATATATTTGTAAGATAGAAAGAATTGACTTTGTAGAGACTCTCACATAACTGCGACCTATGAAGACATGCCAGCAATAAATTATGAAGAAGACCTCTATGACCGTACATATGCATTCCAACCAAACAGATGACCATTGACACATGCCGAGGTATAAGTATGGAAGTGTGAGGTATGGGTAAGAAGAGGCAAAACATTTTATGGTAAAGTGGAGGTACAGGTGATCAAGCTAGTACCAAAACGGAACCAAATGGCAACATCCAACTTCTTGCTCATAATCAAACGAAACGGCGCTATAGCAAGCACAAAACTCACAATCTCCAAAATACTAAATCAATAAACTCCCCATATGATATAAATGAAACATGGGAGCAAAAATCGCCAAAAGATAAGGATCAAATTATGCGAATTGATTTCTTTTCTTTTCTTTCACGAACTTCAGTCGATCGACCTAAAGGAGCAGTCGATCGACTGCTTTGAACAGTACAGAACCTCTTTTCTTTTTCGAATCATTTTCATTTATTTTTTTTTCTTTTCTTTTGTTTATTTCTTTCCTTCTTTCATTTTCCAACCATCATCTCAACAGAGCATATGCCACCAAAAACGAGTAACAATCCCAAGAAAACAGACTACTAGCTTGACAAAGGACAGGCTAAATGTAGGATGTAGTAAATAGGACAAAAAGGATATTTTTGGCATAGTAAGGCTTATGGGTAAAATGAGAAAAGGAAACCTCTACCACATGTGTCAACAAACCACAAACCGAATGCATACAGGTATTAAGCAGATCAAATTCATATTCATGCAAATTAAGGAAACATGTCTCATAAGGAGTACTACTCACATTCCTAAATGAACTGGTCATGAATGTCACCAGTTATAGGCTCTAAAAACTCAGAAATATGATGTAGCTTGCCAATTTTCAAAGTCAAGTCTCAAGTTAAGCAAGAAATGTAACGAAAACTCGTAGATATGCATTTATGATTCTACTAATAACATGTAAGTCAAGCTAGGTTTAGGCAAAACAGGTGCAAATGCAAAATCATCCTTGAAATACTACCGTTCCGACTCGACCTATATGCTAAAATAAACGTGCATTTTATGGAAATTTTTTTGAAATTTTTCAATTTTTATTGAATTTTTGATATATGTGAAAATGAAATAAACAATGCAAACTGAAATTTAAACGTGAATGCAAACAAATGAATGAAGTGCGACGCAAAACCCTTCCCCAAACCAAATCGCACAATGTCCCCATTGTGCAAAATCATATAATGAAAGCAAAGAGAAATGGGAATTTGCAAGAAAAGGGAAATAAAAACACAATGACAGAAAGTAAAGACTTGGGAACTCACAAGACTTTAAGCGCAGTAAAGGAAACCTCCCCAAACCAGCGTGAGCTAGGAGGTTTCAGTAGCCAGCAATGCTACCAACAAGAGTGCCTGAAAGACAGAAAACACCACGCATAAGACCGAAGAAAACAATTTTGAAGCGTAAGTATTGTGCGCTAATGAGACAAAAGAAGAAATAGATAATTCGACGGAAAATAAAGTAGAGTAGAAAACTCCCTTAGATCCGCATATCGACCAAACACAGCAGGGGAGAGGTCGTGAACGAATATATAGCAAAGAATGATGAGTCGATCGACCTAAAGAGGCGATCGATCGACAGGTGGCGAAAAAAAGTAGCTCCTGTAAACCCGCAATTGATCGATCGACAGGTGGCGAGAACAAGAGCTCTGTAAACTGCAATTGATCGATCGACCAATGGTGCGGTCGATCGATCGAAAACATCTTCTGCGAGTGTCTTATTTCTTCGTAATCGCTCAATGATTTGAGCTAATAAGCTCTAAATATCTGCAAATACACAATAGTACGCGCCAAAAATTGCGCAAAACCCAGAACGAAGTCTAAAGCATTTAAAATCCTAAGCAAACAAAATAAAGGCGAAGTTTTCGCGCACGCAAAAGCAATAAAAAATAGTTCGAAAGCAATAAAATGAAGTTTATAACGAACTTGATCAACTAATAGTTGATCAAAAAAGACTACGGTATGGCCCACTTCGTTGGCTTCTGGCTACTAGAGGTAGCCTCAATGGTGCTCATGTTATCAGTTGCACCCTTCTCAGCTTCGACAGACGGAGAACTCAGCTGATCAGCTTCGTCATCTCCCCAATCAAGGACTTCCCTGGAATCGTTGGACTCCAAATCTGCCCATCTCACCTTAACCGGCTCATCTTCCACCTCCTCGTCAGTCCCATAACTTAGGCATCCAAGACCGCCTCTTGAGACGATCTGCTCTGTCTCAGCTGGAGCATCCAGCTGCTCTTCCTTCCCCAAACCAGCTCCTGCGATGTCTAAAACAACAAGTTTTTCCTCCTTCTTGCTCCCAGTTCGGGGCGGAGGGGTTAATACAGCAGTAGTAATAGGGACAGTCGATTCAGGAAGAACAAAGTACGATCTCTTTTCAGAGACCGTATTACAAGTAACAGGCCACATGGCGTCCTTCTTTTTAGCAGGTTGGGCAAAAATGATGGAATGTTTCCCAACCTTGAAGGTCAAGGTTCCCAAACGGACATCAATAACTGCACCAGCAGTGTGCAGAAACGGCCTACCCAAAATGATGGGAATATGGTCATCCTCAGGCATATCAAGGACAACAAAGTCAACAGGGAAGAAAAACTTCCCTATCTGGACGGGTATGTCCTCTAGGACTCCTATGGGCTCGACCGCAGATCGGTCACCATCGAATCTGTCATCTCTGTGATAGCAAAGCCGGGTCAACTTGAGTTTCCTAGCTAAACTCAAGGGCATGACACTTATACTGGCCCCTAAGTCACACAATGCCTTCTCAATTGAGAAGGTACCTATTTTGCAAGGGACAGAAAAGCTGCTCGGGTCCTCTAACTTAAGGGGCGCAGTGTGAGACAGATAAGAACAAGACTCCTTGGTGAGTGCGACGGTGTGCCTTTGTTTCAAGTGACCGCTTTTTTGACAACGATTTGCTTCATAAATTTAGTGTAGGCGGGTACTTGGTTAACTAACTCAAGGAAGGGGACTTGCACATTCAGACTACGGATAACTTTCTCAAACTTATTGAAAGATACCTGTTCTTTGGTCGGCACGAGTCTCTCCGGATATGGGGCTGTAAGGAGCACCTTAGCCCTCTCTTCTAAATCGCGTGTGCCGGTATCCTTGGACTTAGGCTGAAAGTCCGTCACTTTCTCTTTGTTGAAGCTAGATCCTTCCTCAGACCGTCTCAAATGAGACCCATTGACCGTCATTGGATCGAACTCGGAGCGGGATCGACCCATCAGCACTCGGGTCTGCCCCTAAAATCTTCGGGACTGTGGTACCCCGAAACAAGTGATCTCGTAAGTTATTTGGCATTAAAGGACGAAACTCTTCAACATCAGCAGTGATATTGGTCGATCGACCGCCCTCCTCGATCGATCGGTGGGTTGCCTGATTCGAAGCTCCTGGAACCGTGTTTTGATCGATCGACTAGGTACTTGATCGATCATTCGCTTTTCTGTGACGTCTTTTTCTTTGAATTGTTCGTTGAAGCTTTCTCTTGGCTTGTTTCTGGCTCATCTTTCTCGACAGCATCCTCAACCATGGCAGGACCATCAAGGGTGGACCCGCTCCTCAAGGTGATGGCATTTAGGGTCTCTTTTTGTTCGGGTTGAGTGGGTAAGTGTCCGGGAGCTCGAGTGTTACTTTTACTAGCCAGTTGAGCAATTTGGCTCTCAAGTAACTTCATCCCGGCCTCTCTTGCTTGGGACTCCTTTAGCAACAGATTCTTAAGCTCGGAGAACTCGGAGTTTTGTGATTGTTGTTGTTGCGGCACATAAGGAGGCTTCGGTATTCTTTGTTGCTTTTGATGAGGCGGCACATATGGTTGTTTTTCTTTGCGGGTGTTGGGTTGGATTTTGGACATTTTGGCTTCTCCAACTCAAGTTCGGATGCGGTGGCTCGTAGTAGGTGTTTGTCTGCCTATAGTGTTGAAAGGCAGCACAAGATTCAAAGGGGCTAGGGCAATTTTTCGAGACATGGCCCTCAACTCCACACCTTTCACAGACGAAGGGACCGTCTGACACGGCATTGACTTGGTATATCCCACCCTTAGAGGCTCCTCCTAGCTCATATTTGTCAAATCTCGCGGTGAGAGCCTCAAGTGCAAAGAATGAAGAGGACTCAGCAGCTCTTCTCCGGTTCCTCTCGAATTCCCATACTCGGCCTTGTGGGTAGCTAGATCGTCAATGATCTTCCACCCCTTGGTTGCTCCCAAGTTTTCAGCGAATCTTCCATTCGCGGACATCCAAAATGGCCCTCGATCATCGTACAACCCATTGTAGAAATGATTGGACAAACTCCACTTAGCAAACCCATGGTGCGGTATGGTTCGCACCAACTTCTTGAATCGGACCCATGCCTCGTGGAAATTCTCATCTGGCCCTTGTTTAAAGCCCGTGATTTGAGCTCTAATAGCGATCGTTCTTGAAGCAGAGAAGTACTTCTTGTAGAACGCCAATGCCAATGTATTCCAATCAGTGATCTCCTGAGCGGCTCGGTCCAGATCTCTATACCATTCCCTTGCAGCATCGCGAAGGGAGAAGATGAACATTGTCTCCTTGATCCGGTCTCGGGTCACGCCATTTGGTGGGGGAATGGAGCGCGATGAGTCTATGAAGGTCTCCATGTGCTTAGCCGCATCTTCGTTTGCAGCTCCCCCAAACCGATTTCTCTCAACCATAGTGATGTAGGCGGGCTTTGGTTCGAATTTTTCGGCATCTCCGTGTAATTCGAACCCCTTGTATAAGTTGTCGGTGTCGGCTCGGAAAAACTAGCTATACTTGCCTCCTCGGCCATGACTGGAATTTCTGGGAAAATAACTGTTTTGGTGAAGAGGTGGGTGAAGACTGTTGGTCTTCCTCAAACAGATCGTGCTCGAGATAGCTTGACAGAGTACTCGGCTCTTCCTCTCGTCGACAATATCCTTCGTGCTCGTCTCAACCCGCGCAAAGATTTCTCTATCTCGGAGTCAAATGGTAATAATTCTCCACCCTGTGACCTGCGCATAAGATGAAACTACAACAAGAATATAAGAAAAGTTTAAGGAACAAAAGTCCTTTAAACTGAGAAAGACTGAAAATAAAAACAACTAAAATTAGGACTATTGCTTCCCCGGCAACGGCGCCAAAATTTGATACCCGTCGCTGTGAGTACCAAAGATAAAATTTATAATTCCTATTAGGACTAACCTAGGCTAGTGGTAGTGGTCGAACCACAAGGAGGCGTTGTAAACTTTAGTTGATTAATGTTGATCGAGGTAACTAATATGGGGTTGATTCGAATTGTTCTATAGCTAAAAACAATAAAAGGAAAATAAACTAAAGATATGATTTAAACAGATAAAAGAAGGGTACTAGGATGGTCGGGTCATTACGGACTTCCGGCGACAAACTAAGTCGGTCGAATTAAACACGGGTAAGGCGGGAAATAAGAGATCCTCTCGGTCCACTCCTAACAAATAGCATCTCTCGATCTCGCTATAGGTCCCTAATGTCACTAATACTAACTTTCGTCCTGAAAAGTGACTAATGGTCTAAACTATACCTATCTTCCGATCTTAGCACAGTTTAGTCGAATTAATTGATGGTCAAACAACCTACCCTACCTTTCGGTCTAATGGGTCAGTCACAAAATAGGTATCTAACTGGTCGCATGCATTCGATTTGTTAAATACAAGTTTAAATTCAATTAAAACGAAGGATAACCTTACAAGGTCAGTCGATCGACCAACCATGTCAGTCGATCGACTGACACGCGGGTTCAGTCCGTGTTTAATCTAATGCCGCCTAGCCATAAATCGCCTACATCCTAGCACTAACTATTTAGCTACTCATGGTGAAGGTAAAAACAACAATAAAGCTCATGACAATTACGGAATTCATACTAAAATTAAATAACAACGATAATGAAACAATAATTGGCTTGGGAACATTAACTATCAATTCTAATCTATTAGCAAAGTACGTAAACTGAAAGTAAACAGGAGAAATATAATTGCAGGGGTAAGATTTGATTAATAAGAACCAATTTCGATGCTCACGATAATTCCAAACCCTAATTATTCGATAAAGAACTTTGAATGAAAAATTAATTCTAAAACTTGATGTAAAATTATCCCTAAAAGACTTGATGCTTAAACTGAAAGTTGTGTTACGTTATATAGCAAATAAGCGCAACAACTATTTCCTAAACCTAAACTTCACGGGCCTTGAGTTTCTCAATCTTTTAATTCCCGTCTGGAATCGAAATCTGGTCGATCGACTACTCAGGCCGGTCGATCGATCGCTCCTCAAAGAATAAAGTAGCTTCTGGATCCCGAGCATTGGTCGATCGACTGACTAGGTTGGTTGGTCGACTGGCTAAGCTGCTACTTGACTTCTTTTAACTCGTGGACTTGTCTTTCGGGCCTTGGATTGCGCACCAAGCTCGTTCCTTAAGCAATTCCTTCACGTCATTCGCAATGCAGATTACTCGGGGACAGATTTGGCTTGATTTCCCGTCGAATTCTTCACATTTCTACAATAAAGTACAAAATACGGAAGTAGACGGAAATAGGGAGAAATGTAGCATAAACTAAACAAATGAGCTCTGAAATGCGTGTAAAAAGAGATGTAAAACATCATATAAATGACACGCATCAGATTCGTCCTTAGACATTCTAAACATCTCATATTGTTGCATGAGAAAGTCTATACGGTGTTTTCTAACTTGGGAAGTCCACTCATAAGCAAGTACAAGAGAGTCCCAAATAGATTTAGCCGTAGGACATCCGGAGATTCGACTAACTTCCCCCTCACCAACACAACGTTGAAGAATTGACATTGCTTTGGAGTTCTTTTCGGCAAGTTTGAAGTCATTTTCTTTGTAATTTCTTTCCTCTTTGGTTTTGGTGAAACCGGTTAGCATATCGGCTTCCTCAATAACAAGAGGTCCATCTTGGATGATGTTCCAACATTGATAGTCGATACTTTTGATGTAATGTTCTATTTTGAGTTTCCACCATCCAAAATTCGCACCGGTAAAGACCGGGATCTTGGAGTGTTTCTCGGAATCCATTACCCACGAATCAAACTCTAAGGCGATTAGCCTCGATCAAGAGCATGAGGCCCTGATACCAATTGAAGAGTTTATGGATTCAAGTACCTAAGAGGGGGGAGGGGTGAATTAGGTACTATTTAAAATTTCAACTTAAACTTTATTGAATTAAAGTAAGTTTTTTGATAATATGGAAGATAAGTGAATACATCGATTAATATTGAATGATTAAACGAGTATTAAAAGAAAAAACAAGTTTTCTAAAGTTTGAAGATAACAATGGTTCTGACTGTTTTTATTCGTCTCAGCGTATGAAGTACAGGCTACAGACCGAATGTGACAGTACGTGGAACTGTTACTCAAGATTTAAGCAAAAAAAATTAAACAATATGAAAGCAGCGGAATAAAGAACAAATGAAGATCAAACACGAGATTTTTGAATTGGTTCGGCAAGAACTCAAGTGCCTACGTCCAATCTACTTTTTATTGATTAATTTTAGTGATCTACTCCGACTACTAAAAACCCGTACAATAAAAAGACCAACAACCTACTCCGGTTGTGACACAAGTTCAAGAAACACTACTCCGTCCTAGAACAAGGTACCTCGCAACCTACTCCGATTGCCAAAGAGTTAAAGGAATACTCCGTCCTAAACTCTACACACTAACTTAGAACGTTTTTATGGATCAAGTTTCCACGGACTGATTCTTTAACAAGAATTTATATGGACAACTTTACAAGATCAAACGGTTCATAAGTGAGAGAGTTTAGTATTTAAAGCAACAGTGGCTATGATTGTAACACTTGAAGACTTTTTAAAGCTTTTCAAAACAATGACACAGTTTTAAGCTTTGAAAACAATTTTTGCAAACATAATAAAATTCTCAGGAAAAGTCTTGAAGAAATAATGAGATGAGGCACTCCTTTTATAGAGAGAGCAAGCAAGGTGGTTGATTTAGGGTTTTGAAATTCAATGGTCATCACATGTGGTGAAGACCAACACTTCCCAAAACTTGCACAAAAGAAGGTACTTCTATAGAGAGGCAAAAGAAGAAAATGAGGTTTGTAATTATCCAAAATGAGCCTTTGGTTTTTCAGAAAACAAAGGGTGGAAAACAAGTCACAAGATGCAAGTTTTCACCAAAATGGCAAAAAGCAATCCTTGTTTTACAAAAGACCAAGGAGTCAAATTGGCACAAAGAGGAAACAATTTGAATTGATAATTAGCTAAATCCATTTTTCTAGAAACCCAAATCCTTAGAGAAAAATCTGAAAGTTATTTATTAAGTCCAAATTACTTAGAAAAACAAAAAAGATTTTTGAAAAGTTAAAATAAATCTCAAGTGTTACGGATCATGGCGACAGTCCAGGCTATTTTTACTTGTAAGGGTAACAGTAATCTTAACTGTTATTATTGCTTTAAATACTCTACTCCTTAACTTGTACATTAGATGACACAAATGACTCTATACTTTGGGTGATCAACAATTCAACACATCTTAATCCATGCTTGATTTGATCATAAAACCTGAAAAGGTAAATTAAGAGAACACACATTAAATGGGCATGTTATCATCAATCAAAAGAACTCAACACCAAGTCTGACGAGTTGTTGGGTAATAAGGTGGGGTTAGTTACGGGGTTTTTCTTACTTATATTCCTATGAGTTTCATTGGTTCCTTGTACCTTAACAATCAATGAAATTAATTAGATTTATAAAATATGCCACCCTACTTGACTAGCGAAACCAATTTGGGTTGAAAGCGAGAGTGAGAACTTTAAAAGGGCGGTGCCGATAACGTTTAATCAGAACTCTTACCTCAGATGTGGAGGAGGGATGAGAAAAGATACAACATGGACTTAAAGCCCCTGATCATTAATAGGATACCCGCGGGAGTGGATTTGGTTGTTGTTCAAGGACACCAACTACAAACTAGGTAGGGAGGCACTTGAGATTACATATCCCCCATTCACGAACCCGGAAGGCAGGCGTTTAGCACCTTAGAGACGTTTTTCCCTTGCTTGTAACTTGGTAACTTGTCGTTGAGATTTATGAGCGTAAACGTGGCATGTCGATGGATTCAAGGGCTTAGGCTTTTTCTTTATTTGATTTAACGCTCTATTTTCATCTGCTTGCTAGCTAGTATTTTAGAGTTATTGGCTTATTGCATTGTTATTTGCTTAGTTTAAATTATTAGTTAAACAATCATTCTTGTTGTTCGACTTAGTTAAATGTGTAGGCTTGAACCAAGTCTAGACCTGGCAAATCGGGTCAACGGGTCGGGTTCGGGTCGGGCCAATTCGGATCGAGTCATTTCGGGTTTCTAAAATATTCGGGTTAGTTCGGGTCGGGTCATTTCGGATTTACGGGTTTGTTTCGGGTTTGTTGGTCGGGTTGTTTCGTGTCAAGCTGATCGGGTCATTTCGCGTCCGGTCATTTTCGGGTCAATGATTAAGAAGGAAAAAGGCATTTCAAGTCTTTTGGGGCCAATTAAAGTTATGTTTTGTCGGGTCATTTTCGGGTTGGGTAGTTTCGGGTCGGGTCATTTGGATTCGGGTTAATACGGGTCTATGAAAGCTCTGGTCATTTTCGGGTCAGGTCGGGTTAATTCGAGTTTCGGGTGTCATTCGGGTGCGGCAGTTCGGCTCAATTTCGGGTCTCAGGTAAGCCTTTTCGGGTCGAGTCAATCAAGTCGGGTTGATTTTGCCATTTCTAGAACGAACTAGTAATATCGTACGCTTGGTGTATTTTATAACTCAACGACGACATCTTAGCTACAATTAATTCAATTGACAATATCTTAAAATTTTTGCATGAGTTAGAAACTATAAGCCTTTTTAACTCTAGAAAAATAATATAGAGTTTAAATCTTAGTCCATATTATTTTTCATCTCCAAACCTACTCTAGAGTTTATACCATTATTTCTTTATTCTAGTTATTTGTTTATTTATTTATCTTTAATTAGAATATCCTTTATAAAGAATTACTCATTTTCCTCATTGCAAACGCTTTTCTATACCAAAAACTTGAGTGCGTGGGCAGAGATATAAATCCATAGCATGTGCAATGTTTTATTTAGACCATAAAAATGCACCAACTGAGGTGATGAATTGATATACGCTTATGTAATTGAAGCCACAAATAGTACCATATATAATTTCTATCTTATACTTTCTTTGTGCCAGTCATTAATTTGTCTATTCCATTTTAAAGTGTCTCCGTTATTTGTTTATCTTTCTATTTTAGAAATGCATTTAATGAGCAATTAAAACCCCCGCACTTAATTAATTTAGTATACTTATTAAGAATGCCTTTTTGGCCGTTTACTAAGAATGGAACTTTTACGGTTAAGAGTGGATACAGACTTATTTTTCATAGCTACATGGCCGCAAGAAGTTCCATTAAAGACAGGTCAAGAATAAATGATAGAGGGAGAGAGTTCTGTAGGAAAACGTTATGGAACTTACCCGTTCCAGCGGTTTGGAAAATCCTTATCTGGAAGATTATCGTAAAGGCTTTGCCTATTGGTAGTGAGTTTCAGAAACGTAAGCTTGACATCGAACCTTTCTGTGGCATGTGTGGAGGGGGTCAGAAATGCGTGGAATCCATGGAACATCTCTTTCGCGATTGTAGTCTTGTTCAAAGGCTATGGGCGGCCTCGGAGTTGGGAATCCGGGTGGAGAGTGCCGAGGGGCTCTCGGTCACTGAATGGATTTATGACTGGATGCGCTACTTCTCAAAAAATGAAGGGGGCGAGGACAAGATGATTACTTTTGTGGCCATCCTGTGGGGTGTGTGGTCGTTAAGAAATAGGGTTATTTTTCAGGATTTGGATCTAAACCCGTTTACAATTACGTGGTGTTTCTTTAGTTCAATCCGGAAAAATGTTCAGGTGCTATGTAGCTCCCATCTTACACAACAACCCCTATCAAAGCTCCAAAGCTCTGAGGAAGGCTCGTCACAAGAGGACCGTGAGGCCATTCGCAATGGTCATCCCGTCAATCTCATTGGAAACCACAACGCTTGTGGGGTGGTTAGGATCAAAGTGGATGCTAGCTGGTTACGGAACTTTGAACCGGCGGTCGGTTGGATTGCTTTCGATCATGCAGGCAAGGAAATAACGAGGAGACAAGTGCATACCAGGGCTGAATCGGCATTACAAGCAGAAGCACTCGGAGTCAGAGACGTTTTGTCATGGGCGCAAGAACAGAGAATACTCCATGTTGCTGTTTTGTCTGACTGTTTACAGTTGATCAATCAGGTAGCGGGGATTGATAAGGAAGATCATATGATTGCCGGTATCCTGGAGGATGTTCGTGATCGTTTTAGTTTTTTTTCATTTTTTGAGTCTAAGTTTTATTCCTAGGAGTCTTAACATTATAGCGCATGGTTTGGCTAAACAAGCCCTGCGATTGTAGAACCCTTATTTTACAGCTGTCAAAAAAAAAAAAAGTATACTTATTATCATATAATTGGTTATCTCCTATTTCCTTGATTTTTGTGCCAAAATTAAAAGCAACCAAATGAACTCTGACAGAAGGGGAGTATGTGTATAACCTCTATAGTGCTAGTACTGTCGACATATACAGTATAATGAATAATGTATCACAGTATGTGAAGCATTACACATGCGTATATATAATAAAAGAGCCCCTATTGGTCAGCCATGCAGGAAGCAAGGAGGACCCTTATTTCTTAACTTTTATAGTAGTGAAAATTGTTAATAACCACCTAGTATTTGTCGTATTTTACAAATTACCATCATGTATTTTATTTATTACAACTTACTACCTAAATTACATCGTATATATCCGAACTACCACCGTATTTCATTCCCGAATCATCATTTTACTTAAATCCCAACTCGTTAATATAAACAATATAATTAAATTAAATTAAAGTTAAACACCCCCCCCCCCGCGCCAAACAAACTCTACCTCCTTCATCTGCCACCTCTTTCCTCTTCTCCATAACTCACCTTCTTCGATCTTCAGTCTTCACAGCCACAAAACCACCTTGACCAACCTAAACAACACCCGCTGACTCTAATCTGTCACCTGCCCCTACAAGGCCACAATCCATACAAGTCGCCACGAACCTCCTGGCGACGTCGGACTGTCGGTCAACCCTGCACCTACCACCGACGTCACATTGTCGCCGCTCCATGAAGAACCTCCTCTTTGGTCACTCCACCACTTCACCACATTAGTCGACTATTCCTCTACCGTAACAAAACCTCCACCCCATCTTCAAAACCGCCACAATCCACAAATCCCCCCCCCCCCCAAAAAAAAAAAAAACAAGTCCTCTAAAGGATTATTGATCCATAACTCAATGAAAATCCTAGATCTTGATATTTCGTGGGTTGAAATGGTGACAAGTCTAGGGGTGGGATGAAATGGTGGGTCTGGGTTGACAGTGCAGAGGGTTGTGTGATGAGGTGGGTCTGGGTTGACAGTGCAAAGGGTCGTGTGATGAATGATGTTTCGGGTGGGTAGTGAGGTGGTGGTAAGTAAATGGTGGGACATGATTAAGGTGGCGATGGTGAGCTTTGCTTTGAGTGTGTTGTTGATGGTGGTTGCATTGGACATTGCTTTGAGTTTATTGTTGTTGATGGTGGTGGGACATTCTGGAAATTTGATGAATTGAATAATTGATGATGGTGATGAATTTTGTGTAGGTCACTGTATGTCTTTGACGGAATCAAACTAAGAGTGTTTTAGTCATTCTATAGTTTACTAGTCGGGATTTAAGTAAAATGTTGATCGGGAATGAAATACGGTGGTAGATCGGATATATACGGTGTAAGGTAGGTGGTAAGTTGTAATAAACAGAATACAGGGTGATAATTTGTAAAATACGACAAATGTTAGGTGGTTATTAACAATTTTCACTTTATACTATTATTATTATTATTATTATTATTATTATTATTATTATTATTATTATTGATGTATTTTTTCCAATTATCCACCAAAAAGTTACTACCAAACTTTTTCCACCACTAATTAATTCAAGATATTGAGCTTTGAAAATGTTCCGTGATGTCCCTTAACATCTGGCCTCTTTCTATATTTGGTTTGTGGCTTTGTGCTCAACAAAATTAAATCAGGAGTTGGTAAAAAGGAATGCTATCTCAATTATAAAATGAGAGATGAGAGATGAGACCTGAGAGATGATAATACAAATAATAATGTAAATAATTTAATTTTTATATATATTTTATTACCTTTATTAGTTATAAATTAGTTAACCAAAATGTTCAATGCAATTGAGAAAAGTTTTAAATTGCTTTTTCAATATGATTATCAATGAATCCTCTTCTTTCTTTTTCTCCTACAAGTGGGATCCAATCAAAGATTATATAGCACACCCCTGATCATCGTTGTACAAACTTAAGGAATTGTATTGTGTTTAAAACATTTATGACAATTACTAACATAACCTTGAATCTAAAAGAACCAGAAAAAGAAAGCACGCATCGTCGTCACATATATTGATTTAATTGTGTTTTCTTTTGATGATTTAAAAATTTATTTAAATTAAAATTGTCTCGGAAACTTTATTAATTTTGTTAAAAGAAGGTGAGAAAGAGACATACATTTTGCGTCTAAAATTGAGGGAATACTATGTTGGAAATAGAGGCTTTGAGAGCCTTTTTCTTAGTTTCCATTTGTCCCACATTGGTGAGGAAGTGGGTGTTTTATGGGTTTATATAACACCCCTTCCCTTACCTTATCACTAGTGGTCATGGGGAGTCTTTTGTAGAGACTTTGCGAGGTGCTTAATTCAGCTCGCACACGCGCGCGCGCGCGTGCCCGTGCCCGAGCCCGGCCCGGCCCGGATCCGGATTCGGGATTCGGCGGGCTGTGCCTATCTTTTTGGGCTGTGTTGTTGGTGTTGTTGAGTTGAATCAGTCAGTCCAACTGACTGTCAACATGAGGGTCATGCTCCACGTTTGTAGCCCTTGACTGCAACTTCTTAGGAGTCGGTTTTGCTGCTTCTGTTGCTGCGTTTTGGCTATAAAAAGGAGCCCGACTTCTCTATCAAAACACACAGAAAAACATAAACTCTCCTCTCTCGTCTTCTCTGCTCTCTCATAAATTTCTGGGTATTGCTAATTGATATCGTTCCAGGTCTTACATTCTTGAGTGGGCGAGTTTGTAAGGCGGCAGTAGTGTAAACCTTGGGGACTACCGGTCAGCGTTGATCGCCACCACGGTCGCACCGGAGAAATAGTTTTTAAGGCAGCGGTTTCGTACCGTGTCACTACCTTTCCTCTGTCGGTATATCTGATCTCTGGCATTTATTTCGTTACTGCATACTTATTCCTTTCGTAATTCCTTACTGTTTCAGAATTTACGAACAACAATTTAAAAACTATTTAATTAAGTGCAGTAGCCATGTCTGTGATTTCGAAAATTGTACCTGATATTTGAAAATTGAGCAATTAGATGGTCGAATTATAAGCGTTGGTCCAAAACTGTTGATGTTTTTTTGAGCGGTTGGAAATTGATTATGTTTTGTTTAATGACCCGCCAAAACCTATTGTTCCGTCGATCCGAGACTACCCCTCCTCCCTCTAAAGATGTTAAGTCCAATGAAGAGGATATTGCTAAATTTGTTAAGGACAACAAAAGCGCTAGGTGTCACATACTTAATAACATGGTTAACCCTTTGTTCGATTTATTTGCCGATAATAAATCGGCTAAAGTCATTTGGGAGTCCTTACCGAAAAAATATGGGGCTGATGACGCTGGGAAAAAGAAATATGTTGTGGGTAAGTGGCTGCAATTTAAGTTGGTGGATGGGAAATCTATTATGGAACAGGTCCATGTCTATGAAAATTTGTGTCTTTGATATTGTTAGTGAGGGCATGAAATTAGACGACCTTTTTGTTGCTAATGTCTTTGTTGGAAAAATTCCCTCCCCCGGTCCGAGTATAGAAATCGGCTAAAACACAAAAAGAAAGACATGTCCCTTATGGAACTTATCAGTCATATGAGGACCGAAGAGGCAAATCGCCTCAAAGACAACCCCTTTGTCTACCGATCGTGAATGCATCATTCTTTCTTTGTCAAAGCTAATTTGGTTGAGTCCGGTGGTCCGTCAAATCTTTCTTTGAAAAGTTCAAGGGTAAGGGTAAGGCCAAGGTTGGTCGGGGTAAGGGTAAAGGAAAGAAGACCGATCCGGGAAGTACACCAAGTGGTTGCAAAGATTCGAAGCCCAAGGGTCCTTTGGTTTGCTATGTTTGTGGGAAACCGGGTCACAAAGCCTACCCAGTGCATCGATAAGAAGATCTTTGAAGTGAAGCCAATCTTGTGGTGATGATGTCATTCTTCTTGTGGTTGTTGAAGCTAATCGGTGGGTAATCTTTCTTTGAATGGGTCTTGAATCTGGCGCTTCCAGGACACCTCTGTCTTTGATAAGGGGTTATTTTCTTTGAGTTCGAGGAGATAGGCGATGGGGAATGCGTCTACATGGGTAATTCTTCACTGCAAAGATCACGAGCAAAGGCAAGATCTTTCTCAAACTCACCTCGGGAAAACACTTGCTCTCAATAATGTTTTATTTGTACCCACATTGCGTCGAAACCTCGTGTCTGGTGCCTTATTGAACAAAGCTGGTTTGAAACTTGGTTTTGAGGCTGACAAGGTTGTAATGTCGCGCAATGGGGAATTTGTGGGCAAGGGTTATCTGTCTGGGGGTCTTTTTTATCTTGAACATCGATTCGCTTTTAATAATATTGCTTCTACTACGCTTATATCGCCGAGTCTATTGATGTTTGGCATGGTAGATTAGGTCATGTGAATATCGACTACATTAAAAAACTTAGAACCATGAGTTTAATTCCAAGTTTGTCGAGTCAAGAATTCTCTAAATGTGGTAGCTGTGTTGAGGCTAAATTCACAAAGAAACCTAGTAAACCTGTGACAACTAGGACTACGAGTCTTCTTGAGTTAATTCACACCGACCTAGATGACTTCAAAAATGTTGCAAGTAGAGGTGGCAAGAATTATTATGTGACTTTTATAGACGACTGTTCGAGGTACACCCGAGTTTATTTGCTTAAGACTAAAGATGAAGCAGAACAATCGTTTATAAACTTTAAAAATGAGGTCGAAAATCAACTCGACGGGGAAGATTAAAAGGGTAAGGTCGATAGAGGTGGTGAGTATAAATCCGTTATTTAGCGGACTTTTGTGCGCAAACGGTTTAATACATGAGACTAGTCCACCTTACTTACCCCAATCCAATGGTGTAGTTGAACGTAAAAATAGAACTTTAAAAGAGATGATGAATGCTATGCTTTTAAGTTCTGGCCTGTCTGACGATATGTGGGGGGAAGCAATACTTTCTGCTTGTCACATTCTTAACCGTGTACCTCATAAGAAAATTGACAAGACACCCTACGAGATTTGGAAGGGCTACCCTCCTAACCTAAGTTACCTTAGAGTGTGGGGGTGTTTGGATAAAGTGGGTTTACCTGACTTTAGGAGACCTACCGTTGGACCTAAGACCTATGATTGTGTTTTTATAGGTTATGCTCAAAATAGCTCTGCTTATAGATTTATGTCTTTGAGTGACCGTTCTATATCTGAGGCTAGAGATGCCGAATTTTTTGAGCATGTTTTTCCCTTTCAGAAAATTGTTGTTTCATCTACTTCATTACCTGTTGCATCTATTGATATGTCTTCACATGCTAGTTGTAGTAGCACTCCTATTGATCATGCTGTTGAACCTAGGAGGAGTAAAAGACCTAGATGTCCAAAGGATTATAGTGATTATGTTACAACACATTTATCTGAATATGGATACTCTGTTTGTGCAAGTGATGAGTTTGTTTCAGCGTTTTTAATAGAGGATGACCCAAAAACCTATAGTGAGGCAATGAAATCCATTGATGCTAATTTTTGGAAAGATGCTATTAAAAGTGAACTTGATTCTATTGTTTCTAATCAGACTTGGGAGTTGACTGATTTACCTAAAGGTAGTAAACCCATTACGAGTAAATGGATCTTTAAAAGAAAATGAGACCGACGGTACAATAGAAAGGTTCAAAGCTAGACTTGTAGTTAGAGGCTTTACACAAAAGAAGGGCATTGATTACTTTGATACCTATTCTCCTGTGACCAAAATTTCGACTATAAGAACTCTTGTCGCTTTAGCTGCTATTCATAACCTTATTATACATCAGATGGATGTTAAAACTGCTTTCTTGAATGGTGAGCTAAAGGAAGAGATCTATATGTCGCAACATGAAGGGTTTGTGATTAAGGGTCAAGAGAATAAAGTGTGTAAACTGAACAAGTCACTTTATGGTCTGAAACAAGCACCTAAACAGTGGTATGAGAAATTCAACACTACTTTGATGAGTAATGGCTTTATGATTAACAATTCTGATTCATGTGTTTATTCCAAAGTGATAGAATCTGATTGTGTTATTATATGCCTATATGTGGATGACATGCTTATTTTTGGTAATAATTTAGATGTGATAATTAAAACCAAAGAATTTTGTCATCACACTTTGAGATGAAGGACTTAGGAGAAGCTGATGTTATCCTAGGGGTTAAGGTTATCCGAAACTCCAACGGAATTTCTTTGAGTCAATCTCATTATGTTGAAAAGGTGTTGAAAAAGTTTAACTGCTTTGATGTTGTGCCTGCTAGAACACCCTATGATTCTAGTGTACATTTGAGTAAAAACCAGGTAATGAGTGTTTCCCGGGAAGAGTATGCTAAAATCTAGGGAGTGTGATGTTTCTTGAATGTACTCGTACTCGACCGGATATTGCATATGCGGTTAGTAGATCGAGTCGTTATACACATAACCCAGTAATGAACATTGGAATGCTCTTCGTCGTTTGCTAAAATACCTAAGAGGAACAGTTGATCTGTGTTTGCATTATGGTAAATTTCTGCTTTGTATTAGAAGGATATTGTGATGCAAATTGGGTTGCAGTGTAACGATGAGATTTGTTCTACTAGTGGTTATGTCTTCACCATGGGTGGAGGTGCGATATCGTGGAAGTCTTCTAAACAGACTTGTATTGCACGCTCTACCATGGAGTCGGAGTTCATAGCTCTTGAGTTGGCGGGACAAGAAGCGATTGGTGAAAAACCTATTGGGTGATGTACCAAGTATGGGGAGGACGGTGACACCGGTCTCCATCTTTGTGTGACTCGAAAGTCGCTATTGGCGTTGCAAAGAATAGTGTCTACAATTCGAAAAAGAGACACATGCGAATAAGGCACGCTGTAGTTAAACAACTCCTTGAGAATGGAGTGATTACCGTGGACTATGTGAAGTCCGAAAGTAATCTTGCCGATCCCTTTACTAAGGGGTTGACTAAGAGATTAGTCGTTAATACGTCGAGGGGAATGGGGCTTAGGTCCATGAGTCAAGGTTGAGATTGACTAGGTCCAAAGTTTTCATTCCTATGGCGTAGTATGATTCATAGCCTTTATGGTGGTGCTTTTGAGACGCACTTGATGAATTATACTCTAGGTTGGACTTATGTTCTTAATGGCTCGTGTGAGAAGTGCTGATGAGAAGCACTTGAGCCACCTACGTAGGTGTAATGATCCTAAGACTATGAGAAGTCTTGTGGTCACACCTATCAGTACCAAGGTAACGCATAAGCTCTAAAAGAGCGCGTTGCACTCTGAAATCGCGGGACGATCTTAATTTGAAGGTATGATATGTGTAGTGGGGGGTATCGACCGAAGTTCAGCTAGGAATTCAAATCGCAAGATATTCTCTAGTTGTAAGTAAGTTGTTTCCTCATTTCACTAAAGTGTCAATTCAAATCGAAAGATATTGATACCTAAGTATCCACCCTTCCTTTACCCAGGAATTCTTCTTTCTCTGGCTCTGGCGCCTCTAGTGGGGGATTGTTGGAAATAGAGGCTTTGAGAGCCTTTTTCTTAGTTTCCATTTGTCCCACATTGGTGAGGAAGTGGGTGTTTTATGGGTTTATATAACACCCCTTCCCTTACCTTATCACTAGTGGTCATGGGGAGTCTTTTGTAGAGACTTTGCGAGGTGCTTAATTCAGCTCGCACACGCGCGCGCGCGCGTGCCCGTGCCCGAGCCCGGCCCGGCCCGGATCCGGATTCGTGATTCGGGATTTGGGATTTGGCAATCGCCTGCGGCGGTCTGTGCCTATCTTTTTGGGCCGCATCTGAGTTTTGTTTTGGGCTGTGTTGTTGGTGTTGTTGAGTTGAATCAGTCAGTCCAACTGACTGTCAACATGAGGGTCATGCTCCACGTTTGTAGCCCTTGACTGCAACTTCTTAGGAGTCGGTTTTGCTGCTTCTGTTGCTGCGTTTTGGCTATAAAAAGGAGCCCGACTTCTCTATCAAAACACACAGAAAAACATAAACTCTCCTCTCTCGTCTTCTCTGCTCTCTCATAAATTTCTGGGTATTGCTAATTGATATCGTTCCAGGTCTTACATTCTTGAGTGGGCGAGTTTGTAAGGCGGCAGTAGTGTAAACCTTGGGGACTACCGGTCAGCGCTGATCGCCACCACGGTCGCACCGGAGAAATAGTTTTTAAGGCAGCGGTTTCGTACCGTGTCACTACCTTTCCTCTGTCGGTATATCTGATCTCTGGCATTTATTTCGTTACTGCATACTTATTCCTTTCGTAATTCCTTACTGTTTCAGAATTTACGAACAACATACTATAATATTGTTTCGGAAATTTTGACGAATTATTCAATTGTTAGAGAGTCGCTTCTCTATTTTATCCGTTTATAGCCAAAGATCGATATTTGACAAATGAAACTAATTGTGGGTAGGTTAAATATATGTAATCCGGAGTAAGGTACTAAATAATTAATCGAGTAATAATGAACGTGAATTTCGGGTTATGAGATCGAAACACTTTGAAATCCGCTTGACCATTTACTTCATTGTTACATTTTCTTTTCTTTATTTTTGCTTTGGTGTGATAATACATAAATTAGATTTAATTCTTACATCTATAATTTTATTATTATATTTTACTAAATAGATTGAAAGAAATTGAAAATGTTCTATACTTAATTCACCCTCTCTTAAGTATATTTATTAGATTCATATAGTCTTCAATTGGTATAAGAGTCTCGTGCTCTTGATTACCATCAAAAGAGATTGATCAATCCTTTTGTTAGTTATTTTTACTTTCTATAGAGAATTAAAACATCTTAAGTGTCTTATCTTCAATGGGAAGGACATCAGACTTTGGAAAAACATGATGATGCATTATATCAAAGGCTGCGATTGAGAATGTTTAAACATAACTAAAATCAGTCCAACTAAAATCTTTGTTACCGCTACAGATGGTATAAAACAAAAAATATAAGAAGGGAATGACTACAACAAGGCGGTCTACAAAAAGACAATAGAAACTCTAAAGCTATGCCTCTTATGCAAAATGGAATTAGGATAACAACATATATTTGAGATGTCTTGAACCACATGAAGTCTGGCTAGCAAGATACTTCGGACAGGTTACTATTGGCCAACCCTGGGGGCTGACTGCCTGAACTACAACACCAAATGCTAAATCTGCCAAAAGAACACTCTAATTATACACCAAACATCTTACACTCAATCTATACGCACCCTAGCCAGACTCTTTATTACCTGGTTGTAAAGTAGTCGTCCCTGCAGGAGTGCATGTACCAACCTCAATATATGGTCTTGATAGCATTGAAACAAACGATAGCTTGATGAAAGATAGTCTAGTCGTGATAGAAGAATTAAGAGATGTAGCCAGGTCAGGGTAGTATCATATCAACAAGTAATGGTCAAAAGCTACAAAAAAAATGTCAGAGTTAGAGTCTTTAATGAAGGTGATCTTGCACTACGAAAAATATGAAGCATGCCTCATCGGCCTACAAGCAGCCATAACACTTGGCACAAGAGATTGAGGGTCCATGGTGATTCCTCACTCATTATCAAGCAAAAATCAATCAAGAGGCCGAATTCTTCGACCAAGTCGACTACTTCCATTTGCCATGGGAGGAAAACCAGTTTGTTGATGCCCTAGCAAAACTTGCCGCGCTCGTCAACATACTCGATGACATGGCATCGATGCCCCGATGCGTCAAGAGAAGGAGCAAACCAACTCACATCTGTGTCGTCAACAACGACAAGGAAGACCATGTCGAACCTTGGTACCAAGCCATCCTCAACTACAAAACCAAAAACGAATTCCTCTCAACTCTGATACAAGAGGACAAAGAGTCATCCGTTTACATGCATCACAATTCGTGATAAACCAAGAACAACTATATAAAAGAACACCCCAGGGGATCCTTCTCCTTTGCATCGATCACCACAAAGCCAGAAAAAGTCATGGGAGAGGTCCACAACGGAGAATGTGGCCCTCAAATGAGCGTAATGATGCTAGCCCGAAAAATCATGCGGTTAGGCTACTACTGGACCACTATGGAAGCCAATTGCAGAAACCACGTCAAACATTGCCACAATTGCCGAAGCTTCGCCAACATACAACACATACCACCATCCTTTTTATACAACATGACATCACCATAGCCTTTCCCGACCTGGGGCATCGACATCATCGGGAAATTCAAACTGATAGGCACCAAAGGCCATTGCTTCATTCTCGTCGCCATCGACTACTTAACCAAATGTGTGGAAGCACAGTCCTATGCAGGCTTGACCGCCAAACAAGTGGCCAAGTTCATCCAGGACAACATCATCTGCAGATATCGTGTACCCCATCAAATCATCAGCGACTAAGGCTCCCACTTCCGGGTAGAAACACAAGCCTTGCTGAACAAATACAAAATCAAACGACATCGATGATCCCCCTATCATCCCTAAACTAATGGAGCGGTAGAGGCAGCAAACAAAACTCTTGTCACCATCATCAAGAAGATGCAAGACAATTACCGCGATTGGCCGAGCAAACTCTGATTCGCACTCTAGGGATACCGAATCTCCATTCGAACACCAAAAGGAGCCACACCCTTCTACCTAGCATACGGTATGGAGGCATTACAACCAGTAGAGTTGGAGGTCCCATCTCTACGCATCCTACTGTAAAGTCATGTTCCTAAGGCGGAATGGACCCGTCGAAGGTTCGAACAACTTTCAACTACGGTTGATATGTGCATTTTATATAGTCTTTTTAAGTCTCTTATGCACGTATTTCTATGCGATTCTCATAGTTTTATATTGCGTAATATCCCGAATATTCTACTTTGGTTCGTTTGGCTTTAATTACAGGTACGGGCTTGAAAGTAGCATAATTGAGCCTGGAACTGTCCCTTTTGCTTGCATTTAGAAGATGAGTGGAATTGGAGCGGAAATGTGGTTGCCTTGGGATGCGTGAAGTGGTCTCGGAAGCTAAATCAACGAAGCAATGAGCCGGCTAAGTGGTAGATGCTCGATTGAAGACTTTTACTGATTTACTCTATTCAATCGAGAGGATTACATGCGAGAAGACCTCGATCGAATACTCAATCCGTTCGATCGAGAGGTGCTAATTAGGAGGTCCTCAATCGAGTACTTCTGTACTTCGATCGAGTGGTCGTTCCAAGAAGTTGATCGATCGAATGGTTCTAATACGCTCGATCGAGTAACTAGTTATTAGACGCAAGATTTTCGTATCTTGTTATGTATCTTAGGTCAAATAATTATCTTTACTATAAATAGGAAGGACGTCATTAGGTTTGAGGATCTCTTTTACAAACTTCAATATACAACTTTTTCCTCTATTTCTTATTCTATTCGACGTTGCTCTTCCCTTTCCGGATCCGAACTCTTGTAATTTCTTTTCTTTCTTTTATGTTATTTATCTCTTGCTAGTCTCTTTATTATGTTTGTTTCTACTTTATCTTTTATTCTCATTCTATTTATGCGTAGCTAATTCTTGAATGCTAGGATTAGGGAAACCATGGTAGTATAACGATGATGCAATAGTTAGTTTAGGAGATTTAGTGTGAGAATTGTTTCATAGCAATATAACTGTAATTGTTAAATTGAATGCATGCAATTGAATCAATAAATCTGGTTAAATTCAGACCTAGATCAAGAGATTGAAATGAATAGAGCTGTTATAAACAATAGACTACACTAGAGATGGTGAAAGCTAAGCTAGTAGTATTTTAGGGCGGATAGTGGACCGAGAGGACCTTTCCATTACCCTTCTCATATCAGATCGACTGACCTACCTTTAGCTGATTTGTATAATATCATGGTGAACCGACATCCTGGCATATTTCTTCCTATCTGACTTCTCTCTTATTTCATCCCTTGCTTTTATTAGTTTAGTTTAAATACTCAAACCCCCCCCCCCCCCGTTTTGTGACCTTAGATAGACCGATTAACAAGTAGATAGTGACCGCCTCCCTGTGGATATGATACCCGACTTACCTCTGCTGTATAAGTTAGAGCCAGTTGGTTTTATTTTTGATAGGGTTGCGACAGCCGTGTCAAATTTTGGCGCCGTTATCGGGGAGGCAACTATTTTATTTACTTGTTTTATTTTTGTTTGTCTTTATTCTCGAGTAATTTATTCCTTGAGACAGTTCTTATCTTTTCCTTTAGTGTTGTTTTGATAGGTCCTACAGATCCTACCTAGACAGATCTAGGTAAAAGATCATCAAAGGGAAGGCTTGAATACGTTTGATATTCCACCTATGTTCCATCTTATGGCACAACAAGTGGTGCTGTGTGAGAGATGTGGTGCTGGGCATAAAGGTGTTATTTGCTTGGCGGGGAACGACGAAGTCTATGCATTTAGGCAGTATAGACAAGCTAGTCAACCCTTTGCATATGTGCCGCCACATCCGCTTCAACAACTAGGCTATCAAAAGCCTCCATTCGTTTGGCCACCGTAACAACAAGCTCCTCCTGCCGATAAACAGAAAGAAGAGATTGCTGAATTGAAGTCTCTAGTGAAGGCACTTGTACTTCAACTGCAAGAAGATGATATATCTATGGAAGCTCAAATCAAGGAACTTGAGTCTCAAATAGCTCAGTTAGCTGCCGAGTCGAACTTTAGGCACTCAGAGAAGGTATATGTTACCTACACCGAAAGCAGTCTTTCCTATGAAGGACCTGGATTGCCTATTGACAATAATGATATGTATGACTCGGAATACGAAGATCTATCTGAAAACGAAGCATCATACGAAGACTTCTGCACTGAACAACAACGAAAATTCGATCGAACCGCTTACAATGTTCGATCAAGTGATTTATATGAGGAAGTGTTCGATCGAACAGAATTAACCACTCAATCGAATAGTTTTTACGAAGAAGAACTCGATCGAGCAGATCATTTTGTTTGATCGAGTAATATTCAGGAAGAAAGTTCTCGATCGAGTACCATCTTTGCTCGATCGAACAAATTGGCCACGGAGAGCATTGCTATGTCATCTAGGTTCGTTTCGGATGACGATTTAGAAGAAGACAATGGTTATGGTGAATCCCCCATTTGGAAAGCCGAGCTGGATGCTTTAGAGGCTGCTATATACGGGATAGAACCCACAAAGAAGGGGAATGAGAAGGTAGCTAAGTCAGGGAATGTTCCTAGCACGGTCGAGGTAATATACTCTTTTGTCAATGATTCCGACGTTAGGAGCGACCGACCTGAGGTAGTTAACAACAACTTCACGATTATTGTTATGGTTGATACTAAAATATCTCAGGTGACTTCTGCTTCTTGCTTTGATGCTCTACCCTCTCCCGGTTGGACAAATAAATTAATAATGTTTCACCATATTTGTCATCGAAAATTTGTTAGGCTCAGACGGCACTTTAGTTTGCTTTTATATGCTCCTTTTCTATTTTGGTGCTACTCATGCTTTTTTGTAGCACATGCGCAGATTTATGATCTTATGCTAAGAGGTTTGAGTTGCTTTGATTGTGACCAACTAGAGCAACTGGATGAAGCAAAGAAAGTCGAGCTGGGACCTGTCTGAAACTAGCGCTGTCCGGGAGGCAACCCAGAATTTAAGCTTTTTAGTTAATTTTCGAACATTTCGATTTTCTTGTGTGTAATAATTGGTTTTCAAACCACAGACGGTGAACAATATAGGCTTGGTTTTTGGTCGTATTTGTGGTTGCTGTTTGCGTCTTTGCAGGTGTTTCATTGACGCCTACAAGTTGCGCAATAGGAAGCTCTCGACCGAGCACCATTCTACTCGATCGAGTGACTGACTCCCTCAATCGAACACTTCTCTTCCTCGATCGAGCACCCACAGAGGACGACCATTCGATCGAGTAATTTTCCTTTCTTCGATCGACCACTTATGCAGCCCAATGTACTCGATCGAGTACTACCTCTTCTCGATCGAAGTACCATCGGGTGGGTTTGTCTGATTCGCTTCCAGTGACGCTGAAGAAGCTTTTAATGACCTCCAATGTTGTTGGCTAGTTTGGGGAGGTCCCTACTTCGCGTGTTTTTGTGAGTTTTCCGCAACTTCACTCTCTTGTTTTTAGTTTGCATTTCCTTTCCCTATTTTTGGGTACAATGAGGGCATTGTACGGTTTGGTTTGGGGAGGTTATGCATCCATATTTTTGTCTGCATGTCGTTTTTATTGCATTTCAGTGATCACGTTTAATTTCTGTGTGCATTGTTGTTTATTTTTATAAAAAATTCAAAAATTTCATAAAAATTAAAAAATCAAAAATTCAAACAAATTTCACGTTTATTTTAGCATACAGGTTGAGTCGAAACGGTGTATTTTGATGATGAAATTGCACTATAATTTGTCATTTTTGCTTAAGCCTTGCATAAATTAATATCTTTAGCTTTGTCTTTTTGCATATCTACGAGTTAATGTTAAAATTTAGCTGAACAAATAGACTTGACTTGAGATTTTGGCAACCTACTTATAAATTTTATGGTATTAGAGCCATATAAACTGGTGTCATTTGTGACCAGTTTATGTAGGATTGTGAGTAGTTACTCCTTGCATAGCATGTATCACTAATTTGCACGTATATGAAATTCAATTGCTTTTTGCCTACATACATTCGGGTTTGCGGTTGGTGTCACATGCAGGGAGGTGCTTACGTTCCCCTTTTTCTTTCATTTTAACCCATTTAACTCCACATTAGCCAAATTTGCCTGTCAAGCTAGTTTAGTGTATGTTTTTGCGGTATTTCATATATCAATCCGAGTTTGGTTTGTATTACATTGTTTTGGTCTGGTAAAGGAGAAAGAAAGAAGGAGGATGCGTTGAAAAAAAAAAGAGAACAGAAAAAGAAAAGAAAAAAAAACGTGGGAAAAGGAAGAAATAAAAAAAAATTGAAACTGGTTCTCCTATGCTTTATTTATATCTTATGTAGAGTATGTTTGGTTTTTTTGGTGAGTTGGTGTGCCTAAAAAAAAGAGGCACTTGTGCTTAATTTTGATGGATTAGAAATGGATGCTATCGTTTGGTTTTGTTAAGGTACTAGCTTGACTTATTACCTGACATATCCAAAAATATTTTGCCTTTTCTTACCCATTACCTCACTTTACCATATTTTTGTAAGCCATCGGCTGTGATAGGACCTTGTTTGGTTGGATTGTATGTATGGTGATTAGAATTGTCTAAGGTTTTAGCTGCATGCATGTTTATGTGGGTCGTAGTTTAGGTGAGAGACTATTTCTCCTCTTCTCTTACACTCATATGCTTACCCTTTGCTTCATGAGAGAAGAGTGACCCGTGAGAGTCCATCATTAAAGGTCTTGCAAGGTCGACAATTTAGCTTTATTATAGACATCCTACAACTCGTTTGCATTTCACAATTCTTGCTATAAGTGTTAGTTTACTTGCATTAAATTGGTTTAAATGGGCATTTGTAGCTAGCTCTGAGCTTTCTTTTCTGTTCCGTTAGTTTGCATATAGTTTACTCGAGGACGAGTAAAGTTTTGGTTTGGGGAGATTTGATACATGCATTTTATATAGTCTTTTTAAGTCTCTTATGCACGCATTTCTATGCGATTCTCGTAGTTTTATATTGCGAAATGCCCCGAATATTCTTCTTTGGTTCATTTGGCTTTAATTGCAGGTACGGGCCTAAAAGTTGCAGAATTGAGCCTGGAACTGTCCCTTTTGGTTTCATTTAGAAGATGAGTGGAATTGGAGCGGAAATGCTGTTGCCTTGGGATGCGTGAAGTGGTCTTGGAAGCTAAATCAACGAAGCAATGAGCCGGCTAAGTGGTAGATGCTCGTTCGAAGACTTTTGCTGATTTACTCTATTCGATCGAGAGGATTACATGTGAGAAGACCTCGATCGAATACTCAATCCGTTCGATCGAAAGGTGCTAAATGGGAGGTTCTCGATCTAGTACTTCGGTACCTCGATCGAGTGGTTTTTGCAGGAAGTTGATCGATCGAATGGATATAATACGCTCGATCGAGTAACTAGTTATTAGACGCAAGATTTTCGTATCTTGTTATGTATCTTAGGTCAAATAATTATCTTTACTATAAATAGGAAGGACGTCATTAGGTTTGAGGATCACTTTTACACACTTCAATATACAACTTTTTCCTCTATTTCTTATTCTATTCGACGTTGCTCTTCCCTTTCCGGATCCGAACTTTTGTAATTTCTTTTCTCTCTTTTATGCTATTTCTCTCTTGCTCGTCTCTTTATTATGTTTGTTTCTCCTTTATCTTTTGTTCTCATTCTATTTATGCGTAGCTAATATTTGAATGCTAGGATTAGGGGAACCATGGTAGTATAACGATGATGCGATAGTTGGTTTAGGAGATTTAACGTGAGAATTGTTTCATAGCAATATAACTGTAATTGTTAAATTGAATTCATGTAATTGAATCAATTAATCTGGCTAAATTCAGACCTAGATCGAGAGATTGGAATGAATAGACTTGTTCTGAACAATAGACTACACTAGTGAGGGTGAAAGTTAAGCTAATAGTATTTAAGGGCGGATAGAGGACCGAGAGGACCTTTCCATTACACTTCTCACATCAGATCGACTGACCTACCTTTAGCTGATTTGTATAATATCATGGTGAACCGACATCCTGGCATATTTCTTTCTATCTGACTTCTTTCTTATTTCATCCCTTGCTTTTATTAGTTTAGTTCAAATACTCAAACCCCCCGTTTTGTGACCTTAGATAGACCGAGTAACAAGTAGATAGTGACCGCCTACCTGTGGATACGATACTCGACTTACCTCTATTGCATATGTTAGAGCCAGTTGGTTTTATTTTTGATAGGGTTGCGATAGCCGTGTCAACGGTATTAAAAATCGTCACTTTCAAATACAAATACAAAATAGCGAAATTCAAACATTCTATTTTCACAAAATTTAAACGACGGAATTAAAAACCCCCACCTCTCAGGAAAACGAAATACCATCATTCAAATTCGTTATTCCCATCATTTTCAAACAACGGAATTAAAAACTGTCACCTTTTTAGACAAAAATAGTGAAATTCAAATTCGCTATTTTCACAAATTTCAAAATTAAAACGACGAAATTAAAAACCGTCACTTCTTCACAGAAAATAAGATAGTGAAATTCCAATTCGTTAACTTCACACAACCTCACACAACGGCATTAAAAGCCATCACCTTTTTCAAAAAAAAAAAACAGGAAGGTGAAATTCAAATTCACTACAACTCACAAATTTCAAATCACAAGAAGACGGCAATAAAAACCTTTACCTCGCTTAGAAATTAGAAATCACCGCGGTCCGCAGGAGCCAGGCTCGAGCCTGTCTCTTTCCAGCGCCGCAAACATCCAATGTAAACACCGAAATTCCTCTAGTAGGATATCGGAGACCTGCCCACGGAGCCCACTAACTCAACAACTTCTCAAAATAAGCCTGTCCAACACGGCTATTTCCCGCAGTCGACCATTCGACCTTCAACATGGCTGGCGAGCCTCAAAATGCATCTCCAACCTGGCTGGCGAGCCTCAAAATGCACCCTCAACATGGCCGGCGAGCCTCAAAACGCACCTTCAACATGGCCGGCGAGCCTCAAAGTGCACCTTCAACATGGCTGGCGAGGCTTCGTGCGCAAACAAGAAATAATTCAAGGACATATCCCGACGATGCCTCAGGTATGACTCCTTCCTATAGCTGGCGAGCCTTTGTACGTAGTCTAACGGACTTTAAACAACCCACACGGACAGTCAAAAGACTCTAAACGGTTCCCAACGATAGGTCCTTGACTCGTATCCCCGAGTCGCCTTGGCGTCGCCATTCCCGCCGGCGGG